>NC_088884.1:33400137-34034487 GCF_037157495.1 Lathamus discolor | reverse complement strand
GCAGCAGATTCTCTGGGTGTTTTTCATCCGAACTCTGTAGATTAGACTTATGTTTAGTTATGTCTGACATGACATTTACAGAAATTTACAAAGGTCTCAGTTTTACTGGTGACACTTGTAAATCTCACCAGGTAAATGTGAGATTAAAATCAGGTACTGCTTCTCTATCTATTTAGTAGATCTGTGCACAAAGTGATAAACTATCAGCCACAAATGTTGATACAATTTATTCTTGTAACAGTGATCATAAAAGGGATAGAAAATGGCAAATTTATAATGCGTTCTTGTCACGTAGATTGTATTGAGAGCAAAAAATATCAAAACCTTTTTTTTTTTCATGGTAAAAACAGTCAAACTGTAATGAGAACAGAAGATGGGGGAAAAAAAATACCAATTCTCCAAGCTTCCTAAAATGCAATCTCACTGTTGCTCACAAGTGACATTTTCCAGATTCCCGTAGTCTGCTCCATCGTACGGTGGTTTTTTTGTTCTCTTAGTTGTCTCTAAGTGTCTCATTAGAAATATGCAGACTTTATAAAAATGTAATGTGGTCATGCCATTTTTTCAGAAGAAGAAAGAAGATAGAAATATTTTATGCCTTTCATCATTGTAAAGATAATGTAAGGTGATTACACTTTCTGACTAAACATGCAAAGTTTGAACCAAATAGAACCGATCTGGGTCAGCTTGAGAAGGGTTATAGGTGGTTTTGGACAGCAAATATAAACTGCATTAACATTGTTGAGTGGCATTTAAGTAGCTTGAGTTTGAGGTACTGCATGATATTCACCATGACTTTTAATAAATTCTAGAGCTTCATTCATGTCTTTTATTTACTTAGAGTCTTCTTATTCAGACTGGGTAGGACATACTTTCTGTTGTCCAATAATTCTGGAAACTCAGTGAATTTATTTCCTATTTGGTTGCACAGAAAGCTCTATAAAACATATATTCTTCAAATAGTCCTTTTGATAAAATGGATTCATTTTCTGACATATTGATTAAAACTGATTCATATTAAGAAGCAGCTCTTAAAAAAAGTGTATTTAGGCATCAGTTTTCAACCTCATGCTTTGGTAGACAGTAAGGTGTTACAACAGTTTCACAATGGCAGGTTTTTTCAAATACAAACTAGGAAACATACAGCTTCCTAGAAGGTTCATCAGATTTTAGAGAGGAAGCTCTAAAAGATCAGCCAGTCCTACGAATATGTATTTTTCTGCAAGTGTATTGTTTCTGTACTTACTGCTGTTACGCAACACAAATTACTTATCGAAGCATGAAGGCTTAGCAGACAGAGCAGCACTCTTTTCCTTTTCTCTTTTTTAAATCATCTTTTTTCTGAGAAGGATTTTTATTGATGGAATGAGAGTAAAGGGTTTTCTTTGTTAACTTGGAGCTTGCCAAGATTCTCTGGGTTTTGTTGTGCTTCATCCTCCATCAAGTGGGTTTCCCCATTCTTTGCAGTGATGCCTTTGAGCACTCATTCTGTCAAGCCTTGCACTGTAACTACCAGTACAGGTTGGGGGTTGACCTGCTGGAAAGTAGCGAAGGGGAAAGGGACCTGGGGGTCCTGGTGGATAGGAGGATGACCATGAGCCAGCAGTGTGCTCTTGCGGCCAAGAAGGCAAATGGCATCTTGGGGTGCATTAGAAAGGGAGTGGTTAGTAGGTCAAGAGAGGTTCTCCTCCCCCTCTACTCAGCCTTGGTGAGGCCGCATCTGGAATATTGCGTCCAGTTCTGGGCCCCTCTGTTCAAGAAGGACAGGGAATTGCTTGAAGGAGTCCAGTGCAGAGCCACAAAGATGATTAGGGGAGTGGAACATCTCCCTTATGAGGAGAGGCTGAGGGAGCTGGGTCTCTTTAGCTTGGAGAAGAGGAGACTGAGGGGTGACCTCATCAATGTTTACAAGTATGTAAAGGGTAGGTGTCAGGATGATGGAGCTAGGCCTTTTTCAGTGATATCCAGTGATAGGACAAGGGGCAATGGGTGTAAACTGGAGCATAGGAAGTTCCACGTTAACATCAGGAAGAACTTCTTTACTGTAAGAGTGACAGAGCACTGGAACAGGTTGCCCAGGGGGGTTGTGGAGTCTCCTACACTGGAGATATTCAAGGCCCGCCTGGACAAGTTCCTGTGTGATGTACTGTAGGTTACCCTGCTCTTGCAGGGGGGTTGGACTAGATGATCTTTTGAGGTCCCTTCCAACCCTTGGGATTCTGTGATTGTGATTCTGTGTAACTGTTAACTTCTGTAATTATTGAGTTTTGCTGTTCTATTCAGATTTTTTGCTAAAATCTGAGACATTTTCTACTTTGATTTGTGCATGTGCTTGTAAAATCAGTTCATGGGGTTTGTTGATTTAATTCAGTGAATCCTTTTAAGTAAAACCAGACAAAATCAGACTTAGCTCTTCTTCAGCTTCTTCTGTTTAGCACAATTTAGTCTGAAATTACATAGATAAATTTTTGTCCTAAAATACTCCATGTTGTTACAGATATGGCTTTTTTTTTCCTACTGCCATGAGAAACATCACCAATGAAATTCCTTAATGATTATTGATAGCAATTATTTTCTTGTAAGCTATTTCTAAGGAGTGTTTTGGTAATATTGCACATCATCATTCTTGCTGAGAAATATCAATAAATTTGTAAGATGATGATATTTGTAAGCCCAGTGAGAATTTCTTAGGCAAATACTCTATTGCAAAAAGAGAACATTAAAGACCTAGTAATTTCAGAGCTATCTACAGGTTTACTCTAATACACTGTAGTTGTAATGCACATTTTTTAAGCTATGATAGAAAAGTAGGTAGTGAGGCATTAAAGTATGTTTTTTTCTAAGTGCCAGTATAGCATAATCAGTCAGATTTAAGCAAAAGCATAATACAAACTGTGATAAAGTGAATGTCAGATTAGTTATCCAGGTAGGTGTTGTTACAACTGTAAGATCTAAACAGAATTTTATGAATCTGGCTAAGCATTTTAGGTTATGGTTTAGCTTTCTCAACATGACTATGGAATGAATAACCAGTTGAAAGAGCTATTTGCATAATTTAGTTTTTTTATTATTCCAGATGCCAGTGTAATTTATACATTTCTTGCTTGCAGTTGCTGCTTTAGATGTATTTTTATTTTATTTGAAACAGAAAATTAAATTTATACTGCAAAATATCTGAAAAGACAGCAGTAAAAATTCAAGCTTTTAAAAAAAAATCTGCTTAGTTGTCTTAGCAGAATTATTAGAATGATTGTATCCAAGTGCCATCTTTAAATAAAAAAAAGATTATTTCTGGAGTACTGGATTTATATTTAATGCAGGTTATTGGAGGACATAATTGTAACTGGCTTAATGTACAAAAATTCACTTCTGCTCACTGGAAGTTACTTCCAGTTCTGCCCTTGAAGACAGATGTGAACTTTCCACTTCATTGCCTAGAGATCTTTTTTGAAAAGAGCTCCATAAATGGTTCATTTTACAAGCATACTGTATATTGTTCTAGTGTCAAAGGCTTGGGAATTGATTACACAGACCATAATACATATATGATAATTTCTGTTTTGTTTTAGAAGGAAATTTGAATTCTCTGTGCCATATATCTGGAGTTATGATCTCTGTAATACACTCTTCATGCCTTTATGACTGCAGCTTTTCAGAACCCATGTCTACAAAGGGGTTTGCAGTCTGTGGTTATATACAATTTCTACCAATATGTAAAATATTTGCTTTTTATTTTTTACTCAGGCAGATTCTTATTTTACCAAAAAGTTTTTCTTTTGTTTTTAAATTGGTTTACATGATATATATGATTTTAAAAAAAAGTACATGAGAATCGCTGTTAAACTGTATAATTCCATAACAATGAGCAAATTTCTGTTCCAAAGATATCTTTCTAAAAAAACAAAACCAAAACAAAACCAAAAGAAAAAAAAAAAGAGAGAGACCAAAAATGTAAAAATTAAATTGCAAATTAAGGTGACAATGAATTAACTAGGTTGTACGTATTGTTTGGTTTTGGTCTCTTTTTTTTTGCTTTTCGCTTTTCAGCAAACAACTGAGAGCTATTGACTTCCATGTCATTTTTATCTCCAGATGTTTGTTCTTGACTTAATAGGGAACCTACAATTAAATTAATTAGAAGCTGACATCAGTATCACTTATCCTGGAAGACTGCATCATGTTATGTTGTCCATGATGTAAACAGGTTCTTTAAAGAGTGTTTCAAGAGTTGAGCAAATGCTTCAAGATTAATTAAGAATCAAAATTTGAATTTCAAGGAGAAAATAAGATCAGTCTATTTCAAATAACAGCAACACATTTAATAGATGGCTAATTGTTGTCCACATAGAGAATCATGGAGAAACAGAAGCTGGCAATGTGAAAATTCAAATGAATGTTGCTCTTATTTACTTATTTGCTATTTATATTGTTTGGTTTTTGTTTTGTTTCTAATACAGAATAAAAAGAAATAATTCAGTACAAGTTTTGGAGAATTAAATTTTTTGTTCACTTTTGTGACAGATGTCAATAGTTTAGGTGTACTAATAATTTCTATTTACTTATTAAAGTAAGAGAAATGTTTACTTCCAAAAGGACAGATGGGTTCTTGTCAATCGAGTAAATAGAGTAGATAACTGTAGGATACAGTATTTTAAAATATTTCTGAAAGTTTTCTATGGTTTGCAATGTATCTAAAGGTTTTACTAAGGACATTTTAGCATAAAACCCCCATTAAAATATGGTTGAAGAATCATAGAATCACAGAATGGTTTGGGTTGGAGGGGACCTTATGAAAGATCATCTAGTTCCAACTGCTGTCCATGTGCAGGGACACCTTCCACCTTCCAGTAGACCAGTTTGCTCAAAATCCTGTCCAGCCTGGCCTGGAACACTTCCAGGGCTAGGGCATTTGCAGCTTTTAATTGTTGTGGGCAACCTGTTCTAGTGCCTCACCACCCTCACAGAAAAGAACTTCTTCCTAGTATCTAATCTAAATCTCCCCTGTTTCAGTTTAAAGCAATTCCCCCTTGTCCTCATCCTAGATGCCCCTATAAGAAGTCTCTTGCTAGCTTTCTTGTAGAGCCCGTTTAGGTACTGAACAGGCCATGCTTTCAAGATAAAAATTAAGCTTCCACGCAGCTTCTGCCGTCATTGTGAGAATGATAAAAATGTGATGTTAACCACAAGAATAAGGTTTCTTAAATCTGCTATAAGGTAGAAAATCAGTAAGTATGTTTTAAAATATGAATTAAAATTGTGTGATTTCAAAATAAGTACAGCCATATTTATTCTGGGTTGTTTTGTTTTTTTTTTCATTAGTGTGGTAGAGCTTTGAGACAAAATAGCTGTGATATATGATGACAAAAGGACTGTGAGTGTAACATACATTTATAATCTGGCTTCATGGGATAAGAAAGCACTGAGCTTGTATCACATTAATTTTGGTCTTGCAATACTTCCTTTATGGTTTAACTTTTTAAAGATTTTAAATTATTCTGTAGAAAAATAGAATTAAAACATCATGTTTTCACTAGGTTTTTTTTTGTTGCTTTTTTTTTTTGCGTCATCTTAGAGTCTGCATGTAAAAAAAATTCTGCAGATAGAGTAATTATTGGAGCAATTAACTTTGAAGATGGCTTCTACCCCCAAAATTTGCATATCTTTCTAATAGAAATGCTGAAAGGTTGAGAATACAAACCTCTTGGTAAAACTAAAAGGACTTTTGCATTAAAAGATCAAATCTATTGAGAATAATGGCCCCTTCGGGCCATAAGATTTTATGAATATATTGAGTGAGTTTGTTTGGCTTCATACAGTATTCTGCATACATGTGAGTGTCCATCTGTGTATCACTCATACATGTATGAGTGAAGATGAGTGACTTGCCCTTTTCATTAAAAATTTGGTATCTTAGAGCAATTGGCTGAAGCTGTGGAGAGAAATCCTCTGTCTTCTCATCAAGGGGGAATTCTCAATCATCTTAACTAGCTAACTAATTGTGTAGTTAGTATTAAAGCTGAGCTAGCGTGGTTGCTCTGGAAGGATTCTTTATGCTTCTGGAGATAGCATGTAGTGAAAGAACAACTAAGGATTGTAGGGTGATAAGTTTGGGGGCATTTTATTTTTTGCTGTCTGTGTAGATACTTTATCCGATTCATAATCAGTAAAGCAGTGCCATGTGTATTTTGAGATGTGAAAACCTGAATTACAAAATTAAATAATCTTGAAGTAATTTATGTAAAATTCCTGGAGATTGGAAATGTTTGGTATTTTTGTTTAGAAATAGTTGTGGAATTCCAGTTAAAATTTATTCAGTCTTACAGAAACAAGTATTTCATCATAAACTACAAATAAGGTTAAACTGTGAAAAGGTTGAATTTTATGAATGCACTCTTGGACTTAGTGGTTTATGTATAGTTGGAGGTTTTACCCTGACTGCAGATCTTTGGCATAAGGTAACAGCATAATGCATGTGTGTATTACTAGGCATTGTGAGTCCACTGGGATACCACAGTTCAACTCAATATTTTGGGGCTGTACACTTACTTCCAAGGTGCTAACACTAATGAGACAGAAAAAAATAAGAAAAAATAAATCCCCTTATTTAATTGTATTTTGTTTGTTTCGCGTTTTATTTTGTTTTTCTTTTCCCCAATTAAAACCTGTCTTTTCATTTTATATTTAATATTTATATTTAGAGTTAGCAGTATGCTTGTTTTGGGCATTCCTACGTGGGTTTAGATTATTTGGTATATTCTTTGCATAGCTGTACTCATGGTGTCTCTTGAAAGTAAACTCAAGCTCATTATGTATGATTGCTGGAATAGATAGTATTTATTTGCACATTGAACACCAAGAAAATATCTGCTTTAAGTCATACTGTAGCATCACACAGTTATACTTTTCAACAGATTGCAAGCATGTTTCTAAAAAAAATATTGAGAAGAAATTTTAGTGCCTATTGGTCTAAAGTTTTCCAAGAAAAGTGTTTTATTTTTAATTCTTTACACACATATTCGCCAAATTATAGAAGTACACAGCATGCTCCCCTTTTTGAGTTAAAGTATTTGATGGAGTTATCTTGCTGACTAAATGGTATATAGCTTTTCAAGACAAATCTTTCCAGTATTTCCTATTGTGTGGCTTTGTAAGAGCAAAATTATAGGCAGAAAAGTGCAAGGTAAAATCAATGAGCAGCATCTATGGAAAAGATTGCTATTAGGTAAAATACATGTACTACAGTCTTCTTGAGACATAAGCAACATAAATCTCAAAGGATGCAGAAGCCAAGATGTGAAAAAAAGCTTGTTTTTTTCCCTTTGCACCTGTACCTCATCTATCCCTTTGCCTTTCCCTGGACTTTGGACTGTGCTTCCTCGAAGCTTAGGAATTTGCCTCTTATCATTGAAAATGGCCACACCTAATGATAAAGTATTATTCTGACAAAAGCAGCCAGTGCTTTTGTAGGAGATGGCAACTGTGTGCTCCTATGCTCTGCTATCTCTTTGTGCTTTTGTCATGGTTTTAAAGCAAGGAAGTCAATATGGTTTTTACTTCCTCATTTTGGGTATTTAGGAAAGATTTGCCCTGCAAAGATCTCCAGAAGTTGCTGGAAAGTCTATGCACCTCTCAGCCTGTATCATATCACACAAAGTTCTGGTCATTCTGCACATACATAATATTGATTTCCTTTGTTTACTTTATTATCTCTTTACTGCCATGGCAGCTGCTAGTACATCAGGAAATGGTTGTATGCAACTTTCTTCCTGGTTTTGTAGTTAATGATTAATATAATTTTCCAAAGCCAGGTAAGTGATTTTCCTTCACTTTCTGCTGCATCTGTGCTCTCTTCCTTGGGAAAAGTCTGTTTCCCTGACTGTGAATTATTCCCCAGTCATTTGTCTGCTTGTTTTTTTTGCCTTTCCCCTTCATTTTCAGCAAGTAAAGGATTCACATATCAGTCATGTAACACGGAGAGCAAACATTATACATAAATCATTACTAAATTATAATAAATGATAAATCCAAGTGTAGTAAACATAACTGATGAAACAGATATGCACACTGTAGTTCTGGTTAAAGTAAGATTCAAACAGAAAAGATGAACTGAAAAATGGGAGTCAGTTGAAGTGTCTTTCAGTATTTAGAGCTTTCAAAAGACCATTTATTTAGGTATCATGTTACATATTTAGGACCTTACCTCAGGCCATCATTTTAAGAAAAGATTATCTTTGGACTTTAGTGTAGGCTCTCGGCATATCTCAAATTCATCTTTGAAGTGAGGTTTGTCTGGAGCATACCTTGATGCTGGGTCTCTCCCCAAACAGTGATAGATAGCCTACCAACGATCATAGAATTATAGAATCATAGAATAGTTAGGGTTGGAAAGGACCTCAAGATCATGTAGTTCCAACCCCCCTGCCATGGACAGGAACACCTCACACTAAACCATCCCACCCAAGACTTCATCCAACCTGGCCTTGAACACTGCCAGGGATGGAGCACTCACAACCTCCCTGGGCAACCCATTCCAGTGTCTCACCGCCCTAACAGGAAAGAATTTCCTCCTTATATACAATCTAAACTTCCCCTGTTTAAGTTTTAACCTGTTACCCCTTGTCCTGTCACTACAGTCCCTGATGAAGAGTCCATCCCCAGCATCCCTTTAAAAAATATATATAAGGATATATAAAAGGATATATATATATATATAAAATATATCACTATATGAACGATCTTCATATCTGGAGATAATGTACCATAGGCTGGTGAGTGAATTTGAGTAGTCAGGGTCAAAATGTTAGGTCCTCAGTTAGGTATTAAAATTTAAGTGGGATAAGACTGGACGGAGCTAGGAGTTAAAAAAACAAGCACTTCTTTAAGTACATATTTCCTTCCTCTTCCATGGCATTTCACTTTAAGCGTAGATCAGCCACTTCCACTTATGTGAAATAACATGCAGATCCCTTTTCATAAAAAGGACCGTTCATGCAGTAATAGACAAAATATGAGCAAAAGGCAGACACATTTCAATCTGTTTTAGCAGAGATTTTTGTTTTTACAAAGCATATTGTTGAAATGAGCTACACATGTTAGTTTTAGGATTATCTGGCTTGCAAGAGCAAACAAAATGCAAAATGACTCTTCAGAATAACAATGTGTATCACTTGTCTCTGTATTTCTGTTGGGGATGACCAAAATCAAGAAGATTTTACAGGGAATGGCTGAGCTGTTTATTAATGTGATCTATTAAGGTTTAGATAAAAAGGTTGTACTTTTAGTTTATCATCAAATATATATTCTGAGATATGATGAAGAGCCACTAACCACTAGGCACTCTAGAGCATTAAGAATAGTTCTACTTTTAATACAGAATTCATCTCATCTAGTTCCATTGCTAAGCCCTGTTTTTTTTAACAAAACCACTTTTCTCTATATTCTCCATGAAAGGTCAGCTTTGAACACAGGACTGAATAGAACACAAACTCTTCAGGGGATGGAATTGTTTGTTGGTTTAGTGCCATCCGTGACACTAGACATTATGTCAGTTCAGAGCAAATAATAGGAATGATGGGATGGGAATACTCATGCTCTCTGCTGACCAGTTGTGTGGGGAATAGTGATTCAGCTGCTAGAAGGCACAGAAAACAATTATTCTTTGAGACTGTTATAATAAAGGGTACAAAGGAGCATACTAGGGCCACTCCACATCTATATGTAGCTAAGAAAGATTGCAATAAACTAACATTTTTAAAGCTCAGAGTAAACGGATTTGTAAATAAACAGTTTTGTAAATAACCATTTATTATACTAAAAATCATCACTTCGGACACTAACACAACCTTGTATTTCTTTGGTCTGTATGATCTAAATCGGATAACTACAATAATACAAGCAAAGCAAGTAAAAATAATGTAAATAGAGGTCTTATGCTGCCATTAATTCATTCAAAACAGCATGTTCATTTGTCATGGATGCAAATAGATTGAAATTGTTTTAGTCGTCTTTTTTAAGGAGATTGAGAATCTCCTTAAAAGAACCTTTGAAAGAGAATGTCATTGCAACAATTGTCATCTGAGTGTCAGATGACACAGATGAGTGTCAGATATATGGTGAAATATATGTGTAATTATTATCTTCTAATCATGGAACCTAAATCCTGAGTCGCTAGTGTCATTTATGAGTAGAAAGTGAGATACCAAAATAATATTGAAAACATGCTGGGATGCACTTCGCGAATTGGAAAACTGCTTATTATAGAGATTTTATTGTGTTTAAGGACAGAAAGCTCTCCACATCTGATTTTCACTGTATTTTGTTGTAAAAGTCAATATCCAAAAATATCTTAAAGACTTAAAAACCAAAAAGAAAATGTAAAATAAATCTAGTTCATGTTTGTTTGATTAGCTTTTTGGTTTCTAAAAACTGCAGTATCTTAAGGCATGAATGCCTGTAACTATGGATATAGCTTGTACAACTGAGGACACATAGTTTCCTGACACAGAAGGAAACTTTGGTAAGGATAGATCGGATCCTCAGACTGTTTATGGAGTTCTTCACAGAGAAAGAGGGATATACTAACTTCGGGTGATAGGGATGGGTTCTTTCTTTGACTAGAGGACAGCAGTTAACTGCAACAAAACTTGGAGTATTACACTTTAGCAGAAAACCCAATACTCAAACCTAAATGCCAGTCCACATATCTAACTCTTTAGATGTTCATATTTAAAATACAGAAATAAATAGATGTATGTAGTCCAAAGCAAAGCTATAGTATGGAGTCAGGAAAGTTTGTATATAAAGGTAAAAAACCAAAGTATGTACGTAAAGTAGATATTCTTCATTTGAACTAAAGAAATCAATAATATCATAGTAGGATACATATTTTCATGAATCTTTGTTAGAAATGGAAAATCAAGAGAATATTTATAACAGGAGAGACTTTTTTAACTGTCCCTTCATAAAACACTGATTATTAACACTTTCCTAAATTCAATTTTGCAGATTTGCTAATTTAAGCATTCAATCCATAGGCTTACAGGATATTATTCCATGTGAATTAGAGGTTAATATTCAAATTTATTTTATGGTAGCACCTGGAGATCTTTTAATGCTATTGTGACAGACACTGCAAGTGTCTAAAGAAGCTGCAATCTCAGAATCTTTCCTTGCACAGGTGTACAAAAAGATTTATTCTCCTTCACATAAGGCTTTTGGATTTTCATTGTAATTCAGAACTTCTTTAAGTGTACGCGGATCTACGCGGATCTTAAACATCCCAATTCCACTGAAGTACTTGAGGCTCTTCCATTTATTTCTTTGGTAAGGCCCATCTCAACATTGTTTTTTTTCCCTTCATTGGGGCTGGTTTTGCCCTGGCAACAAAAGAAGAGGTCACCAGAGGGAATGATGGGGATTTCTCTGTGTACCACTAAGGAGGAAAGCTGCTTAATTTTGGGTAACAGCACCCCTATAGCTACACCTGCCAATACAAAAGAGGACTATTAGTCATTTTTGTTATACCAGTGTACAAACAAAAAAGCAACAAACTGATGACAATGCAGTTAGATGCAGAGTAAAAAATAAAAAATATTCCCCTTCCACAATAAAAACCACTTATTTTTTTGACAGCTTAGCTTCTTTTGAATCTATGATGATGTATACCCTAGTGATTGCGCATTGACAGCGTAATTCTAAGCCTCTAAATGCCCTTAGCAAAATATAGGAAATCAGAGTATACACAGACACAATCCAGATGAAAATCACAATATCTATCAAATTTAATTACTAAAATAAAAACTTCTGATCAACAGAGCAGTTGCTAAAAAGACAAAATTTCAGCTTTTTTATGAAGGTGCTGGGCTGCATCTTGAAGCAAGTTTGAGGCACACCTGTTTCATAATTGTCATCACTTGAGGAAGTAGGTCATCCTTATGTTGTCATATTTTGTATTTCATCTGATCATAATTAAGTGGAATATTCAGTATTCCCAACCCCATTAAAATTAAGGAGCAGAGAATTCCTGACAAATGGGAGAAATACCAACTCCTCTGTGCTTTTCTGGTAATCTGCTGCAGTATTTGCAACTCTCTTCCTTCAACACTTGGTGTGGGAGAGAAAAAAGAAATCATTAGAGACAACAAACCAGCTGATAAAGTTCCATAAGTGCTTTCATTTTTTTCTGGAGCCAAAGCAAAAGCTTAGGGTGTTAGGAATAACTCGCTGATTGCTCTACCACTCTAAAAAATAGACCTTTTTATTTTATTTAAGATGTTAGATTTTGAAACTTTCTGACTGAATATCATGTTACAGTTTGTGATGCCAGGGTATTAGTTTTTAGCACATTCACAGAATCGCATAATGGTTGCAGATGCAAGGGACCTGTGGAGGTCATCAGGCTTTGTTTGACAGGCCAATAACAAGGCAGAGAAGAATTTCTTGGGATATATTATTAAAAACAAAGGTAGACTGGCAGTACTTTGATCTCTTATGCTATTATTATCAGTCCAGCCTGCAAGGTGCGTCTATTCAGAAATTCACAGTCCCTGAAAGCTTCTGCTAGTGAGTAAACACAGACTTTAATGGAAGACATTAAGCATAAGGAAAAACAAAAAGGAGGGGAAGATTCAGTTAGTGGTTTCGCATACACGCTGCATCAAGATAAAAGTTCCAGAATGGATTTTGAAGGGGTAACTATGCAGCCAGTGACAATCTCATTGATGTTTTGCATTCCTGTATACCTTTATTGTTTTATTTGTTGCCGTATCTTCCAATTCAGTATTCAAGGTGATACTCACTAGGTAAGCTGTAGACAGCCTAACTCATCTGATCAGCTACACTCTTGCCCTGTAGTCAGTGGATACAAACAGACACTTTTAAAGTGCCATCTTTTTATCATATGTCCTATGATAGGTGAGATTAACAGCCTTCTAAATGATCCTAGTTTTCTCTACTGAAGGTAAGTTACCAACCACGATTATAAATGTCTACACAATACACATCCTCAGTTTAGTGGAAATCCTGCTTTCTCTGCTGCTCAGGTAATTCCTACCCGAGTATTTTGAACAATGCTAATCTAAAAGTAAGATTTAACAGCATAAAGAAAAAGTGTTAAGTTAGACCTCACTGAGTAATTATACAGTAATTCCAATAAACTTGAATTTATGTGACTTGAATATGTCTTTTAATATTCTGGAATGTTTCTTTCTCCCTGTAAAAGCATGAAATATATTATCATTATGAGATGCTGGAAGACGCTTAAGGCAACTGAAGGCAAAAAAGATCAAGAGGTAATTTTTAAGGGGTTTAATGACAGTTTTACTCCAAAGCACTTTTTGTAAAGGCAGCAAGCTAAAACAGCCTTCGGAAATTTATGATTCTTTTTATTAGAAATGCTTTATTTCCTTCAGTAATGATTATAATTCCCATAATCTAAGACAGAAGATCGTGGACTGCAGCCATAGAATAAAATAGATTTTACTTTTATTGCTGCCTATCAGACACCAAATAAAAAAACTGCTGCATGCAGAAATGGCAACTCATCGAGCAGACTATATGCTAAAGTATCACAGTTCAGAAAAAATACCAGCAAAAGTTAAGTATCATTTTGGAGGTATTTTTTTTGTTCTAGATTTCTGTTACACTTCAGAGTTTACATAAAGAAAAGCTTCATTCTAGTCTTATTTTGATATTGTGTTTTCCAGTGGCTGAAAGATAGCTTGACATTTAAAGTCAGCTAAATGCTACGAATCTAGTTATGAATGCTAATAATATAATGCATTCTGCTCATGAGTACTATTACACAAAGGTAGTTTGTAAACCTGGTAGAATTTCATGAATCATTAAGTGATTTTGTTCGTAATCATATCATATATTAAGATTGGCTGCATTTCTCCCTGCTACCACTTCTATTGTATCGTACTCCAAACTGCAAATCACTAATAGCAAGGAAGGTCTTCTAGTTTCAAACCTAAATTTATCCATGGACAATTTATACCCATTTGGTTTGCAGGCAGTATACCTTTCCTCCTACATAAGTCATATTTATGGGATTCATTGTCCTAGGTTATATTAGCCATATTCTTCTAACTTCTTCTCCAGAGTCAGCCATCTGACTAGACTAACCATTTGTTTGCACATCCTTTCTCCACTTGGGGTGAAATCCCAAAATATGTTTGAGATCCTAAGTGACATTTTAGACAAAATTCATGTGTATAAACTCAGAAGAATGACCCTGGAAAATTGCTTGTGACCTTCACAAGCACACAGTGTCTGTGAAAACCTTTCTATGGTTTGCTAAATCTGGACACCTCAGAGCCTGAGCTGTGGACCTTGTCTCTGCCAAGCTGGTTGCTTAGTCAGTTGCCTCCTGGCCTAGCACTCCAGATAGAGAGAAGTGTAGGGGGTTTGTGTTTCATTTTGGTAATTTTTTCTCCTGCCAGATCTACAGTCTGATTTGGTGGTCATGCTTTGAATACATATGTCCCTCTATCATACTGTGCAATGGTGGTGGTAACTTCTTTACATGTAAGTCTGCCAGTATGCCCATTTCCCCTAAAAGCAGGAGTGTGACATTTGCTTGTGGTCAATCTATTATAAAAAATCATGATTAAAGCATATATTATGTGGACCATACCTTTAACTCTGAATCTTAACTGCACTATAGATATCTTTTTATCTACAAGGATACCGAATATTTTGGTGCTTGTTTACATTTCCCTTGCAGAACTTGATTCAGCTAAATTTTTGGAAATTCTTTCCTATCCCTATTCTTTCTTATCTTCAAGATGGAGTTTGCTATGCTCATCAAGTTGCTTTTCCTCTCTTGATGGGATATTTTCTATTATTTCATTGATTGGCTTGTTCATGTGGTATCTTGGAAACATGCTGTACAAATTTGTGAAAATAAAAAACAAATCAATTAAAAAGAAATAATCCAAGGTAAAACTGTCTTATAGTCTCAGAACAAATATTTTGTATTCATATTTATACCAGAGATATCTTAATTTTAAATGTATGTTTATCACATTTTCTAAGAAACATATTCAAATCTATGCTTAGGAAAAAAGAAGTTGTAATAAGAAATATATTTTAGTGACTGCCTGCATTGCTTCTCCCTCTGTGTTTTTTAGGAGGTAATTAGAGAGGAAAAGCATGCTTTTCTTTTCATAGATATAGTCAAAGTTTTATAATTATGATATATTTTTGATAAGGATTTTGTTTTGCAATGTGATTATTCTAGATAGTGAAATCAGAAGGGTATTAATTTTACAGAGATTTATTTCTTAAGGATTTTTCATTCCTGTGTTGGTTTTATTATTTTGTTTTACTGAGAGCAGTAGAGAGGAAGAACTAGGAAGAGATAAATCATACAATCATAGAATAGTTTGGGTTGGAAGGGACCTTAGATATCATCTAGTTCCAAACCCCTGTCATGGGCAGGGACACCTTCCGCTAGACCAGGTTGCTCAAAGCCCCATCGAACCTGGCCTTGAACATTGCCAGGGATGGCGCATAAAAATTATCTAACCATGACAAAACTAAAGCATTTGCCTTCTGAAGTAACTTAGAGATATTTTATGGGAAGAAGCATTTGTTTTCACCTTCACAAACATAGTAAGTACTTTGAGTTACTTTCAGCTAGAGAAAAACTCCAGTTTACCAATTAGCATTTTCCAAGAGTGTGTAATGAATTTATCAACATACTGTAATAAAAAAATCCTTGACTGGCTGGGAGATGGAACAGCTGACCTGTTATTTTCAACATGAAAGTATGTAGTGTTGTGGTGTGTGAATGCAAAAGCAAAGGACTGAAGAGCTAAGCTCTTACATGACAAGTGAAAAATTGACATTCACAATGAACGTTAAATGTTTGCCCTTTTCATGATGACATTTATTTATTATGAAACTGAATGAGAAGGACATTTTGACACAGCTGCTTTCTTCAGTCCAGAAATATGGGGTTGTAAGGATTGGTGGGAGAGAGGAATGGATTCAGAATGCTAAAAACACAGTAGTATCACTTGTGATGCCAATAATTGTGTCTACTGCTAATTCAGGAACCAAAGGGTGTGAAGAATTCTGTAAAGAACTAAGAAGATTTATTTAGTGAAGATTGCTAAAAAAAGATGATTTCCATTTCCCACATCCTAATAAATTTCTGTTGACATGCTAACTGAAAAGATCGCCTTAGGGAAAAACTTTCATTTAGGGTATGAGGTTAACTGAGGAGAAGACAAGTCTAAAACTGAGGCATATGACTTCATGGTACAAAATTTGATTTTACAGAGAACCATTCTGTCAGACAATCAGGAGCTGGGGGCTGGTGATATAAGAATATTCTTGTTGGCTCTTTTGTGATCAAATATCCACATGATTATAAAAAATTAGACTGGAATTTAAAACACATAGCCCAAGAAGAGTGTTTGTCATGTGTATATAGCAACACTAAACAATAAAATAGAAAATAGATGCAGATATAACAAAAGTCCAAGAGGACAATTGAAGGCTTAGTAAATTACTGTCAATCTGGACAATTCCAGGTCATTTCACTAGCATCACTTGCATCAATATTGAAGGGAGGCAAGACTGGGATTCTCATCTCTTGACAAGATTTAGTGTAGTTTGCCAGTTTTCTCATCATCACCTTCCCTTGCTCATGTTAATTGTAATTGCTTTTATTTTCAAGAGACTTACTCTACTGTATGCTAAGCTCAGAGCACAGTCCTTGAGTTGAAAAGCTTTACTCCAGAGATACTGAATAGGGATGGTGAGCAAAGCTGAGGAAAGAGTGGCTGGGTAGCTGTTTTGATCTTTAAATACTTAATACTATTTCTGAAGTTCCTAAAGTTACTATAGGCAGTTCAAAGAACTGAATCTGTGAAGGATTTAAATGGGTGAAGTGACTTGATGAATCTGAGATAAAGCAAGTTTGTGAGCAGTGTGAGTAAGCTTCAGCTGAAGAAATACTAAATAGATGCTACATAACCAGAAGAGCTAGAAGTAATAAGAGACAGATGTGTATGTACAGAAAAGAAACAACCATAGAAACCCTAGAAACCGAATATGGATATATTATGAAGAAATACATTGAAATTGTGTCACGAACAAATGGTACTTTGAGCACAACATGTTAATTTAACGTATGAAGTAGCATGTTCTTTACGAATATCTATATAGCATGTATGTGAAATTCATCAAACTATTGAAGCATGGATTATTTCATGATAGTAGCCATTTAATTATGTTTTTATGAAATTAAATATGGTTAAGTCTAGATTCTGAGAAGCTTATTAACAGGTAAGTATTGGTGACAGAAGCTATATTACCACAAATAATGGTATTATTTCTGCTTATATTGTAAAATGAGTATTTGTCAGGCTGATTGGAGAACACAAAACCTGCCCACTCTTTAGGTTGGGTTTAAAAGCTTTTGAGCCCTCCAAAAAATTTAACTGGAAAACAAAAAATCTGTTATGATTACCTAGTCAACTTTGTGTAGTGTGTAGTGGTCTTTACAAACTTTATCAGAAAAGAATCAAGGGTACTCTGGAATTGGATCTTTGTTCTATAGTTGTCATTTATTTATGCTAAATGTTATCTTACAGACTCCTGATCATACTAACATCATGATTTTCTCTGGGCCACATTTCTTTCCTGGTGTGTTGCTTTTCTCTTAAGTTTATAAAAGACAGTTCACAAAATACTTATGGCTTCCAGTATTAGTTTCTAGGAAAAAAAAAAAAAATGTTGCTGCCCATAAAAATGAAGCATAGTAGAATTTCCAGAGCTAACTTATATTTCACATTCTTTAAAAAATAAGTTGCTTTTATTTGCATTTTTTAATTAGTGCTTCCCAGATAAATGACATGTAGTTGAAGTATGTTAAGTCCTATGGAGGAGGATAATCTTCCCTGGAGGTTTATATTTTAATTCTTTTTTCCTCAGAAAAACTAAACCTAAATTGTATTTATAGACAGAGCCACATTCAGTTTGCAGTTGTATAGGGTATAGTGCCTACTAGTGACAATTGTTAGATTACCTGAAGGATAAAGTATGCATTCTTGGATTTCTTGTGCCTGTATCAAAATTGTCAGAAAATTACTTAATACATTATATAGCCTCCTCTTATTTTTTTTTTTCAACAGAACTAGCTCGCTATTTTTTTTTCAAAAGGGCAGCATCATCGTGGTGATTTGCTTATTTGAAAAACAATTAAAAAGCAAGAGCCAATTAACAATGGGATTTGGATCTGAACTATGCAGATACACTTCATAATTTGAGGTTTTGGTAGCTTTTAGATTCTCGAAAGCATTTGAAGCCAGCTAGTCTCAAAACCACTTAATTTCTAAAGGTACCAAAAATCTGGACACACCTTCTGAGCACAGAAACTTTACTAAACACCAATGCACTCAGAAATATTCTGGTTGGGATATGAGGGCCGAGCACATAAGCTCATTAGTGATGAATAGAAGGATGTTCCCTTCTGCTTAACTACTTTGAAAAGCCGCTTGTGGTCATCATCACTTCTGGGTCACTCTGAGAGATGCCATATGAATGACAATGGACTGGCATCACTGACTGTCGATTACTCCTGGGAGGAAAACCTGCCAAAGCATTTGTTAAGGCACCTCTTTATGCTGAAAAGGGCAGGTTATGGTGTCAGAGGCTAGGGAGTCTGATGCTTGCACCTTGTAATTTGGGCATCCTTTGCAGGCAAGAGCAGAGCTTCAGTTCCAGTTTTTAGTTTTTTGTGTTGCTGCATTTATTACTGTATTATTTGTCAATATAAAATGCATGAATGTTTCTGAGGTTGCACACTTCTGCCAGAAAACCTTTCTGACTAAATGCCACATTATTCTGGGCAACTGATTATTTACCACTGGATATTCTAAAATATTCAGTGGCATATAACTGGTCAGTCATCTGCACTATTCTAATATTATCAGTAGTATTACCTATATAATTGCTGATAGAACAATTTTGCTCTGTTTTTCGTGTGCTTCATATTCAGTAGGACACTAGGTTCTCTAAATCAGAGAAATACAAAACCTGAATTGCTTAGAACTTCCATCATCCCAGTAAAAGTAGTTAAAAAGAAGCATTCAAATATTTTAATGCACTGCATAGACCTCTTATGCTCCAGTGAAGCTCATGTTGAAGTAGCGAAGTAAAGCTTCATTGTCTATTATAGTATCCAGAAGATTCTGGCCTTTTTCTTTCTTTCCAGTATTTTTCTGTGTTAAAAATTTCCTTTTGCTATTCTAAAGAATCTGTACCCCAAATCCCACTAGAAACATTCTGAAAACTCCTCTCATGTAGTAGCTAGGCAACTGGCACCAAGATCTTTTGCACAGATATAAGCATTTGTCCTTTTTTTTTTTTCTGATTTCTGGGAAGAGCAAAAAGGAACCAGTGTGCAGCAGGGATTTAGCAGTAAAGAGAGCAGACGGGTGATGTTCCTTTTGATTTACAGTCATATTAAATTAATACACCGATACATATACAGAAATTCAAGAAGGGAAGGTAACTTATGAAGAGAACCACAAAGAGCCACAAGTCCCGGTTGGTCACCCTTTACTGAAATTTACAAAATTAGAGGGACCTGTTTATAGAAGCTTTAGAAAACAATAGGTGTTAGAAGTATATAAGCAAACTTAGTACATAAAGGTCACCAATACTTTGGAACAATGTAATTGCCATTAGTTTTCACAGTGTATTTTTATATTTGTTCAGCTCTGCTTTCTGGAACATGACATGCGTAATTTCCATTACAAAAAGGTTATGGATCTTCCTGCAAGAGCAGCAAAGAAAATAGTTTCTCAGTATGCATAGCATTGAAATTAAAAGTATTCAACTGTATCAGTTGAAAAAAAAAAGCCATAATTTTATGTTAAGTTTTCAAATTAAGTAACTTCCTATGTTTGTTGTATCACAGGTACAGGAATGGCTGTGCTTAAACTGCCAGACCCAAAGGGCAATGTCAGGACAACTTGGGGATATGAGCAAGGTGCCACTTCCGAAAACAGGCCCTTCACAACCAGTATCCAAACCACCTGCCTCTCCTCAAAAACAGTCTGTGCCTGCTGTCTCACATTCCCCTCAGAAGACTTCCACACCGCCTACTCCAGCGGCAGCAAAACCAAAAGAAGAACCAGGCATTCAGAAGGAAGCTCCAAAACTTCCACAGGGGAGACTGGAAAAAACATTGTCAGCAGATAAAATCCAACAAGGAATTCAAAAAGAAGATGCAAAACATAAGCAGGGAAAACTTGTCAAGACACCTTCAGCTGATAAAATCCAACGTGTTTCTCAGAAGGAAGACCCAAGACTCCAGCAAACAAAACTGACAAAGACAGCCTCATCTGATAGAATTTTGCATGGAGTTCAGAAGGAGGATGCAAAATTTCAAGAGGCAAAACTGGCAAAAACATCCTCAGCTGATAAAATTTTGCATGGTGTTCAAAAGGAAGACCTGAAACATCAAGAGGCAAAATTGGCAAAGGTGCCCTCAGCTGACAAGATTTTGCATGGGATTCACAAAGAAGACCCAAAAGTCCAGCAGCTGAAAATGGCGAAGGCACTCTCAGCTGACAAAATCCAGCCTTCAGTTCAGAGGGAAGATGCACAACCTCAGGAGGTCAAATTGTCAAAGGCAGCTTCAGTTGATAAAATCCAACATGGAATTCAGAAAGAAGATCCAAAACTTCAACATGAGAAAATCATGAAAACTTCATCAGTGGAGAAAATCCAACAGGAGGCTCAAAAAGAAGAATCAAAACTTCAGCAAGGGAAACTGTCAAAGACACTTTCAGCAGATAAAATTCCTGCAACAGTAAGTTCAGACCAAAAGAAACCCCTGAGCACATTGGAAGAAGATAAAAAACCTGTGCTCTCAGAAAAGAGCACACCACATCCAGAGGACAAAACAGAACAAATTATAGCTGAGACTAAAGACCGTGCTGCTGAACAAAAAGCAGAAGTTGATGTCCCTTACAAGGGTCTGCAAGCTAAGAAGCAAGAGGATTTAAAGAAAGAAGGTTTGACAACTGGTATTTCACAAGTGGTTTTGAAAGCAGAAAAAGCTCAGGAAGAAGAAATTCCTGTTCAAGCAGCACCTGTGGCAGGAACTGACCATGTGGAACCAGTGAAAGAAAAAATAGTAAGTGACTTTATACCTCTACCCCCTGTTCTTCCTTGCCACAATTTAGAATCTGACCCTCTATGTCTTCTGCTCTTTATTGTTATTCTCTGTACAGGATGATTTGAAATGATAAAATCAATGACTCCCGTTTAGTGGAAGTTTCACTACTTAGTCCTATGCTCCATGTGCAACTTTTCAACACTTCTTGCATGATTTTCAGTTTCAAGCAGTTAAGCATTTGAAACTAAGTAGAAGTTCTTGTTTAATCAATTTTCCAATGTTCCTGATTTATTTACCTGCTTCTGTAGACTCTCTGGACTTTGGAGTTTAATTGTTCAAATTCGAGTGTTTTCATAGTTTTTAATCCCAAAAGGGGGATAATCTGTGATGGTAAAGTATACAGTGTTCTGCAATACCAAAATGTAATAAACATTTGAGGAACACTGTGATGCCTGGCCATGGTATGTTGAAGTATGCAACCTTTGCATCTTTTAACTATTTTATTTGCTTATCTCATATGGACAGGTACTTTTCAGTAGGGTTCTTGGTGGGCTTTTAGATAAATGGATGAGTTTATGATAGCATGGAGATCTGCATTTCTTAAATAAATGCATTTGCTGGATGTGAAGTCACCAACAAGTCACTTCATCAGCTGAAGTGAATAGTATACACAATGTGTTGAGAAACTAAAAATTATGTTGGTTTTTTTTATATAAGCTCCACAAATTAAGTGTTGAATTCCGTTATGAAAGTAGAAGTAGGTTTAGAAGTATTTAACCTTTGCCAAAATTATGTTTTCAAATAATCCCAGTTAGAAAGGTGAAGAGTGCTTTTCTTAGGTTTTGTTGCTTGGTGAAGTTTTGGTTCATTTTTTTTTTTTTGTCTGTTTGTGGGGTTTTTTGTTTTGTTTTGTGCTTTTGTTGTTGTTTTTTTCCTTCTTTTTCCTTTTCTCTCCCCCCCCCCCCCCCCCTTTTGTGATAAGCAAGGTATTTGGGAAAAATACTCTGAATAAGAAAATGTGCTGTGGAAAATATTGCTATTTTTATAAACCAAGTTTTCGTTCTGAATTATAGTATCAGGAAGCATTGTATCCCCTGATTGTACTGAGGGAATTTCTGAATTATGCTTAGAGTAACATAGCCAGTAATCCTGCCTTCTGGAATAAATAAGAAGGTGATCTAAGAAAATCCTAAGTCAATTTTTTTTTTTTTTTTAATTCATATCAGAATAACAAAGAAGTAGACTCAATTCTGTTACTGTTGTTAAAAATTTGTAGGCTTTTTTTTTTTCCCCTGTTGAAAAGCATGTGTAAGGAAAAAATTTCATCTGGTCATTTTTATGTTCTATAAGGATGTGAAAGCATATTATACTCTGAACAAATCTGAGATACATGTATTGTATTTCCATCTCTGATAGCAACAGACTTTAACTGTAGATTAATTAGTGATTTCAAATGTGGCACACATGTATTTCAGTCTTATTTCACTTATATTTTAATTCCCCCCACTGCCTTCTAACTGAAATCAGTATTTCTTGAGCAATACCATAAATAGGGATTATCTTTCTTTTGCTGTTGTTATCAGACTTCGAAGCACTTACTTATAGGTTATAAAGCAGAGGTTTCATAAAAAAAAAAAACCAAGCAATCCATATATATCTGCTTCTATGTATTTTTAGAATTAGAACACTCTGAAATACAAAACATAATTGAAGGAATGAAAAAGGCATAACTTATTTTACACAAAAATAATCCCCCCCCCCCCCCCCTTTTCCTCTTTTTTCTCATTGGAAAAATCCTAAAAAAAAATTAAATTAAAAAATTAAGAAGGAGCTCAAATTGTTAAGAATTAAAAAAAAAAAGGGGCTGGTGCCTCACCTCACTTCTATGTCATATTATTGACTCTTAATTATTTTATTTTTATTTTTTTAAGTATTTCAATATTTTCTGTGCTTTGCCTCAAATATCCTTCTAACAATTCTTCCCAAAACAGTATGTGACAGAAGCAGAAGAGGAGATAAAAAGTTAGATATCAGACATTGATTCCATTTCAGTGGGTAAAGGACAATATCTAGAAATTGGAGAATATATTTTATGTGTCTTTCAGGACAGAATCTTATGAAGGCTTTCAGGTAGTTGTATTTTTAAATAGGGATGCAAGGGAAAACCTAACACTTTCTGCACCTGACAAAATGCTGATTCCGTTTTATATCCAGTTCTCTGCAAATAGTAATTATTAACTCTTGTAGTATTCAAATGGATTAAGTAAATAATATTATACACATTTTTCACTAATAAAAAAAAAAAAAGGCAGCAACACCCTAAAGACACGGAGAGGCTAAAGTTTTGATCCAGTACAATCTGTAGAATGCTTTTTGAAAAATCACAGATATCAATATTTACAAGTTTGACAATGATGCTGTCTTTGTAGATGTGATGGCCAATCCTGTAGAAAATAAATTAGCAGTCCTTTAAGAGCAGATATAGCCAATGAAAATAGCCTAGTTCCCAGACTGCAGGTAAAAGGGTAAAGAAGCATAAAGACCAAGTAATATTTATTGTAAGTTACATGCATATGATCTCAAAATGTGATGTGCAGGATAATTTTTGCATGACTCATGATGGGGCAGACAGCTACACATGACAGAAAATATATTCATATTGTGGTATTCATATTTCTTTCTTTAAAAGAAAGTTGGATTTTCCCATATAATTATTTCTAGTGATAAAAGAAGTCCCTCCTTATTGTAGATATTTTTCTTTCTGTTACTGTACAAATAGCAGTTTTTCCTATATTCATTTTCCTGTTTTTCTTAGCAGCAATTTAATGGCATATACAGAGGTTCAGCAACAGGACAAGCAATACCAGTGTTCCCATTGCCCTTGGTTTGGTCATTGACTAGATACTACACAGAAGACAGATAGTGGCATCGTCACAAATTACAAAGAGAATGGCTAAAGCTGTTCCACTACCAAGTGCTGTCTACCTTTTTCTGAGCTTAACTATTTAGTTGATGCCTTGTATCGCTGCTTTAAAAGTGACTGTATCACTTCATCTCCCTGGGGAGAACCAAAATCTGACAGGTTTACTTTCACTTGATTGATGCAGTCTGTTCATCAATTCCTAGGAGACCTTCTGAGCTTGAACAATGTTTGGATTTTCTCCGTAAACACTCTCTTCTTTAATAAAGGGAATAAAAATGTAATACAACATACAAACCCTAAAATTTTTAAATATGCCTCGTAGCTGACTTCTAATGAAGATTGTCTATAATTCTGCCATTATTTTTGGAGAACTACAGTCTTCTCCATATTTATATGTTAACTACAGCCTTATGATTAGAGTTGTCCTTAGAAATACTTGTTATGAATCATACCTGATTTTTAATTGCAGTGGATTTTGCTCTGATGTCAGGTATTGGGTTTATCATATTGGGTACAATATTGGTAACAACAGATGTGGTTTATATTCAAGGTAGTATCTGATTTTGCAAAGAATATAATTAATTACTAATGTGAAATAGATATCACTTAATAAAATATTAATTCTTAGATTACTATAATATTAATGTTTTAACGTAGGGTGATGTGCAAAGCTGTATGCCTATTGGCAAGAACGGGTACTTTAAATGTAAATTAAGTAAAGAAAAAAACTGCTTTTTAAAAATAAAATAATCGACAGTAACAAATATTTGGTTTATGGTATTTTAGCATTAAAAATAACTTTACTATGCATAAATATTTGAAAATGTTTGTAACTGATACCAACTTGAGTGTAAACCTACTTTTGAATTATAATTATTATCATCATTTTCTTATTTATTCCATAGTAATTTTTTTTTTTTTTACTCAACATTTTGCCAAGCAAGTTGGTAAGTTAAAGCTTTAAATAAATGGTTTGCTGTACTTCAGAAGTCATTGACTTTGATTAGCAGAGATAAATACTACCTGTTTATATTACTAAGGACCATAACAAATATGAAGATCACTTCATATTATTAAAATCAGGAGACTTTGGGATGCTTCAAATTGCTAGTGGACGTAAGGACGCTTCATAAGATCGTCAACTGACAGCTTAGATGACCTGTCATTTGGAGAGTGAACTGTTCTGTTAGCCGAATGGTGAGTTACTTTCACCAAGTACAGAATTCAGAGAAGTAGGAATGGAACTCCAGTGTGGGCATAATTGCTGTAGGATATTATTGGTATTTTTGTTATCTAAAGAAGGAGATGAAGGTGCTTGTCATTCAGAATTATATAAAAGGTTCTGGAAGCTAGGAGATTGACTAAGGGTGTTTAATTAGGGATGAGAAGGAAAACATTGGTTATGATGCTGTGTCAGATATGCAAGCCTTCTTTGCTTCCTCATTTCCTCTGATCAATGGCTGACCATAATGCTTTCTTCCCTGCAATTATACTTCCCTACCAGTAGCTTACATCTGCATTACAAATGTACTGAGAATCTTCTTCTTTATGAGGTACTCAGGGAATATTTGTGCAATGCTGAACTGCAGATATGGGGACATTCCAAATTGCATTAAATCATGCTTCAATACTCCATGTATTCTGTTGCGTGGTACAATGTGTAACACTTGTATCAACAAAACTAAACTCTAGGTCTAAAATTTGAAATGATTGACATATTGCTAAAAATTATGAAAATATTAAATGGGCAAAGAAAAGATCAGAGCTCAGAAATACTGCAGGTGACATTTGACAAGCTACATTACTTTGTATTTGGAACTGTGTAGGCAGTTTTGAAATAAAAGATAATTAAAATCTTAATTTAAATTAACCACAAAACAATTTGTCCCATGCATATATGAAAAATGATAGATTATCATTAGTAAGTGTTCTGGAAAAAATTAAATGCGATGTTTGATATATTGAAAAATGCAAGATTATCTTAAAACTAGTAAAATCAGTTACAAATAGTAAACTCAGTGGACAGTCACGCAAAGCATACTTAGATTCAGTGCGAAAACTCAAAATCTGAGCAAGTTATGGTATTATTTTAATGTCTTTGAAGAATAAAATTAGCATTCAGTCTTTTATGGTTTAAAATTATTATTTTTTACATAATATTTTTTCATCTGAGACATTAACTCATCTTAAAAAAAATGAAAACACATGTATTTAATTACCTGGAGACATTAAGAATTTATATCTAAATATATACACACGCATATGTATTTATTTTTTTAGGAAAAGGAGGATGACAAATCAGACACATCAAGCTCACAGCAACAGAAAAGTCCACAAGGTCTGAGTGACACCGGATACTCTTCTGATGGGATATCAAGTTCACTTGGTGAAATTCCAAGTCATATCCCCAGTGATGAAAAGGATTTACTCAGAGAATCTCATAAAAAAGACACTATTTCACAAGAAAGTCCACCAAGCCCCTCAGATCTCGCTAAATTGGAAAGTACTGTACTATCTATTCTGGAAGCTCAGGCAAGTACACTTTCTGATGAAAAATCTGTGAAGAACAAAGAGCTTTATGAAATGTATGGTGAACAGACAAAGGATCAACATAAACCAAAACCTTTGCCAGTCACTCCAGAATCTTACAGTTCAGATGAGGAAGACTTAGAAGCTATTCAAGAATGTGAAAGAACCATTGTAGAAGATGGTAAGGGAAGTGCTTCCTCCCGGGCAGACTACAAGGAAGAAGACGGAGGAGATGACATATTGGCAAGAAGACAACGCTATGATTCTGTGGAAGACAGCAGTGAAAGTGAAAACTCCCCTGTCCCAAGGAGAAAAAGAAGAGCTAGTATTGGTTCTTCAAGCAGTGATGAGTACAAACGAGATGACAGTCAGGGATCAGGTGATGAGGAAGACTTCATTAGAAAACAGATTATAGAAATGAGTGCTGATGAAGATGCCTCAGGTTCTGAAGATGATGAATTCATTAGAAGTCAACTCAAAGAGATCAGTGTAACTGAAAGCCAAAGGAAAGAAGAAGTGAAAAGCAAAGCCAAAGGAACAGCTGGAAAACATAGAAGAATGACACGGAAAAGCAGTGCAGGCTATGATGAGGATGCAGGAAGAAGACATTCATGGCACGATGACGATGATGAGACTTTTGATGAAAGCCCAGAGCCGAAATACAGGGAAACTAAAAGTCAAGACAGTGAAGAACTTGTGGTAACTGGAGGAGGAGGCCTTCGGCGTTTCAAAACAATAGAATTAAATAGTACAATAACAAACAAATATTCTGAAGCATCTGAACAGCAGAAAGGTATTTTATATTTTGATGAAGAGCCTGAGCTAGAGATGGAGAGTCTTACAGATTCACCAGAGGATAGATCTAGAGGAGAAGGGTCTTCCAGTTTGCATGCTTCTAGTTTCACACCAGGTACGTCTCCTACTTCAGTGTCATCACTCGATGAAGACAGTGACAGCAGTCCTAGTCACAAAAAACTGGGAGGGGAAAGCAAACAACAGCGCAAAGCCAGACATCGGTCACATGGTCCTCTTCTTCCAACTATTGAAGATTCTTCTGAAGAAGAAGAACTACGGGAAGAGGAAGAACTGCTAAAGGAACAAGAGAAACAGCGTGAATTAGAACAGCAACAAAGAAAAAGTTCAAGCAAAAAATCTAAAAAGGACAAGGATGAACTCAGAGCTCAGAGAAGAAGGGAGCATCCAAAGACTCCACCAAGTAATCTTTCTCCAATTGAAGATGCATCTCCAACAGAAGAATTACGACAAGCAGCAGAAATGGAAGAGCTGCACAGATCTTCCTGTTCTGAATATTCACCTAGTATTGAGTCAGATCCGGAAGGATTTGAGATAAGCCCAGAAAAAATCATAGAAGTGCAAAAAGTTTACAAATTGCCTACTGCTGTCTCTCTCTACTCACCAACAGATGAACAACCAATTGGACTCCCAAAAGAAGAAAATGGTCAAAAGACACTGAAAAGTGCTGAAGAGGTATATGAGGAGATGATGCATAAGTCCAAGTCATTTCAAATTGCAAATGAAAAAGATGAAGTATTTGAAAAAGAATCTTTATATGGTGGAATGTTAATAGAGGATTATATTTATGAATCTTTAGTAGAAGATACTTACAATGGAACTATTGATACTAATCTTGTCATGAGACAAGATGAGAGCAGTGAGTATATACAACAGAGAGGAAAAGAGAAAAAAATAAGAGCTTCAGAACAGATCTATGAGGAACCACAGAAAATTACTGATCTACAGAAAGACTACTATAGTGTTGAGACTTTACATTCTATGGTGCCTCAGGAAGATATTGTTTCTAGTTCTTACATTATCCCAGAAAGTCATGAAATAGTTGTATTAGACAGCACAGTAACTTCCACCACTGAGGAAAAAAAGTTGTTAGATGCAGAAGCTGCTTATGAAGAGCTTATGAAAAGACAGAGGGTGCAGCTAACCCCAGGGTCCAGTCCAACACAACCAACTTCAGGTTTTGTTCCCACATCTGATACACAGGTATCTAGTGTTGGAGAAATGTTGGATAGTACATCCTTAACATCAAGCACTACTTCAGCAATCTCAGATGTATCACCTGTCAGTAGCACAGCACTTTCTATTCCAGATGTTAAAATAACACAGCATTTTACAGCAGAGGAAATTGAAGATGAATACTTAACAGATTATGCGAGAGAAATTCAAGAAATAATTTCTCATGAAACATCAATGTTGACATACTCTGAGACATCAGAAGGTGCTACATCAATATTACCTTCTGATACAGCTTCCTTAACATCATCTACGTCTTCAGTTTGTACCACAGATAGCTCATCACCTATAGACAGTGCAACCGCAGGTTATGTAGATACAGCAGATGCAGATTCTGAAGGTGTCAGGATAATAACCCAAGTTCCTTTAACATCTGCAAAAGAGTACTCTGAAGTGAGCATGCCTTATGAGTCTATTACTGAAGCCACTAAAAAGCCATCTATAATATCAGATAAGCAAAGTGTGGATCAACCTGCAGTTTGTTTGCCTGAAACTGCACCTTCAGTAATGGCAACTACAGTTATAAAACCCAAGCAATATGCAGCTGATACTGTTACCTTTGATACCTCCAAATCAGAAAAGGAAGCAGCTAGGAAAATCAAAAGTACAGTAGAGGCTGGCATTGTCAAAATTCATCAGGAAGATTCACACGAAGAATTTGGTGTTGATATGACAAGGATTGATTTAACTAGCACTACATCTGAGCAGCCACCTGTATGTATAGTGTCAGTACCAGTTACAGAGCCTACATCAGAAACACCTTCTGTACCTACTCCCAGTGTTGTAAGTAAGACCAGCATGGTCTCTGTGCCTTCCTCAGCTCCTGCTATAACAGCCAAAGTATTCTCGCTTTTTAGAAGCTCTTCTTTGGATTCTCCTGCACAACCTTTTCCACCCCCACCTCCTCCTCCTCCTCCACCACCTCCTCCACCACCATTACCTCCACCTATCTTACCCAAGCCAGCCATTTATCCCAAAAAGAAGCCACAGATTAAGACTCCAGCAGCAACAGCTCCCACAGTGGTACCTTCATTCACAAGTGTTCCAGTCCTGGAGTCCACATCTGTGTTAAAGAATCATATGGTACCTATAACAAAAACATACACCCCAACACCACCTCCTGTACCACCCAAACCATCCTCTATTCCAGCAGGGCTTGTTTTCAGTCACAGGCCCACTGAAGTAACTAAACCTCCAATTGCTCCTAAACCAGCCGTTCCTCCACTCCCCATAGCTGTTCATAAGCCAGCAGAAACACAGCCCAAGCCAATAGGTTTGCCATTGACTTCAAGTATGACTCTGAATTTGGTCCCTGCAACTGAATATAAAATAGCATCTCCCACTTCCCCTTTGTCTCCACATTCTAACAAATCTTCACCAAGGCTGACAAAACCCTCACAGGAAACCTATGTTGTAATCACATTGCCATCTGAGCCTGGAACTCCCACAGAAGCTATAACTAGTCAGGCTGTTACTAGCTGGCCTTTAGAAGCACCTTCTAAAGAACAGATTCCCCAGCCTATGCAACCAATTTTTACTCCACCAATGAAAACTATGGAAATTCAAAGTATGGCAGATCAGAGTATGTATATTTCAGGTGCTTTGCAAGCTATTCCAGCCACAACACAGTCAATTTTCAAAAAAATGCCTAGTTCAAAATCAGAAGTAGTAACAACAGAGGTGACCAAGACCACAGTGTCTGTGGTTAAAGGCCCAGTGCCTGGTTTTGGTTTAGATAGTGTCGCTATTACTATACCTCCGGAGCCACTACACATAGGAGATCAACCGAGGTATAGAGAGAACGGAAGATTCCATCCGCTGGGTGATGTCATAGATCTTCGCACTTTGTCTAAGATGGATTTCGAAATGAAAGACAGTTGTATGGATCTGTCTGCTGTTTCCATGGACTTGAGAAGGCAAATGCCACCGAGCGATACATGTGGGCGGCCAGTAAGTACTGTCCAACCAGCTATAATGAATCTTAGTACATGTGTTGCTGATCCTTCTCTGTCTGTAGTCACTGAGACAGTAACTGTAGTGACCTGCACTGCCACTGTAAGCTACACTTCCAGTACAGACAGCCTTGTAGACCTGGGACATGCGATGACAACACCGCTGCAGCTAACAACAGCAAAGCATTTTGAGCCTGCATACAGAGTAACAGGCAGCCAGGCATTCTCTGCAGGTAGAGATGAAGTGCCAATAAATTTATCCCTGGGTACTGCAACCCATGCGGTGACGTGGGCTACTACAAAGCCTGTTACTGTACCACCTGTTGGTGTTACAAATGGTTGGACTGATCTCTCCACTTCTCAGGAGCCCATGGAGAGTGGAGCAGTTGACCTTAGCACTACAAAATCCCACAGAACAGTAGTAACAATGGATGAAACTACTTCAGGTATCGTAACAACGGTGATAGAAGATGATGAAAAGCCTGTGGATCTGACTGCAGGGAGAAGAGCTGTCTGCTGTGATGTGGTTTACAAATTGCCATTTGGTAGGAGCTGTACAGCACAGCAGCCACCAACTACACTTCCTGAAGATCGCTTTGGTTACAGAGATGACCATTATCAGTATGATCGTTCAGGGTCATACGGCTACCGAGGAGTGGGAGGTATGAAACCATCTATGTCTGACACAAATTTATCAGAAGCTGGACTGTTTGCATACAAAAGCAAGAATAGCTTTGATTATCGTGTTGGGGCAACTGATGCAGCAGTAGATCTTACTTCTGGAAGAGTTACTACAGGTCAGTATGACACAGCAGCAGATCTTTCTTTGAAATATAATTTTGATGTTCCTCACCTCATTTCAGGATAATTTTTTTTATTATTATTTTTCCCCTTCTGTTGTTTTGTCTTCTTTTGGAGAATGTGACAAATTATTCTGGATTACACATTTTTCATTTCTTCATTTCACATACGTGTTTTGCACAGACGTGCCTGCATGTGCCTGCATGTTCAGAAATGCTGTTTCCTTCACATCTAAAGTAGATCATTAACCTGAAGATTTGCATGCAGTTTTCCCTTCCTATTTAATACATCAAGATGGGATGACTTTCAGAATCCACAAAGCAGCATTATTTTGTGGGACTGGACTGTAACTTTGCCCTGTAATTTCAGGTGAGGTTATGGATTATTCAAGCAAGACTACTGGTCCTTATCCAGAGACTCGGCAGGTGATTTCAGGCATCGGGCTCAGTACACCGCAATATTCCCAAGCAAGAATGGTATCATCTTTGGGTTCCCAGTTTGGCATTGGAAGTGTTTTAAGGTCATCCAATGGTGTTGTTTATTCTTCAGTAGCAACTCCAATCCCGTCCACATTCGCCATCACTACACAACCCGGTTCTATTTTTAGTACATCTGTCAGAGATTTACCTACTCTCCAGACAATTGACTCAGTGCCCTCTTTATCAACTTTGCAACAAAGCCAGCCTCTCCCAAGATCATACAGTTTCTTGACAACAGTGGCAGCTGAAAAAGATAGTGCAATTACTGCCATTGATATGGAGACAGGGTTACCACCTCTTACTATAGAAACTATTACCACTGAGCCAACCAACTTGATACCCACCTTAACTACAGCATCTGAAGTTTATACAGATGTAATTGAAGATGAGGTTGCCCTTCTCATTGCCCCTGAAGAAGGCAAACAGCAGCAGCTTGATTTGGAGCGGGAACTTCTTGAGCTTGAGAAAATTAAGCAGCAGCGCTTTGCAGAAGAGTTGGAATGGGAACGTCAGGAAATTCAAAGATTTAGGGAACAAGAAAAGTTTATGGTGCAAAAAAAGCTTGAGGAGTTGCAATCCATGAAACATCATCTCCTATTTCAGCAAGAGGAGGAGAGACAAGCTCAGTTTATGATGAGGCAAGAGACATTAGCTCAGCAGCAGTTGCAGCTTGAGCAGTTCCAACAACTTCAACAACAGCTCCACCAACAGTTGGAGGAGCAAAAGATTTGTCAAATATATCAGTATGGTTATGACCCTTCAGGAACTGGTTCGCCACAAACTACCACAGATCAAACACTTTTGGAAGGACAGTATGCAACCACAGAAAATGGCCAATTTTGGCCTGCTGATGATGCAACCACTACAGCTTCAGGAGTCCTGGGTATTGAAATTCCACAAAGCCAAACGTGGTATACAGTGCAGTCTGATGGCATTACCCAGTACATACCCAGGTCTGGTATCCTAAGCTCTGCTTCAGAAATGTCTCTTAAGGATATTGATGTTAGAGAAGAGAAGCAGTTGAAAAAGAGAAGTTCTATGCCAAAATTACGTGGTCCGTATGAGGAGCTTGAGGAGACCCTGGAAGAAGAACCCCGGTGCTTCAAAAAGATAGTGGACAGTGGAGTGCAAACTGATGATGAAGATGGAGCAGACAGAGGTTATACAAACAGAAGACGGAGAAATAAGAAGAGTGTTGATACGAGTGTTCAGACAGATGATGAAGATCAAGATGAATGGGATCTTTCTAGCAGATCCAGAAGGAAGCCTCGTGTGGGGAAATACAGTGAGAGTACTGCTGAGGCAGACAAAGCTAAACAATTCTCTAAAGTATCTAGTATTGCGGTTCAGACAGTGGCAGAGATTTCAGTACAAACAGAACCCGTAGGAACAATAAGAACACCTTCAATCAGGGCCCGATTGGATGCTAAGGTTGAAATCATAAAACACATTTCAGCTCCAGAAAAGACATATAAAGGAGAAAGTTTGGGATGTCAAACAGAGACAGAGTCAGATACTCAAAGTCCCCCATATCTGTCAGCTTCATCTCCTCAGAAAGATAAAAAACGCCCAACACCATTAGAGATAGGATACTCATCCCACCTTCGTCCAGACTCCACACTGCAGGTAGTCCCTTCCCCTCCCAAATCTCCCAAAGTTCTCTATTCACCCATTTCACCTGTTTCACCAAGCAAAGTTATAGAGTCAGCATTTGTACCCTATGAAAAACCCATCACTGATGACATCAGCCCTCAGAAGATGCTGCATACTGACATTGCCAAGGTTCCTCCATCAAGCCCAAAGGCAGCAAAGATGATGCAACGCTCTATGTCTGACCCTAAGCCCCTGAGTCCCACAGCAGAAGACAGTTCAAGAGCTCAGTTTCAGTACACTGAGGGTTACATGGTAAGAAGTACTTGCTTGCTTTATTTTTTTTATTCTTTTTTTTAATATGCAGTTCCACAGTTATCAGTACAGCATGAGGGCTGACACAGTTATTTGCAGTACCTGTGAATGTAGTCTTTTTGCTCACCTTGCTAAAAAGTCCCAAGGAACATCTGCTGTCTAAAGTAATGGTTATTTGCTTCATTGCTTTCCCTGGAAGTAAAATAATTTGTATTACATACTTACTAAGATTCAGGAAAAAAGCACAACAAATTCTTGTTCAGAATTTGGAAGGCTGTTTATGTTTTATGTAAAGTAATTAGCACCGATTCATTTTCATTGAGAAAATGAAAACCATTTTCCTTCTAAGCATACTCAGCTCTTGTGGCATGGTCTGCAGTGCATTTACCTTGAAATTACTGCATGTGCCTTTTGAGAAGTAGCTGACCAGATTTATAATTGCCTTATTTCACTGTCCTTTTTATGTCTTATTTAACTGTCCTTTTTAACCCTCATGAGGTTTCTTGTCTATTTGTGACTCAGTGGGTAGTCTTCTGTCTCCCACACCAAAAGCTCACACACCACAAAGCCATGTGTTTTTTTTTTGTTTTGGATAAGGAGGATTATCAAGAAGTTATGCAAGTGTTGAGGGCTGTTTCTTGTGGGGCTAGAGGAGGCAATTTTGAATAAGGCTGACGCCATCAGGACAAAGTTTTCATTTCTGCAGTATTCCTTTTCCTTGAGAGATGAGAAGTAAGATTTCTGATTTGGGAACCAGTCTGTTATTTATTAGCAAGAGAAAGAAGTCCTGGCTAAAAAAAAAAAATAAAAAATCTTTTATAATTTAACATGTACTTTGACTTTTCTCCAAGTCCATTCCCTTCTTTCAGTTGCAGGGTCAGTATCTTATTTGTCAGAGGTCTGCACGAGTTGCCATTCAAGTTCTTCAGCAATTCTAACTTTTATATTCAGTCATGTGCAAATACATGAGTGATTAGTACGGGCTGGATAGAATAAAGAGGGTTTATTCTTTGCGTTTAGCAATTTGTGGTAGCTTTCAAATGCAGAATTAGCTGGTTATGCCCTCCAGGGTTCCCACTGTAAGCAGTTTCTGCAGTTTCACATATTTGTACAGATATTAAATGCTGCAACCTACTGGAAATGATACTTAAGAGTTTTTAAGGGATAACTGTGGTCATGATATTGGCACTCCATGTAAGCGTCATTCCCTATTGCAAGATTAGTACGCTGCGGAAACTGTAGCACAAGTACTAAAGTTTCATGTAGAGTGGAACAGCATCTTCAAGAATGTTGCTCAAGTGTTGGAAAGTACTAGGTTCTACTACATTTTGGAGAGTAGGTATAATATTGTAAAATAATTGTCAGTGTAGTGAAACTATTCCTGAAGACAAATTACTCAGTTAACTTGTTTCATAGATACATATATATTTGATATGAATTGTATACTGTGACGGGTGATAACTTCATCCATGATGGATGATATATGTTTGGACATCTATATGTTTATACTAGCCAAGAACCTGATTTTAGGACTGTATCATCTTGGAAGCTCAGGAAAGAGTGGATAGTGATTTCTTCTTTTGTACATTTTGCCACACTCAAAAGCTCTTCCTAAAAGTAGCATACACAGTGTCACTGTTGACAAAGTGTAAACCTTTTTAACTTTTTTTTCAGCTTTAGAATGGTATAAATATAGCAACACATCATTGTTATACTCAAGTTTAAATACAGGATAGCTTTTGGATAATTTAAAAAATAATTTTGACACTGGCAATGTTTCATCATTCTTTATCTGTACAGTGCCCACAGCAGTTAAAGTCTTTGTCTGTTGATGCTCTGTGTATACTTCTGTGCCTCCTGACTGAAGAGTTCCTAATTGCCAAATTATAGAAAGGGAAATGTAGAAAGAATCAGTTATGGCAGTCAAACAGTGAAGTTCAGTGCAGAAAAACTTGTGAAACAGCTCATTCTGGAAAGGAGAAGTTGCTAGAGCTGAACTTAAAAGAATAAAGATTGTTCTTTCACTACCTTAGGGAAATGGGGTGTGTATATGAATATTCTTTGCATGAATGAATATCCCATCACTTTTTTAGCAGTTCTTGTTTCAGGGTTGTGTCTTTGCATTCATAAACACTGTAGGTGAAAAGGCTGTTCGTGTGTTCATGTGTATGTTTCACAGGCTTTTTTTATGACATTTTATCAAAAAAGCTGTTCCTTATGCAATCAGTGGGGCTAAAAGGATAGCAATAAAACTGGTCTTTTTCTAAGTCTTACAATGAAATGATGCCTTGTGCCTCAGGCAGTGCAGTTTCATCATTCATGTACAACATTACAACATTTCAAGAAAAAAGATTATGGAGACTCTGACAATGATGATTAAGTTAGCTCTATATGGTTTTGAACTGCTGCTTTGAATGCAATTTTATTTTTAATGCACCTTTTATAGGAAGTTATTAAAATGTTTTATCTAATCTAGTCTGAAAGAATGAAAAATAACCCAGTAGCTAATCACCTAATAATAAGTACCCAGATAATATTGCTTTCAATGATGCAAATTTAATTTTCAGATAAGATGTATGTTTACACTGCATTTTCACTTACTATCATAGTCATTGCCTCTATATAAATTAATTATTGAAATAACATAAATGGTCGCTTACTACTAATCCAAAGTATTGTTTTACATTATGTCCTATGTGGTAGTTCTTATGTGCTATGTATTTCTGTGATGTACATTAGTAATCAAGTGTCGCTGTGTCAAGGAAAAAGTGTGAGCTATGGGTTGTCAGCACCAAAAAAAATGTTGTGGAAGCCACCCACCTGGAACTGATATTTTGCAGATACCTGATTTTCCTGTTTTGTGAGCTTTGTGCCACTTGAGCTCCCACTGCCAGTGAGCTCTCTAGCACTGATTTTGATAGACTGTCCAGCAGTCCAGTGTGGTGGGATTCCACAGAGCGCAAAGTCATAGTAATGGTTTCCATGAGGGCACTGGAAAGTGTTAGTAGACTCTGGAAGTAAAGATTGAATTTCATCCAGCAGCAATAAGAAATTGCGAGTATCTGTCTAGTTTAATAAAGAAATAGCATTACACCAGTGCATTACAGAATCAAGTCACATGCCAGTCAGAGTCAACTTGGGCACTTGTACATACTGCATATGTGTAATCAAAGATGGAAGTTGTCTTCCATTTGCCTTTGGATGCAAAATGCCTGCTCAGCTAAACAGAAGCAAATTGCAGAAGATCTTGCACATGAGCTGTCACACACATACAACATCTACAGCCAAGCAGTGCATAAAGACTCAGCAGAAATGTTTGTATTCATGAACCTAATGCAAAGACACATCTGTCAACAGCCTGTCAGCTTCAGGGTAGAAATTGTACATTTAAGCTTCAATGCTTAGAACAAATTCTATCAATCTGTTTATTAAGAGGGTTAACAAAGACTTTTTTTGAATTTTTTAGCTAATGTGAGTTGCCATATTTGTAAGGTAAATATAATTCAAATTTTTATACAGTACTAAAAAAGATAATGATTTCAAGCAAAATCCCTAAAGAGTCTGCTTTATTTAGATAAGAATCATGAGACTTCGTCTATTGCTGTAGTGATTTTTTACCAATTTTATAGCTGTAAATTTGTTTAGTGGCATAAAATTCAAAGTAATGAAACCAAAGCACACAAATCTGTATAACTGTATTTTATCTTCTATGGTATCCTAAAACTTTCAACTCTAAAACTGAAGGATAATATTTCAATGATTTGGGCTGCCATTTGCTGTGCCAGACGTTATACATCTGGACACTGAAGAGAGGAAACAGGGTTGTTGCTCCCAGTAGAATTAAAACTTTCCATATATCATATCCATGATGTTTTGCTTGTTTATTCAGGACTAAGCTGATCACCCAACTTATATTTCAATGAGAAATGTTCTTCTTGGGTAATGACTAAAGATAGAGATAATTACCTGGTTTGAGGTTGGGTATTTCTGTTTGTTTACCTTCTTCAGGAGAAGAGAAGAGGTTCACTTATTAGTGTCATGCCAGAATGGCAAATAACAGATTTCTGCAATTTTTAGAGCACAGGAAGTTGATGTTTCCCATGTTTTCTTATTATCCAGCCTGAATTCCAGCTACAAGGATGTGGTACTTTGTTATAACTCTTACAGTTACTGTAAACTATTCTGAAGTGTCTTGGGATCTGAGGCATGGGTGGTCACATGGTTGTAGCTGCAAAAGTCTTAATTCAGTGACTTTAATTTTCCATTTTAGACCCATGATTCAGTCCAGAAAAAAGGAAGAACATTTTATTTTATGTAAAAGTTAAATTTCAATATAAAGGAGCCATTACCTCTTGCAGAAACAGCTGCTATTTGGGTTTAAGTACAGATGGGTATTGAGTGAGGAACCATCTTTGGTAGTGCATTAGAATGACCTACATTTGAAGTGCAAAGTTGAAATTGTGTTTTGTGGGGATTTTTCCGCATTTGCTTCTGAGTGGTATCTGTGGGCTGTGGTTTAATGGAGCTCTTCTTCAGGCACTGGTGACAACTGGTCCTTCAGTTTGGCTATGCATATGCCAGTCTTAAAGAACGGTCTGGAAGCAGACTGATTTACATGATTCATATGGTCTGCATGCAGTTTGTGAACTGCATATGTGGGTCTGTCTGATCCACAGGTTTCTGAATCCCTGAAGAGTGCCCTGCAGATACTTATGAGGCTGGTTGGTTCATCATTGCCTGTGGACAGGGCAATCTTGTTTTGAGATGGAATTCAGGCCGGCAATCCAAAGAAGGTGTAGATGTACCTATTGAGTTCCTTTTGTGTTTAAATATTGTCACACAGTTTTTTGTATGTTACAGACAAATTAACTGGAAACTGTGTCGATCTCATATCTAGAAACAATTCCAGCCCCTTCCAACCTGGCCTTGAACATCACCAGTGATGGGGCAGCCACAGCTTCCCTGGGCACCCTGTGGCAGTGACTCACCACCCTCATAGTGAAGAAGTTTTTTTCCTAATACAAATATCTTATCTGAACCTTTTTCAGTTTAAAGCCACTGCTCCTTTTCCTAACCCTAAATGCCCTTGTCAAAAGCCCCTCTCCAGCTTTCTTGTAGGCCCCTTAAGGTCCTGGAAGCTGCTCTAAGGTCTCCCCAGAGTTTTCACTTCTCCAGGCTGAACAACCCTAACTTTCTCTGTCTTCATAAGAGAAGTGCTCCAGCCCCTCGGTCATCTTTGTAGCCCTTTTCTGGACTCACTCCAACAGGTCCATGTCCTTGTGTTGGGAGCCCCAGAGCTGGATGCATTACTCCATTACTTCCTGTGCTGTATAAAATCATAGAATAGTTAGGGTTGGAAAGGACCTCAAGATCATCTAGTTCCAACCCCCCTGCCATGGACAGGGACACCTCACACTAAACCATCCCACACAAGGCTTCATCCAACCTGGCCTTGAACACCGCCAGGGATAGAGCACTCACAACCTCCCTGGGCAACCGATTCCAGTGCCTCACCACCCTAACAGGAAAGAATTCCCTCCTTATATCCAATTTAAACATCCCCTGTTTAAGTTTTAACCCATTACCCCTTGTCCTGTCACTACAGTCCCTGACGAAGAGTCCCTCCCCAGCATCCCTATAGGCCCCCTTCAGATACTAAAAGGCTGTTATTAGGTCCCCACGCAGCCTTCTCTTCAGGCTGAACAGCCCCAACTTCCTCAGCCTGTCTTCATACGGGAGATGCTCCAGTCCCCTGATCATCCTCATGGCCCTCCTCTGGACTTGTTCCAGCAGTTCCATGTCCTTTTTATGTTGAGGACACCAGAACTGCACACAATACTCCAGGTGAGGTTTCACAAGAGCAGAGTAGAGGGGCAGGATCACCTCCTTCGACCTGTTGGTCACACTCCTTTTGATGCAGCCCAGGATACGGTTGGCTTTCTGGGCTGCGAGCGCACACTGCCGGCTCATGGAATCCTTTGGAATAACATTTCTGTGATTCAAATGAGGTGTCTTTTTTCCATCTGCCAGATCTTCAAAACAGAAGGACTACTCCATAACATATCATATAAACATTATTTTCTAAAGCACATTTATCTGGGTCAGTCCGTCTTACCTGATACTTTTATATTAGTTGATTTCACACCTTCTCTATTCAACCAAAGGACATTCCCGCATAATGTAAAATTATTATGCTATTCACTCTTTTGCTTTCAAAAGGGATCCTTAACAATCTTTTATAAAGCATGAGTTTTATGGCAGAGTTGACAGAGAGCCTAGGTTTTCTGTCGGTCCTTTTCTCACCTGCTGTCAGCTTATCCATCTTCCTCTTAAGCCAGCTCTTATGTACACATTAAAAAAACCACCCCTGGCCAACAAATCCCATCCCTTGCTCTTTCATCTTCCATAAATAACACAAATAAGAATGAAGGTCCAGTAATATCTTTCCCCTCATTTCCAGCTGACTTGGTTATTGTTGCTGTCCATTTTAGGAATACTTTGAGGTTTTGGGTGTGGAGAGAAGCTAATATCGTATTCCCTGCTTTAAAGTAATAAATGCAGCATATAAATGTACACAGCAGAACCAAGCAGGCATGGAAGAATGACAGAGAGGCACATACCAACTAGCAAGTTTTGGCCTACTTTGGCTGTTTTACTTCAGGCTTGCATCTCCTATCAAGCCATGGATTACTGCAGTTAGTCTGAAAATGTAGTAGGAGGGTAAAATTACTAGTGTAAGTGCTTGACTGAACTCAAAAGAGAGTGCATTCCACATGTTCTGCTGATGAGTTTGTCTTCCTGCATTTTATTCTGTCTGCTTTTATGAGCAGCTATGAGTGAAACACAGGAAAATCATATTGCACTGAGCAAATGAGAATAAATTCTCCAAAAAGGAGCAATGTCTATAAAATCTTCCATAGAAAGGAAGCACTGTCTATGCCATGTTAGCAAGTTGGCACAATAAAAGCAGAATGATAACTCAAAGTATCCCAAGTTGTTTGGTACAATAAAAGCAGAATGATAACTCAAAGTAGCCCATGCTAAAGTATCTGCTAGAGTATACTGTTTTGTTCGAAGGGAGACAATCGTTTATTTGGACTGGTTTTCACTACTGGGATTTGAGGACATTCAGCATACACTTAGAACAGAGCTTCTTATTTAATTTTCTCCAGTGTGAATCTAGTTCGCATGCATGCAAACCTCTCTGCAAACTGCAGCGAAGTGCACTAACTAGGGAAGACCAATTTGTTCTTGTCAAAGTATTCTAAACTTCATCTCTTAACAAAATACAAGCTTTAATTCCAACACTTTTTAACATAATTTTATTAAAATATTTTTAAGTTTTGTCTTGATATTGTCTTGATCAGCCAAATGTGATTACACTTTGCTTGGAAGTGATACAGGGCTGGCAAAACCCCATGATAGCTCATATCTCGTATATGAAGATTACTAAAAAATCCCCAAACAGAACCACAGTACATCAAAAAATTATGATCCAGTATAATTAAATGCAACAAAATACTCAGAACGGTAAAAAGGTGTTCTGTATGCCTCTCATTCTCCACTGCCCAAATGGTTAGCTTTCCTCTTCATACGAGGCTTGAAGGATGCTTCTTTAACACAAATCAGTGCATTTAAAATTCTCCTTGCTCTTTGGTTTGGGGATGTTTTTCTAGAAAGAGCTCACAGTATGCCATTATTGAGATATTATTCTGTTCAATCAATTCCTTAGAATGTAAAGGGGTGCATCTCCATGAAATTTCAATACCTAGGCATACTTTCTTCAGGACATACTTATCCCTGGAGATAAATTAATTTTTAGCATATGAGTTACTAAATATTTCAAAACTTTCTATTTTCCCTTAAGGAAAAAAATATGAAAAATATCTGCAGAGCTAGATGTGCCCCATATGAGCACACCCAAATGTATATAAAAAAAAAAAAGAAAGAATGAAATTAAGGTAGACAGTAATCTTTGGGCTAGATGTGTGTGTGTTCTTAATACTCATCACTGCATTATTACCTTCATAAATAGTTTATCAGAGATCTGAAATTTTACTTCTTATCTCTAGAAATACTGATTATCAGTGTTTCAAATCGCATTGTGGCCTAATAACACCTAACAGGTTTTTGGGTTACTTTGGGTTTTGAGGAGGGGGCAGTATTGTGTCTTTTGAGGGATTTTTTTTCTTTTGGATTTGGTTTTTGTTTACTTAAGGCTCGCTCATGTCGAAACTGACTTTACCTCTGTTCTGATCCTCCAAATCCTTCTATTCAGGCATTGGTTTTCTAAGTCAGTGATTTTATATTAAAAAGAAAAAGTTAAGATATCTTAGGTCAAATCAGTCACTGTCAAACTTGAAAGCATTTTTAAGTCGGTCAAGCAATGGTTTGTCATAAGCTTGACTCTTTAATAATTCAGTTGCAATTTAGAGAATGGAGAAAGCGCTCATCTAGCATTTGTAGACCAATACAGGAAACAAAATTACTTTGGAAAGCAGAATTGTAATTCAAAGCAATGCTCCAAAATCAAATTCAGTAATGATACAGACGCTACAGATACAAAAGAAAAAAATTAATCAATGTAGCTGTTTAGGCAATAGCAGTACTGAAGATGTTCAGGTGTAATAGCAAAATTTCAGAGTTAATATTACTTAAAATTCTGAAGTGTCTGCATGAAATGCAGCGGTGTTCCTGCGAATGCTGAAAACCTGTGCATGTATAAGATTTATGATGTAATTGTTCTACCCTGCCCAGTGGTTGGTAACACTTCAGCTATGATAATACATGCAGTTTAGGTCAGCACCACTTGAATTAGAGAGGCTGAAAAAGTTCAAAGTTGAGCAAAAGAAGGAGGATATAAGTTATAGATAACAAGATATCTGTTGAAAGACTGAAGGATCTGGCTGTGTTCATCTAGAAATAAGACCAAAGCTGGACAAGGTAACAGTCTTTCACTGTGTTAAACGGTGTCATAAATAGGACAGCTACTAACCTCTCTCCACATCCAGCTGAGGCAGGAAAAGGATTATCTCAATTTCTGGCCATGAATATTTAGTAGATATGAACAAAAAACTTCGCAACTGAAATAGCTCAAATGGCTTAGAATAAATATATTTTAGTGAAACTGTGTTATATCTGAATATTGGGAATAGCATTTAAGGAAGAAAGCGCCTACATAACTGATTTTCCTTCCAAGCCAAGAATATCTTAAGCAGTACGAGTAACAGCATTATCTTTAAAAAATTAATTCTAAAATTAAATACAGCTGTCTTTAGTATTCATGGCTCTTCTTACACATTATCATCCACACCACTGCTGTCAGTTTGTATTGATACAGCATTTGTCACAGGCTGCTCGAGTAAACTAACCACTCAGACGACAGAAGGCTCTTTCTATAATCTGAGTGACCTCAGTGATACAGTCTTCATTTAAAAGTTAGGAAGCTGAGACTGAGAAAATAGTTCTATAAACAGATAGCCTAAATGCCGTATATATTGCTCCTTCTGTCCCTTTGCCAAAGTGGCATTCATTCCCCATTTTACTTTCCTCTTTACATTGCTTTTCACAAGCTTACGTATCTCTAGTATATACCTTGACTGATAAAAGGACGAAGGGTACCTAGTTAAGGTATGATGAATTGGAAAGATAATGCTTTATATTAGATATTGGTGGTGTAAAATCATAGAATCATAGAATAGTTAGGGTTGGAAAAGACCTTAAGATCACCTAGTTCCAACCCCCCCTGCCATGGGCAGGAACACCTCACACTAAACCATGTCACCCAAGGCTCTGTCCAACCAGACCTTGAACACCGCCAGGGATGGAGCATTCACAGCTTCCCTGAGCAACCCATTCCAGTGCCTCATCACCTTCACAGTAAAGAACTTCCTTCTTGTATCCAATCTAAACTTCCCCTCATTAAGTTTTAACCCATTACCCCTTGTCCTATCACTACAGTCCCTAATGAAGAGTTCATCCCCAGCATCCCTATAGATCCCCTTCAAATACTGGAAGGCTGCTCTGAGGTCTCCACGCAGCCTTCTCCTCTCCAGGCTGAACAGCCCCAACTTTCTCAGCCTGTCTTCATACGGGAGGTGCTCCAGTCCCCTGATGATCCTTGTGGCCCTCCTCTGGACTTCTTCCAACAGTTCCATGTACTTTTATGTTGAGGACACCAGAACTGCGCAGAATACTCCCAAGTGAGGTCTCACGATCACACCTGACCTGGTCACTGTAGATTCCTGTCAAAGTCTGGAAGCAGAAAAATTCCAAGGGGACAACAGTTGCTTCGCTAATTTTATATTTTAATTTTAAAATATTATGAATCACACCCATTTCTCAATTGACTACAAATTGATTCTAGATGACTGTGATTGGTTTTGATGAGATGAATCCCGTGGTCTCTTGAAAAACCTGTCCTGTGAGTCTTCTGTGTTTTTATTTCCTGCTTTTTCTCTCGTTCAGAACGGTGGATTATTTGTCATGTACTACTTTCCTGTTATCAATTCTGAACAGCAAAAGTTATGAAAAAAAAAAAAATTATTTAATTCACTGAGATATCATTAGGAAAAAAAAAAAGTCTTTCCAATAGTTTCCGGTTTCTCCCAGCATGCTTTTAAGGTCATTGTCTGCTGAGAAATGGGCATCGAACTGTAGACAAACTTCTTATTTACAGAACAAAGTTGGTGTTTGCTCCAGTTCTGACTTTCAGAAGGTATCATGTCAACAGTTTTCAAATTTTATTTGAAGACCAAGTTTTTCCTCTGTGCTTGTCTTCTCAGTTCACTTTCTCCATATAATTTCCATTTTGTTACCTGGAAGGAGTTGAACATCATTGAAAGTTAACTTTCAAATCTACTTTGAAAGTGTTTCAGGAACTCAAAAGAGTGATTTACCTGTTGCAATATTCAGCTCAGGGAGTGGAATCCATAATGGTAAGTGCTTGCTTTCTCTGCATTTAAAATGAAGATACGAGACCAGAATTAACAGTAGCCAGTTTGCTCAGTGCTGTCAGCCTTTTAGAAACTCCCTATACAGCCTGAAGTAAGTCTGAAACACCATCAAAAGATACGGCTCAGGCATCTCCCTGAAACTGATGCAAAGCCTGAAATTTCTCTCTTCATATACCTGTTTTTCCTCTATATGAAACTGCCTTTTTGCTCTCCTCTCCACACAACTTCTTGCATTTTGGACAGAATGAGTGTGGGTCTTGGTTCAATTTCTGTTCACATCTCCATCTGTCCATATCTTCTCTCTAATCTCCTTGCTAACTCTTACTGCTGTTTCCCAGCCGGTCCCTCTCTTGACACCTTCTCTCACCGGATCTATGTGTTTCCTATCAAAATACAGCTTTGATTATCTCACCTTACTCACTTCACAAGCTGTTTAGTAATGTCACATCCAGTTCAAGCATCGAGTGTGCTGGTGTTCTTACATCGCCTGATAAGCCTTTTTCCCTGGTGTAGAATCATAACTGCCAAACAGGTTAAATGGGCTAGTCATTAACTAAAAGTAAAGGTAGCATTTGGAATTAAATGCCTAGCACAGATTCAGTCCTGAAGGAGGATTAAATGCTGGGTATTTCATCAGTGTGCATGAGATGTGAAGTTTAAACCATCCTGATTTCAGTCAGCAGGTGCCCGAGGTAAAAAGGTAGTCTGGAAGGGTGATGGATGGGATGAATCAAAGTGAGAGTTACCCACCTAAAATTTAAGCCTAAAATGGAGAAGATTAATTTGAGACTCAATGTTTATTTTCAATTGCAGTGTAGCATTAATAATACACAGCGACATAAGTTTTAGGAAATCATAAGGTCAATTGAAGTAATATTTACTTTATAAGCTTTTGGAGCACACTTTCTGTAACCTGTCATAGTTGTGTTTTTTCCTGTATATATGTGACTCTTTAAGAGAGTAACAGTGAAGTAGAATACTCATCATATTGATACTCACAGCAGAAATATTATGGCCTTCTGTGAAGCATGGAAAGTAATCAGTGAGTGTGTTCTTTGCTCATTTGGTCAGTACTACAATGTAAAGAGTTCTACAGTAATGCCTTCAGATATTTCTTTAGGCAGTGAAAGTGTTTTTTGTGACAGCAGTAGTGTAGGCTGCTCCTAGTCCTTATGTTCTTACAGCCTGTTTGAACAGTACTTCTCTGAGAGAGCAGTAGCCAAGGCACAGGAACTCACTTTGATTTCTTTTTCTTCCATTTCTTTGTCATTTGACCCAAGAACTCACCAAAGAAAACAAGAAGTTTTGACAGTGTTACAAGAGTAACACTTTTACCATATACACGTGTATAAAATTCTATGCACAAAAAGCAAATGGCTTTTCTGGAGGGTATTTTGCAAACATGAGTAACAGTATTTTTCATCTCAGTGACACTGCAGTTATGGAACATTCTTGCCTACATTGAAGCTTTTATTTAATTAAAATAAATGCTGCAGTCCCTACTCTTTCACACCTTCCACAGAATTTTGGCAGTAAATCCAGGATGTTGGTGTCTGTGTCATGTTTTCAAACATTATCTGTCTAAACTCCTCAGCCATCACAGTGACTGAGAAAAGGATCACCAACAAATCCAATTGGGAAGGCTCTGTGGAGGTCATGTAGTTCCACTTCCACCTCAGAGCTAATTTCAAAGTTAGACCAGAGGGCTAGTGGGCTTGTCCAGCCAAATGTTGAAAATCTCCAAGGATGGGGATTATACTGTCTCTCTAGGCATCCTGTTCTGGGACTTCACTGCTCTTATGGTAAAGAATACTTCATTTCCTGTGTGCAACTTGTGCCTTCTGTCCTGCACTGTGCATCTCTTAAAAGAGTTTGAATCTGACCTTTTCCTAAGTGCTGCATCTGAGAGCTGAAGACAGCAATTGCCTGTTTTCTTCCAAGCTAAACTTGCTCAGTTCCCTTAGCCTGTCGTCACAGAACAGCCACTCTCCTCAAGCCCTGGGCCTGTGCTGTGCTCTCTAGTCAAGAATTTTAGTGCTTTGGGTGGATATAAAATAGGATGGGAAGAGTATGGGAAACTATTCCATCTGAGTGCCACTCTTCTAGTTAGCATTGTTCTCATTAGCTCGAGTGCAGTGACACTCGAACCACTGTGCTGCTTCACTTCAGAAACAAATTATGTTCCCTCAAGCACTTCCTATGCAGCTTCATAAAGAAATGCACGATACAGTTCAGGAAACACTAGCCTATGCCCCCTACTAAGCTTTCAAACATAGTAATTAGGTTAAAGTAATTTGAGAAATTGCTGGGAGGGAGGTGTGCCACTAGAACCTCCTCCATTTTTTTCCAGATTTTTTTTAAATACACTGAAGTTTAGAGAAATCATCCCTTCATAGTAAAACCTAGTGTCTGTTTGTAGGCATGTAATGCATAGGTGCTTCTACAATGACTTTCATCCAGACTACACTGGATAGACACATATTCCAGTTTTGTTCAGCCTGTGCAACCTCTTCATCCATTCATAAAACTTTTGTTAATCCTTCTCTTTCTCCCCATTCTTTCTTCCTATCATTTACTAACCATATTATTTTCTCCCTTTTACGTTTCTTCATGTCAATTCTACTTTCACCATCTAGTCATTGCTTTAAATCATGTTTCCTGGCTTCATGAATCTTTTACCTCATTAATATTCACACCAGTTTCTGGCAATGTTACTATGTCAGCCAAATTGTCACCTTCACTACTGTTTATTTAAATGACTGAAATAGTGCTACTGGACATTTTTGAATAAAAAATATCCCTTAAATCTGAATTATGTATTGGAGAAGTTCAAGTTTGCACAGGAAAAAGAAAGGAGTTTTTTATAATGATAGTTTGCCAGCTGCTCATGGCAAGAAAGTGAAAATGAGGCTGTGGCAGCTGGCAAGCTGAAAAAAATAGATAGTGATTCCCCTTAAACACATTTTTCCATATCCAGATTAAACCCAGCCAAACAGCAAAACAAACAAACAGGCATGGGTTGTTTTTTCCTCTACATCTGATCCTACCTGAAGTAGTTTCTGAAGTAGTGAAGAAGGGGGGGGGGGGAGGACGGGGTGGAGGACGGGGTGGAGTTGGGGAAGAGTTTTTATTAATGAAGAAGAATTTCCAACTGACTGACTTGTTCTGGAAGTATTGATAATGCAGTCAATAAAATAAATGGTGGGAAGTGACAGAGGGTGCTAATCACCTCCATTTGCTTCTAAGCCCAGAAGGGGTTCGAATAGCTCTGAATGTATGTACTGAACTGGAGATATTAATAGAATAGCTGAAACTGTAGAAGTCTCATTTTGCATCAGATTGTGATTCCAGTTTTATCAGTCTCTAGTAACTTACTTTGACATGTATCTTACCCATAGTAATGTATTTTGTTACACAAGCACTGGAATAAATTAAGAAACAAGATGGAACAGGAAAGGTGTTCTGCTCACAAAAAATGCAAATTTGAAATATAGTGTGTTTTAATTTCATTATACTAAACGCTGGGTAATTAGGTAATGGAAAGAAACATTAAAATGCTTTAAAATTCCAGTATATTTTTGATCCTCTATCTGAAAGTCATTGACATCACTTGTGGGTTCTCTGCTGAAAGGTATAGGATTCCTAATAATTTGCTATTAATCTTCAAAACTTTCTCAAATGTGTTGAAAATATTTTTCCTGCAGTTCAGAATATTCAGGGTTTGAACATAATTTGGAAATATAGTGGCAAAGTGAGAAAGAGCAAATTGAAATCAATGCTTTGTAGCTTCTCCTTAGTTGGTTGTACAGAAAGAATAGACTGAAGAATAAGCTGAAATTTTTCAGGTGTTTGGCTTTTTTTTCAGGTGCAGGTCAGCAATTGAAATGTAGCTTCATGAAGATAGGATCCACAGCACAAATGCAGATCAAAGTCCATCTAATTCATCATTTTCTCTATCACAGTGACCAATTCATTTCTTTTCAGTAAATGATAAGATAGTTCTGAGGTTAGGTGTCATCCTCTGTAACAGAACTTGGCTTACCCATGGAGAGCTAACAATATTTCTTTTAAATAATTACTTAATGCTAAGTGTTAAATGCCACGCATTTTTTTATATATAAATTTTTTCTTTCTTTTTGAACTGAAGACAGAACAGAAAATACAGATACATATCTTAGAAAATACTCAGTGCTTCAAGAAGATCACTGGGTGCTTACTCTTCCTGGGGTGGGCTAGAGAATTACACACAGGAAAGCACATACTTTTTACATACAAACACATGATTTTTGCACAAGACATAGAGTATATTCCTCATGTATATGACCCATATATATATATATATATATATATATATATATATATAAGTGATGCAATGCTTTTCCAGTGTTCTTTCAGAACAGCTGTGTAGGAAGACTGTGTGGTGTTGGGGCCTTCATTATATGAGTGTACGCATTAAGGAAATTACTCTTGAATGGAATAGGCTGATCCTGTGCTCTGATCTAGATCTATGAGCAACTTATAGAGTAATAATATCACCTTTCATTCCTCTTCAGAGTCTTCTTTTTAAGCCTTACAAATTGCTCTAGGTTTGCTTTTTGGAAGAGACCCTTGTGCCAGTGGGTTCCTCCTGACTTGGTCCAAAATTTTAATTGTTCTGATAGTAGAAAAAAACCCACTTCTTCTGTTACTTTGATTATGTTACTAAAATATATTGGATATATATTCCATTTTCTAAATCATTGCCATCTTACATCTCTTGAATTATTATTATATTGCAGCATTGTAGTTATATTTCATGAATATGTAACTTGTAAAATGCCATAAGAAGGACTTGAAACTGATAGAAAAGCACTGTAGGTTAAAAATGTTAGCTATGGTCAGATACAAAGTCATTTAATGTTTTCCAGAAAGTGAGCGCAGCAGATAAAGAAAAATCTTTCATCATGACTTCAGTACTTAGTTTACGTGTAAATTGATGTTCAGACAACATAAGGAATTGCACACTAATACACAGTGCTCATAGATGATGCATTCCGAGGGAAATGTCATCAGTGATTCTTCAGTCAATATCATCTCCATCACTGTTCAGCCAACCCAAATGTGTATTCATCTTGTAAATATATTTTACTGTTTATTTCCTGTGTTTTTATCATAAAATTCACTTTGCACTGCCTGCTTAGGGTAATTGGTATAGTCCATATGTATGTATTTAAGTAAAGCTGCTTTTTATTGAGATTTATTTTGAGCTATGACAGTGGTGGACAAAGAATGGTTTGGAACAAGGGTAATTAGGGGCTCTGAAAATGTGGGGTGGAAGAACCTTTTTCCTTTTGTATCTCTAGCGAAAGTATATCTTAGATTCCAGGTCAATCATAAGAATTTTCATTATACATTTTTTTATACAAATGTAGGTTTAGAAAATGCAAGTGGTACATCTTTCACATTAACTTCTGGGTTTGGGGTTTTTTTTGTTTGTTTGTTTGTTTTTTCCTGCTGCCTTTTCTTTATTTTTACCTTCATTAGTGTTTAAAAGTTGCCAAATTTCTCTCTTCCTGTCCTGCTTGTCACAGTAAGCAGAAATGGAAAGAGGAAGGTCATGATTCTAAAATAGTGTAATTGCTATTAAAATATTAGGAAGAAAATTAATTAAAGGTTACTTCTTTCTTCTTCCTTGACTCTACACAGTTCTGTTAAATATCACATAGCCTGCAAGGCTGTCATCTGATTGAAACTATCCAGGAGTGGAGCACTCTGAATGCCTCTTCTGAAAATTAATCTCAGTTTCAGTGTTGTATAAATTGCTAGTTAATAATTGCTGAAACAGTCAGGTATAAAAATTATATTCACTTATACTTACAAAAGATGGAGGCTGTTCTAAATATGACATTCTCCCAGTTTTTTTCTCAGTTGAACTAATCAAGACTGAGTTGTGTGTCCTGACTAATTTTCTTTTGTGAAGAGCTGGTGCTGATGTCCAGCCACCTTTTAAATGCTCTCTGATGATGAGACATTGCCATTTGCCTTTCCCAGCTCCTTAGAGTGGATCTGGTGTAATATACAAGAAAAACAATTTAAAACAAAAAAAAAAAAAAACCAAAACAAAACAAACAAACCCACAAAAAAAAACAACAACAACAACAAAAATAGAAGCAAAAACAAACAGGTAAACTTTGAATACATGGTTTCATGCCATTTAAGATACCTTTTTTGTTTGAAAAGGAAAAAAATGGTATCAATTTAAACAGACAACACAAGGAAAGCTATTTTTCTTCCGTGAGAAGCTCTGTTTTGTATCAGTACAGCACATTTATTCAAGTATTAATGCCTTCTTTGAAAGCATTGTGGTTGAGTGGGTGGAGAGGTTGCTTTGGTTTTGTTTAACTTAGGTCACTTGGAAGTGGGTTTATATCAAACTGGAAAATGCCATATTCATATGAGAGTAAGAATAGGAATATGAGGTTTTGTGTGGTCTGGCTAGTACACTCTCTCGCTGTAGAAAAAGTATAATGGAAAATCTGGACATACTGTGAGTGGTTTTCACACTTCGTAGGTTTAGCCATCTGTGGCAGACCATCTATTTTGTGTTTGTTTTCAGGTTCGGTTACATTGCTTTAAAAAAGGGAGAGGATTGTGTTGGCTGGAAGCTTCTGGAGAAAGTGAGATTGCTCCTGTCCTGGGAACAACTGAGGGTAATTTAGGGGGAGTTCTCATGCTTCAGAAAAGGAGAGGTGGAGGGACAGAGGAAATAAAGTTTCAGGCAGAAGGAAGTTTTAGGGAGACACTGGGAAGCTCCAGAAAAGTGAGAGGAATGGACTCAGAACCTAAGCTGATGGAGAAAGCAAATTGTCTAGCTGGTGCAGAGGGGATGATGCAGAATTTGCTGTGGATCAGAAGGCTGGTGCTTTGTTGAAGTGGAGTGAAGCCTGGAAGCCAGGTGTCAGCAACCAAAGAGAGTTTCATAAACCTTTTGTTTCTATTCTGCCTTTTTCCCCCCTATTCTATTCTAATAGTGTGTAATGCTGGGATTTGGGCAACTGTGTAGCCACCATGAAACACTATTAGTCGTTACAGAACTTGAAAAGCCTGACACAACTGAAAAAGCAATTATGTTTTTCTACAGTAGAATGTGTTGTATTGGTAAATTTAAAGGCGCTTTTGGAAAGAGGAGGAAGGCTATTTGGTGCAGATTGTTCTTTGGGTGCACAACAGTACGAATGAAGTCAGGGCTGAGCAGAAGCCTTGCTCAGGCTAAAGAGGAGGTTTAGCTGTCGTGTGTATAGAAAGGCCTGAATTAAGCAGGTAAGCACTTGGTGAGTTTGTCTAACCCATGTCTTACAGCAGGAGTTACAGGCCATTTTTCCCCAGCACAAACCACCTTTTAGAGTAAGAGATTAATCTAGGGCTCTGCTTACTCTGCCATCTTTAATCTTAAACCAGGGAAGCAAAGCATTATGAATGCAGAATAAAATAAATACTGCCTCAACGATCAAACTGAGCCGAACCCAAAGCCTTTGATTGCTGAGGAGAGGTGTCATTTCTGCAGAACTGCAGAGGTGTACAGAGAAAAGGATTAAAACTCTGCTAGAGAACAGATCCTACACAAGGAGCCAGAAACAGGAATTCAAACTGCTGCAGCTCCTTGGAGTGGGACTGACCTCCTGTGTCTTGAGACATTTACCGGTGATGTGTGTTACATGTGGCTGTTTCTACAGTCAGTAAGAGAAATGAGTGTGATAAAGTGAGCTGAAGAAAAATGGCACTTGCTTTCATTTCAGTAGTCTGGAGGACTAGCTCAGATTAGCTCTGTACATCATGTCTGCATTTGTGCAGATGAATCCTCACTCTTGCGAATAAACAAGGGCTGTGGCACAGCATGTGGAGTGCTGTCAGCTAACATTCTTTGGAGGAAGTCAGTAGTGAAGGAGAGGCAGAAAAAGCCAAGATTTTCTCACACCTTTTTTGTTTGTTTGTTTTCCTGTAAAACAAGATTAATATTTCTTTGCTTTCAGATACAGAGGGGGGGGTTGGTGTTGGTTTTCTTTTTTTTTTTTTTTTTTTTTATTATGGCTAAAAGTTTGCAAAGTAGTCATATCAGTTGGAAACAGATGGTGTTAATTCAGCATATGCATATCCTACTGATAAGTATAAACTGTTCTGAATTTTTCTCACCAGCATTTTCTGGCCAGGATTCTAAGTTAGATTGCAAAGGAAGAGATTTTAAAGTATGTTCTCATTGACTGGGAAAAGACTTTATAATCCAGTAAAATTTTTCAAAGATGAGATCTGAATTTCAAATAGGATTAATTATTCTGATTGAGGGGAATGACACATAATGATTTGTGTGTTGTATGATGAGACACAGTATATTATTAATTACTATGAGTGAATGAGCCCATGATGGGATGTTGTATTATGTGTAAAAGATTTATTCTAAGGACTTTGTCATTCCAAAGTGAAGATGACTGATGTCTTTTCATATTGCCACAAACAGCTTCATGATCAGCTAATCCTGAAGCTAACAGTTAATACTTTGGCAAAATACCCTTTAATATAATTGATTTAAATTACAAATGGCAGAATCACATTGCCTCTGTATCAGAGCATATTATTGAGGCACAGTCCAGTGTCATTAGTTAGTTAATCCAAAACCAGGCTGTGCTGGAGACAGGGGGCACTGTGGGCAGACAGTATTTGTATTTTAACCTAGCACAGTCATCAATTGGTCCATCTGCTTCACAGAACTTTTTATAACTTTCCACAGGTTAGGCTATGAAGTTCTGAGTATCCACAGTTCTGTAGTTATGTAAAATGTCTCTTAGACTGTCAGTGAAACAATATGGGGGGAAAAAGAAGTAATGAGTGATTAAGAAACATTAATTATGTTACAGTGTAGTATGCTGTGTTACAGTATAGTAGTCACCATGAATCTACAGGCTTTGTCTTTATCTTTTTAAGCACCTACCTCATAGCAATTCTAGCTTTGCCATTAGTGTTTCTTCAGATATTGAATCTTCCTGTTTTCCATCTTACTGTTATGCAGTACGTAGTTCCATATACCTCATCCTCTGTTTTGTCATTTATTTCATAATCTTGTGGATTGTCAAAGCAGAATATGTTTCAGAATACACCTTTTCAGTAACTTTCATGAATCACGAGGAATATACCATATAGATAAATCCATTCATTTGGACTCTTCTGTCTTTTAAACAAAACAAGGACTACTTTCTTCAAATTTACGAATAGGGAAAAATTTTAATTCACAGACAAAAGTATTTATTCTGAATTCCTTAGTAGATTCAGGTTTCTGTCCTGGAGTAGGACTACAGTACTGCAGCACTCAGAGTACTAACTGGACTTGGTACTAAACCCACAGTATTTTAGCAGCGGTAGAATACTATTTTCTTTCTGTGAACTCCCTTGATAGTTTTTAATATGGAGATATATAAACAAAATGCTTAAGAAGTGTTAACCTATTTTCGTACAAAGCATACAAAGACAAAACATTTAGTAAGCATCAGTAGATATTGCCTAACAGCAGATATATATTTCCTGCAGTGTTTTCAAGACGTTTATAACATGGTATGAAATCTGTATTTGTCATTCAAAGAAGAAATTCTGACCATGTTCTTCTGGTTTGAAGAGAGCAGTTTTCTGTTATCCTCTCCTTTCTCCCTTCCTCTTCCTTTTTTTTCCTTTTTTTTTTTTCCTATTTTTCCTTTTTTTCTATTTTTCCTTTTTTTTTCTTTTTTCTTTTTTTTTTCAGAGATTGAATAGTGGGAAAAAATATTAAGCCCATTTCATACAGAAATTTCGATGCAGAAGCAATGCTCAACTCTGGCAGTTTAACTCTTTCTGTTAGTCCATCATCTGAATCAATCTGCCAGAGATTTTTTCCCCATGCTAGAGCAGCTATGTGTGATTCTATAGATGTTTAATATTAATTGAACAGTGATTCTCCTGGATAAACTTGTATCCCACACTTTGAAAAGACAAGTAATATGATTTCAAAGAAAAATGGCAAAGAATAACAGAGGCAAATTAAGAATAAGAAAGAAAATAATTATTTCCAGGTGAATTTTAAAGATAATGTTGCTGTATGTGTTAACCAGAAATGTCTTCCTTTTATATAAGGCTTGAGCTATGGAAGGAAAAAAATGACAAACAGTGGTGAATTGTACTGAGGCAAATTGGTAAAGAGACTGCTCTGTCTCCAGTGAGCAGAGGAAAAAAAAAATAGTAATTGTTTGTAGATAGAAGCTGAGGAAATGAAAACATGAGCTTGTGAATAATGTGGATGTTGTCTAAGATCAGTGAAATGCACATATATGGAGTTTTTTTCCAGTTACACTATTTAAAGTCAAAGTTTCAAAGCACTGGATTTCATTCTTCTCACAGACTGATTTTCCACTGATGCATTTCTGCTGATTTAAATTGCTATTCCTAATCTTTATCAATATAAATTGAGGAGGGAAATGCATTATTGCCCTTATAGGCAAAAGTTGTCAGTCCTGTTCCAAACGAATCACAAATTGGTTAGTCTATGTAAAACTGCCTCTCCTATGCAAACGACTGAGAACTATTATGCCTACTCTCATAAAGCAGATGAAACATAGGTTTAGATTCCTTTGAAAATCACTGTGTAAGGTCCACATCTGTCTGTGCTTTGCATATCAAATTTCCATTGAGCTTCTCCTTTCTCCTCTCGAGATCAAAAGAAGCATATGGTCTTTTATGTGTTTAACTGAGGAAAGAAGTTGTTATCTCATGTCACGTCAGCTGTTGGGAAGAGCACTGTGCTGTTCCCCTTGCATTTGAAGTGAAAATGGCAATTTCAAACAATTTCACAGAGAAAATGAAAGGAGTAAAAGGATGGAAAGTACAGAAGTGCTCAACTGAAGAATGAGTGACTGACACAAATGAAATAAAAATCTGGAAAATTATTGTTTTGGAATAGACTATGTCTAAAAATTTTATATTATTTTTAACAGAACAGAAATTTAACTCCAAAGGAGTGAAAAAAAACCCAAACAACAACAACAACAACAACAAAAAAGAAAATCGGACTGAGTGGCATCTCAGGGTTGCTGCGTAATGATTTAGAAACTAGTTTTCTGCCTGACTGCTCAGTCCCTAGAGCAAAATTCTTGCAGAAAAGAAACAGACAAGAGCTATGTTAAAAGAAAGCTGTAGTATATTACTCATAAAGCTGGGTATTTCCCTCCCATAAACAAGGCCAAATTCCGCTCATCAAATTAATCTTCTACTCCCCTTGCCAGCACTGGCAGACAAACCAAGGGAGTACAGGTTGGCTGACAGGGTTTTGCTGATGGTTAGAATTTGTTCAGAACATGTATTACTCCGTTCTCAGTACTGCTGAGGAGACCAGCTTTTATAAATACATGTTTTAATATGTGTTCCTTACCATGCACAATTCTTCTGCTGCCCTTTACCTTTTGAGTTTAGACCACACTCTATTCTTTGTGCCATAAAAGTGACCCTGTGTCAGCCAGTGGAGAGAAGTTTCTCAGTTATCTTGCTCTAATATTTGTTACCAAGGGCTAACAAAGCTGGCCCCATCTAATCAGTGGTTGCCACATAATCGCTGTTAAGTCCAGAATGGTCCACAGGTCAAGCTTTGCACAGGACAAGCTACAAAACATTCTCCAGTATCTCAGCATCCTACAAGAAGATGCAGTTAAGAATCCCATACCTACAATGAAGTAACCTAATGTTAGTGTGTTATGTTAATATCTTTTGGAATTAAGTTTCATTTAGAAGCAATTTTGAACATACTGTTAAATTACCAAAAGGTTCTTTATGAATGGTAACTGATTTTCTTAGATTCTTTGAAGTAAATTAATATACTGAATTGCCAAACTTTCTAACTCTTCTTACTGATGTATTTCTAATGATGAAGAGCACATACTGTAATATCAAGTGACACATACCAAACCTTCATAAGCTAAATGGCTTCATTGCAATTGCATTTTTTACTGTGTGATTTATAGTTTGGAAGGGTTTCATTTGACGAGTTTTTTGATAGATGAAAAGTCCTCGAGTATGAGAGGTGGAACACAAAGAGCTCCTGCACAGACTTCACCTTCCACCCCATTGCTGCCTTAGTAACCTGCATTGGTCCCTACATAAAGTGACCTGTTTTCTGAATATGAGAATAATTTCTGTCCCTCCACTGCTTGACATCTTTTCTATATGCAGACAATTTATTGCCAGTAATTTAATCTAACACATCCACGTGCAACTCTCAAGCTGATGCTAGTCATGAGTTTGGTGAACAAGCATATTGAATGCATAGTCCTTGCTTGAAGGCAGTAAATATTATTTCCATTGATTTTTGGTACAAAGTACAGCCAACTTTCTGCTGATGTTTCAAGTCTGTTGGAAGTCAACACCCTGTGCTTCAGGAAACCTTACCCTGGTAAGGTTTTGTTTCTTTAGAGTGTAGAACAGGCTTTCCACCATGCTGTTGCATCTTCAGAGGACTATGGCAGAGTATTGGCTTCAGCTAAGACCCACTTTACCTTTGTTTTTTTTCATAGCATCACAATCTGTACATAGTCTGACATCACCGTGTCTATTACATAGATAGTGGCAAACTCGAATAAGGATGCCATCATTACAACTGTAATTGGTTTGTGCATATACATATATCTATACATAGTGTATACATTTGTTTGGGATTTGCCCCTACTGGTACCAAAAAACATGTATAGATGCAGGTCTATTTTGTCAGCTCTGAAGAGATCGGAAGAAAGTTTAAGTTTGTTTGTGTTGTGATCATAGAAAATGTTGAAAGAAAAATTAGTAAGGAGGGTTACATATTTGCTACTAAAATCCAAAATACTCAAGTAGTACATGAGTTGTACACCCAGTTCTTTGAGCAAATGAAGCTAATATGCAAGCATGACAAGATGAACAGAGAGAAGGGAGGATGCAAGAACAGCATCATACCATATTAAAATGCATCTGAGGAGAAAGGTCGAGTAACTAGAATCACACACAGTATTTAGAGGTAGAAATTCATCACAAATCTCCTGAGCCGTTTAGTCCTCCAAAGTAAACTGTCTTCTTAAAACAGGTAAAAGCAGTGGATCATTTTGAGTATTTTCTAGTGCTTGACTGATGCTTTTAGTGGTTCAGTCTTGCCAGCCTTGTGGGCAAAGCCATCAAATTGGGAGACAAAAATGGGTAGAAAAAACATTTTCACAAAGATTCTGAAGAAATAGGATGATCATCTCAAAGGAATTGTTCCAGAGTCACCACACAGTTTAAGAGGGTTCACAAGCCTTCCAGATGCCATATAAAAATTAAAACTCAGGATATAAAGCACATCAAGACTAATATGTATTGGCAAGGCAGAAAAGAAAGTTTTTTGCTAAATCTGTTTGCATTCAACTTCCAGCTCAGTATTTTTTGTTACTCATTGTGATGTTATCTTGTCATTGAACTGCAGGACTGAGGGGTGCATTTTTCTCCTCTCTATTATCAAGAGATATTGTTTTTCTTCCTCAGTTCTTTAGTCTGTATTACTGGGGAGAACATATCTGTAGCTTTATCTCCAGCAAAAGCTTTGGACTTATTTCAGTAAAGTCAGCTTTGCCTCAGAAGTGGATCTTATTACCATTATGTCCATCCTGAAAGGATGTCCCAGACTCGTGTGGAAATCTCACCATGTAGAAGGGTCAGAAATAAACTAATAATGTTTGTAAACTAATAACGTTTGTGAAACAAGAAGCAGAAAAAAACTACTTCTTGAGGTTTGCAGTCAGCATTTAGCCTGATCATTTGCTAAACACAGAATGACTTTGACAAATTAGTGAGGGTAGAAGGCTAGAAGCAAATGGGTAAGAACGAAGAAGATGGAAAATGTGATAAAACAGGGTGAAAAACTTCATGACTTATCTAGGCAGGGAGCTTGCTAAAATCACCTACCTGACATACAACGTAACCTTTTACCAATAACTGTAAATCCTAGGAATGCCTACCTGTATTTGATAGGTTTCTTTGGCTCCAGAGTAGTCTCATGAGGGTTTCTGCCCCATCTTTCCTTTGGATACTTTAAAGTACGTGTAACATTATACATGTGTTACAGGGATGAAAAATAACAGGGTAAGGCTAGGCAGCACAATTACTGCTTTCCACTCCCAATTCTTTGTGATAAAAAGATTAGAATTTGGTGAAGATCACCCTTAGCTTGTCTTTTTTTCCTTGCTGATTAACAAATGCAACAGAATGCAAACTCTGAATTTAACAACTATTCTAAAGTTACCTGTCAAATACTGCAGTTGCAAATCCCTTCAGGCTACTAAAGCAATTCCTGGGTAACATGCTAATATGACATGATGAGAATATCCAGGAAGAAGAAAAAAACACATATATATTATCACAGTACTAAAATACATTTATTTTTTCTGAGTCCAATATAAAATCAAGTACAAATAATTAAGACTTGCCTTTTGTGAGAATAGCAGCTAAGAACTAGAAGTTATCAATACTTTTTCAAAAGGAAGTGGTACATCTTCCTGTACTATTAGTCCAAGTTTCTTTATATGTAGACAAAGATATAAAACCATGATTTTTGTTTTGGTTTGTTTTTTTTATAAAATGTATTCTAAGCTGATTCTGGGATTTATTCATCAGCAACTTAACTGTCACCTGAAAATAATAATTGCATATGTATTATAGACCTTTTAATGAGTGTGTTATTAATAGCTATTCCCCGATACCAGTGACCATCTGTGACTGCTTCACCATCTGTGATTGCTCTTTCAGCTTGGGAGGGGGAAATAGCAGTGGTATTGCACAGAATGTACAATATAAATTTTTAGTTAACCAGACCTGCTGTAGATGATTAATTTGTCTTTGATTATGAGTACACACTGAGCAAGAGAAAATTAGTTTCTTTGATTTGTTGGCACAACATGGGTTTGGGAAATGGCCGCAGGAAGCTGAAAATGAAATTAAATTGCATTTATTGAAATCTGAGACGTGCAAAAGTTGGTGGAATTTAGATGAAGAGGATGAAAAGAACTTAAATGGCACTTGAAAAGGTAGTGAATGTTTCTTTAAAGATCTATGACAAATGATGTGTTGATTATTGTGATTTGCTAAGGTTGGGAAGCAGAGGAGTAGCAAAAGAGGGTTGTCAACACTTTCTAAAATCTTTTACCATTTCTTGATGACATATTAGAATAAACAGAGAAAATAGTGATTTATAAAATCCTAATTAAAATTAATCTTGTTAACTTTTTATCTAAGTGAAGGAACATTTGTTTCAGAAGAAATCAAATGTTTAATTAATAACAGTTAATGCTTGCTAAAGTGCCAGCCTTGCCTGCAGAGGCAGGAGACTTCAGTTGGTTAATGCTCTTTTTACTTTGATTATTAAACTGTACTAAAGTATTTCCATATTTTGCTATTAACACAGCTGCATTCCATGATAGCTGAGGTAATTTTTTTCAGTGTATGTGTATAGGGTCAGTCTCTTTTCCTTTACTAAGGCAAAAATTGTAGGAAACTACTTTGATGGTAGAATGCAATTTCAAAGTCATTCAAGTCCCACTGTGTAATGTACCTGCATTCTTTGTGGGCCTAAATATATTAAAAAGTAAAAAGAACTTCTCAAAACCACTTGTAAATTAGGGTGCAATTTAGATTGCATTTAACCAGTTGCAGTGTCTAGTTGATGGAGAGAGATAGGCACTTCCAAAAAATAACTCATCAGCCTGAGGTAAAAACTTCCCCTAGATCAGGATGAGTGACGCTTCCACCATTAACTGTGGGGAAGTCTGGATATCTAGACTGAACTAGGATCCTATATTTTTATGCTGCTTAACTTTTTTTAAGTTTTAAACTGTAGCATTGGAACTAGAACAAATTTCAGGTAAGAAAGTCTTCAGTGAACTCAAGAAAGTGCATAGCACTTTTGTAAAGCCCAAAAATATTCCCTGAAAGCGTATATATGTAGCAGCAGAGGTGAGGCAAAATTTACAGCATTGACCTAGAACTACCTGTTGTGCCAGATATGTTGTCACTAGAAAGTCCTCCTTTGGTGTCCGGATTTCAGTACAAGTTGTAGCTGCTTAGTATGCACTCAGTATCTGGCTCAGAGACTTCTATTTGATTATATAGATTGTACACATGATTATATATGAATATATATATGTACATTTATAATTATGCATATATTTTTCTATCAGATGTTATATAAAAGGAAGATGCATAGGCCTATATTTATTCCTCTCCCACACTAACATGCACTGTACATGTTCATTTATAAACATATAAAAATAAAAAACTTTTTAATTGCAGTACATTCAGGTTCAGGAATATAAATTAAACTTTTCAATCTTAGGCTAAACAAACTCTTAGTGCGTGGCAGCCTTATTTTGTTAGATTGATTATATTCCTGGCCTTTAGCAGGTTGATGGCATTTTTTTCACGACATTTTCTGCTTCTTATTCAAAGATGGCAAAAGCTTTTCTCTCCATTACAGCAAGTTCGTGGTTGAGATATAAAGCCATACCATAAAAAAACAAAAAAATTAAATCACTTCTTAATTTGCCATCAAACTTCCAGAATAGTGATCCAGTCTTGTTTCTTTTGTTGCAGACAAAAGGTTCTTCAAGCATAACTCCATCAGGCACTCAAAAGAAGGTGAAGAGGACTCTGCCCAACCCACCTCCAGAGGAAGCAACAGCAGGAACACAGTCGCCATATACTTCTGTGGGATCAGTTTCACGGAGAAGGATTTGTAGGACCAACACTATGGCCAGAGCCAAAATTCTTCAGGATATAGACAGGGAATTGGATCTGGTCGAACGTGAATCAGCCAAGCTTAGGAAAAAGCAAGCAGAGCTAGATGAGGAGGAAAAAGAAATAGATGCCAAGCTGAGATACTTGGAAATGGGTATTAATAGGAGAAAAGAAGCCTTACTAAAAGAAAGAGAAAAGAGAGAGCGTGCTTATCTCCAAGGAGTAGCAGAAGAACGTGATTATATGTCAGACAGTGAAGTTAATAATACTAGGTCAACCAGAATAGAAACTCAGCATGGCTTGGAAAGACCACGTACTGCACCCCAGACAGAATTTAACCAGTTTATGCCACCACAAACCCAGCCAGAAACACAGTTTGCCCCTGCTACAAGCCCATATGCTCAATATCAGTATTCATCTCCTGCCCTGCCAACTCAAGCACCAACTCAGTTCACACAGCAATCACATTACCAACAACAGCAGCCTTTATACCACCAGCAGGTTTCACCCTATCAGACCCAGACAGCTTTCCAGTCAGGAGCTACTATGTCCTATACTCCACAGGCCCAACCTCCACCATCACAACAGCCATCATATCAACTCCCATCACAGATGATGGTGATACAGCCAAAGCCAAGACAAACTACATTGTATTTGGAGCCTAAGATAACAACAAACTATGATGTAATTCGAAATCAGCCTCTCATGATAGCACCAGTTTCAACTGACAATAATTATGCAGTTTCCCAGCTGGGCAGTAAATACTCTACCTTGGACTTAAGGATAGGGCTAGATGAGAGAAACAGCATAGCAAGCAGCCCTATATCAAGCATATCTGCAGATTCATTCTATGCAGATATAGACCACCACCATACGCCCCGAAATTATGTGCTGATTGATGATATAGGAGAACTTACTAAAGGAACAGGAGGACTTGGTTCCAGTTTTACCCTCCATGAGAAAGATCTGACCAAAACAGATCGACTGCTTCGCACAACTGAGGCCAGGAGAGCACAAGAAGTGTCAGACTTCCTAGCACCACTGCAGACTTCTTCTAGGTTACATTCCTATGTTAAAGCTGATGAAGATCCAATGGAGGACCCTTATGAGCTCAAACTTCTGAAACACCAGATAAAACAAGAGTTCCGTAGAGGTGCAGAAAGTCTTGATCATCTGGCTGGCCTGTCACAGTATTACCACGCAGAGGGCAGCTACAGGCATTTTCCAAAATCTGAGAAATACAGCATAGGTAGGCTTACTCTCGAGAAACAGGCTGCTAAGCAGCTCCCAGCAGCCCTCCTTTACCAGAAGCAGTCAAAACACAAGAAAGCTTTGATAGACCCCAAACTAACAAAGTTTTCACCTATCCAAGAAAGCAGAGACCTTGAGCCTGACTATTCAAGCTATATGACTTCTAGCACTTCAACACTTGGGGGAATTACAACTAGGGCAAGGCTTCTTCAGGATGATATCACTTTTGGCCTTAGAAAAAACATCACTGACCAACAGAAATACATGGGGCCAGCACTGACTTCATCCATTGGAGCAGGCCTTGGGACTGCGCTAGGTCCAACAATGAGATCCACATTACAAGATGATTCAGACAAGTCTTATAGCAGTGGTAGTAGATCTAGGCCCTCATCTAGACCATCCTCAGTGTATGGGCTTGATTTGTCATTGAAAAGGGATTCTTCCAGTTCTTCTTTAAGACTAAAAGCCCAGGAAGCTGAACCCTTAGATGTTTCCTTTAGCCATGCTGCACCTTCTGGAAGAACTAAACCCACCAGTCTACCTATTAGCCAAAGCAGGGGAAGGATCCCTATAGTAGCGCAGAACTCAGAGGAAGAGAGCCCACTAAGTCCTGTTGGCCAGCCAATGGGCATGGCAAGAGCAGCAGCTGGACCCTTGCCACCAATTTCTGCAGATACCAGGGACCAGTTTGGATCGAGCCATTCATTACCTGAGGTCCAGCAACATATGAGGGAGGAGTCACGGACTCGAGGCTATGATCGAGATATAGCCTTCATCATGGATGACTTCCAGCATGCAATGTCAGACAGTGAAGGTAAATTAGGCCTCAGACTGGTATCTTACTATCATAATGCAAATCCTCATTTCTATGCATGTGTCTAATTACTTCAAAGACTCATTCTTTTTTCTGTTCCTTGGTGCATCTTCTGTGTATCTTTATTTTGGGGGTTTGATTTGTCTTGTTTATTTGATATTTTTTTTATTTTACCCTTACATCAGTTTCTAGATGTTGTTATGCTATTCTAGCATGCTTACTATATTGCTGTTGATTTGCTTGCTCTTTGGTTTGCTTGTGGATTTTCCTTTTCACTTGTTGATGTCTACTTTTCTAAGAATGTTGTGTAGAAATTTCCATGTACAATACAAACCCTACCGTCAGTCTTTCTGTGGAGCCTTTTCCTGTGACTGTGGATCATTGAACTTATTTGCAATATTTTTTGTTGAGATTTGGAAATAATCTACCAAATCTCTAAAAAGCTCTAGAAATTTTATTTGCATGAAATTTCATAATAGAATTCAAGAACTGATAATTCCATCTCCCGATGCATCATGTTAGATGTACGTTTATATAGAAATAGAGTGTTCATTAAGTACATATTGTATGTTAGAACCATATAGAGCTCAATGTGATAGCAAAATTGCATTCTAAGTATGGTTTGTTGAAAGCATCCAGTCACGTTAATTTCTGTGCATTCCGAATTGTGATGATGTAAGATAACTTGTTCTTTGGACGGTGCAAGACAATCTCATCCTTCAATAAACTTGCATAAAATATTTTACTTCCAATGATGGATTATGCAGCACAGCTGGTTTTATATGCACCCCATACAACATGTCTGCCAAATAAGCACAAGAGTTTATCTCACTTAGGTCTATGAAAGGGATCTTTCTAATGTATTATAAATGCAATTAAAAATGTTTCTTCTGAGGAAGTATAGCAGAATGTTAAAGCTGATGTTGAGTACTAAATAACTGCAAAATATGTGTCAGTTCTGTTTGAGTCAGTTCAGATTTAATATATTCTAAATTGTTTAAAAATCATCAAGACAGTTTGAAAGAAAATGAAATTAAGATGTTCAAAATTGTATGCGCTCCCTTAACTTTTTCTTATGTGTATTACTGCACAATAAAAGCGACTTTGCATGCGCTGTATTGTCTGTAAATGGCAATGATTGTCTCAAAAGACACATTTGCATGATTATGAAGTAGAATGGTTTATTTTTCAGGTTTATAATAACCTCCATGTTCATTATTACATTATGGCTTTTTTACATATGCTGAATTTTTCATAAGCATTACAAAACTGAATATATTTGCCTTCCTTGATACTACAATATATTGAAGAGTTTTGTTCTGTAAGTTTCTTATTTCTTAGATATTTTCAACCCCACCATGAAGTCTGTGTTTCAGGGAAGATTCAGGATCATCAGCTTTTTATCAGAAGCTTAAGTGTTTTTACTGTTCTTAAATTCTTAGCACACAGAGTCCTATAATTAAACCTGAAGGCACTTGAGAGGAACCCCATAAGCCGCAATTCATATCCTTCTTAAATAAGTAGGCGTTACCTTGTCTCAACAATACTTGTCATCCTAGGTCACATTGTGAGACACGGAACTTTTCCTCCTGAAAACTTAAGGAGCACCAAACTGTACCAAAAAAAAAAAAAAAAAAAAAAAAAAAAAGAAAGAAAAATCCTATTTGGTGCTATTCTGCCACAGATAAACACGGCATAGCAAATTCTGTTTCTGTACTAGAGTGCAGTACACTAGTAGTGTCCTGACAGTGGAAAGCTCTTGCATGGTGTTGTGAGATTTCATTAAAATAAATCAGTCTTAAGCACTACCTTAGGAAACCTCTTCTTGTGCTAAAGCTCAAATTTTCATCTTTAGAGACTTCTAAAAACTAATGTAAGACAAGATATTAAATTTAAATTGTTTTTGTTCAATTCAAATTGAGAGATATGCTTGACTTTCTGCTCAGTTTTTATAGTCACTTTCCATAATAAATGCCACAAGACAATAGAAACTTAGGACTTTGAGGCCAAAACTGCTAGGCGCACTTGCATACCACAACAAATCTTAAAACCATGCTTCAGCACCTAAGTTTTACCTACAATAGGATTCCAGCCTTCAGCAGGTTAAAAAAAGCGTTTTTAGTGTCAAAGCACAGCATCCAGAGCTTCCCATTGAAAAGAGCTAGCATTCTGAATTTTGAATCATACAGTGTTTTCTCAGGATTCCTAATACCATGGAAGCTCTGATCCACCAAACAGCTCTTTATTAACTCCATAGCTGCCACAGTTTCCATGAAATATTAATTAATGTTGGATTGAATAATAATTTTCAAGGATGCTGAAGCTAGTACCCGCTGCTGCTTAGCTGAGAAGATATAAAATGTATAAAATGTACCCTTTTTCACCGAAAGTATTTTTTCTTTTATATGCTAAATTGTCATTTCTACTTAAACAATTCTTCTAAATTTAGAAGTTCAAAATTGAGATATGAAGACATCAAGACATCAACACAGCTGACCCCTTGTAATTTTTCATCTGAGGGATTTGTAGTCATCACTGTGAGTTCTCTGATCAAGTTTCTTGGGCTCCAAAGCCTGGAGTTCAATCTCACCTTGTTAAACTGTGTGTGATTAACAGCAGGGAACCTTATTGACTCCAGCAGGAGTTTTTTACAGGTGGAACCATCTGTCTGCATATTGTTAGTTTCAGAAAAAAGGATGTATCCTCCAAGACTGTCAGTGATTCATCTTGGCTGTTCTCAGGTTTCCAGCTGAAACAAATCCCAATGAATCAAGCCAAAACCAATTCTGTGTGCATGTATATCTGAGTGTGGTGTGTGTTTATATAAAAAAAAATAAAAATACATATTTCATATAAAATATGCACCTTCATCACAGTTTGATAAAGATGTTTGATAAAGCCTGGTCTGAAGTGCAACATGGGATTCTATATGTGCTAGCTTTTCAAAAGAAGAAATTCAGCAAAAGTTATTTTAACTGAACCAGAAGGAAATGACAGCTCAGCTGATGACACAGATTGTGATAGTCGGCATTAGTATTTGGGATCAGGAAAATGCATTAGGTTCTCATGTAAGCCTCAGTAAGAAGTTATGTCAGGATGAGTTATGAACCAGCCTGCTACTCACAGGCACTAGTCAATTGACATAAATGTGTAAAGCATAAAGGATTTGAGTATTAAATTATAATGGTTTATTGAGAGCAATTAATAACTAGCCAAACTATCAACCTTTAATTACATTTCTATTTCATTCATGTATGCTGATCTAAGTAATATTTTCGAACTATTTTCGAACTACATTGAATTTATGCACAGTAAAGAAGGAAGAGACTGTATGATATCTGAACCAAGATTAAGAACTCTCCAAAGGCCTAATATAGTACAGAATGTTGTTTTAATTACATGCAAAATAATATTTTTCAAAAACTATGCATATATATTGATCCTTTTTGGGGGGAACTCTAATAAAATAGTAATGAAAACCCAGAACTTTTTATTTTTCTCCTGTTAAACATTTTCTAATTATTTGTTAAACCATCTAGATTATGTTTGCTTCAACAACTAAAACCAGAAGACTATGCACAGCACCGTTTTTCATTTTAAATTCTCTTCTGTGTCATGGAACAATTGTGTTCACTCATGTTACTGTAGCAACAACTGACCTTATTTAAGGTTTGCAATTTTTGGTGGGTTTGATTAAACACATATTGTCTTTCTCTGAATTCCAAATTTATCTTGCTTATTAAAGCATAACATTAAAACTTTCATTACAGTCTAATTAAATGCACATTGTTTTGATTGTCACTGATAGCCAACATAGATAAAAATCTGTATGTTGTTTAGTGGAAGTATTAAACACATAGAAGCTGATTCTGATCCAAATGGAGTGAAACCTGTCAATTCACCCAATCAGTAGTAGGCATAAGTGTGTGTATTTGCAAAACAGATTTCAGTGAAATGGTATTACACACAAAAGTGTGTCTAACACAGTAGGTTTTATACAGGTTTAAATCTGTTCCAAGTATAAGCACGTTAGTTTTACAAATCATTGCAGAAAGAACATTCTGGCTAACTTTCCACACGTAAAGGTTCATACTGCAATATCAGGGGATGGAATTCAAAATAAGAACACTTGCAATATTTCTGCTTAGAATTATAAAGAGTATAAATTTCTTCATATCTTGTTTTGGGATGGTACTGATTTTATAAAGGAGTCTCTATTTTCTTATAAGTAGCTCTAGATTATTTCCAAAATATTTTGAACAATATTCAGTTCAGAAGTTTGGAAATTAATGGAGATTGGGTTTGAGGGTTGGTTTTGGGGTTTTGTGGTTTTTTGGGGTTGGTTTGATTTTTTTTTTCTCTTAGCCTACTGCAAAGTAACTAATTTGACTCATTTCTTTCATCAAACATTTTAGAGATGTGTGAAATCTGCAGTGTGTTAATCAGCTGCCAGAAGGAAGGAAAAGGCTATAGCACTGAGCAGTGGGTTTCTTCTGGTTTAATACCATAGTTTTGAGAGAAACAGAACCTTCTCACTTTGCTGTATCACTTACACCTAAATTATGCCTGAGTTCAATGTCTCAAATCTCGCCTGTAACTTTGCTTTAGCTGCATGGCCGATTGGTGACCACTATGCATGTTTGCTATGCACAATGCACATTATTGCCTGTGCTCACCACTGGATCAGAACATTTGACCTGTCCTTGGTTTTCAAAGCCTATCATCTCCGTCGTGAAGAAACAGATTGGTTTGACAAGCCCAGGGAGTCTCGTTTGGAGAATGGACATCCCCTTGACAGAAGGCTGCCAGAGAAGTTGTCCCACTCTCGACCACCAAGTCAACACCAGGATCAAATAAGCTGTCAAGTAAGCCATGCCTTTACTTTTATGAAAGTTCAACAATTTAATCATGCTGTAGAAGAGTAGGGACTACAGGTTTAATCAAATTCTAGCTGCATTCAACAGAAGTGCTGTTGAACCTGTATTTGTCATCACTACTTGATCATAAAATTAGAGTCTACAATTTGTCTACAGTATTAATTTTGCAGGTCGTCCTTTGATTTTTGAAACATAACTGAAAGCAGTAAATCTGCTAACCAGAACTATCTATACATTAAGTATTCCTATTAAAAAAAAAAAAAAAAAAAAAATGTAACAGTCCCATTTTACCTTATCAGCTTTATCCCATCCAAGTTCAAATACTTCTTTTAGTAGTTTAAGGAAAAGGGTTGCTTTATCTTGCTGACACTCATTCCCACTTTTAGATGATCACTATAATCTGAGCATTCTGTGATCTGTTACTGAATAAATCAGCAGGACTTTATCAATCTCATAATTAGAATGTTTCATTTATTACAGTAAGAACTAAAAATACCATATTATTCTTTTCAAGATTGCTGACTTTGAAGTCTAGGTCACTTTAGTATACCGTGACATTTCCTCTTTGTATTAATGAACCTTATATATTTCAGATCTTTAAGGTCTTCGCTTGATTGTTGCAGTTATCATTTTACACTCTATTTTCCATGAAATGCAATGGATGCAAGAGAAGGTATTGCATAGCCCCTTTGTGGTACTTAGTAGCTGATATTGCTCGTGTTAATTCCTCAGATAACATAGAAACAGGAATATCATGTTGTCATGCAACCTTCAAAACTCTTTTGCTGGTGAGGATTTTTAATGACTTTTGGCAATAGAATGTAGGTTTTATGAAGTAAGGATGTGGATTTTATTAAGTAAACACTCAAATATCTTGCAATGCAAGATGTCATTTGTTTTTATTTTCCCCTCTTTTCCTATCTCCAGTTTAGCAGATATTGAGATTTGCACAGCCTAAGCTGCACTGAGTCTATCTATTCCTTGTTGAGAAAGAGGGGTTTACAAACTTTACAAGTATCTATTCAAATAATTCACTCTATAAAACAATTTTATTGCAGGATAAAGGATATTTTAGAGTCTTCACAGCTTTTAATGTCACTGGCAATAGATAAAAGCTGTCTATCTGGGCCCTTAAATCCTCATAAGAAACTTGCATTATTCTGACCATATACTATTGTATTTGGCCACTACAGAGTCAGGAGGTAAAATTTAAAATTTCTCTCAAAATCTTTTTTTTTTTTTTTCCCAAAAATGGTTACTGTTATCCTGAGCTCTGTGATATGGAGGTGCTTAGTAAAACTTATGTAACTTTCACAACTTCAGAGCTTTTCTCCTGGGAAACAGTAACTGATTCTGTGTGACACCCTGTAAAGTCTCTGCAGAAGAAAATTGTTGTGGAAGAAGCTTTACAACAGTTCCATCCTCATCTGTTTTCATCCAGGTTAGCTACTGTCTTTCACCCACTGGTACAAAATAGTATCAGTGTGTCTGCAGAAGGGAGAAATGCCAGGTCTCACCAACTCTGCATCATCTGCTTCGTCAAAATGTTACTCAGAGCTTGTGTATATTAAATGCCTTTAGTAAACATATTTTTTGAGATATCTTAAAAAAAATAAACCTAACTATTACCAGATGGATCCAGAAATTTAATTACTTTAAGAGAAAAAGGGTCATGGCTGTTTCAGAAACTTTCATTAGCTCCACACTAAATTCTGAAAGTAAAACACTTAGCAATAGAAGCAAATAAATCAGTATTAACATCTCTATTTTTCACCATTCATGTTAAGGCTCTCAAGAAAACTATTTTCAGGCCAATGAGTGTGCTGAGGTAAACTCTCCCTAAAGGCTTTTTCAGCCCTGCCTCTTCTGTAACATAAAAGTTACTGAATTCACTGTCCCATGTCTCCTGTCTGTATCCACAACTCAGTTCTGCAGAGAGCTGTGGTGTCCAAGCTTAATGTAATGGCTGCATTCTACATCCAGACCATCTGAACAGGTCCGCCTTATCCCAGAGCTTTCTCTGTCAAGAGTCTTTCCTGAAATCAGTTAGGAGGATGATTTCCTAGTTAGCATAACAATTAAGGCATTGCTACTCCTTATGCTACTAAGCATAAACCAGTCACAAAAGGAAGTATTTGCACCAGTAGTACTAATCTGCTTCTAACATATCAGTCCATGTTTCCAAACATGGAAACACATTTATTGACTGTAAATTTGGCATTTGTATTTTATCCTTTGCAAAAAAATGTATTTTACTAACCACTAAGATATTTGTATATATAGGTTTTGTTTTACATGTGTGAAATATCAATTTTCTTATTACATGAAATCAGAACTGCTTATCCCAGAGAGCTTGTACAACTAAAGGTAATAAATAAAGTACAGCCATGTACTTTTGGAGAAAAAATGCAATGGAGTGACAAGCCTGAACTTCCAGGTTTTATATAACCTAGTGGATTATGTGCACAGACTGTATTATCCATATTAAAATATATTTGTTTCTATAGCAACTTCTATGGAGCTACACAGTATTCTTAAATCACATTAAATTGCAGTGCAGTTTAGTATCTTAATAGCTGTTTCCCAATATAGTGATACTGAACTGCTTGCCTAAGGAAGGTAAACATGGTTTAAACCTAGTCAATACATAATCTATTGCAGATTTATCAGTGATTCCCTGTTGACCTCAACAGTTTGCTTAGTCACTGCCAGTTGACCAGCAACTTCTTTAAATCTCCAATCAGCAAAACTTTTTTTGTTAGTATTTTCTGTGAAAATCATTTTACATCTTGAACTAAACTGACTGTTTCTAACAGGTTGGAAGGAACAGTAGGAGGAGGTGCCAGGGGAGTAAGACATCATTACAAGGAGGTGGACAGTGAGAGTACATTAACAGGAGATAAGTAGCTTCACTGCGAGGGGTTTTGAATACAGAACTTCCAGTGATCATAAGTGGGACTTTTTAATGAATAATAAAAACCCAGACTTATCATAATAACAGTGTATTGTCAACAGTTCACTTTGGCAACAGTTTCCTAATAACAAAAAGAAGGCAGTAGCTCTAAAGATGCAACCTTTTGAATGTTAATCCCCATTTCTACAGGCCTTCAAAAAATAAATGCTTGTCTTGGTTCATGGGTCCGTACCATTCCCTCGAAATTTAATCCATGCCTTTCTAGGGCACTTCAATATTAAAGATTATGAAAAAATGGGTCATGAGGTGAGCAGTGGGGTTAAAGTGAGAGAACACAGTTTATGATAGAGAGCCAGAAGGCTATCTGCAAACTTTTGTTCCACATTCTTTAAATCCATCCTGTTTAGTTTTGACTGCTTTCCAGCTACCAAAGAAATTTCATTCCTATTTGTAGTATACTGGTTTCTCTCTTTAAGTATACTGGTTTCTCTCTTGGTGAGAAGGCATTTGCTGATTCAGATTCTGTGGAAATATGATGAGAAATGGGACATTTCCAAATTTAGTGTAAATGATAAAATACCTAATCTAATAAGATTAGATGCCCCCTCACTGTAGTTCAAGACAGAATTTAGCAGGCTGTTTCTCATATTTGGTCACTCAGAAATGCTGTTCTCACTGCATGCCAGAATGACTTCTAAAAAATGTAAAGAGTTCTGTACTGACAGAATTGCAGAAGCAAAGGCCACTCTGCAACTGATTAGTGAGCAGGAGCATTGTATTTGTTAAGCTTTTCTTTAATGCTTCTTTTGCAAAATGTCTGAATCATCAGGGATCTATCAAGGAAGATAACTTTCTACCTTTAGGATTCCTAGAGAACTTGACATTCGTGCTCTGCACAGAGGAGATGATGGAGTGATTCAAAGGGACAGGATTAACTTAATTATGGAAATTCTTGATGCCTTCTTCCACAAGGCTTGTACTCTCATACAAGTACCTGTGATACTCAGAAATTAAATAAGTAATGTGTAACCCATCATCTTGACATCTTGTTCCTGAATACCTAACTCAGGTAAATTTTCCCTTGAAGACTGTATTTCCTAAAGGACTACAACCAGGAGCAGCTGCTGAGGTTTACCTTATCAGGCCCTGTATAATATGTTGGTAGAAGAGGAGGTGCAGCACCATTTAAAACCAGAAATTACTGTAGCTTTGATGACCTGATCCAAAGACCATTTAATATGTTATAGCTGTTGCTGTGGACTTTGCCCAGAATACTAAAATGCACTTTATGCATTTTATTTCTTAAATACAGGACTAAAGAAATTCATTCTTCTTGATTGTCCTCCTTACCTAATAAAGTTTCCTTATATGAGTCTTCCAGAGAGTTTCCTTTTCAGACAAAATATGTAAAGGCGATGAAGGGAAACTAAAGTGCAAGTTTAAACTGTTTTTCTGTAACAGTGTTAGAAAGCCTCAGCATATTTATTTGCCATTCATTCCAACTTTTGGAGGGGCTTTGATCTAACTCATAACATGAAACACATGACCAGAGCTTAAATTGCTGGAGGAAAAGCTTTATACTCGTTTAACTCACTGGGATGAAACCGCCAAGGGCTTGCTGAGTAACCAGCTGAATAGTCAGATAGAAGGGCTTCCTGGCATATATCCAGGAGAAGAGAAATCAGCTTTACTGAAAGTTAGATGTGAACAACTGGAAACACAAATATTTTGTGTTCTAAAGGTTTTCAAATATATTACTAAATTATCCAGAAAAAAGTAACTATTCTGCTTTGCATTATCTGTTTACAGCAACCATGTTTTTTCTGTTTATTCTGCCACTTTTAGACACATAACATTATGAAGGTAAACACCTAATGAAATGTTCAGTGTAAGTACTGATTCCCACTAGCAAAAAAAATAAAATGCTACCCTGAATACTAATAAGCTTTTAATGCTTTTATTCATACCTATCCTAATCACCAAGATTTAGACTTACCATAAAATTATGGAAGTGAAAGTAGTGAGGAAGTAATAGACTAAAGTACGAGACAGTCTATATTTTCTGAAATATTTGCCAGCAATCATGTACAATATAGCATTGAATATTCTTGGATTATTATTTATGCAAAAACCAAATCTTGCAAAAGACAGGTAAGATACAGCAATTAAAAACAATGTGAAGTTTATGACCTGCAGTGTTCTTCAGTTAAATTGAGCTGCTCCCACCAAAATATATCTGAGCTAAGGATCTGTTCAAATGTGTTCATGTGCTTCTCTTCAATTACATTATTTTGTATTTCTTTTTATTTAATTAAAAATAAAATCAGATGCATTCTTCCAGATATTTTGCAGTTGTGTGTAAGCTACATGTGACAAATACATTATTTTTGCTGTTAAATTACACTCGCTGAGTTTCTGATAATGTCATGAGAAACATGGCAGTGTCCCTATGCATTAATAAGCATGGAACTCTCATGGCACTTCATATGCTTCTGGCAATATTAAACCCAATGTTCTGGCAAAATTCAGTGATAAATCCTGAAGTCTGCCTTGTCTCATGTTCTGATTTATTCTGGAGTACACATCCACTATCAAATCCATGATCTCTTTAATGTCTAAAATTACAGTCAATACTGCTCTCAGTGTGTTATGGGAGGATTTCAGCCTTCTAGATACAATGTCATCCATTGAATAAGAAGATGAATTACCACAATAGATGTATAAACTCTTCTGCTCATTGTAGGATAAAGATAAATGAGTCACTTGACTTCTCTCCTTCCCCTCCTGTCACTTCTGTGTGCTATCCACTAACATCATAAACACTCTAGGGCAAAAACTGAATTTGAAGTGCTTAGTTCAGGAGGAGCTTAATCTCTTTAAGTGCTACTTAAATATAAATAATAGTAATAAACTCTTGGCACAGACTGCTGATACACTCAGCTGCATTACCAGCATGATTAATATTGTCCCACTGGCTCCTTGAATTTGGCTCCCCAACATGGTCCTTCCTGTGCCATTGTCGCGGGGAAGTTGGGATCATCCCAGCTGGAAACATGGCTCTTCCATGCGTGTCGTGGAGTTGCATTGGTTTCAGCTTTCACACTTTCCAGTATCAGCCCAAGTAAATGTTGTACATTTTCATATAAAATGTAATCCTGAAAGTTTTAGGTTGAGTCTTTCAAAAAGCTTTTGAAATTTGATAACAGGAGGTACACTGGAATATGTGGGTTCGCTGGAACAAAAGCAGTGACTTGTGGCTGTGTACACATTCAACTACGATTTTGTTTAGGTTTGTATGAATAGGATTTTATAATGATTACAGAAGTTATGTTTAATTTCATTCTTCTCTTGAACGTTGCTTGAGCGAAAGATTAATGTTAAGATGAGCTACGGAGGACAGCGGCAACCTTCTAGTTATTAGGAAGTAAAAATCAGAACTAAAGACATATTCAAAATGAAGCTAACGTTCATTACCCTGCAGAAGGATTTTGCAGTCTGACAAGCGTCTTGAAACTTGGGGGAGTGTTTGAATTGTGAAGTGGTAATATTTACCTGGATGAAATGAGTTTGTTTGCTTGTTTCTGTTTCAACTGTCTAAAATTATTGATGCAATTGATGTTGGTTTATCTTTTTATGACATGCACATTTGTGTTCCTCAGATAAATGGGAAACCCCTGCAGTACATTTTCCCTCATGCAAGGCTCAAACTACTGAGAGACCCAAAGGATCACACAGTTTCAGGTAAAAAACAACAGCCCTCTATGAGACGTAATAATTTATTTGATTAGCATGAATCATACAAAAGATTTCCAGTATTAAAAATAGTTCCTGTGTAATATCAGCAGGAAATTCAGTGGTCATTTCAGATCTTGCTGGTTGGTTATAACAGAAAGCACCAGTGCGGAAAAAAGGTCACAACATCTGTTCAAGATACATTAAGCTATACAGACATGAAAAACAGAGGAAAATCTGTTGTGTTATACATATGAGCAGTCTGTGTTGCTGTTGCTTTTTACATAACTTGATATTCTCTGTATGAGAAGTTTCTGTAAAACAGGCTTGTGTAGGTGTTCAACATGCACAGAATTGAGAATTTTATTCTTTCTGTACTGGAACTTCTTTACAGAGGCAGGGTAGAAGAACAATCAGATCCCTTTTTTTCTGTGCTATCTTCACATGGAGACGTTTATCCCAGGACTTCAGATTTATTCTCTTATCCCTAACTCTAACACAAATGTTTGTGTAAGTCTGAGTCTTCTTGCAAAGAGGTGAAAGTGGCAAAGGTTATATTCATTCACCTCCCAGACTGTGAGCAGGGACGCAGTGTGATGTTTTCACTTATCACACTGGAAAAGGCTGCGGTTCCAAGGTCTAGCACAGGTAAGGTCTGTCTGCCTGAGCTTTTGGAGTTTCACTCTTTCTCACATCTAATACTGATAAGGAGCTCAGAGGTTTTTTAATATGCTGTTTGTCTTCTTTCAGAGGTGCATGCTTTGTCCTGAAGCTGTCAGGCTTTCTTTTAACTCACTTAAAAAATGTTAAGGGTTTGTTTCAAACTGTTCCTGCCCAGAAGTAATTACTGACTGCCAGCTCTGTTATTCCGTAGAGCATTAAGGAGAAAGTTGCACAAACTTACTTGAATTGCTAAATACTGATTTTACAGGGTTTCTGGCAGTAAAGTCTTACATCTCCAGTATCTGCCTCATATTTAGGGTGTTAAACAAATGTTCTCTGTATATTACTAGGTATTTTCTTGCTAGTCAGTGTAACACCCACTGGTGATTCCAAGACACAGAAAGACCCCTCTGCCCATCCATCACAGCCTAAGAGCAGCCTCTGGGTCCACTGCTGTGTGAGCCTCCACTGCTCCAGGGCCCTTGCAGTTCAGAGGAGCTTCTTGGCATCCCAGCTTAGATCCTTGCCCTGCAGGACAATGAGTAACGCTGTGATCCAAGCTCCTCTTTTACTTAAGATCAAGTAGAAAAACAACCACACAACTGTGTATAGCTCATGATTTATTTTACTGAAGGCCTGCTCTTCTATGTAAAGTTATTTACCTTTGTGCAATGTGAAATGTCTGTTCCAAATTCTCCACCAGCTCTTTGCTGGCAACCAAGGCAACATGGTGTGGATCAGAGTAAATGCCGTGTAAGCAATGTCTGGAAACCCAAGTTGTAGATATTGACTTCCCATTTACTAATGCCCTGCACAACATGCCATCACATAGGATCAAGTATTTACTCAGGATCCTGCTAAGATTGCATAACCCACACTGAGACTGCTCACTACTGTAGCTATGTTATATTCTACCTAAATTCTAATTGGAGTAAACAAGCCTGGCTGTTTGTCTACAAGCTGCAATCATACTTTTGGCTTTTAGTCCAGAGCACGCATACATGCCTGCACAGACATACTTCTGTATGATGCACATACAGTTTTTTCTACAAATATGAAAAGGCTTAAATGCAGATTGCACAGAAAAGAGCCAAAGCTGGCATGGGGTACCAACAAGGAGTATCTAAACCAGAAGAAACTGTACTTTTCACTCTTGATTTTGTACCTCCCTTCCTCCCCCTTCTCTCAGTGTCTGAAGGATCAAAGTGCCAGAAAGTCTCTTTAACTGTGCAGTGCTTTCTAATTAGCCTTCAGCTTTCCGAATTACCTTTCCCAGAACTAACCATGTTTTATTTCACTTTTTAAAAAATTGACTTTTGATTTAACATTATCTGCAAACTAATAGCAAGTATCTTTGTTTATTAACCAGTGGCAGACTTAGAAATCTATTATGCAGCAAAAGTTACTTAAAATATAGGTAGATGAAACAATATATATTCATACCACCATATCAACCTCACTACAAGATTATTGGACATTCATCTAGATGCCATGCCATGGTTGGTTGTTAGGCTGGCTTGTTTCTTTCTCTTCCTTTGTTTCTTTGTTTCTTCCCTTCCTCTGCTTTTTCCCTCTCCCTCTCTTTCTTATCAAGAGTACCAAAATGAAGTATTAAGTAATTGTTTGCCTTGTACTTGCTGCATAGGCACAGGAAGAGTGTATGTTAAAAAACTCAGCCACCCTCAATAAAACTCACATGGGGAATCATATCTCTGAGAGAACAGCCAGTCACTGCCTGGGTGACAATGGGCGTCACTGTTGCAACCATCCTTTCAGTTGGATCTTGTATCAGACAAGACTCTCTGAGCTGTTGTGTTGCTGGAGTCTTATCATCTGGGCTGTGGTCCTGGGGGACCACAACAGCATATGCATCTTCAATTGTCTCTGATTATCTTATGGTGTGTACAAAACATCCTCTGTCTTAGCTATGCACAGAAGCCTGTCTTATGTGATCATTTCTGCACATGCAAGAACAGTTTCTACCAATTATTTAAATGATCTATGTTCAGTTTGGTCATTTCAGCAGCAGGAGCTGCCTGGGGAGATGCCTGAGACAGACAGGTTCTCTTCTCAGGGAATCAATGAACACATCTTACATATACAAATAGTGCACCTTAACTGGTATGTGCACAGCACGAGCTACATGGGGATATCTCCCAAACTGTCCACAGTTCTCACTAACTCCTGTACCTGTTGATCAGCTTCCTTGCTAGGAAGCTAGCCAGTGGTTCAGACTGTCAGCGCACCTCACTAGGGAGTCCTGGGCCTGCTGTAACTACAGGGCAAGGTTGAATTTCATCCCAATATCACCATTATAATTTGAATTCTATAGATCTCATCACGTATTTACCATAGTAGCGGTTACTGCCTGATTACGGATCCAGAAATTGTCACATTATGAATATCAGTTATAAGAGCAGTCCCAAATAATTTAAAATTCAGGCTGTATCACTGCATATTATGTGCACATGCATTCTGTTTATTTGCTTTCTTGATTAATGAAAACTGTCTCTGAGGTACAGATGCCTTTGATGCCTCTTACATAATCTGACATAATTTTGCACACAAAAACATTTACTGCAAATTTTAGCACGTGAATGAGGTGTTTAAAAAACAAGGAACCAGGCCAAAATTTTGATGACAAGAGAATAATTCTGAATGAAAAATAGATGTGTACTTACTAGCTGGCCTCTCTCTTAAGGGTTCTTGTTTCTTTAGCATATGCCATCATCTGAACTCTCAGCTCTTCTAATCAAGGTATGCAATGTCCCTGTCCCAGGCAATGCTGATAGATGTGGAGAATTGCCAAGGTTTTTTTCTGCAGAGATTGACTGATAATTTGCAATTACTATTGTTTTTAAAAAACTGGCATCATGATTATTTTGAAGTGCCAATGCAATGATGGCAGTGATCAATGAATGATAATATAGCAGGATTTAATGCTCCAGAAACTCACTGTTTGTTTTCACTGAGAATCCCATGTTCCTTTTGGATCATGTAGTAGCAGCATAAGCGCAGTTTTATACTGCCAGTAATTTTTCTTCTGTTTTTTAGCATGTCATCATAGTTATATTTGAAAAAGTGAAGTGAGGACTTGGCTATTGAACTTAACGAAAGCATTGGAAATACCTTTGGAATGTTGCAAAAATAAAAACTTAACATTGTTTTGCTTCTGATCAGAAATCTGTTTAGGCGCACTGGTTGAAAACCCGACAAAGCAGACACATCTCAGTAGGAATACAGGCACAATGAGGACACTCAGTTAAAGGCAGTGTTTGCTGCTCTGCCTCACTAAGGCTGAGTCGCAAGTAATTCTTCCTTTTCCAAAGGCAGGATATTCTGTTTCAGCAAAATGTACCTTTGAGCAGCCAGACTGCCCATTTTGTGGAACATTCTCTTCAATTCTGTTGAATAAAAAAAAAAGGCAAATAAACAATTCAGAAAAAGCTGTGAACTTTATAGTGGAATGAAGAAGAGAATTAGGCTGTGGGCAGAAGACTGCATCCCTAATCTTCACTTCAGCAGTGATGTCAGTGAAACTGCTAAGAGGATGACATGGTAGATGTAACAGTGCACACACGTCAGAGCTGCCTCATACTCTCCATAAGAATTATTAATCCTGCACACAACACTACACTTCTGCGTCATGCCAGCTCATGGGTTACTTATCCGGAGAGAGAGGAAGAGGATTTGAAATTTTCCTATATCAAGCCCTCTCTGCTGTAGGGAAAATAACACTATATATTTAGGGTTCTTTCAGCTGTGAGTTCTTCAAATACCTATCCTACAGCAAAATGCTGAAGTGCAGTGCATATGTGATTACTAATCAATTAAAAAAACACATTGAATATAATCACAGCCTGTGTTGAGTATGATATAGCAAAGGGAGAGGGTAAGAAGTGTAACCCACCTCTTGCTCTCATACTCTTTTCTTAGACGATTACTTACCCTTTCTCTTTGGTTTAATGATGGGAAGACTGAGATAATACTTTGCACACAAAAATAATACCCCCCTCTGACACTCACTTGTCAGTGGAGAAGGATTTAATCCTTAATTAACAGCCATCATTCCCTCAAATACTCATTATCAGACATGTGGCATAGAAGGTAAAACCCCGTAAACAGAAAGGAGCAGCTGTTACACTGAAGCAACGTCGGAGGTTTTCAAGTGAAGTCATATGGCAATGAGGACACGAATGGAAATAAAGGGAGGGAGTGATGTCTGCTTGTGTCTTTACAACAATATTAGAAAGAATTTTCATACCATTCAGCTTTCCTAAATTTAAAAAACAAAACAAAACACATTTTTTTGTATTTGTTGGAAACAGTTTTGTAGAGATACAGACCATATATTCCATATGTATGTGTCTTCTCTCTACATTAACTTAATTTGAAAAGCATTAGTGTGTGTATTTAAAATACTTTCTATTAACCCTTTTTGGCAGCTCAGTTGTTATGCATTTTTCACTGTATGAACATCTGCTGAAGGATGTTTAATAAGGTCTGAAGATGAGTGCAGGTAATTGAGAGGGCAATGTGTCTACTGATTATAAAGGTTAAATTGGTTTTCATAGTTCTCATGCAGAAAAGGATGCAGAAACAGATCATTGTAACACTGCATGTTAGAATTAAGTCAGGCCCCCATGTTCCCATGAAAAGCTATGAGGAAAGCTGGCAATTAAGACTGAGTTTCACAGAAGCTAAATCAGTAACCTCTCTGTTTTGGACGTACGTAATTCAGGTCAGCACTTTCTCATGAAGAACTAGAAGACATTCAGGGACACAGATCATTGGTGAGACAATTTGTCAAGAATATTAAAAAAAGTTCATAATTCAGAAATGTCAATTTAAGGTTTCACTTCACAGTTGAGGCATAAATTATCATAATGACTCTCAGAGGAAAACAAAGACCCTGTGCTCTCTTCTGTTCATACTGGCTATCAAAAATATGCCTGTGTTTATTAATTACACTAGAACGAGGCGGTTACAAAGGACAATTAATTGAAGGTTGAAATAGTTTAAATAAACCACCTTTTGGATATGGCTATTTTCCTCAATTATAAAGGGAGCATGGGGTGACTAACTTAGACAACAATTGTTGTCTTATGGAGATCTTAAATTAGATGAGATGAACAGGTACGGCTTATGTGCATGGAAGCTATAGATCAAAAGACTTGTAGTGGACTGATTGTCTAAAGAACCACATTGCCCCTCATCATCAAGAGACAAACTCCTGTTTGAGTTGGATGCACTTTCCAGAACAGGGTGCTTGAACAGTTTGAGAAGATTGCCTGCTGCAGCATTTGTCAGGTGAAATCTCTGTTCTTCATTATCTGTATTTCTGATTTATTTTTTTTTTTAACTGTAGTATTGTTTACAGGTAATATGCACTCAGTGCCTGCATGTTTGTTTGCTGGTTTGCTGCAGTAAAAAATAGTTGAGGGAGGGAGGTTGTCAGCAAAATTTTGTTTCAGTAACCTGAAGTTTGCCAGAAAGTGTTCTCGTTCCTGAATAAATCTCTTCATCAAGAAAGGGAGTGAAGCTGATAGCAGACGTCAAGGCTGATGAAGCCAATCTAAGGACAGGCACCCCAAAACTACGTGAATTTCCTCCTACACACACACAAAAAAAAATAACAGCCCCCGCTTAGTCACTTCATTACACATTTTTTCTGAAAATGGTACAATTTAAGGAGTTGAAAGTGTAAAATATATCAAAGTGCTAATTTTCATGTTAGAGTAGAAATTATCTGTTTTATGTAAAAAAGATATTTATTTTGCTGCTTGTCTTGGAGAGCAGTAGTCACTGGCTTGAGAATATACCATTTTCTCAGAAAAGAATGAAAATTTCCTTCATTTGACAGCTTCTTCTAGTGGGTAGAAAAAATTATCATATCATTCTCTTGGTACAGAAGTGAAGACTGCAGTGTTTAAAGGAACAAGCTATGCAGGTAAATAAATTACATTTACCCCTGTCAAAAAGCCCCTTCATTTTGAAGGGCTAATTTCAACAAACAGCAAACTGACTAGTAAATTACTATACACTTTATTCATATACTGGTTTTCTTTTGTAGTAGTTGAGTTATTATAAGAAATATTCATTTTGTGTGAGACATCAAATGAGTATATCACAAATAAGATATGGCATGCCAAGTCTCCTGAGATTTATACCTATTCTTTAAAAAATAAAAAAAAATAAAAAAATAGCAACTAAAAGTCACTTTGTCAACTCCCCCAGTTTAAAATGTGGAAAAGTTATTTTTCTGTTACTTACTTCATTCCTTTATTTTATTATTATTACTTTATTACAAGCCTAAACCGGGCACAACAGAATTAACTTCATTACTTAAAATCACAGTTTAAAGCAAATTTAGATGAGAAATCATTGGATAGAGTTTCTAACCTCATTAAGAAGTGACTGATGTCATCAAGGAAAGAGCATGTGCAGTGAACTGAAGGTCTCAACATGTGTCTTAGTGGACAGTTTCTATTTCCAAACACAAAGCTAGCCTGTATCCACAGATTGAATGACTGTGAAAAATGAACTGTCAAATGGCCACATAATCCTTACCAGGGACAGTCTGGGCTGCAGCTCTGTGATACCTCTTCTAAGAATAAACCATAAGCTTCTGACTCTGCTGTTGCCAGCCTAGGATCTTTCGCAAGCAATGAGTCAAAAGTTAATTTGAAGTTTAACAACAGAGGAACTACAATTCCTTCACTTATTTTGTATAATTTATATGAATATTAAGACTTTTTCAATGAGTTATACGCCAAAACCAGATACTGTCATTCTATTTAAGAAAAGAAGGAAAGTTCAGAGTTTTTTGCAAAGACTTAAATTAAAAAGACAGCTATTACTTGTTTTGGATGAATGATATTTTACAATTTATAGTTCCACAAATCCTTCCACATTCGTGAAAGATATCCAGGCAACACTCTATTAGTTGATTCCTTTGTGCTGGAGAATCTTTTGGGTGAGATATTCCTTTGGCTTTCCTTCAGGATGAATTCTCCAGTGTGCAGAGGCTTTCCTGAGTGGCTGTTAAGCACAGGCAATATCATCTTTTTCTACAGATTACTCAAAGTGTTGACCAGGAGTTATCAATGTTCCCTATGGCACTCCCCATGTTGTCTCCTGTCCCAGAGGAAGGGGTAGAGTGGAAAAGCTTCTATTTAAACATTGCCAACACACATTTGCACAAATATCAAGCATATTTATGCTGCTCTAGACAGTTTATTTAAAAAAAATAACCACACCAAACATCAATCAGTTACACAAATAAATTAACATCTGTCTACAGTTTGTGTGAATCTGTACCATGGCATTAGGCAAAGTTTGTGACACAAGATCCACACACAAAGGCAGTAGTAGAGCGAATTTGCGTGTTAGACCCTCAAAATTTATCTTGGTATTTTCTTAACAAAATATCGATAGCTTCAAAAGCTGGAGATCCTCTTCCAAAATAGCTAAATAAAATGAAATTTTTTGAGGTTTTGGTCCAGGATGTTAAGATAACTGCTAACAGTCTTTTCCAGTAGGTTCATCCTTGTATGAATCCTAAAAATTGTGTGAAACGACTGAAGTTATGGTATTGCAGTAAGCTAAGAGGCTCTAGACTTCAGGTATTTTCATACATTAGCTTTTAGTCTGGAATTGTGATGTAAAGGCCTTTCTATCTCAGCAACTAGATGAGTAAACTCTTGTTTAGATGGTTGGCTTTTGAGGTCTGTGTTTAATAGGCATGCTTTTCCTGGAGGCAGGTAACAAGTAGAGTGCCACAGAAGACCCTAGGTTGGGACCATTTAATATCTTTATCAGTGACATGGAGGCAGTGATGGAGTACACTCTTATAATATTTGCAGATGACATCAAACTGGGGGAACATGCTTGAGTGCAGGGCTGCCATTCAGTGGAACCAAGAGGTAGAGGAATCAGCCAATAGAAACACTCTGAAGTTGAACAAGTACAAATCCTGAAGCTGGAGAGAAAGAGCCCTGTGCAATGAGTCAAGCTGGGGACCCACTGGCTGGGTTGCAGTTAGATGCTTTGGAAAACAGTGTCACCATTGCCATATCTTACCTTAGGATAGACCAGGATTCTGCACAGATAGCATGAACTAGTGTTCAGTAGGTGATTGAATGAAGTGACATTTCTGTTTCCTCTTAAATCTGTCCTTCATTTTACCAGCTTCATGAAAAGAATTTATGACAGATACAGCCTTTGTGCTCCCAAATATCAGCACCATGATTACTGGAGAAGTAATGCAAATTGAAGTGGAGGAATGTGTTTCTTGCTTTCTTCTTAGCATGACTGTATGTTAGACAAGTCTGTGCAGCACCCTGGGCAACATTTTTAGCAGGTGCAATAATTATCACTGTTTATTGAAGACAGCAAGATTTTCCCAAATTTATTAAACATAAGAACAGTCTTACTAGGTAAGACATAAGGTTCATTTAACCCTTCATCATGGTTGTGACAGAAGGTATTTATAAAGCATGGGTAAACACAGTACAATATTCTTACAGCTTCCAATAGTCTGTGATTCAGCCACTTTGTGAAGCAGTGATTGCATTCAAAGGGGGACTACTCTTTTGTTTATGCATTATATTATAGCTAGCGTATACATCTATATATCTTACATATTGTATAATACTATATCCTCTTATATTTACTTTAATTCTGTTGATGTTTCTGAGGTACCAAAGCTGATACAGATGGGAGCATTGAAGACTAACATTTTAATCAAAGAACTTCAGTCAGTCAGTGGCATCTATTGAGACATTGGTGTCTATCAGTAAACACAGATGAATCTCAGTACCTACAGGTTTCTAATAGATTTAAAGTTACAGTTCACCATAGATGGATGACACCTCAGATTCTGATGTGATAAATCACTCAAAAAGGAGAGTTCTGTATCTTGTTTTCAAGTAGATGTAATAAGTGCTCCAAGATGCTAATTCGTAAACCACTTTATGATCCTTCAGGATGATAACCAGTGTGCAAATCAGCATGAAGCAGACTTGCAGCTGATATAAATCAATGCTGTCCTATTAAAACAACTGGAATATATCTGAATTTCATAAGCTCAGTATTTGGCTTCATGCGTATTTATGCTTTAATTGCCAATGGCCAAGAAGTGCAATAACTGAGTAGGTTTAATCATGTTTCTGGGAAACAACTTAATTTCAGATAATTTTGTTAGCACCAAAACAATTCTCTGAAGCACAATCTTGAAAATGTTATACCTATCTAGACAACCAAGCTGTGATATTGATCAGCATGCTGCGTATTCTAGAGAATTGCATAAGAATAACAATGCAAATAAAAATTTATCCTGGGTTTTATTATACACATTACTTTTCCTGCAGCTTTCCAAGTGCCTGCTCTAACTTGGTTTTGTTTGCTTTGTCATGTTTCTTTTCCATCTGTTCTCCAGACTTTACAGATTGCTTTATCACAGCTATGATATCTGAATAAATAGCTTGTATTTCTTCATGAGACCTTTAAATCTGAACTCTCCAAAGAGAAGTTGCTGTTGGTTTTTTTGTGGCTGACACTTCTGTTTCATACAGACAATAGAACGTGGTATAAAATTGTTCCAGCTGATAAGGCCTACCAGCACCCTAGCATATGTCTGGTCTAGATAAGGCTGGAGGAGGAATGGCGAGATAAGTCTAGTAAATGAACACAGAAGGAAGGTATGGGTCTGTTTCTGTTCACAGCCAAATAGGGTTGGAAGACTTCTTATTGTTTGATTTGATTGATGTGTTCTCATCACTATAGCATGGTATTCTGGCACACCGCAAAATCTTTCATGCCTAGTGTCTCTTTTTCATTCTTTATCCTCATGCATTTTTCTAATTCCTACCATTGGATCTTGCCAAAAAAAGGCCAACCTTGTGCTTTCTTGCTATGATTCAGCCTTCTGGGTTTGAACTGTGTTTTTGAAAGTATTGTTAGAAAGTGATGAAAACTGTATTTGGACTTGTGTATTTTCCTCCCTCAGTGGTATGTCTGTTCACTGGCTCATGAGTCTGAAACATAACACTTAATTTACCTTCCATTTCAAACCACTCAGGGATATGTGTTCTAGCCCTCAGCTGTACTTCGCAGTTTAAGCCCATTTCAGTTTTTTCCATCTACTTCTGCAGAGTTTCAACTTCAAGGCACATAATCATAGAATCCCAGAATGGTTAGGGGTAGAATGAAACTTAAGATCATCCAGTTCCAGCCCTGCTGCCACAAGCAGGGACGCCTCCCACTAGACCAGGTTTCTCAGGGACCCATCCAGCCTGGCCTTGAACATTGCCAGGGATGGAGAATTCACAACTTCCTTGGGCAGCCTGTTCCAGTGCCTCACCACCCCCACAGTAAAGAATTTCTTCCTTGTATCCAACCTGAACTTCCCCTGTTTAAATTTTAACCTGATACCCCTTGTCCTATCACCACAGTCCCTAATGAAGAGTCCCTCCCCAGCAACCTTACAGGCTCCCTTCAGATACTGGAAGGCTGCTATCAGGTTTCCACACAGCTTCTCTGTAATATATATCTGTAATATATATACATATATAAATATATATATTATATAAACAAAATATTATTTGTAATAATAGTGATTCTGTTTACTTTTATGGGAGAAAGCATCCCTGGGAACCTAATATTCGCCTTTTGTAAAGGCACGACCCTTAACACCAGCAAAAGCCTAGTGTGCCTTGAATTACCTTTTTAACCTGTAAAGGGTTATTGACATTTGTTTGGAAAGACAAGTGTAATCATTGCTTGGTTGCTGAAGTAGTTCCAGGAAATCTAGGCTGTTTATTCTCTAATGGCTGTAGTGGACTTGCTCAGCAAAGTAGTATGAAGATAAGGTTTCATGAGCTGCCCAGTGACCACAGCGACAGCAAAATACTGACAGCAATCTGATGTTTATTATCTCCATAATGGACAAAAAAGACCACATTGCAATTGCAGAGCTCAGGTCAGCCTACACCAGCAAAAAAAATTATAGTCTTTTTGCTGTGTTTCCACTGTGATACAATAAAATGTACAAGAGGATACAATGTCATAGTGGTCTAAGATATTGAGCTGCACAATTTCAGGATAAATAAGTCTAATTGGGCACAAAGTACCTGGTGGTGGAATTAAGGAAAAAAGAATGATGAATTTTTAAATACTCTTTCATTGATGCTTTCCAGGTCACCAGTGACAGAATTTATTAGTGTCAAGTTGTTGGTCACTAATCAAATGCGCATACATACATATATACCTAAATTTATATGGAGATATAGATATATAATGACTATGCATCACTGAAACAGCTATATAAGTCAGTGGCTCACAAGCTAAACCACGACAATGATTTAGAATCCATATGTGTTTATTTTTTCACAGTATAAAACCAAATTATTTGCATGAAATGTCTTATTAAATTATGCTTTTTGTGTTGTGGATTGGGGGGATTGAGGGGCTTTTTTTTGCTTAGCATGCTGCATCTTAAGGCTTTATTTAAGATTAGATAGGAGACTAGAATCACAGCCTTGGGAGATCAGTAAAAACAGTTGCAAATAGGTATCAGTCTTCTAGCCTTGAAGTGTCCTAAAAAGGGTTGGATCTTCAGTGTGTAAAATTCCCTTTGAATAGATGCTGTCCTGAAGATATTATCCATAGAAATCAATACTCAGAGTTTAGAAAAATGCCCTCTCTTATTCAAAGCACAGTGATTCGCTTTCTGAGGTTTAAGTGGTCCTGTATCTTCTAGAGAAGAAAAGAGTAGTTTATTAACCTGAAAATTAAAATTGAAAGATAAATGTCTGGTTATATCAAAATAGTCTGAGAGACGGAAATTAAGATTAAAAAAAAAAAAAAACCCAAAAAAAAAAAGGTCTGAGAAAGCATGTGGTTGATATTTTTAAACTATTGGTCAGCATCACTGAGAAGTGGTAAAGTCAATATTTTCAATAGGTACAGTATAAAGAGGTGTGAAATTCCATCTTCATGTTAGAAAATACAACAACATCCAAGCAGTATTTGTTTGTCAGACAGATCAGAGCACTTGAAGCTCATAGGGTAAAATGCAACCAGTTCATTCTGACTACCAGGAATTGATTTTTTTATTTTTTTGTGATTTAAGTTAAAATATTTTTCCAGTAATGTTTTTGCAACAAAATAATAATGGACTACAATTTTTTAATTTAGTGCAAACAGATCAAATTAAATTAAAGGCCCCCTGATTTATCCAGCAACAACAACACACTCACACATCCACATGTGGTTGTCCTTTAGCAAGCATGCTTGTACTTAATGCATAATGTCAGTCATACATTTGACTCTAAAACCTGCAAATATAAAATCACAAGGCTTTTCAAAGTGTCTGGGAATGAAAATATTTATGTATTAGCATGTAATGAGCAGTAATATGGACAAACACCTTAGATTTGCAAAATGAGAACCACTAGGTCAGCCATTGTTTTCAAAGTTATCTAGCATAGGTATCCACAGAATTGCTGCCGAAATCAAGTGTTTTATACACCCATTATATGACAAACCACCTCTCTGCCATTCTGTTGCAATTAAGGTATCAGAGGTAAAGACAGTAGCGTAGTATGTCATGAGAAAACTCTGACCCTGTAGAGTTACTTTCCTATGTAATTGAAAGTGTCCAGTCCTGCTGATGTGTTGAGAAGTCCACTTGTTGACTGGATGGATAAAGAGTAAGTTACTGTGTGATTGTTTGTGTGTGCTGTACAAAGAATAGTTGTTTATTGGACTTGAAGAACTTCATAATTCCCAGCTGTGAGCCTCAGATCTGTAACATATTAATTAGTCTTTCAGTAGTGTTTTATCAGAAGTCCTTTGATAAATGTGCAGAGCAGCACACATGAATTTCGAAGTCCTGAGGATGGACTAATATTTAAAAGCTTTTGTAGAGGTATGAATTTGCTTTATACAATGAGGTGCTTATTTTTTAGAGACTATGTATTTCAACTCTTATCAAGGACATTTAGACCCATCCTTAGAATGATGAGTTAGCTTTGCCTGTCAAGCAGGAAAAGTAAGTTTTACTTGTGCTAAATTTTAAATTTGCTCTGAAATAAGGTAATTAATTAAAAATAAGTATGTAATTTGTTCCAATTACCCTGAAAAATTACTCTCTTTAACAAAATTAATCTTAGAATTTCCCATATCACAGTCCCAGGGTGCTGATATAGCTATTGTTTAAAACACGGCATCCTTTCTGTATATCAAATCATTTGTGCTAGAAGCCAGCCAAGTTTAGTTAATCAATTATCACCCATACCAAGTTTATAATTAAAGAAATATTAAGTACCGTAATGAATATATCTTGTAGCAGAAATCTAATCGTATTTTCCATTCATGTCATTAGCTTTGGTATTTAGGTGGTATTGTTTTATGTTTATTACTAGTGTCCCTTTCAGTTTTTTTCTTTAGGGGGTCCCCTTGAAACCAAAATATTTATACTTTTCCAATTCTTAATTTGGTGTTAGAAGAGGGAGAGAGAAATATGCACTTGTCATGTCCAAAAAAGGGCTTAAAAAGTTTTACATTCTTTTGCATTTCATTTTCATTACTTTACATTAACAGGTGTAAAGTCTTACAAGAAGCTGACTTTCTTGTAGATGTTCCCAGGTTCTCATATTACAAGAAGACAAACAGGTAGAGATGGGCCAGACTGCCTAAAATTTTTAGCATTAATTTCGGGAACTTACTGTCAAATTTCATGCTATCACCTGAGTATCCACAACTCCTACTCAAGATTCTTAGCTATGACTGCACAGCACTTCATAGTGGATTTTTGAACTGGCAAAGTTGCACTGGACAAAAAACAAAGTGTACCTGAGGGGGCATTCTTGCCTTATCAAATCTTAGTACAGTTGTAACTTACAGAGTTATTGTTCATGTTGTCATAGGGTTGAGTTATCATATTCCGTAAATCTCTTATCTGTTCTGAAAATATCAAGACTAAGTATCACCACATATGTAAAACAGAAATGCAGAGACTGAAATTGGCTTGTATGACAGATCTGAACTGTATCTCGGTTATAAATATAATCTAAAGGTGAATTATGTTCAATATATGCATACAAATCTCCTACATGAATGCCCAGTCATACCATACCAAAATCAATTTCTGCTGCTACACACTATTGTAGATAAACAGTACAAGATCTAGTCTGCAGAGGGTCTTGATCATCCTTTGTAAAAACTCAAGGCCTATCATACAATATTTCATACACTAGTCCTCAACCATATCATGGTTTATTCCCACAATACCCCTGAAACTCATCCTTCGGCATCAGCCACCACTGAAATCATTCACTAAAAGTTCTGTGTTCTGATAGCCCATTGCCGGTGGTCATTCCACCATTGAATCCTCATCCAAATTGTGTTGAGTCACAAAACATAGATCTAATGGAATCTACACCATCTCCCTGAAACTGATCTGTACGCATCATCTGAGGTGCCACCAGCCTGCATCACTAGCGTGGCTGAACTTCATTCATGCTTCAGCAATGTACACTAATTATGACACTGTAGCTGTAGGAACAATCCTCATATAGTTCCTTTTAATTTCTTTACCATTAGTTTTACTTGGTTGCTCTCGTCCACCTGTTTTATCAGTATATTATAGGGATACTTGCAGTGGTGGAAAGAGCTGTTTCCATGTTAAGTGATTCCTGCTAAGCCCCTTAAGTCCTGAGTGGACTTAAGGGTTTCTTTAAGGACTGTGGCCTTCCTTATTTTTATATTGTGCTTTACAGGATCCATGTATGTATTGAACACCAGGCATCTTCCAAAAGAAAAGGCTTGTTTCTAAAAAAAGATTAATATGCAATTGTGGTGAAAGCTGAGGCAAAAAGGATATAGTATTAACTAAACTGGGATAGAAAAGCTACTTTTTTTTTTGGCTAGAAATGCAATGTGGCTATCTTGTTTCTAAAACAAACTCAGGGTTGATTTATAAAACACTGATAGCATTATGAGGAAAAACCTTAATCTGTAAAGATAAAGAATTGCAAAGAGATTGCATGGTGAGCTTCCTCTAGATGAGTAGTCTAACCACTTAGCAGGGTTGGTTTATTAAATTAATATATTGAAAATAAATTATTTGGCCATTAAAATAAAAATAGGAAAATCAGCTTTTACATTCCCTGATTGAAGTGTCAATCATCTCATGTGAAATTTTATTTTTCTTCAAAGAAGAAATTTGGTTTTCTTGTACGGGAAGCATTTTTTAGAAAAGCAAGATAGCATAAGAAATTGGCAATGCATAAGAAAGATTAGCTTAATGGGATTATTTTTAAGCTTTTGTTTTCTCTCACATTGTTCTGTACATAAGGGAGATTAGTGATCTTCTCTCCAGTTAAAATAATCTGGGTGATCAAAATGTTTTCATCTTTGTAATATTTTAAAAAGGGAGACTTCCTGATGCTTTACATAGAACTATTGTAGACTTTTTCCATTTTGATAATTTGTGCATCCTTTGTTGTAAAAGATGTCAAATAAATGCAAATATTTAAGAAAAATAATAGCATCTGCCAAATATAGGTTCGTGTAAATGTACATGCTTTGCTTCTGGAGCTTAGTTATCTCTGTCTGTCTCTATATTTTTGTAATTCTAAAAGCTCAGCTACTATAATTGTTTAGCTAAATTTCATGCAGGTTTTAGGCATATAATCAGGCTATCTTTTGAATCAACACTTCACATGGATTTATAGCAATTTAATGCAATTTAAATAATACTGCAAATTACGGTTTTCTTGAAATAGTTTTGTCATGCAAATAGTCCCTTTTCAGTATAGTAGGGCTGTCAGAAGAAGGTAGGATTGGCTTCAATGTAATTTTTAGTGAATTGTGTTATGTCAGTCAGACAGTAGTTACTCAAAGAGATCTTTTCCTTCACTGTAACACTTCCCAAATTCAAGTCTTTGGGAAAGTGGTGGATAGGACTGCAATTAACCTTAAACTTCCAAACATAGCCTGAAGTTTTTTGTGACATCCTTCAGTAACCTCTGTTGAGTTGTTCTTTTCTTATCAGTGAATTATTTACTTCTTCATCTTCATTTAAAGTTTTCTCTTTCTTTTGATCACAGGCAATGGTCTGGGAATCCGAGTTGTAGGTGGGAAAGAAATTCCAGGAAGCAGTGGGGAAATTGGAGCTTACATTGCCAAGATCTTGCCTGGGGGCAATGCAGAGCAGACAGGGAAGCTGATAGAAGGTAAGATAAATGCATGATTAAAAACTGGAACCACGAGAGCACTGCTACTTCAGTAGAATTACTTATACATTTTCTCTTGCACAAGATGTGTAATCTTGTGCACGGAGTGAGGGGCACCCAAGAGCCCCTCTAAACCTCCATGAATCCCAAAGCAGCCAAGGGCCGATAGAAGGTTATTTTATGACTTCTGTAGCCAATGAGAATTGCCAAGATGAGCCATATTATGGCATGTCTTCGGTAATATGTGCCAACATGCTGTCTGCATTAGGTGTAAGATAATATGTCAAGAGTCCAGCTGTGTATCATAGACATACACCATCAGTGTATATTCGTGGACATGCTGTTTTGAAGATCTTTAACATGGCTTGATCATCTAGGTATCTGTGTTTGGGATTACTTACATTTCTTTGTTGCACAGGTAAAACAGATCAGAGATCCAGTTGTCTCTGTGACATGCACCAACTTTTTTGGAAGTTCCCTAAAGTCAGACTTGACTGGATTTATCTGACCTAATTTTAGTTTAAGATAGTCATCCAACCTGCCTCAACAGGCAACACAGAAAAAGAAGTATCTACAGAAGGACAATTATTTAGTCTACCACAGACTTCTGTTTCAAGAACTTGGAGTGTTTTCCTCATTTAAATTACTTTAAGAATCACAGAATCACAGAATCCCAAGGGTTGGAAGGGACCTAAAAAGATCATCTAGTCCAACCCCCCTGCAAGAGCAGGGTAACCTACAGTACATCACACAGGAACTTGTCCAGGCGGGCCTTGAATATCTCCAGTGTAGGAGACTCCACAACCCCCCTGGGCAACCTGTTCCAGTGCTCTGTCACTCTTACAGTAAAGAAGTTCTTCCTGATGTTAACGTGGAACTTCCTATGTTCCAGTTTACAGAAGACAGCATTAGACTACATATCATCCTTTAGGCAGCTAAAGCTAGTTGAAATTTATTTGACTTGATATTTTTTTCTGGGATTATTGCAGATGTGATAATTCTGTTTAGTAACAATGCTTTTTCTATCTGCGATCACATAAATGGCCCCTTACATGTATTTTCTAAATCCTTTTTTCATACAAATATCTGTATGTGCCTGAAATGTCAGTTTATCCATGGACAAAAATATAATACATTTGTTTCTAATTCACTCAACTAATAGTCTTTATTTCTTTAATAAAGGCAGATGTTGAGGAAAAAAAAAAATAACAAAAGGAATAAGATAAACCAGAAGAATAGTTCTCCGAGGCAGAATTCAATTCCCATTAAATTCTTTGAATAGTAAGCATGCAATAAAAGTCACAATTAAATCAAAAGTACTTTGCAGATAGAAAAGCCGAGCAAATTAAGTAAAGAATGTATTCAAAACTAGTAGTTTAAATATATTGTGCGTATTACAAAACAGTGTCACCTGCCTTCACCCTGCTGTTTTTTACATCCTTGGTGATTTCTTTGTCAATATTTTAATGATAGACATAAAGAAGGTGTGCATACACCAATTTCAATGAAATGATGTATCAACAAAAATATCTTAATTTTTGCCTTTTCAAGTTGATTCTGCCTTTCGTATTTTACAGCTGGTATCTCACTCATCAAATGATAGAATAGTATTATTTGTTGCGTATGAATGATTAAACAATTGACCTTAATTTAGTGTGGTTTGAAGCAAGTATTCATTTTAGCTCCCTCCATACAAAACAATAGGTCTTTCATAACTATCCTAGATCATGCATGCATCATTTCAGTACCAGCAGGTAAATAGGAGAATGTGGCTATTCAACATTTCCCCAAGACTGGACATTCAAGAAAGAAGATGAGCAGTCACTGCCTGGATTATCTCTGGTCTTTTGGTTTCTGTTGTCAGGAACTTGTCTGGAAATTGAGGCTTAATGAGATCTTCACTTAATATATATTTTAGCAGTGATCAAGAACATCTTGGATTTACAATAGCTGCAGGAAAAGTTCAGACATGGCAGTTTGCTTTTCTGTCTGTTCATATAAAGTATTTTGAAGGTTTATTCATATTTTGTAGAAAGATGAACAGAACAGTAAGCTATTTATTCCTATCTTTCATTCTCACAGCCTATGATCACTCCTGTTTCTGATCTGACCTTTATAAAAGTATCCTTGGCTTGGGTGTGTTGGCATAAATCATCTCCATCAAAATCACTATACTTTACTCCGTAGATTTGTCCACATAATGTCCCAGAATATGTTTTACTATTGATGTGTTAAGTGTACTGTCAGAGAGCAAAAATGCTTTCTGCAAATGTGCCATTACTATAACATACAAGACAAATATTTCCCCTTACTGTCAGTTACCTTCTCTTTATATCTGTTACTTTTTATGTTTAGATGGCTATTGTAGGTCAACAAAGAATATCTGACTACTTCACTGTTCGTTTTGTTTGGGTTTTTTAGTGGAACTATGGCTGATGCACATTTAACCCCTACCCTTCAGAAGTGCTAAAATCCACTGAGGTCTTCAATCACTCTCATATTGATCCATGGAAATCCAGCCAAACTGCTAATGCTACCAATATTGCTGATGCTGTTGTGTCTGAAAATAGATGCTAGCCATCATTTCTTTTTCAAGTTAATTGCTGTCTCTCACATCACATGAGAACACAGAAAGCTGCTTCTGTAAATGATAATTTCATATTAGTAATTTATATAGTAATCATGAGTCGCTTTTTCTGCTGAAATGCTGTGTGACTTCAAGTTAGAGTATATACCTATTCATCAAGTAAACGTATACTACTGTCATTACAAGGTAATACCTTGACTCATTAGCTTTTCTAAGAACATGATTCACTGCAAAAAATCCCATCAATTTAAGTAATTTCTCTCATTCTAAAACCAGAAAACACTGGGTCAGGTCTGAAAATCCTATCAGTAACATAAAGAACAAGGATAGATTTACTGTGATTATGAAGGAAGCCAAAGGCCTGCATGCTGGCTGCATGACTGCGTATAAGAAGAAATGGTACAATTTCAGATATAGCTAGAATTCCTTTCCTTAGGGAATAGCAATCCATAAAATTATAGCCTTTTTAAATAGCTTTGGAGGAGTCTTAGTGCTGGAGGTTATTTATAGTTCTGACTGGCAAATATCAGTCTTCTTCGTTCCTTCACCTTGAATTGCTTTCAGATGTCAAAAATATCTCTGATTCATCACTCATTGGCGTTACAAAAGCTGTAGGTGGAAGACTCATTCCACTGAGCCCATCAAGTGCAGGAACTGTGTCAATTTGATAGCTGTGTCTGTGCTCCCTCTCGTGTTGACAGAAACAGTTCAGTTATGTTCCACCTGGTAAATTTGTTGGGTGAATGGCATTTCTGCCAGCATTTTTTTTTTAGAAACAGAAGAACCCAGAGTAAAAAGCAAAAATCCAGTATTAATGTGTTACCAACTGTTACAAATTTGCTGGATGCCCTCAGCATTCAAGTTTTCTTATTGAAACATTTCAAGAAGCTGAGTGAAGAGCCTGGGAAGTGGTGAACCAGGAGTGTCTTTGTTCCAAATTTTCAGTCATCCAAACATAATGAGTTGCTGTGCTTGAGCCAGCTGACGTTCACTGAGATGAAGAGTTCCCCTGAACTTCCAGTCTCCTAGCAGTCTGGGGAGTTTGCATGGTCTAAAAGCTAAAGGTGAACTTGATTTGTGATTATCTTACTTTTTTTACTGACACTCCACTGAAGAGCAACCATGACACTGATCAGATTTTTACTAACCTGTCTGAAGCTTTATGGATGCATGTTTATTTTTAACATGTATGCCTCATTAAAATAATATCTTTCCAAACTTAAAAATAGGGAAATCATATATAGTATGATAAATGTATCATATATAGAAAAAACTTCCTATTATTAAAAATATTGAAATAGTACTCCCAGTTCCTATTTTATAGCAAATATCACAAAGGAATATTTATAGCATAAAATGGAAAGATGCCCCCTATTTTGTGGTTCACAGACTTTCACTGTAGAATTTTAGTGAATAAACAGTCCATGCTAGCAAAGAGACATTATTCAGTTAAATTCAGTTGAATTTTGCATGTTATACTTTAAAATATTCATCATGCAGGGATTTTTTAAGCTTCCCCCTCCTGAAGCTGGTCCAGTAGTATAAGAAAAACTACTTGATGTGAGTACAGACAATTAAAGAAAATACCACCATGTTAAAGCTATTTAGTAGGTCAGGGAAAATACACTGCTATCTGAGAGTTCTGCAGTAGTTAATGGTGCCCTGCATGTCAGTCCAGTCCTTAAGCACTTGTTTTGGTCTGGATTAATAACTACTCTCCTTAAGATGCAAGAATCATTGCTCCTCGAAACACAAGAAAAGTCCTTTAAGAAGATCCACCTCCAGCGTCTTGAGCAGGTAAAAGCACATCCATTTTTCTCAGCATTAAAATCTGAAGATGACAATGAGTTCTGAAATGTACTCAGTATCTTTTAGACTTAGACTCAACTGCTAAGATGCAGATGGTCAGTTTTCCAAATTGGTTGGTTGCCTTTAACTGTGCACATGGCCATTTCCCCTCAGCAGAGTATTTTGAATGAGTGGGTCTTTACTAGAAACGTCAGAGCTCTCTTTCGTCTTTAGAAAACTGTGCAATCTCAGAACTTTCAGATGTCTTCAAGAAATAAAGCTGAAATCTCCCTATTCCTCTTATCCCTATTTATTCAAGTTTCTTTACCTCCTTCTATAGAAAGTCTTATGTATTTTTATATATGTATTGAAGTGTCACAATTTCCTTTTGTAAGACAACTTTTGTTGCGCAGCTTACTGTCTCTCTCTCTCTCGTGCCCTAATATGAGGCCAAATAAACAGAATCATTCCTCAAATTGAAACTAAGAGCCTCTGAGAAGAATGTAAATAAGGCTGATCAGTGGACTAGAGGAGACGATTAGAGATGATTAAGTGTACTTTGGTTGTCTAGTACAAGTAAAATTAATCTGGGCGTAACCAATGTTGTATAGAACCTCTTGGAATACTAGGATCACTGTTTAATCTGCAAAGTATTTTCTCTGTTCTGGACAATAACATCTTTGAATACAAGCATCTTTCTTACTCCTCCAGGTAAAAGTGCCAACTAGCCAGCTTCCAGAAGCTGTTTCACCACAGCTTTGCCTCAAGGATGTTCCCTTCATATGTTTTCAGATCATAAGTTTTTATTCATAACTTTTTAAGTTTTTTAATTCTTGTTAGAATCATAGAATAGTTAGGGTTGGAAAGGACGTTAAGATCATCTAGTTCCAACCCTCCTGCCATGGGCAGGGACACCTCACACTTAAAAAGACAACGCTTGTTGTCTTGAAGCTTATTATTTACTGGCATTGGAAACACATGGGTTATTTTAAGAAGTTATTATTAAGAAGTTATTTCAGAAGAAGAGTGAGACATGCAACTGAATTATTGACCAGTCCATGAAAGGATGAATAAGAAAGTATAGAAACAATTTTTCTGCAGCTTGTTTGAAGCATTTTTGGGCTGGTTTGGATAGCTGAATAACAAAACCAAACCCAGTTTCAGAAGGTCTTTTGCAAATGCAATTGCATGTGTAATGGCTGTCCATCATATCAAATCTCTTGTCATATCATAAACATACTTTGCATGCAGAAGACACAGCGTGGCTGGAATGGTTATGGGCACCCAGTAGCTGGAAAACCAGAATAGAAGCAGTGAGTTACTATCCTTCCCTCTAACTCCTCTTGCCACCCTTCCATCTTATCCCTGAGTTATATATGGACTTAAGCGTAACACTGACTGATCTTGGTCATCTATGAAATAGGCACCAGATCTTTCTGAGTTTTAAAAGACTGTAGTGAGTGATGTTTGCTGTTTAGACAGCTAAAATTAGAAACATTGATTGGGGCATCACAGTGAAAAGAGATTTTCCAGTCCTCATGAAGGTAGGGATAGTGAAGAGTCAGCATTCTTTCTTAAGTCCCTCTAATAATTACACTTCTGGCAGAAAGTAGATAACATGATGAAGCTGGAAAATGATGCAAAAGAAATTAAAAGGAACACAAGGAGGGAAAGAAATACCTCAAAAAACTCTGGATCAGGCCTTAAAGGAACAGAAATACTCTGCCCATCCTGCACTTCCATTTTGCAATTTGACTGCTTTAATTTGTTACTGCTAGGAGAAGACAAAGAATTAACTCTACCCTGTCCTCTGAGCATTAGTCTTAGTGATTTATTGTTCTGTCATGCTTGTTCTGTGGGGTCAGAAGACAAGAGAACTTGCTGTCAACATATCCCTTGGGCTACAGGCTCAGGTTTATCTGTCCCAGCAGAACCTGACTTTATCAAAGGAAGTGTGCCCAAAATAACAGGCAATGCCAGGTTGAAAGCTTTGCCCTGAAGCTCATCAAAAAATACTTAATCTAAACAAACCCCTAAATGCCCCCTATCAGCTGTAAATCTTCACTTGCACAGTTGTGTTTCTCTTGCATCCATGTATTTTGTTCTGCCTTGGATTTCTTTCAAATAAATAATAATGAACGTGCAGCATTGTTCTCGCTATGTGTGGCATTCAGCATATGAGAAAATACCTTTTAAACAGTTAGAAAGTTGGTGGCTTTTTAAAGCAAAAATATTCCAAAAACTGAGTTAGCAGGGACATCCCAACAAAGAGGATAACATCACAATTAAGCTTATATCTGTTATAATGAAGAAAAGAAGGAAAAAAGCTAGCTTACACTGGTTTAGCTATTTCACACGCAATCCTACTGACAGTGGTCTCAGTTCCGTTCTTAATATAGTGGGAGTTGAGTTGCACTGAAACATTTGTTTAGCCATTTGCTGGGATACAAGAAAGAACTCAGATTCACCAGGAGGAGTGAAAATTGTTTCAGCACCTGCATGAGACTTACAGAAGAAAATGGGAGAAGAAAAGCTTATGGTATGAATGTTTGCCATGGAAATCTGTGAGAGCTGGATACTATAACTCTGTCCACAGCGTTATTTACTAAATCTGTTTTGTGACAGTTGAAATACACTTAGATAATAATACTTTTCCATGTTTTACAATATTGAGCATCTAGGTTTTGGAGATTTAGTTTAATCTGATATTGGCAGAACAATATACCTGGGATTTTGCAAGAATACTTCATTAGAAAAACTTCTTGTATACCTAAAATATCTGTTTCAATGAGATAAAACAGCTAATAAGAGTTTGTAATGGTTTTGCCCAGCATTCTAGTTGTTCTATATTTAATTTCCCAGCAATAAAATTCAATGCTGAAAATATCTAATGAAAAGTAACTTGGATCTAAGGAGTAGTTGAGATGCTGTATAGACTGAGCTTTCAGGATCTTTTTTATGTAATCTAAAGCAGAAGATAAAAGAAAACTTATGGGGCACCTATAATTTTTTTAAAATTAAGAGAAAGAAGCATTAAATTAATACATGTTAGGACCAGTAAAGATCTGTCTTCTTGCATACCACAAGTTACAGATATTTTACTCCTGAACTTAGGAGCATTATTTGCCACATATTCTTTCAAACCAAGAAATCTGAAAATACTTGAAAAGCTAATTATTGCTGAAAATCAGTTTTGCTGGAAAAAATGCTGTGATACAGATTGCACCAGTAAGTTGAATTCTTAATAATAAATTAATAGTTTCATCAAAATATCTCTTTAGGGACTTTCTGTTTAGTTTTTAATAGGTAAATTTAATTTATAAAGACAAGCAAAATAACCTGGATGGGTCAAGCAGAGAGTAGATGCAAAACCATTAGACATTCCAGAGGTAATGAAGCAGAGAAAAATCACAAAGGTCAGACTAAGAGCATTTATCAGATGCTTTATAACACAAATTGTGGAAGATCGCTGGAAAAAATGTCACTGGTGTCATAACTAGCTTTCAGTAGCATTCCACTAGGATCACATTAGGAAGCACTACTAGCTATTGTAAAGCACTGTGTGGATTCACACAATTAGTGATCAGGCACACTGCTTTTAGCAGCTGTTATTCAGGACCTTGATGTATAGCTCCTGGTAGGAAGATATCCAGGTACTTCTTGGAAAGAGTCTTCATTGTTTCCAGAGAATGTCTGAAGCCCTGTCTCTCTGAACACAACAGAAACAGCAATAGGCAATGTTGTCACCAGGCTACCCACAAAGCTTTCTTCTCCACTCCCACTGGGACCACACAACTCTCCACTGTCCTCTGGGTTCATACACATCAAGTGTGCTTTGATTTTCTGCCTCTGACATTGACAGGTATCACCCATCCATGTAGTCCAGATCTTCTTCTCTTACTCTTCTTGGATAGCTCTGGCTGTATTTTGATGCTGTGAGTACTATTAAGGTTCATTTGTCTAAAAGAGTTTAATTCCTTCTCTCCTTATTTTTCATATGATCTGTCCGTTATTACATCAAAAACATGGTTGCTGGCTGGACATTGTCTGTATTACAATATAACAGTATATTGAAATCAAATTGATGCTATTTTTAAAGTTCAGTTGTGTTTCCTATTTCTGTATGCCCAGTACACACTGGCAGGGATGGCAAGGGGAAGGCTGTGACTTTTCTGATTTGGCTGTACTGGAGTGAAAAATACAGAATGCAGAGGGAGCTCTGGGCACAGAGGTGAAACAGCAAGTTACTGGGCCCAAGATGTTCAAGGCTAAAGCTACAGCTTTAGTCAAACAAAGGCAGACTGTCTGTGGTTGTAAGAGATAGACTAGGAGATGTGTTCTCTAAATCTTGTTATACCTGATACACAGGCAAATAAAAGCATGGAGACACATAGAAACTGTGCCTGCCCCTTTGTACAGCAATAACTCACTATGGGTGCTAAAAGGTTGTTGAATTTCAACTTGGAGCATCAAAAATACGTGCCTATATTGCTCTGTTTCTTGTCTTCTGATTTCAGGGACAATTCTAACAGGTTTACAAAGAAACTAGTCAAATGTAAATCCTTCAGTACCTAAACTGAAACCAATTTCTTACCAGTTTAAGTAATCAAAAGCACCCTCCTGTCTCTACTGACTGTATAGGGAATGTAGATATTAGATGAACTGATGCTGAGTACCTAAGTTAGATGCTGAGTACCTAAGTTAGGTATGCTGGTGCACATCTCATGAAACAAAACCAGGATTGTTTTGTTTGTTGTATTTAAGGGACAGTATGTATTTGGGCTCACATAAATGGGCATTCCAAGAAAAATCTTACTATAGCATGAAAAAGTATTTTTTTCATAACCACTGAACTATGGTTTTGGTTCCCAGTGAACTGGGAAACTAGAAATACCATAATTGTGTTTCCTATTGTGAAGGTTGTTGTGATCTGAAATGAGTAGGCTAACAGTGTGTTAGCTCTTTCCAAGACACACTTCCTAAAGGTAAAGAGGCTTACAAGCAGCACATGTTCCTGCCAATGAAGCGAGGTACAGCAGCAGGCAGACTTTCTTAATGGCTTCTTATTTCAAAGTGTTTTCTAGATGGGCGTATGCACATTTGATTCTTCCAAGACCATAAGGAACATTATTAGCAATTATTAATAATTCATTGTGAAGAAGGAAGGACTACTGAAAGTCGGTTGACTCAGAGTAGAGCATTATCAGTCTTTTAGATGGATTTTGCTCATGCTAATGTGTAAGGCCTGGACAAACATTTGGAATGCTTCCTCACAGACCTTCAGTTCAGTGTTTTTAAACGTGACATGGTGACATAGATAAAGCCTCTGTTTTCTATAAGTATCAGATAACAGGAAATAAAAATGAGATGTTTCCTAAATTACTTAAATCAACCGATATCTGGAGGTACTTAGTTTAAAAGAATAGTTATTCCAGAATTTTCCAAGGTTGCAACTTCTGAAGCATGTTGTATCAACTGTATTCAGAGGAGATGCTGAACTGGGCTGTAATTTGCTCTGACTTAATTTGATCTGACAGATCAAAACAAAACAAAAAAAAACTGACAAAAACAAGAACAGAAATAATTTTCTGCAATCAGTTTTGCAATATAGGATGTTACAAAATAGGAGTATTATTCATATACAGAAAAAGTCAGCTTAAAGAAAGAAAAATCCAGTAAGCACTCTGAAAAAAAATGCATAAAGGCTTTTTATTTCAATTTCCTTGAAGCATGTTCTGTTCCAAAGCCTAGTTAGGTCATCCATAAGGTATGGCTGGGAAAATTTTGAATAGGAATCTTCAGATTTCTTTGGGACAAAAGGGGCAGGTAATTATATCATTTGACAGAAAAAAGGGCAAAATGTTGATTAAAAATTACTGTTCTTTATCTGGACTTATCATTTTAACTATGGTACGTATTAGAGGCTTACCATGTAAAAATAGATAATTACAACTTCACCTTTCTACAAGAAAAGGCTGAAAACAAGCCACTTAAAGTATACTTGCAACGTAAAAACAACTTATAATGCAACTGAAATTGAAAGTACTCAATTGCAAATTCTGTAAATTATTAGAGATTGTAGTTTGAAATAATTTCCTCAAGCAGAAATTTAATATCAAATCTTAATTTTGTTCCACATTCCAACAAAACAAAAAACTTTGAGGAATTAAAAAAAAAATAAAAAAAATCCACCCCACCCCAAAAAATCCCAAAACTATAAAAGAATAAAAATATACCTTGGTGCAAGTAGCAGACAACAGACCTTTTCCAACTTTGAACTTTTTCTAATTAAAAAAAAAATATATGTTGCCTGACACACTGCCTGAAAAATAGGAAGGTGTGCTATGCTTTTTCCTGTAAAATGTTTGAACCAGAACTCATTGAAATCTGTATTATTTCTCCTTGTTTGTAATGGGAGTACCTCAAATCCAAAATGGATGTAAAACTGTTTGATATCTCTCTAAATACAGCAGCGAGCAGAATTCTCGTATGATCTTTGGATTTTATGGTCCATTTGAAAACTTCTGAAATTACATTATAGGTACATTAATATGTTCTAGGTCATTTTCAGACTGGTTTTGTTAGTTACATAAATCTAATTTCTGGAAAATGGAGTTAGTCTTAATTTGAATGGAGGTTGTGGGGGGACAGAGCTAACCAATTATAAAATACAAGGCTTTGCAGACAATTACCTACAACTCAGTAAGACAGCAATAATCTTGTAATAATAGCCTTTGCTCTGAATATTACAAATCAGATTTCATGAAAGACACATAATAGAATGAGAATTTTTAGGTCAGCATGTACTGACATTTCTTTTCTTAGGTGTAACATGAGACCTAAACTAGAATATAAAATGTGAGAAACATGAAGGAAAGGAGATTTCAGACTGTCAATCTTAGTGTCTGGCAGATGTGGGCAGATAGCAGCTAAGTTCTCCAAGGTCTGAGCTCTGCTTCTCTCTGAAAAGACACAGTGTATGTGAGGTGGTTCACACTGCATTTGAAAAATGAAGATTTTAAGAATATTTCCAAGTTATCACATATATGGTGTGTTGCACTCCTTTGAGAAGGCTTCCTGGTATACTCTGTATTTAATGTCTGGATATAGAAGGAAATTCTGCAGCCAGGTCCTTGGAAAATATGATGAAAGCCTTTGGATCCCCGTTAAAAACTGTGATGCAGAATTTAGCATCCATTATTGATTATTCATGACACAATATTAATTTCAACACTCTAACAATTTTTTAATACTTTTCTGAGATTGGATGGGGTTTTGAGTAACGTGGTCTAGTGGTCTAGTTCCAGCCCTGCACCATGGCACAGAGTTTCGACCTAGATGATTTTTAAGGTCCCTTCCATTCTAGGATTCTATGGTTCTCCATCGTATTTAGCATGAAAGGGTAGCTTGTGTATTTTGACAGTCCAAGAGCTTATATAGTCTTCATTAAAACTATGATCATACCAACAACAGATTTGAAAGTATTCAAATAATGTTATCAAGGCCCAAATTCTTGCATATTTTCCAGTATATGTGTTTAGTTTCCTACGATTTATTCCCTCATTACAGATATTACTGGTACAGTTAATTAGGATGGGTTAAACATGAGCAAGTTGCATATCTCCTTCCCAAGGGATGCCATTAACATTCTCAACCTTCTCTAAATATTCATCTTGCATGAAAATCAAATAAAATATTGCCAGTTGACATGTGTTATCTGAATTACAGTTGATCTGCCATTTGTGCTCAACCACACAGTTGCAGGCTGAGATTAATAATTCGCCTGCAATGGAATGCCATATAATGTAGCAAATGCTTAAGGCTGAGCAGGGGAACAGATACATTCAATGGAAGAATAACATAGATAAAACAGGGAGTTATAATTTTTCATACTGATCTTGGTCGTGGCTTTCCCAGGTAGACACAACATCACTTCATGATCTATACCTATAAATAATGTTATAGTGTCATTCCCAGTAAGTAGCAGGTAGTCCTCTGAATCCAATAGTAGCAAAAAATTCTGCTGTGAAGTCTGGATTTATGTTGTTCAATTGTAAAGTTTCCTGTCTTTTTTTCCTATACATGTGCTTGAGTTTGGAGGGGTTTTTTTATCATTCGTATGCTTTTATTTTAGCTAACATCTTTCACAACACTGATTACCTGAAAATTAGTTGCTAGTGTTCTCTTTATACATTATTAATGTAATAAATGGCAACATGAGAGACACAGAACACATAGGACATACACTCGGTGAGAAGGTTTCAGTGTCGGTTAAGGTAAATCAAAAGAGATGGTCTGAAAACAATTCTTTGTATTCTAGGCTATCCACAGGACTAATTCTGAGGGCTTTATACACAATTACTAGGTGAAACTGTATTATCTGTGTAATATCTATGTATAAGCGTATTCTATGATTCTATGATCTGTAGATGTAAATTTTATATTGGGCTAATTTTTAAAATGTATTACACTTTAGTACACATTTGCATTTTATAAAAATGAGGGAATTTACGTTAACATTTTAGGAAGCTTTAAAGTTTAATAAGACTTTATTAAAACTTTATTGTGAAGGAAATACTCATGGCTTTTGAGAAAGTCCGGTAATGATTCCTGTGGCATTGGCATCTCTCATTAAGTATTGCCATGTGACCGACCTGCAATTAAAGCAAGAACTGTGATTTTGCAGATGTTCCTCTAGGGCATACACTCCTTTTTAGTGATTTTCCTCTTCAACAGCTCAAGGCAATACTCTTCATAAGTTCTTATCTGCTGTTTTCCTAGAAACATATGTTGCAAAGTGCCAAGGAAAAGTCAGAGGTACTGAGTAGTGGCTTCCCCAACTGACATAAATAGTAATTTAGTTCAGCTTAGTTACTTTTTCTTGCTCGGTGAGTTCCTTGTACTTTTTTCCTGGCATTATCACACGTGTTTCTGTTATTTCCCAAACCACCCAGTTATGAAACAGTAGCTTTCTTAAAAATTGTTTCCAATTAAACTGTAAAATACTCAAGTCATTATAGGACCATGATGCTCATTCCAGCTGGATTGTCTTTACATTTTGAGTGTTACATTGACTTTCACAAAAGGAATTGTTCATTAATATAGTTCTAGGTGACAATCATTTACAAATTAAGAAGTAGCTTGTTCATCTGTTTATAACATGTTAACCTTCTCTTTGGATCTGGTCACTCTCAGTCCAAAATAAACATGCAGAAGGAGTCGACACTTTCATTTAGGTCTTTAATCAAAATTGAACAGTTTGAGTAATAGTAAGATGTCACATGGAAAAGGTGTGAAAAAAGTGTCTACCTTCTGATATTAGGGAAATACAGAGAAAATGCTTTGTGGTGATGAAATATACAAAAAATGCAGAATAATGAGTATGGAACTCAATGCCCACTTCTGAATGCTAAGAAGAATCCCACTGAAATATATTACTAATTTGATTGAATAATAATGTTCTTTGATCTCAAATGATGTTTATCACAGAATCACAGAATCATAGAATAGTTAGGGTTGGAAAGGACCTCAAGATCATCTAGTTCCAACCCCCCTGCCATGGACAGGGACACCTCTCACTAAACCATCCAACACAAGGCTTCATCCAACTGTAATGTTATGCATCTACCTATATGTTGTGACTGTAAGGGACCTTTCCCTGGGGATCCATTGCTGACAAAACAAAAGGACATGCTAATAACTGAGAAGTATTAGGTCTTTAAAAGTCCATAAGGCTTTAAAGATTATACATGTAATTCGTCTGATGAGAAAGAATCATCTAATCATCCACAAGGCACAAGGTGGTAAAAGCAGGCAGCAGGTAAAGAGGACATTAGGATGGTCTACTTAGTACTAGAGCAAAGGATTTCTAGAGCTGTATGGTAAGCAATGCAGTGAAAAACAAGGATAAAAGGAAGCCAAATTCTAGGAAAGGACTTTCATGACTGGTGCTGATTAGGGAAGTAGAAACAGTTTTAGTCTTAGACAATGCTAAAGAAAGAATAGACAGTCTTTCATCTTCTTATTCACAGACCACTGTACTATTCTTAGAAGTACCAGGTTATCATTGACAGCAATAGCTCTGCAATTCACGTAGTGGAAGCTGACTGGTTAGTTGGAAAGTAGGAGCTTTCTTGTGATTGAGTAGCTGTAGAGAACATGAGACAAGAAAAACACTTCCACAGTTTGGGAAAGAGTGAAGATCCAAAGAAGGAACTGAAAATATATAAATGCCACAATAACCCTTGTTCAGTATGATGCAGATACACTGGTAGGTATGATAAAACCAGCTTTACAGTAGGTGAGTCATTACTTACACATAGGCTCTCTCTCTGGGTGAATATCTGCCAGTGATGCATGCTGGTGGGCTGCAAAGCCATCTCAGAGGTCTTTGAATGGAGGCTAGCTGGGAGAGCACCTGACAGTTACTCTCAGATAATTGTCTCTCTGTTGTCTACAGTTTCCATACATATGGAAAAATTTGGTGCCACCTAATGGACAACACCCCACATCCAGACTTTTGAATGTGTTAAAACTTCATAATTGAATGTTTTTGCAAGAGATATCTAAAAGCCTGTTACCTATATTTGTTAATGCTTCATACTAAGAATTCTAATTCATTATGCATAATCATGTATCTCGAGATGTCATATGCATTGTTTAGAGGCAAAGGCTTACTAAGCACCAAGGGAAATACAAGGTTTTCTGTGTTTGTTGGATTTAAATTTATCAACTGGGATCATCACACAGCATCCTTGATTGCAGCAACATAACAATGCTTGGAACTAAACTATTACGCCTAAGTGTTCTGATAGGTTTACAGTTGAAATTTAATTTACTCCTTTGTCAAAATCGTACAGATTATTGTATACCATTCTTAAAGAAGTTCATTACTATAGCTTCATGGACATACCGATCTCTCTTAGCAGAAATCACGGTTATGTCAACAAAGTATCGCTTTAGCCCATGGGGTTTATATCAGCATATGTACACTTACAAAGTACATTGGCAAAAAGGGCTTGGACTACATCACCACCAATACAATGACGGTTGAAATGAACAATACTGTGAACGATTGTTATTCCTGCAAAAGCTTTTAGTGATGGCTTGATTGTATGTCATGTGCTTCAGAAAGCAAACCCAGTAAAAAATTTCTATTTGAATAGACAAGGCATCTAACATGTCCCAGAACATTAAACATATGTTTCTGTGATATTGCATAGATATATGTATGTACGTGTTATCATATGTTTGCACACATGCACACATACACATACATAGTCATATATGTAGTCATATATGACTATGACATAGACTATATGAGTCAGGAACTCCCTAAACAAATGTACAGCATGTTTTTTTCTACTTAGTAGTCCACAGGGAATTTTTCCTGCATACTGTTATATAGTCTACCCTTACATATGTTGTATGACCCAGTATCTTCTTTTACTCATTTGAGGCTATCCTCCTAGTAATATCATCCATAGGTAGAATGCAAGCATCAATATTAAATTGCAATTTGGACATCATGCACAGTTCTCAACTGTCATAGAATCGTAGAATAGTTAGGGTTGGAAAGGACCTTAAAATCATCCAGTTCCAACCCCCCTGCCATGGACAGGGACACCTCACATTAAACCATGTCTCCCAAGGCTCTGTCCAACCTGGCCTTGAACACCGCCAGGGATGGAACATTCACAGCTTCCTTGGACAGCCCATTCCAGTGCCTCACCACCCTGTTGCCGAATTCAGTGGAAGAACAAGTAAAATCATGCTCAGTTTTATAGATTTAAATTCGTAAAAGCACCTTTGAAGAGCTGCATAAGTGAATGAAACCAAGTTTCTTCCTGCAGTTTTCATTTATAGGTCTTCAGGATACATTAGAGGTTCAGTTATTTTCATTTGCCTGTGAAGAGAGAGGTTTACAGTATGATTAGGAGTGGTCTTGCAGGCCTCCAGGCAACTGGCAAAGAAGAAATAAAACTGGCAATTAAATTTCTATTGCCTCTGAGACTTTGGAATTAACTGGGGAAAATGACTGGGCTTTTTATTATTTTCTTTCAAATTTGTGGTATACCGTCAAGACAATATTTGTTATCATCTGTAAAAAATCAAACCAGATGAATCTGGCTCATTGCTTTTAGAGAAAATGATGTGATTGTTTTGGTGAAGATAAAAAAATGCCTTTGAAATGGTAATGAGTTGATAGGCAATTTAGCAATTCCTTGGATACTTTTTACCTAAGGAGAATTGCTCAAACTCTTTCATCTCTAAAGCATATGATAGCATTTGTGATTTACTCTTTAATTGTATTTAGTATGTTTGTGGGATTTAATGTTTCAGCTGCCATTTTTTACTGCTTATGTATATTTTTACCTTATTTACACCTCTTACATTACTGATTCTCAGAATTTCATGGATATAATTACTCAGTTTAGAGGGGAGGGTGCTTTTGCTTAAAGAAGATATTTTTATTCTGTTAAACACAACACCTGTTTTACCCCCTTTTGTCTGGAAAAGAATATTTAGGGGGTTGATGTAAAGAAGCAGAGGCAATTGTTTTCCTCTCTTACATTGTTTGACTCTTATCATTTTAATCCATCAGTCCTGGGATGTACAATAGTTTCGGTGAAAGCAGTCTTAAAACATTACATTGTGAAATGATCAAACTCCTTTGTCCCTGTTGACCTATAATGCACATTTGAGCTTGAGTATACAGGGTTGAAATGTCAGTTTAACCCTTATATTTAGCAGTATAAAAATAATGCTCGATATCTCACTTGGGACATATTTTTGAAGAATAGACTGTTGTTATACCCAGTGAAGCTGAAATGAGGATGCAGTGCTGATTATTCAATAACTGTTAAGCAGTCTTTAAATGTGGTTTTGATGCATAATTAAGACACATGAGCTTTAAGAAATAGGGGCAGAGGTTGTTGTAGGACTAGTATGCAGTTGCTGAGTATTACTACGGGAGCAACAAAATAGATAGGCTTACAACTGCTGTTACAGGGCAAGATGTTTCCTTCACAGGCAGCAATCATTGATCGCTGTGCAGCAGCAGAAAAAGAAGGATGGGTGTTTGCACAGCATCACTGGCACACAGCACTCAGGCTGGGGGCACATCCTTCCAGCATCTTCCCTGACCCTACCGAACCACAGTTTCATCAAGCCCAACTCCTCATCTTTTGACTCAAGAAGTCATAAACCAGATCTTGTATGTTGTATTGTTCCCTGTGAATTTTGATTTACTCCATTACTTCAGCAGAAAACCTCTTCAGGAGACTTGAAAACGAGCCTTGCAACTACCACCCTGTCCTCCTTTTGCTTGTCATCAGCTGCAAATAGGGCCTTCTTGTAGCTGCTGTCATCCTTGGGGTAACAGCAGCCTCTCCCCTGAGGAAACTGCTTTCCCTGGAGGGGCATGGATAATATTTCTAGAACTATAGTTATCCATAAAGGAATGTGCTATCACACACTTCTTATGATTGTCTTTCTGATGCTTACATGGTGAATTCAGTATGTTAATAGCTGTAATAAGAAACACACAAGTATACAGGCACTGGCTGGTAAGAGATCATTTTGTTTAGTGTAGATAATGAGAACAAATAGAAGCTCCTGCTAATCAGTATGCCTGCCAAAGCTAGCTTGAATTTGCCCTTATATTAAAGGGTTTAAAATTAATTAATTAATCAGATTGTTAAAGCCAGAAGGCAATAAATGTAATGGGATAGGTTGTTCTGGCTGGTTTATCCTTAGTTGCCCAGTACTGTATGTGAGACCACAAACACCTGCCTGTAGGGGACATACATAGAGAGGGGGTTTTAACACTAAAGCAGAGCAGTATCCTTGCCCTACCTGATTCTGACGCTTTCTCATTCCTGGCCCATCACCAAGTTCAGGAGGTCCCACTTTCCCTTCCAGTACCAGCTGCCTGGGCTAGTTGGGCAGGATGCTGTGCTGGCTCCTGCTGTGCCACTGCTCACAGGTGCCTGTCTCAGGCACCCCCTGCCAATGTCCCTTGAGGCCCCTGGCACTTATTTCCATCCATCTCCTAGATCTCCAGGGTCTTCCCCACTTCCTACATCTCTCCTCTATCCAGGATCTTCACCTTCTCCTTTCCAGACCTGCTTCTCCTTTCCAAGGCTCCTTGTTTTCAAGAACCTTCCTTGTAAGCACCTCTTTTGACTCAGAATTCAACATCAGTAGATAGCATGGAAGAAACAGGAGCACATTTGTGCTACTGTTTTATTACTTTGGTCTTTCCCTGCAGCCTCTATCTTACGCTGTCTGGCACAGAGTTTATTATTTCTTGGTCTTCACAGACTGCTTTTTCTATTACTGCCAGTATGCTGTTTCTCATGTTGAGTTCTTAAGCTATGACTTGAATTCCAAAAGCTTATTGCAATATAAGTAACAGTTACAGTAAAAGCAATAGGGTCTGGTTTAAACATCTTAGTGTGTTGATTAGGTATGCAGTTGCCACATAAATCACCATCACATCTCGAATATGTAGCATAGCTGCAGCAACTGTGCATTCAAATTTCTTTTAGTGAACCTGACATAACCATGGGCCCAATCCTGCATCATTTATTTCTTTCAAGACAATTTCTTTCTTCATGCACAAATTCTACATTTGTTCCAATGGACCTATTTGTGAGAATAATGCTACTTCCTTGATCAAGTACTGCAGATCAAATTTGTATACAGGGATGTTAATAAAAATCTCGGTGTGACAGTTATAAGTATATTGGAGATGTACAAACATCAGCAGCATTGCATTCTAAGGCAGTGAGAAGGGTATTCATTATTTTTAAGTCATTTTATTTAAAATTAAATTTTGTCATTGTTGATTTTTTTAAAGACAATTTTAGTTTCATATCATGCACTGTTTTCACTGGGGTATATGGCAGTTGTTACGAGGCTCGCTCCCTTTTCTCTTATTCATACTGCAGATTTGGAAGTGTGTTCTAACCCTGGTAGGCAGCTAAGCTCCACACAACCACTCACTCGGTCCCCTGAAGTGGGACGGCGGTGAGGGTATCTCAGCCAAAAGCAGTAGTACATCAGGTTGAACCACACTCTTTAATATGACCAGGCACAAATTTCCATCTCCATCTGATTAGCTGTCTCTGACTCTACTCATTAAACCTATTCATAAACCATATTTAAACCTCCCATATTTTTCAGGTTCATAGCTCCTAGCTCAGGTTGTTCCCAGACAGTGAGTAGTGCTTGAGCTCCCAGGAGAGGCTACTTTGGGAACTGGAAACACTGCTTCAAGCAGGCTTAGCATCATATGGGGGAACCTAAGTGCTCTCAACCCCGCAGTGAAATTGAGCTACCATTAATGTCACTCAGCAGATGTTCCTGAAAATGGGAGGTCGCCTAATCTTATTGCAGAACTTGGAAAAACAAATATTTATTGAAAACAGAAATCCTGCAGTTTTTCAACTTTACTGTTGCAATGCCAGGCATTTCCAACAGGTAACTTTTAGTAACTCTCATTTGTCTAGCAGATATATAAACTGTACTTTTAAAAACTGAATGATCATAACATTTTTCTTTACTAAAAAACACTTGTCACTTGCAAATCTCATAGTTAATGTACTACACCATTATCATTCCACAATTCCTTTTTAACACATAAAGAAACTGAGGCACAAAGAGGCTAATTGAATTGCCTGTGGTGGTCACCTAGCTGGCTGAAGCAGAAACAGAACTACAACCCAGTCTGTGATGATGCCCCTTTAATTCCCTTCATTTGAGGTACACTTTCAGTTTGTTCTTCTCATTGTTGGCAAGGTACAGCTGCCAGTTTGCTAAATTGAGGACAAAAAGTCCATTTCTGTTTCTAAGACAGATTTATAATTTTAGGTGACAAGTGAGGAAGTTGATGCACATATTTTTAGGTGTCTGAAAAGTAAATATCTTACCTAAGCTTATGTTATGGGGTACTTTTCTAACCAGAAGTGAAAGAAAGGTGCTTGAAGGGACATGATTCATCTCATTTCAAATAGGTGTCAGTTGAGATGAGCCATCCTAAGAGAAGCCTGAGTCTCTTCATTCATTAATTACTCAAAATTCCTAGACAGCTGCTGAGGATATGAGGCATGATGCTTAACAAATAAAAATTGGCACATTGACTCTAAGCCCAAAACAAGGTAAAACCAAAAGGGAGATTTTATATGTGTGCATGACAGTTCTTCCCTGAAACATACATACTGCTATCCAAGTCTTTTCTTTATTGTTCTAAATATGCTGAAAATGTGATGACAAATTAAAATAAGAGATAATTTTATACATTTTCACCTGTGGCTCACGTTATTGCTAGTGGAAACCAGCAAATAATAAAATAAATGTGCTCCATGATGTTCCATGATGGAAAATGTGAGAAACAAGGAAAAAATACCCCCCAAATATAACAATTTTTTTTTTTTTTTAGAAAAAAAAATAAAATGTGGCAAACTCTGTATCACTGTCATATTTTGGCATGGCTATGCTATGTACCTATCTTGGGATAAAAATAGAAGTTGGATTTCTTATAAAACAAACTTTTCTTCTTGCAAAAGTGGGAGATAAAACTTCTTCAGTTTCAAATTAAATATTAAATCAATTAAAAAAATTATGTAGGAAAAGTACTTTTGAAATTAAAAAGGTTTTTTTGTTTGTTTTTAAAAAAAATGTAAAGAATGACTTAATTTTTCCAGCTAAAATAATTCCAAAATTTTTAAATTGGTTTTTAAATAACTTCATTAGAATGAATCTGTCTATCTGAAAACTCACTATGTGACTGGAAAATTTATCTCTGATTGAATTAGAGCATGAACATGTTGGTTCCAAGATAATGTCAAGGATTTACCCTACCTACTTACATTATGAAGAACATAATTTCCCCAAACTTTTTTTAAAAGGAAAATTTTATATGCAGTTGAAAAATAGATACATACAGGAGATCAGAACTGCATATAGGCCAGCAGTTTGTATTCAATTTCCTTGACCCTCACAAATTCAGACCCTCAAATGACAAATACATGACCCTCACAAACGAGATAACAGTGAGTAAATTTTACTTCATATTTGAGTACTCGCATAGTTTCAGAACTGTCAAATCACCCCAGGGTAGAGAGGTTGATTATCTGACAGAACACATCAAGGAAAGATCTCACTCTATCCTATATAACAAAGTGTTATTTGAGGTCTTCAGTCATGCTCATTAAGAAGGCTTGACTTTTTGCTTAAGCGGTGGTGTTTGCTTACTGTGAGTCACAAAAACTTTCTGTTCTTGTTTGTGTGTGACCTTAAGTAGCATTGCCATTCAGTGCATAGCTGTGGCCTTTGCTGCCAAACTAAGTTTGCTTAGTTTGCATGCTTTCAGTGTTTAAATTATCCCAGTAATTCCATTTTTTTCTGAATTGGACTCTAGTTCCTTAGTGGTGACACTGCTGGAGACCAGCCATGGCTTCATCATGCAAAGGGTTGATCCCGCAGGGTACTGTAGCTCAGAGCCTCTTCAGGGACTCCACCGCCAACTGAAGAGGCTCTGAAGAGGCAGCAGGTTCAGAGTAACTTTTCTTTTGTTTCTTTCTTTCTTTGTTGTGCTTTCTAAATAAACCCATTCTCTCAAACCCATGTTCTCCTAAGCACCAGGATTTGTGTATGCAACTGGTATGTGCAGAGAGCAAGAGATACCAGCTACTGAGTCTTCCTCTGGGTTCTTAAATTGGCAGCCATATAACGGTCTTAGAGGTAAGGTGCCTTTTGCACATCTTTAGAAGGTGATGATGATTGTGCTCTTTTCTTGGTGGTTGTGATGTTTCTCTAGTCCATACTTCTGTGAGTCACTGGAAAATGTTGCTGAGTTATTCTCTGACATTTCTTTCCTTATCTAGAGCTCTTATGGCCTCAGTTCTGTTCTTTATGTTCCTGACATTGTCTCCTTATGGATTCACTTTGCTTTAGTCAATGTCTTGCTAAAGTGTGGCTCTGCCCTATCTTCTTTAGGGTTGCTTTCCCTTTCCTGACCTAAGTCTCTTGGGAAGCCACATGTAAATGCATTGGGATCTTGACGACCTGCTAATCTATGTGTCATGAATCTCCTTTTCCACCCTCCACCATTCCTTATAGAAGTCCTACATATATAAATTCCCATTTGTATTTCATCCATACCAGTCTTAAGGCTTCTATTATTTAGCTTTGCTTGACAGAGCTGAGACCTAATCTTGATGAGGTTCTCTCCCTTGACTCAGTTTTTATTGCCACTTGAGTGGCAGCTAGGGTACCACAGAGTGAGATACGTTTGCTGTTTTGTTGATAGAGCAACGAAGACTGATCTGAACCTGTTCTATGTTCTTTCATTAGTGGGGGATATTTTGGTTGAAGAAGAAAAGGTGATGGAGAAGAGACAGGAGGTGTCCTTCATTGACATATAGACACCAGCACTAATGGGGCTATAGAGTCTGGATCTGTCTTGGATCCAGTATGTTAGGCTTGACCTTGGCAGAGATTAAACTTGTTGAGCAAGATCAGGCCATGGGTATCTCAGCAGCAGCCAATGGGCATCCTCCTGCATGAGGTATGGGTAATTTCACTCATCCTCTGTAGAAGACAGAGTATTATAGCTTTTTGCTGTCTGGAAGTACAAAAGAAATTTTAATACTAAGACGTTATATCAGTTTTCTTTTAATCTAAATGAAGAGTCGTGCTTAAAGTCTAATTGTTTTGACAATAGAACAGTGTTTTATAGAGACTTTGTTTGACAGGTTTGCTGCAGTAATTTATACTCTTAAGGAGACTAGAAACTAAGTTATGCAGAGAGTGATTCTTCAGACACTGTAACTTTCACAAGAACACTAGGCTTGCGTCTCATAACATGTACTTCTTGTCTCTCCCAAAGAAATTTTCAAATCCAAATATCAATCCATTCTCAGTTGTAACTGATAAAAGCTGGACTAAGAGAACTGCAGTTGTATAAATGAAAATAATTTTTCCTCAAAAATGGAAATTGAAAAATAGATCCCTGCTGAATTCTGAAGACAACAGTATTGATAAATATAGAATGCAAAGGGGTTATAGTAGTCTAAATTCGTACCTGACATTAAATCCACATAAAAATAATGGGTTTTATTTATATACCACTCATGAAGGAGAGAACAAAAAGAAATTCCCGCAGCCTCATGGTTTCCTGATCATTAGGTGAATCTTTAAGTGACTTTCAAATAGACCAACTTCTTTCATTCTAACATATATATATATAATTGCATGTTGTTGTGCTTGTTTATTTGTTTGTTTTTAATCTGGATTCATAGTAAACTGCTTTTAAAAGTGGATTTATTTTGTAAAAATAAAGTGATAGTGACAGGGTAACTTAGAGCTCTCTACAGGAAGCTCATCTCTGGCAAAATCCTAATCTTTCATATGACATTACTGAAACAAAGTAAATCAGTATGCTCTATAGCTTCAGTGAAACTGTAACTCTAATGTAATATAATGATATAAAAGTGGTGGAAACTGTAAATTTATCTTTTATGTAATAAGGGGGTTTGGTTTTCTTTTTCATAAACAGTAACTTTAACCTTCATTTAACTTGCCAAGAGCTTCAGCTTAGGTCATATAAATATATCCAGCTCATTACTTGTTGCCCAAGCATAGCTCAAATTGAAACGTGAACTACAGACTCAAGCACCAGTATATATACATATATATACATATACATATATATATGTAAAAGGCAGACTAAATTGGAGAGGTGTTTAGTATTAGGATATTTAATTGCAGCTGTACCAATCAGAGGTGTGGCATATAACTGCCTGTAAATGCCAAGCACACACCAGATGCAAGCTTGAGTTGCTCTGGCTGTACTTTTTAGTATGCCATGCAGCATAGGCAGGCCTATTGTATTATCTCTACTTGATGAACAACATATCCATTTTTAAGAATTGTGACTATTGTCTATATAATAATTATTGTAATAAAGAAAAATATTCAGCCTGGGTGTGAATGATGAATGGAAGAAGAAGTTAAGGTGTCTACAAAAAGTAATGAGTTTTGGTGTTATTCATGCCCAGCAGTACAGGGAAATACATTAACACATTGTCATTCATAAACTTATTTTTAACCATCTCAAAGGTTTAGAAAAAAAAGAAAAATAACTGGAGAACACAGACCGTAAAGCAATGTAATGTTGAATGTCAGGCTGCAAGTTGGTATTGTTTCTTCTTGCTCTGAGTGCACATTTAACTTTCATAGCACTTTCTGGGATTTCAATGTAATGTTTCTGAATTTTAAATCTTCTATGAAATAGAACACCACCAGCATTCACATTTTAATGATTGAAGCTGCAAGCCTACAAAGTCCAATTTTCTTTTCCTCTGTGAGTATTGGACCAGTGAAAAACACAGCTCAAACTGACAGGTTTCTTTTGCATAAGAATAAACAATACAGGCTATGAAGAACCAGAGAATAAACCACAGCAAGCTGTGCATATACCTACAGTGTAACCAAAACCAGAGGATCTATTCTAATATTTTAATACCTAGATCTTTTAAATTCCAATAGGAGAGCATCTCTGAGACTCTACAAAATGGAAAAATAAAAGTTTTTATGTATGTCTAGTCTCTTTTTTTAGAAGTAATTACAAACTTCTAGTGACACAGCAAACAACAATTCTACCACTTCGGCACCTGGGGTCCACCACTAGCCATGTGGATTGTATATGCACTAAAGAGATACACATCTGAAATGCTTGTAGGTTAGTACATTTGACATAACGATATCATTTGACATATTTATATCATCTAGTCTTCACTGTTAGCCGTTAAAAGCAACAGACAATTTTAATGTCAATGGGTCTGTATCACCATTGCTTAACAAATTCAGTGGTAGGAAATTCCTTGAAAATTCAGGGTGTTTTCTAATTTGTTGGATCAAGACCATAGTTGGTAATATTTTTTTGATCACTCACTCTTAGATATCTTTTGTTTATTGCAACTCCTAAAACAGGCGGTAAGACAATGGTTCTCTTTATCAGCTCTCAGATATTTCTTACAGTTTATTTTTAAATAGGATGACAGTTGATTAGTTTAATTAGTAATTACTTAATGAGGGCAGAGCCTGCCCAAAGGAACTACATCAAAGCACCTGTACCAAAAAGTAGGAGAACAAAGAATAATTGTTTTTGTTTAAGTTTCTCCTAACTACTGTGATCCATTATACAGGATTCAATTCTATCTAATCTTTTAAGACTGAATGTAAGCCAAGATTATAAAAGAAGCTATGACATTTAGTCTCACACGGATGTCAGCAATATCCATGGAACTATTTTCTGATCGTTTAATACTTGCAGGCTTTTTAATTGTGCTAAATATTTCTCCTCTTTTGAAAAAAAAACCCAAACTCCCACATAAATATCTTGAGTCCATACCTACTCAAGTACAAGAGTTCAAAGAGATCAGGAACAATTATTCATTAACATTATCATCATCATTAGACCATAGCAGTTAATTCATGGAACTGTGCACTGTTTATGGACATCACACTGTAGATCTGATTCCCCTAGTATTGTGTATTTCTGTTTCCTTTGATACAGAACTACAGCATATATGGATAAAGCATTAGCATAGTCATTCAATCAAAATGTAACTATTTTATACTGAATCACAAAACAGCTGTGTCTGGAAAGCACATCTAGAGATCACCTAATACCAGCACCCTCTTCAAAGCAGGGTCAGTGAGAGCAGTGTGCCTGGGGCTGTGTCATGTTGGGTTTTGAGCACCTTCAAGGACAGAGACTCAAGAACCTCTCTGGATGATCTGCAATTTTGCAGTGTTTGTAAACATATGGAAATATTTAAGATTTAAATGTGCTTTATTTTATAGATGCAGTTGAACATTAGTAGTGAGCTGCATTTCTCAGTTCTTGATTGAGCAGCTATAAAACATTTAAGAGACTGAACAGGTAGCAAAACCAATATAGCCCTTGCTGCTATGTAGACATCTTTTTCCTGGCAGCTGATGCACATATGATGTTAATAAATCTAACTAGCCATTAGAGGGCTTAGTTATTTAGCACAAGCAATAAAAATTATCAGCAGAATATTACCAGTTTAACCCATGTGATTAGTCCAAGCAAGTTTCAGTAGACCACCTCCTTGCATTTGGACACAAGTTTACTTAGGCTCCTGAGAAATTGTATATGGCATTGTAAGCTCAATCTGGTCCTAGGTTTGAATACAAACTGATGGGTTTTTTTCCACATTATTAAAACATTCTACCCAAAAATTCCCTTACCCCAAATTTCACAGATCTTCTAGGATCAACAAAGCATGCTGAATGCTCTCCAGGTAATTCTTTCAAGTGCTTTCATCTGTAGGCTGGTAGAAGTTACTTCTTAATAGTCCCAGGCTCCCCCGTGTTAAAAGCAGATTTCAAGTTTCACCAGGACTTAGCTTCTATTTCACAAGCTGTTAAATGGCTAGTCAAAATGTCAGAAGGGGAAATCGGTTCTGCAGAATTTTAGGTTATATTGTTATTTTTTAACAGACAACAGGCCTACACATGCCTTAACCAAAATAATAAAAGTTTACACTTTACTGGTTGCTAAAAAGAGCCTGGCAATCTTGAACAGCATTAAGATGCACGTGTGCATGTGTTAAGTGTGGCAATATAATACAATACAATAAAATCCCCCCCTCTCCTTCCTGTGAGGCTTTTGGTGAAATGTGGACTATACTGTGTCAGAGGAAAAGTACACTTGATTTTGATAACTCCAACTGTGGCCAGTAATATGTATATGGAAGAATATGTGAACACATTAGGCTTCTTTCTCTCTTTCAGTGGAATAGGACTAACATTTTTATTAAGGGAAAGGATGATATTAATCTAGCTAAATGCCGATATCTCCATGACAGTTACAAATGCATGATGTTGCCTTTCTAGAATAATTACTTTGTAATCAGTGGGAAATAATTATAAAATTATTCTGATACCAGGTTCTAAATGTCACCATAAAGTAGATACCAAAAAGACTGAGCAAATCATGTGTGTCAGCACACTTAGTGGAGCAGGGAGGAGGCCTTGATGTACGAAGCTGATCTGCTGACTGTGGGAGCTGATATTGCTAAAAATAAGTCATTGCTCACCATCAATGCAGGATGTACTTGTCCCAACAAAATTAAGGGGGGAAAAAAAAAGCTAGAAAAAAACATGGATTTGAATATCAGGGCTATTACTTGTTCTTCCTTGGTAGGCAGGGATTTGGGTTTTGTCTTCTAAAGTGGTGATTTGAAGCACACAAAGTTGTGGAAATGTGGATAAAATGTCCTGAAAACCAAAGACCAGCTACAGAATGTGGCTGGCTTTTTGCCAAAAACCATTTTTTTCGCCAGTCTCCTGTGGCTTCTCAGTAATTTTTCTTTTCTTGATTAGACTCACATTCACCCCTTAAGGTTTTCTTTGTAACATTATTTTTTTCAAGCAGAAAGCATTTAGTAGTTACTCCTTAAGAAAACAAAAATCAGTTCATGCCTAAAAACTTTTCCTTAGACCTCAGGACTATCAGTCAGATCAATTAACTCACATTTAAACTGCTTTGATTTTGAACATTCATGAATCCACAAGGCAGTCAATAAAAAGAAAATACCCCTTATATGCTGACAGCTTAAATGGATCTCTGTATGAGCCAAGGATGTTGAGATTCAATTTCCGTTCGGTTTGCTGCTTTGTTCATGTGTGCTTGGCCTTACTGACCAAGTGAGTGACTGCTGTGTTTCAGCAGTCAAACTCTTACCAGTGGAAATTAGACTTGAATTCCACATCCCAGTGCTGCAGTGGTACTCAGCCAAGCTCTTCCTGCTGGTCTTTTAAATTTAACCAAGTTGTTGATGATAGTCTTACTGCTCCCCTGGTAAATTTTCTCCTGAAGCCATGCAAGGAGATGTGATAAACCTAGGACAGTACTGGATGTGTTTTGTCAACAAAGCTCTTTTCTACTAAAGGATGTTAACCACTATCTGAGCTATCTAAAACTTCCCACTTTTATTGTTGTTCATTACCAATATATAGAAGTGGTGGTTTTCTTGTCTTACTCAAGCAGTTTGTACTGTCGTACTCAACATCCTATGCCACAATAGCATTATGAGGGCACACACTGACAAGGAAACAAAAATAACTTCAGTTACTCCCTTTCTAGAAGCCTTCTAAAGGGAGAGTGCATGCTGTTATATTTGTATGGCAGAAAATCAGGGGGAGATGCTTTTATTCATAATTACTGTCACTTTATTCCAGAGGAACTGAACTTAAAACCAGATCTGCTCTAACAAGCAAAAGACAGATCATGTTTTGAATGATGGCTGGTAAATGAAAGGGGCTAAATTTTAGGAAAAAGCAAATCTATTTTGGCAGTAAGCAGCTGGCTTCACTGCCTTCTGAGCATCACATTTCAGTCATTCAGCACAGTTTGTATTTCTGTAAACTGCTGCAAACAAAATCATTAATTCTTTCTTACTGAAGTTATGAGAATATCTGATATTTCAAACCCTAATTTACAAAATCCTACCAAAAAAATTGTAATGTAAAGTTATAGTCTTTATTTCTCATATTCTTTCATTGTCAAATATTTTCATCTGCTTTATTCCATGAATGATTCTCATTATATTTTATTTAGCATCATTTTTTCCTATAAGTTTGTCTCCACATCTCATGTCATTATTTTTCCCATTTGTTACATACAACAGCACAGGATTTTGAAATAAAAATATGACCCACGTGAAGACTTGGTTTTATCTGTGTAAGTGGTAGCTAGCTAAGTGTTTGTGGTTTTCCTTGCTGTGTGGATAATGTGTTTTTAGCTGTTTTGTAATACATTGCTTTTAGTGGACTATTAAGAATTCAGTATCTTGTTGTCCCATTAAGCAATACTTTTTCCTAGAGCCGGAGGCTGGAATTTTTGACATTTGTACATTCGTGAGAAGTTAATCTCTTTGGAGTCATCATTAGAACTAACCACATCAAAATATGAATGTGCTTCTCAGAACCTGAGTTATAACTCCCAGATATCAATTCTGCAGTTTGCTTTTCATAAGCATTTTACTGTAACCAAAAGATTTCTTATCAGAATGCACCTCACATGATTTATAGGCCTATGATTTATAGACTCTGTCAATACTGAGCATAAAACTTCCTTATAGCGATACCTTGTTCCATACCAAATCTCCTGGCCCAGTCCTTGGACACTTGGAAGACACAATGTATTAGACCAGTATTCAGTATTTTTCAGCCTGTTATCATAGCTCTGTTCTTATCTACCATAATGAATTATGTTCAGCTGTTTTGTCACTTTTTCATAATAAAAGATATGGAAGAAAAATTTAAACCTGAATATTTCCAGGCTGATATTTGAAATGTGGAAGTACATTTTTCATTTAAAATCAGTTAACACAACTGTTTTCATCTTGTATTTTCCTAACTGACAAAGTGGAGAAAATGTATTTGAATTACCAAATCACATTCACAGATTTAGTTCCTGCCCAAGGCTCAGCTTCTTACCAGCAATGTGCCACTGTAGGGAACAGTTATCTTCCAAAACCATGGCTGGCCAGGACATGTCTGATATATAAGATGATTTGTTTTCTTGCCGTGTTGGTAGGCGTGCATGTTTTTGATATTGCAAAAGTTTTTCAATGTCATGCAACCCAGACTGTGAAGACTGCATGTATAGTTTGAATCAGAAAGGAATTAATCTCTTGTCTTTTTTCAACAGGTAAGTTGTAGCTAATGGGACAGTAACATTAAACAGTCTAATCTGTGTGATGTAAAAGGGCTTTGCTGATGTGTTGTGCCATTTAAACAGCATTCACTGACTGTCACATCAAATCTTCTTGTCAAAGCTTTCTATGTGTTGCCTGTGTCAAAAATTGAGCACTTCACCTCATGCTGTTTTGCCTTCCTAGGAATGCAGGTGCTGGAATGGAATGGCATCCCCTTGACTGGGAAAACTTATGAAGAAGTCCAGAGCATTATTATTCAACAGAGTGGGGAAGCAGAAATATGTGTAAGACTGTGAGTTTTTCCCCATCTTTCTGTTTCCATTTTTTTTTTTGGCTTTTCATGGCTTTTTTATTTTTTTTTTTATTTTTAAATTTACAGTTGTTAAGGTGGAACCTTTGTTAGCACGAAGCATCAATGTAACAATTACCAAGAGTTCGTTGTGAGTGTGGGAGGTCTCTTTGTTCTTTTTTTGCCTTTGAAGTAATAAGGAAAGATAAGCTGAGGCAGATATTAGTAATTATACTTCTTTAAACAATATCTCCATTGTCAGGCCACAATCTCCTTTCATTAACACACATACAATTCACCAAATTTGCTGGAGTTAGTTAGAAAAAAGATGGTAATTTAGCTCTAACTTTTTACTGATATCTGTATCCTTTATATTAAAGTTATCTAAGCATCATGAGAAATGTATAAATTTGCATCCAATCCATTAAAGATTTCACCTTAAAAGAACCTTATCTTCTCGGCTCTTTGACAGCATTGCAAATATGTATCAGCTAAGAAAGGGCCATGCTTGGGAGCTGCTTTCTGTCATGAACCACTATTCATTTATCTATTTAATACAGTAATGAGGGTATGAGGAAAGAGTTTCTTTTGTCTCAGGCTTCTTATTTATTTCTTTAGGGACCTGAACATGCTCTCAGACTCTGAGAATCCCCAGCACCTGGAGCTGCATGAGCCAGTAAGGGCAGGTGAGTGAGAAGCTGCTGCTTTGGCATTATACACTCAGGAGTTACACCCCAAATCTAGCCATGGGCAGAAAGGGGACCACACCTTGTATACAGAGCCAAACATTGATTATTGGTTGGTTATTATTATTAGCCCAGTTCAATCCATACTGACACAGTCTACATTATCTAATTAATACAAAGGAAATCTCTGTAACAATACTGCAGCTAACATTTGTTATCCAGGGAAAAGCTCCCTCTAGCTACCCCTTCATCTTTACATGCCACAGAGAACTGTGGCATAAACGTCCCCCTTCAGCAGCTTCCTCAGGGCCTGTGGGCAGGGCTTTCACTCCTGGGGCATCGCAGCAAGTCACAATGTCCTGGGGAATTTGCTGGGAGGAGTGTGATATGTGTGGTGAGAGGTTTTGACTTCTCCTTGCTGGGAGGTGGATGATGTTCACGATTCTGTCCTCTTCACTTTAGGATCAGCTTGGGGCCTTTTTTATGTTTTGTAGCATGCCTTGCTCTTTCCTCACTAGTCAGCAGCTCTGCATTGCATATGACTTGACTGGGTATCATACACTTTACATATGAAATATATATATATACACATATATGTAATATATATGTATGTATATTCATATTTTTTGTTCCTTCTGCCCCTAAAACTTATTTTGCCCAGCTCTTAAGTTTGCATCAGTGTTAGCAACTGACCAGCAGGTTGCTGGTATCCCTGGGGTATCCCTCAGCTATCATCCTGTGCCCAAACCTTACAGCACTCTGCTGTCACCCCAGGTCTGTGCTCCTATAAGCTGCATTATAAAACTGAAGTCAGAAATACTTCAGTATAAACAGTGCAATTACTGTTGTGCCGTTATATATCAAAGACATTAAGAATGCGGATTATACTCTACAATTATACAAGGTGAAGTGTAATTCAGACAAATTAAGGTCATAGCTATCTGGTCATAAACCAGTTGGTGTTGCAGACAGACAAGCTAAAACAAAGCTCCTAGCAACATGGAGCAAGTCCAAATAACACAGAAGCCCTAAGGCCTATGTTAGCTCAATACAAGGCTTATCCCTGTTACTAGCAATGACAATACAGTATTTACTAGGATACAGGGACGCAATACGAAGCACTTTGTGTGAAGTTTTTTTATATGACTTCTAAGATGCCAGTGCTTTGGGAGGAATTCCTTCTGTTCAATCAATGCCATCACTGCAGTCTCCAGTCATGGTATTAATCATATCTATCCTAACTTGGAACCAACATCCACAATCATACTAGCTATGCAGCCCTTCAGGAAGCTCAGTGGATATTAAAAGAGTGTTTCACTCAGCATCTCATGGGTCCATTCTGAATTCTGAGCTTTTGCGGCTGCTTTTTTATCAATCAGTGCACTGGATTAAATCCTCCTTTTTCTAACCATGTATTGATGTACTTACCATCAAGCTACCTTTGTTGAAAATTAATGTTATTCATATTAACTGAAAGTGAAAACTGAGCCTGACAGAGCTTTGAGGCAAAGCTACCCACAATTATTTCCATAGTGAGCCAATCAAAAACACCAAAGGCACCAAATAGACACTGAAACTGGGTTTGAAAGGATAGAAGTAGAATAAACAATGTTTACATTAATGAAGAAAACACAAAATGAGAAAGAACAGAAGTGAAAGTAAATTGCCCTATTCTTGCAGGCATGCTTCCCCTCATCTAGCAATCTTCTAGTGGTTTCTGAGTTGGAACAACTGGCTGCCAAGCCAAGTCTTTCTTGCTATTACCTTTGACATTTTGCAGACTGTGCTTCAGAAAGGAACAATTCAACTCCCTTCAGAAAGAAAACCCAGATACAGCCTAGCAGGCAAGATAAGGCTAACATATTGCCTTAAACCTCTTAAACCATACTTCTGAGAACCTGGAAAGTAAGCCGAGCATAGTATCCTTTTAACTCTATGCACTTGAGGGCACACATGGAACTTATGTGACCTCATTTCTTTATGAAATGGAGATTGTCGTCTACAAAGGGTAAATTCTCCTCACTTGTTTCCAGAAATCAGGAAGGGCAATCAGACTCCTACCACAGATGCCTCGCCTAGGTGTGTGTAATAAGGAAAGATGAATCAGGGCTTTTGCTCTTCATTTGCTTTCATTTTATTCTGCTTTGATTAATTTTTTGGTTGAAGGTTTTGTGCTCCTTTTCTGTTTATTTTTGTATAAATTATCTCAGGAGCAGAATTCAGTTTTGCTGAATTCCCAGTTGATTAAAAAAAGAAAGAAAGTTGAAATTAAAGCTTGTTAAAATGAAGTTCAGATGCTCGTGAAACTGGACCTGTTCCAAACAGTGAAAGTTAGCACTTTCTTCATTTAGGCCAGTCTTTAAAACTGTAATTTGCTCCAGTATAATTCAGCATGATCAGAAAGATCTATTTTTCTTCAGCTAGAGAATAACCTTCTCAGAAAGCTTGTGAAGTGAGTAACACCAGTTGACAGAGTGTTGAGTAGTAAAATTGGAATTGGGATGTTGATGTTGTGGGGGAAATGTCTGCTTCTTAGAGGTTGCCTTTTGCGTCTTCAAAGTATACAAGCAGATGACATGTAAATTTGTAAAGATCATTATCCTGTTCTGTACCATGGCAAGATGGATTTGAAAGGGCTAGCATTTATCAATACAAAGCTGTCTTACTTTAATCCAGTAGATAAAGCGAAGTCCCCAGGGGTTGATCCCAAACAGCTGGCTGCAGAGCTCCAAAAGGTTTCTCTACAGCAGTCGCCTCTGGTTGCTTCATCAGGAGCCGAAAAGGGATCTCATGTTCACTCTGGAACAACTTCTGCCACCTCCAGTGCTGTTCCCAGCCCTGGTCAGCCCGGTTCTCCCTCAGTGAGCAAAAAGAAGCACAGCAGCAAGGTAAGAAACTTCTCAGTTATGCAGCAATAACACTTCGATGACAAAAAAAACTTCCTAATTTATCTTAGTGTGGCAAGAAATCACAGCACATATTGATGAATTCATTGTTGTGACAGTGATGAGTATTACTGTTAAGATGTAAAATTTGGACAAGGAGAGGAGATTATGCAGTTTATGCAAGGTCGCAAAAGATTGGGCCTTTTCTGAAAATAGATTTCTTGAACTTAGTATTATTGATTTTAAATAAAATAATATCCCTTTTCATTCTTCATTGCTGTTACTTTTTAAGTGCATTCTACATGATGGTGGGGTACTAGTTCCATAGAATAAGCTGAGATTGCTAAAACTGTAATTTCTCTCTCTGTGCTAAGCTACTGTTTGAAATGTTACAAGCTATGGATAGTCATGGGAATACCAAGCATTTCTCTGAAAGCCAGGGAAAGAGTGAAGAATAGATTTACCATCAAAATGTGTTTTGTCACTAGCTAATTCCTGTGAACTTGTTAAGTGTAAGTTCTCATTTTCTTTGCCACGTCCTGTCCATTTCTCAGCTGAACTTCTTTCTCCTTGCGCACCCTCCTGACCATGTAGAAAAGGCAGAGTGGGAATTTAGTAACATTTTTTTCACAGTTGAAACTGAAAACTAGATCATAAAGTCATCTGTCACAGTTTTGCATTTTGTGTCAAAAAAGTTAACACCTGAAGTGCAAATCTTTCCTGTGAAAACTGCATTTGCTTAAGCAATTTGCCAGATCACTAAAGCTGACGGCTGTCCTGAATACCCAGCTTCTCACTGTTTTACTGTTGGAAGCAAAGCTTCACATTGCAAACAAGGTGCTTCCTACATATTTATTTCTCTGTATCTTTACTACTTCTTGGCACTGTCAAGTTCCTACTGCATTATTGGTATGTTTGTGTTTTTGTGCTGTTGAAGCTATGACTGTGATATGAACTACAAACACATTAGGTGCTGTACTGACCCAAATCAGCAAACAGTGCCTTGCTCATTTCAGGTAGCTCTTCTAAATGCTTGCATAACTTTCATGTGAGAAGAAACACAAAAATCTCTTTCATACAGCAACTTAGCAAGTATTGTAAATATTAGTTATACTGTAAATACTGTAAATCGAGAAGTTTGTTTTGGATAGTAGATCTGTCTTGCCACAATTCCAAAGACTTTTAATGAAGTAATTCAGGTCTATGATGCAAAAGTTAAATCCATATGTCAGGATTTACTGCACTTAACTTCAGGGACATGACAGAATTGCCTAATCGTCAGCTAAATAGTTGGTTTCATTACACCTTACTCTGGATATTGTGTGCATCTCCATATGAACCAGTTTGCTACGTGCTTTATGTTTACCAGCAAGAATAATGCACTTCTGAAGTACAATTGATGAGATGGGATGAAACCTGCCAACAAAGTGTGTACACTGCATGGAAGGAGAGGGCAAGACTATTAGTGCAGATGCCACTATCTACACTGAAACCCCTTCCATCTGATTAGATGAATCACACTCCTGAATACACAGCATAGTGCATGGAGATCCATAAATCCTTGATGTGCACTGTATCCTGCAGAGGCACCACTCTTTGTCCACATGAGAAGGCTGGGTTCCCAGCTTTGGCACTGTAGCAGGTCACCTAAAGTTAGAAGCATAAATTTCATTTCCTGCTTCACAAAGGATTTAGTAATCTTTTGTGAAAATTCAGCTGGAGGCTCATAAAGATGAAATAAAAAAATATTAAAACTAATGCCTTTATGTAGGGGATGCAAAAGTCAAAACTAATTAGGTAAATATTTAAAACATTCTTTGCTTATTTCTGAAAATCATGTTGAGAGGCATTTCTTTCATAACAACCATAGCTCTTGTTGATTTGCATAGTTTCTGTTCATTGCCTGCAGGCCAAGTTTATAATGGTGTTGAGCCCTGTTAGAAGAGAAGGCTACTGCTCATCCTTTCTGAAACAACTCTTTGCCTTGGGCTGACAGCATTTCTAGGCAGGCTGCAGGCTTGCCAAAGTATCATGACAGACTAAATATCCAAACTGCCTAGATCTTGGGTTGCTACTGTTCTTATTTTTAGCAAGTAATTCTTTTTTAAAAGCTTTTTGTATAGAATATACACTCCAGAAAAGTCACAGGAGCCTCTTTGATATTCTACAGTGCCGATTCTGTCATATTTAATGTTTTGTACCATTACTACAGAGAGTGATAGTGCATAGCATCAGAACTTGGCATTAGCAAGTTTCACATAAAGGCAATGAGAATCTTCTCCAGCAAGTGTGACAGCATGACAAAGCACAAGCTCTTCTTACATAGGGTGTGTGAGTGCATGCAGAGAGTATCAAGAGAAATTAGTGTGAAATTAGATAAGCCATAACAGCAGAGGTTTAACCTTTTGGGAGCCTTGAGCTGACTGTATCCTGTGCAGACCTGTTTCTTTTGTAATATAAATGCATGATTATTCTACAGCGCAGATTACATCTATGATATAAATGCCCTATAGCAATATTCAATTGTCTTTGTATCTTGAAGAATGGGTTGTTTTTCTAAATCCTCAGATCTTTTAGCTCCTAGAAAAGTCAGCAGTGAAAAGTTGTCCTTTTCAAATTATTCTTCACTGAGACTCAGATAAAGATAGGTACTTATCTGCATCTCTGCCTTTCAGTCGAGATCCAGCTTCAAAGTTGGCCCAGCTCTGAGCTGGGGGTTAGACCAGATGACCTTGAGAGGTCTCTTTCAGCCTAAATTATTCAGGTTTCTTTGATAAATTTGGGTATTTCTTCATGGTCAGTTTTAAACAGGCTGATGTCAGAGAGAAAACAAAATATTTAATATGCTGAATTGCAAACCAATACAGAGGTTTAACGATACAGAAACATAAAAATGCACATTTCTGTTTACAGACAAGTACATGAAAGCAAAGTAGCTAAAACGAACTCCACTTTAACCATCTTTGCAAGTCCCCACACAAGCTTCTAAAAAATTAGAGCATTTAGATTATCCAGCAGGGATTTTGTAACTGCAACACAGCTAACTCCATGTTACTTTGTAGTACTGTCAGTGCTAGTATAAACTGAGGTCAGAACTATTAAAGGAGGAGCCTCTGAGGAAAATTCAAAGGAAAAAAGAGGCTTATAAAAAATGGAAGTAAGGACAGTTGGCCTGGGTAGAGTACAGGGATGTTGTCCGGGAAGCTAGGGACCAGGTTAGGAAGGCTAAGGCCCAGTTAGAATTAAACCTAGCAGGGATGTTAAAGATAACAGGAAGGGATTCTGCAGGTACGTAGCAAACAAAAAACAGACTAGGGACAACATAGGCCCCCTGAGGAAGCTTTTGGGAGAACTGGCTACACAGGATTTGGAGAAGGCTGAGGTTCTGAATGACTTCTTCGCCTCAGTCTTCACTGGCAAAGGCTCTGACTGCACCACCCAGCTCTTAGAAGATAGATGCAGGGACTGTGAGAATGAAGACCTTGGGCCCACTGTGGGAGAGGATCTGGTTCGAGACCATCTTCAAAATCTGAACGTGCACAAGTCCATGGGACCTGATGGAATCCACCCGCGGGTCCTGAAGGAGCTGGCGAATGAAGTTGCTAAGCCACTGGCCATCGTATTTGAAAAATCATGGCAGTCAGGTGAAGTTCCCGATGACTGGAAAAAGGGAAATATAACCCCCATTTTCAAGAAGGGGAAAATGGAAGACCCGGGGAATTACAGACCAGTCAGTCTCACCTCTGTGCCTGGTAAAATCTTGGAGCACATTCTCCTGGAAGGCATGCTAAGGCACATGAAAAACAACAAGGTGCTTGGTGGCAGCCAGCATGGCTTCACTAAGGGGAAATCTTACCTGACCAATTTGGTGGCCTTCTATGATGGGGCTACAGAACTGATGGACAAGGGTAAAGCAGTTGATGTCATCTACCTGGACTTGTACAAAGCGTTTGACACTGTCCCACACAACATCCTTGTCTGTAAATTGGAGAGATATCAATTTGATGGATGGACCACTCGGTGGATGATGAACTGGCTGGATGGCCGCACACAAAGAGCTGTGGTCAATGGCTCGATGTCTGGCTGGAGAACGGTAACGAGTGGTGTCCCTCCGGGGTCGGTGTTGGGACCGGTCTTGTTCAACATCATTGTTGGTGACATGGACAGTGGGATTGAGTGCGCCCTCAGCAAGTTTGCCGATGACACCAAGCTGTGTGGTCCGGTTGATATGCTGGAGGGAAGGGATGCCATCCAGAGGGACCTTGACACGCTTGTAATGTGGGCTGATGCCAACCTTGTGAAGTTCAACCATGCCAAGTGTAAGGTCCTACACCTGGGTTGGAGCAATCCCAGGCACAGCTACAGGTTGGGCAGAGAAGAGATTTAGAGCGGCCCTGCAGAGAAGGACTTGGGGGTGCTGGTCGATGAAAAAATGAACATGAGCCGGCTTCAGTGTGTGCTCGCAGCCCAGAAAGCCAACGCTATCCTGGGCCGCATCAAAAGGAGCGTGACCAGCAGGTTTAAGGAGGTGATCCTGCCCCTCTACTCTGCTCTTGTGAGACCTCACCTGGACTACTGTGTGCAGTTCTCGTGTCCTCAACATAAAAAGGACATGGAACTGCTGGAACAAGTGCAGAGGAGGGCCACGAGGATGATCAGGGGACTGGAGCACCTCCCGTATGAAAACAGGCTGAGAAAGTTGGGGCTGTTCAGCCTGGAGAAGAGAAGGCTGCATGGAGATCTCATAGCAGCCTTCCAGTATCTGAAGGGGGCCTATAGGGATGCTGGGGAGGGACTCTTCGTCAGGGACTGTAGTGACAGGACAAGGGGTAATGGGTTAAAACTTAAACAGGGGAAGTTTAGATTGGATCTAAGGAGGAAATTCTTTCCTGTTAGGGTGGTGAGGCACTGGAATCGGTTGCCCAGGGGGGTTGTGAGTGCTCCATCCTTGGCGGTGTTCACAGCCAGGTTGGATGAAGCCTTGTATGGGATGGTTTAGTGTGAGGTGTCCCTGTCCATGGCAGGGGGGTTGGAACTAGATGATCTTGAGGTCCTTTCCAACCCTAACTATTCTATGATTCTATGATTCTATAATAAAATCCATTCATAGAGGTAAAGTGGAGAAATCTAAGTTATTTAAAGCCTCGCCTTAAAAGTCTGAACGGCTCATAGCAGCCTTCCAGCATCTGAAAGGGGCCTACGAGGTTGCTGGAGAGGGACTCTTCATTAGGGACTGTAATGGTAGGACAAGTGGTAATGGGTTCAATCTGAAACAGGGTAAGTTCAGGTTAGATATAAGGAAGAAGTTATTTACTGTGAGGGTGGTGAGGCACTGGAATGGGTTGCCCAGAGAAGCTGTGACTGCCCCATCCCTGGCAGAGTTCAAGGCCAGGTTGAATGGGGCTTTGAGAAACCTGGTCTAGGGGAAGGTGTCCGTGCCCGTGGCAGGGGTTTGGGACTGAATGATCTTCAAGGTCCCTTCCAACAAACAATTCTATGATTCAGTGCTTAGGTAGTCTCTGTCTTTGGCAAAAGGAGTGAAATTCTCTCTTTGAATATTCTGAAAAGGACCAAGCAAGTTTTAGGAGTAGTTTGCTACCAATCTAAAATATCATTTAATTTTCAGAACATCTTATGAATATTGATGACCTGTTTAGCTGTTAGAGGGATTACACTCCTTTAAAAGCATTGTAAGGTACCAGGAAAAGCTGATTTAAAAAATTTCCATGAGAATTATTTTTAAGAGGCACAGAGATTTCCAAAAAATATCAACATTGATTTGTGGGGTTTTTTTCCTGAAAAAGCTTTTGTTCATAAAGAAGCACATCTAGAATAAGGTAAAGCATGTAAACCAAACAAAAAGTAAGGCAACACAAGACAATTAATATAACTGTATAACTGGCAGGCTTAGACATTTTTTATCCAATGTTTTCATTGCGCTAGTGTTTGGATGGGATTTTCCTGGTTAGTCCTGGTCTGCAAATCTGAGTGACTGAGGGGATGTTTCTTCAACACAAACCTGAAAAGGGTAGTGCATCACCTTAACTTTATGCTCTAGTTTGGGAGACATGAGCTCTGCATTGGCCTAATTTAAAGCAATTCATGTTCAGCTTCCTGAGAAAATCTGTAAGGGTTTTATTGGAGGGCAGGGCAGCACGAAAAAGGCAGAGGGGTTTTACTCTTCTCAGAAAGTGAAAGAAATCTTAATTACACAGAATAGGATGTCAGGATGCTGGTCACATCTGGAAACAGGAAAAGATGACTTCCAGATCAGTCTTCAGAGAACAGTAAGTTTGTCCTTGTTTGTATCCTTTGTTTTCTGCTGCATCAACAAAGGAAGCAGATGTGGAGAGTATGCAAAAATATTCAAATCTTGCTACTGACCTGGGAGCTTTCTTACTTGACTGATCGCTTGCAGATTAGAGGTAGGTCCAGGGTGGCTCAAGGGCACCACCATTTAACAAAACAGCATTGTTGAGAGTTCAGGATTTGAAGCAAATGGTGATATTATTTTCAAACTACTAAAAAAAGGAAGAGAAGAAATGGGGAAATAAAAAGACACTGAGAATTTTATTGTTTTTGTCAGCAACGTAGAGAAGCTCAGTAATACAGAACAGTGACAGAGAGGAACGTGCACTATTATACAGCACTGAAAAGGGAAGGACAGAAAATTTAAATTTCATATCATAGAAAATGTGTGGAGGAATTTGAAGATAAAGTGATGTAACTGAACTGATTATCAGACAACACAGAATAAAGCAAAAAATATTATATGAGATGGCTTGCAATTGCGAAATCCACATATGCACATCACTCAGTTTCATTATCACTCCTTCCACTCTTTCTACATGCTTGCACACAGACACAATTTAAACTGTTGTGACCTTTGTCTTTCAATAGAAATATGGCTGCGTTGTACTTGATGTGGTATTTGGTTTCTCTTTGCTACATTCACATTTGTTAGACAATATTAATGCTATCTGTCTTTTTCTTCCCATGCCCCCCTGTGAGATCAGTCTGCTCAGACTGTAAAGACTTTGCTACTCAGGTTGTCTTATTCTGTACTTGTATGAAGGCTGATCAGAATGGTTGGGCTGGACTTTAAGTGCTGTTAGAATATGATGATCATTAGCTTTGAGCATACAAATTGGAGACAATTAAATGGGTTTTAGAAATCTGTGGTGTTACTACAGTATAAACAACACCTACTGACAAACTTTGAAACTCTATTCTTTCCAGTACAAGTATATTTGAGAGTATGACTATGAGAGTATATATGAGAGTATATGACTATGTATTTGTTTATGTATTTTAATCTGGCAGCCCACAGAAGCTACAAAGTCTGCTTCCCATCCAATCACTGGAGAGATTCAGGTAAATATGTGGTATTTTTTGCTGTGTAAATTGTTGTTGCTACTGGCTGCACTTTTCTGATTAATAAATCTGCAGGAAACAATCTCCATTAATTGATTTCTTATTCAACTCCAACACCTTGAAATGTCACTCATTTAAGTCATTAAATGTCACTCATTAACTCTGTGCTTGATTTTTGCCTCTGTTATTAATGTTGGTTTGTGAAATGCAAAGAGAAAAATAGAAAATGCTTCTGCCCCTGAAGGGGCTAAAACCAGTGAAATTCATTCTAATCTTTAATTTTTGGTCACATATTTTGGTCTACATTTGAGCCAGACTGTTTAGCTTTAAGCAGAGACTGCTGTGGGTTTCTCACAGTGCAATGTACTTATTTCCATGCAATGACAATTTTGTGTTTCTCTCTTATGTGAATTGCCTTTACTCTAGCTTTTTAAAACAATAGAAGTGGGAGCAGCAGAATAAATTAAGCTTATAACTTCCTATAGATTTTTTTGTCTTTTTTTTTTTTCCTTAAATAATCCATATCTCTCTCTTCTGTACTAGCACTAAAGAACTTTCCATAGTATCATAATATCATTCCTGGGGTTGAGCTTCAGGTAGTCAGAATTCATGCAATTCCTACTCAATAAGCCAGCTATTGCTCAGAAACATACCAAGGGTTCAAATTTGGTCTGCTTTTTCCTGGTTGGAATAGATCAATGTGGCTGGGGTTCTCTTTTTTTTGGTTGGTTATGTTGAGTTTTCATAGTTTTTGGTTTTTTTGGGTTTTTTTTAACCAATAGTGGCAGACCTCAAAAGTAAAATTTGTTTCAAGATCCAACATAATATTCTAGCATCTCATTCTAGTCAGGAGAGAGAAAACCAAAACCGTCTAAAATGTGTTTATTTCCAGCCAAATTAAAGGTCTAAAACTTCTTTCATTCAAAGCATTTAGGAGGGTTATTGAATCATTTAGGAAATAACAAGTAAACTTACTGTGCTTATTGCAATTTTCTAGCTTCAAATCAACTATGACAAACATCTTGGCAACCTTATCATCCACATCCTTCAGGCAAGAAACCTTGCTCCCAGAGACAACAACGGCTATTCAGACCCCTTTGTTAAAGTTTATCTTCTTCCAGGGAGAGGGTAAGTGTAGGAGAAATTTTAACTTGAAATTTCTTTTTATTTGGCTTTGTTACTTGTTACTAATAAACAAAACTGAGAGTTATTGCTATAGAAAATCCAGGGGCAACACCAGGAAAAATGGTGGAATTTTGGTAGAGAGCTAGATGATACTCCTAGGAGAATGTTCATTCTTTGCTAATGACCTGAGAGAGTTGATAATAATACCCATAGGGGGTTTTTGTTTGTTTATTAGGTTTTTTTTTCCCAGGTTTCCATTTAAAAATTGTAATACATGCAAAAATATGTATTAACAGCACACTACTGAAATGTACTAAATACATGTAATAGTATCTGCAACACAGAAAGCTACGTTATGTTTAACATAGAATGGTTGCTTCAGCTGAAGACATTTGGGACAAATTTGCAGAATGTATAATACCATATCTGAGATAAATTTGAGGTTGCAGTATATATCAAAGGTGAGAAATACTAGTCAGAAAACGCTCATTCCACGTGACTTTTTTATGACTTTAAGTGCTAAGATGTGTTTTTAGCAATTCTCAAATCTTTTATCTAGTATCTAGACTATGCAAAGCACTAATGATTTTTTCATAATTGCTTTTTTAGAGTCTGTAATTACAAATATTTCATTAGTGTTTCCTTTCAAGGATATGTTTCTGTATCAGCAATATTATAACTCTTTTTTGTGCCCTGAAGTTGCAGAATGTCGTACATATGCATAAGTATGTATGATTTTAATAATCTTGTTGATTTCAGTGACACAGTAGATGTACTAGGTAAACTAAGCTGATGTATCAGATTTCATATTGCAAAGACAAATTCCTGTAAACTTTTCTGCTTGTGTAATCATACTCATCCTTAAAGACACTCAGGCTAGGACCATGCAACTAAAACTGTATTTCTGTTCTATTCAAAGTAACAAGAAAGTAGATACTCAGGTCACAGTACAGCATTTTGGCATATGGACAAGCACCACTAGAAGTGCATGAATGGTACAATTAAAGGCATGTGTATTCTTTTGTAGATCTAATTCCAGCTATGCAGCATTCAATATTGTTCAGTGGCATTGGGCCCAAACCTATTACTGAATATAATGCGAACAGGTCCTAAGTCTTGAGGGGCTTTTAAATGCATTTAAGAGTCTTGTGAAATATTTATCAAATCAATCTTACCGGGAATTTTGACAAGTAAATTTGCTAATCTAGAAGTAAGACTTGGAACTAGAGAGATGTTCATCCTGTGGAGGTCTAAGCCAGGTCTGGGTATAGGTTTAAACTTGCTGCCAAGTAATGAAGAATTGGATTTTTGTTTTCTTTGGTTTCATTGTTTTAAAACATGGCACTCTTATGGTTTTGCATGTAGATTTAGGCTTTAGGGAATAACAGAAACTAAGAGCTGCTCAGAAGTTCCCAACTTCTTTTTTTCTGAAAGAAGAAACCTGAATTTCTACTGAATACCTTTTATCTGTAGTTCAGTCCATGCTAGACTTCTTATTCTTACTAATGCCTCTATTTTCGTTGATTCTGATGCTAGGAACTACCCATTATTCACGTTTTCTTTAATCTCTGTTCTCATTGTCTCTCACACTGCTTCCTCTGTGTTCCTAACTCTGTAAATCCTGGGTATGCAGGCAAGTCATGGTTGTCCAAAATGCAAGGTAGAGTGTACTATGTTCCAATTTTATTCTTTCATTTTTGTATGCATGCATTATACAATAAGCCTGTGTGTTGAACTATAGATTTCTGTTGAATTCTGGTGGCATGAAATTGTAGCATTGGTTTTGCTGTTCATTCTGTAATGAACAAGTCAGGAGGAACTGGAAACAAGTCATTAATGCTCCTTGCTGCAGTAATATTCTAGGGCCAAACTCTGATGACAAACAGTCTTTCTTTCAAACTCTAAAAGAATTTAGTTCAGAGATATCTAAAAATTCATTCTCACCAAAAGTTGCAAAATAATTGTGAACTTCTATCAAGATTTTGAGAGATGTTACTGCCAAGATAAACAGGCACAGTTCAGAAACGAAATTGAATATTTTTCTCTATATACCTTGTGCAGTGTATAGACATTAAATCCAGTTATAATTCTATCTAATTGCCCAGCTGGCTTTAAAGCTGCTTTAACGGGTAAATGGTTATTTATGGTAAGCAAAGTTAAATTTTTAATTATTGAAATTACTAATGCTTTGCTTATCCAGGAATTGGAAACATAAAACAAAACTTTATTCTCAATATATGCTGGTATCAGCCCAGGCTAAATGCATAAGAATAGTAATTCAACTTAAGCTATATATTTAAAAGTAGAAACCTGACCAAACAAGTCAGTAGATTTATTTCAATAAACAGATCTTCTCTACCATGACTGTTTCTTCATAAAACGGATTATTTAATGGATATGTTTAAATGCCACATTTTATATTGTTACTCTATTATACATTTTTAATTGTACTTTCACTTGCATCATGTATTAATAAACTATAGTTAAGGAAGCATAGAGAAATGATAAAGAAAAGAGTAATGCAGTTTGCATCTTTTCACTCAGCATGCTCTGTGAATTTCAAATGCAAATTATTTCATACATTCCATACCAGGTATTGACTGGTTTACTGAATACATTTTATGAAAGCGTGTCCATCTATTAACCACAAATTTGGGTTGAAGGTGCCATCAGTGGTATGAACTTAACGTATTTCCGAGTTCCTTCCCTTCAGAGAGTTAGAAGCCTTCAGCTGCCATCCAGCTCAACCTGCATCAGCACCTCCTTAGAAGTGGTCAAGGTCTCCTGCTTCTCTCTGCAACAGATTCTGACCATAGGTTAACATGAATGTGGCCTAACTCCACTCTTGCCAGTTTAGACCCAGATATTTTATAGAATTCACTGGAAATACTTCAGAATCAGTGTTAGCAACACATTTACCTTTTGTCACTGCCAGCTCTGAAATCCAGCACTGCCTGAATCACCTTCTCACCTATTTCTGAAAAAAATCAGAAACTTTGAAAAGGTGATGAAGTTATAATAGTGCAAAAGGAAATCCATGAAAGGAAAGGAATATCTTGTTGTTTTCTTGGCTGAGTGCACAAAGGATCCTTTCCTGCTTTCTTCAAAGATGAAAGTTTATCAGTTACTTAAAAACAGTAGATCATATATTTAGACAGGCCCTATCTGTGTAATACTATCCTGGCTTAGTTAAGGTAAGAATTGAGTTGCTCTGAGTGTACGAGGAGTTTGGATAAGTTAGTATTTCATTAATGGTTGATTAGAGTAGACATTCATTTGAGGAGTACTGTGAGTCAAGAAAGAGAGACAGATGTTGCCAGTCCAGCTGTCACTTGCCCATGTCTCATGTCCCCATACAGGTCAGTCAAATCTCATTAATGCTTTGAATGATGGGGATACTTAGAGCAGAGTGGGAAAAGAAGGGAAAGGTGGGAAAAGTGCATTGCTGAATAGGATTTGCCATCAAAATTTAGTTTCTAAAAGGATTCAGATTTTATATTTCAGCCTTCCTACCAAGATATGCAAAGTAATAACTTTTTGAGAGTTTCTTTTTCATATGTCCTTGGTCCACCTAGATTTTAATTCATCCTTTTCTTACTGACACACAATATAAAAAAATAAATCTCCTTTTTTACTTTTTCCATCAATAATACATCATTGTATGACATGGCTGACAGAACAGGTTGAACTGTGGAGAGTTGCCACTTTCTTCTCATAAGCAGCAGTAGACAGATACTTTGTTTCATGAGTCCCAATGCCTTTCACATTTTTCAAGAAACTGGAAGACAGTGGATGGCATGTTTTGCGAGAAAATAAATGGAACTGCATAGAATGACTATAGCAAAATGTAAGAGCAAAAATAACTGCAAGTCCCTTTCATTAAAGGGCATTATTCTAGTAGACAGGTTGGATATGGCCATCCCTTTTTGGAGAATAGGGCCACTAGACACTCTAGAGTAATTGGACGGCAGCACTGCACAGTTGAATTGAGTCTGTAGGGTGAAATTACTGGTTCTGATGACCCAACATTGATATATGTGTGTCAGTAAAAATATGTGTCTTTCACATAACCTTAATTCAAGTCTGCTCAAATCTGGCACCATGCATGGTACACCACTAGTGACTAGCTGATTAAATTAGTCCCTCGAGTGCATCTTCTGAGTTAATCTCATATGAGACGAATGTAGTATATTAGCTGTGAGACCATGCCACAGTATGAACCAAAACACAGTTCAATCAAAAGTCAGAAGTAAGAATTAGGAGAACAACACACCACCAAAAATTAATAGGGGATCCATAAAAGAGGGCAGATACGGGTCATTCTGTGCTGTTTGGCCTTAGTGCTGGTGAACAGTCCTGGGCACATTTAATTTATTAATAGGTATAGCACATCAGTCTTTTAACGTATAGTGGTTTCGAACAAAAGACAAAGGGCAGATGTCTCACAGACTGGCAAAAAGAGTTTCTTAACCTTGTTTTTTTAAAGTATTAAGAGCTTCTGATGTTTTTTACACAGCTCTTTCAAGGTGTCCATTAAAATTTATGTTAAAATAAAACTGGAATGGAAGCAAATCTGACATCAAAGCTTAGTGAGCTAGATTAATCCATATTCTGTTAAAGGTTAGTGTATTGCTTCCTCCATTCTCAGGAAATGCAAAGTACCATAGAAAGCACTACCAATTCTTTTTAAAAACATATTATGCAGCCAAAGTCTTTAGTCTTGGCTATTGATAAAAACAATCATGAGCTTGATGCACTTCTGTGTTTGTTTCCAGTAGAGTTAGAGACATATACAGAGAACAGGATCAATAAGAAATTAGTGTTTCTATCATTAACAGGATATTAGTTGCCCTCTGGCATTCATTAAACATTCTTGTGAGATGGAGCTCCTGTAATTAGACTGCAACCTATAGATATAATGGATTCACGCTACTTTTGAAGTACTAATAGGAGAATGGTCTTGGAAAAGAAATCAATGCATTATCACTTCAGTTTATAATCAAACCCCAACATCTACAATGCAAGAACAAAGCATATGTGTGTGTGCTGACTGATGCTTTATACTGAAACAGTTGTAGGCAAAGCTAGCCACCTAAAGAGTCAGAAGATGTTTTAAAAGACCATGTTGGGAAAAACTACTAAATAAAGCCCCTGAAACCCAAAGGCTGTCATTGTCCTCTTGCAGCCCTGAGTTGTTGCTGAAAGGGAGATGCAATTCTTTTCTTTTTTCATTTTGTGGGTGCTTTTTTTGTTGCATTAGAACTGAAAGAAACACTAGATCACTAATGTAATGTTTCCTTCCTTTGTTCAAATTCAGTGCCGAGTACAAGCGGAGAACTAAGTACATACAGAAAAGCTTGAATCCTGAGTGGAATCAGACAGTCATTTACAAAAATATCTCCATGGAGCAGGTGCGTCACTGGTAGTACTGTTCAGTGCAATTTGCTGCTTTATTATTTGTATGATGTGCAGTGCTTACTGTGAAGAGAGCAGAGCTGCTGGCAATTCTATGAGCCCTTGTAAAATCTTGCCAGATTCAGGAGAAATGTGGAACTATTCCCTTGGCTCTGATAGAGCTTACTATATCAATACTCTTTTCTTGTGCTGTCTACTCATAAAAATGGTAAGTTATGGGATTACACTTATAATCGTGTCATAAGTACAGATGTGGCAACTTAAAAAATGATAATGGAATACATGGAGGGAATAAATTAAGCCATAAATTTCTGAAGTGGATTCAGAAATCACTGCCACTCTTCATTCCAAAAGGCATGCAAGCTCACACAAAACACAGGTCCTACCATTTTCTTATTCAAAAATATTTATAAAATTTAAAGATATAGATTTAGCAGGAATTTACAGAAATGGGCTTAAAATATGAATCACCTGAAAAAAAAAAAGATATTTAATTTCCTTTTTATAGAAAGATTTAACTCAGATCTGGGAAAGAAGTTTTTCTTTCTTGGTGGCTTCCTAACTATGAACTACATGGTTGGCTGGGGCAATACGAAGAAATTGAGTCTTCTTTTAGTCCGTCTCCCCTTTTAAAGGGACCTTTTGCTATTTGAAGAAGGCATAATGAACAAAATTATGATCAGTCCATTTGTTTAAATTATGAAGTATATTTTATAGATTAATAGATCTGTATACAGTGCTAAATCTTTTTTATTCTCTTAGTGTTTTTTCTTAATAATTTCAACTTCATTTCCCAAGATCTTTTAATCTTTCAGTACTTCTTCAAAAAGCCCAGAATGACCAGACTCTTTAATGAATAGATTTCCCTATGTTTTTAATATGCTTCTCCAACACAACACCAAGACCTAAAGATTATCTTCCTAATTTAAAATTTCATTATTCATTCTTCTTGTTCTTTAAGAGGAACATAGATTAAGATACTAATTTTGGAGTGTGGAGCAAAACCCTTCCCACTGAGGACTTGCATGGTTGCTAATGCTATCTACACCTCTGAACTTAACAGGCAGTAGCTCAGATTTACTTCAAAGGTGCACTGTTGTATGCAGTGGTTTGCTGGGTTTTGCATGCTGTTTCGTGTAGGCTTGCAGAAATAGTAGCCCTAGGTTTTCTGAGTTTTCTGAAAAGTTTTAGTAAGTCTTAGCAATATTTCCAAACTGAACTTTCCATTTAAGAAAAGGTCTTTAGTTTGCTTAATTTGTTTTCAGATTCTGCTGTGACATTTTATAGAGCTGTACTTAAGAGTACCTGGATGGTGAACATTCAATAGCTGTTTGATAATTTTAAATTGGATGGAGATCTTAGTATAGGATTTCTTGGACAGAGATTTTAATGACAAAAAATCTCCTAATATCTTTGATGTCAGTTTTTGGACTCTTATGTGATGAAATTTGCCTTCGGGTCACATCAGAATTCTTGGAACTTTTGCTTTTTATTTGCAAATCTCCTCCCTTTCCCTTCATCTGAGACTGTTACTCAGTGCTTATAATAATAAGTGTGTCAGCTTCACCTGAGCATCACATATGTTGTATATTTTGTCCTCATTTCATATCAAAGTGTGTGGAGAGGACAATATTTCCTTCCACACTTTCCCATGCCTTGTATCTAGTACTAAGATACTGGCGTGAGTGATTCTATAAAATTCAGTGCCCTGGCTTAGTAAAATAAAGTAAAGCATATTTCTAAATCACGAAATGATACCTTGCTGGTGAAAAGTACCCTCTACAGTTTGAAGAACTATCACGATGCAACAGGATATCATTTGCACTCATAGCCCTCATGAATGGATATTTCAAAATAGGAATATAAAGAGAAGTACAGGACAACTGTGAAAGACTGCGAATGAGTGTTATGGTCACCAAAAAAGCAAAACTGAACCATATACTAAGTTAAGTTACACAGAGTTAGCAGTATAAATTAATGAACCTTTATAAATATTATTTCTTCAAAGAAGCATTTCCTTTCCCTCCATCAAAGCCTGAGTTGCTTACTGACAGCAAATAAATATTATTAAAAAATTCCTAATATAGTCTTTTTAGTGTCACTGTCTAGACTTTAGCTGGTTATGCAATTTTTCATTTTCCTTTTCTTTTTCATAGCCTAGCTGGTATTAAAGTGAAAACAATTATGGGAAATAGATTGCTCTTTGAAATGAAACGGACTTTTTCAAGGTCAGAATGATTAGTTTTATCATGTAGCAAATTCTGCTTTGGCAGCTGGAGAAAAAAATAAATTAAACTGTGACTGTTTAGTAGTTTCAGGTTTTTGTTAAGTAATAAAGTGGAGATAATTACAATTTGAGAGGAAGACCAAGTACACACATTGCAAATATTATATAATAACTGCTAACTCTTGTCAAATATCCTCTCAGAGCATGAAAGAAAGCATTAGAATGATTTAAGGAGAAGATGGTAAAAGATGAAAGTTCAGTTGCTGGTCAGACTGTTGGCATAATATATGACCACAGTATAAGGTGTGGCTTTGTTTATCTGAATTCTTTACTTGTCAGAAAGCAAGAAAAATTATTTCCTTAAATGATGGATATGATTCATTAAAGCAAATAGCTTTTGTTATAGTTCATGTCCTTTAATTCAAGGTAATACATTTAGAAAGAGTAATATTTTCAAAGTCCCTGAGTGATGTAAGAGCCTGTCTTATTTCCAAAAATAAGAAAAACTTTCTTATGAATCAGTAAGGTATGTAAATCTTGCTTAATATCTTCGACAAGAGAAAAAAAGTTTCTAAGTGACCTAGCAAAAGCCTTTTGTCCTCTCACTTACTGAAGAATAGGAATATAGAGAAGAGTACAATAAAATGTTAAACATGAATGTAAACACAAGTAGGTATAATGCATGATAGAATACAACACTTTCGTTTCTACTCATCAAATATCTTGACTAGGACTGCAATCTTTTATATTATTTCTGAAGTAATTATAGGAATTTACTTTCAGTGTAGGAGAAAACCAAACTTCATTAAAATTATTTTTCTTCATGCAAATTTGTGTATGAGATTTTCAAGGAATATGTATTAAATATTTCAAGTAATACATATTTGGTTACATAGACCCTCATCTTTAAAAACACCCTGTAATCTCCAGATGTTTGAAACAAGAAACAGACACTTCTGTACATGTGGTGTTGGTGATGTCTTCTGTAAGAGAAAATATTATTCACATTGACTGTTTCTACATATTCCTTCATTTTTTTTAAAATTATGTTTGTCCACAGCAGCCAAAAGATAACTGGAGTTCACATGTGGTAATATGCTTTTAGGTGGGCTTTTATTATTTAATTTTAATTTATATTTTTATTTTTAGTTTTTCCACAAAAGCCTGAAATTAGGTGCAATACTTTTTTTCAGAATATTCTAGAAACTCAGATGAGGTTCACAATGTGTGCACTGCTTGCTGTATTTTAGGGAGACTTTCTTATTTTCATGTTGACACATTTCCCACTTGCAGAAACGTGTGGTCAGATGGATACTGGGTTTCTACAACACATTTAAATATTGCTGTTGGTTAAATTCCTGATGGGGATGTGAACTTCTGGCTTCATGACCTGAACCTGTGTGATGTAAGGCAGAAAACGCTACTTTGCTGTGATGGTATAATGACTGCTTTTAAAATCACTAGCCATTGAGTCTCCTTTGCCTTCAGTAGCGGTACATAAATATATTTTCATAAAGGCAAATTTTGTTCCTCTTTGAAACTCAATTCTATGGTTTCATGCACTCTGCCTAATAAAGCTCTTTTGATGGTTCTTCATTGTCATAATATTTTATAAAAGCTTTATTAACTAAGAGGATTAAAATAGCTCAAAGAAATACAGAGTACTGCAAGTTTTCAGCACAATTTTATTATCATAATGATACAAAGAAGCTGGAAAAGTAAGGTTGAAGTTACTTGTAAATCTTCTCTATTTTTCCTCTTTCCACCAAAATCCTTCAAATCTTAGTTTTGGTGGTTTTTCTTTCCTTTCCTGGATCAGTACATTGTTCTCTCTATCCTTGAACAGTCATCACTTGAAACAAGAAGACATGTCCTCCCAAACCAGCCACAATTAAGACAATATTTTTCTGAAATTACTTGTGCTATATTATTTGTAATACTTTTCTGAAATTATTTATGCTACACTATTCCCCTTTTTTAAAGGGTAAAAATACATATAATTTGTATAGCATCTACCAGGAAATTATATCATCTAGGAAGCAAAAAGTAGCCTGGATCAGTGGCTGATCAACTCATTTTTTCATCTTATTTTTCCAGGTTATTTTTCATGTTGCAGTTTTGATACTGTCTTGGAACAGTAAAGAAAAGGAATTTTATTCAGTCAAGGAAATATTCTATAGAGGATGCTCCAAAGAGGCTGTTTTTGTTCAATTTTTTTCCTTAATTTTTCCAGGATTATTTTAAAAGTATATTTAAGAAGAATGATGCCTAATTATGTACAGATAAAGCAGAAAGATTAAAGAATTGCTCTCAATTTTATTTTTTTTCAATCTTAGATTTCTAGTTATGTTGTCTTCTTAAAGAATACGTTGTTAATGCTAAACATAGTACAATTCCCATTTGTGTGGGGTTACCAGGATATGCTGATTTAAACCTGTTTTTCAAAGACACTGGCTTTGTATAGTTGCTCATTTTTCTAAAGGTAGCTGGAAGCAGAAGATATTTCAAATACAGAATAATGAGATGAAATTATCATTTAAAGGCAAATTAAAGGTATTAAGAACTGACTGAATCTGTTGCATTAAACCAAGGGGCATTGGAAGTAAATGGCAAAAAGTGCTTTTCTTGAAAGTATATATAATATGTATACTAAATGGTGTAGTTTAGACTTTGAACAATGACTTGATCCCTAGTCATCCCTTTGTCCTAAGCAGCCAATTAATAGTTAAAGCAATGAGTGACACATTGCTTCTGTTAGGATGATGACATAAATTGTCAGATAAGATTGCTGGTTGTGACCTCTTTTCTTATACTCACAGAATGGTTTGGATTGGAAGGGACCTTAAAGATCACACAGTTCCAACCCCCTCTGCCATGGGCGAGGACACCTTCTGCTAGACTGGGTTATTCAAAGCCCTTTTCAACCTGGCCTTGAACACTTCCAGGGATGCGACATCTACAACTTCTCTGGGCAACCTGTGCCAATGCCTCATCATCCTTATTGTGAATATTTTTTTTCCTAATGTCTAACCTAAATCTCCCCTCTGTCAGTTTAAAGCACTTGTCCTGTCACTACATGCCCTTAGAAAAGGTCCTTCTCCAGAATTCTTGTAAGCTCCTTCAGGCACTAGAAGCTGCTCTAAGGCCACCCCAGAGACTTCTCCGGGCAGAACAATCTCAGCCCTCTCAGCCCATCTTCATGGGAAAGGTGCTCCAGCCCTCTGATCATCTTTGTGGCCTCCTCTGGCCTCCATCAGGTCCACATCTCTCTTGTTTTGTGGCCACACGGCTGAATGCAGTACTCCAGTATGTGAAACAAGTCCCATTTTCTGCCATAATGCTTGGAAGGTTCCAACAAATTCTTCACTTACAACTTCTCAGCCCACTTCACAGACATCCATACTCCCAAGAGTTTGTCCTTCTGTCTTTCAAGCCACATGAATTTATTACTTCTTTTCCCACCACCTGCTAACCTTTTACCCCATCAGATGACATTGGTTATCAATCCTCTCGCCATCTGTCCCCATAGACCCCTGGAATAACATTCGGGTCAATCTTTCCAATAAGGTAAACTTCTTTGGTCAACAGCTTTTCTGTCTTGCACTATCTTTTCCTATAAAAAGACTTGTTTCTTACTGTAGCCTGTAAGAAGAGTGCTTGGCACAGTTTGATGGCTGCAGATAGTGGGTTTTGATGGCTATCATTAATACATAACAGTACAACTCGTCCTGCAGAGGACACTTCGCAGAGTCCCATTGACTACACTGAATTCTGGCGGTATAAAAGCCTGCTCTTCATAGATGAGATTGTGCAAGCAGGGTGCTTTAAATAAGACATTTGAAATTCACACTCAGATGCACTTTAAGAGAATGTTAGAATTCAGAGAAGTCAGACCTGACAGTGAGAAAGGCTGCAAATACAAAATGGGGATTTAAAAATCAGTTTGGCTTTTGTAGTGGACACACATTCTGTCAAAAACAACTTGCAGAAATTCTTAAAACAGAGCCAAGCACAAGCCCATTTGTCTTGATAACAAAGAATAGCCCAAATTATTTTTCTGAGATCAAGGTTGATGGAAGGACAAAAGCTGTATAGCTGTCACTATGAAAAAGGATACAAGGAGGAGGTAATGAATAGAAACCACCATAAAGACTTGATCTGAAGTTTATGATGGCAATGGGTTAATTATCCTTTGACTTAATTTACAGCTGAAAAAGAAAACGCTGGAAGTGACTGTCTGGGATTATGATAGATTCTCTTCGAATGACTTCCTTGGTGAAGTAAGTAACTTATTTCCTCCTCTCTAGCCCTGACTAGTTAGAAAGCTGGTTAACTACATGCTATGATATTTGGAGACTGTTCTCTTCTAAGGTATGGTACATATGTCAAGTGAAATATTTTTTACATCACACTTTTACTGCTGACTTCATAACAAATTATCATGATTTCTTTCATTCACACATGAAAGATGCCATTCTTTTTTGTCAATAAACTGTGGACAAGTTCATATAGCACTCAGCAAAATGTAACTTCACTGAATATTAAGATTTTTTTTGAGCCTGAGATAGTTACAGCCTTTACAGTGACTGAATGGGGAATTCTTGTTATGACTGATAAGCTGTTTGCCTTGATTTGAACATAACATGGAAAAGCTGAGGAAGTGTCAGTCTTTGTAAAATATTAAAGAATTACATTTTGCCATCACACTATAATTTAGCATACGCACAAGTATCTGCAACTATGAGTAATTTGATCTTACTGATAAAGGTCTCATTTTTAACTCTACAAAATAGTAATATCATTAGCAAAGTATGACTGAAGGCAAAATCTTGCAATAAATAATAAAAGACGAATGTGGGAAGAAGAATGCTCTCTCTTAAAAGCAAATAAACAAACATATGCACATATAATACTGAATTACCAGCAATTACTATGATGTCAAAAAAGTAATTAAAATGTTATCACAGAAGAGGATTATAATTAGAAACAGAAGCCCAGGAAAATTGGTCACTCAGAGAGTAACTCAAAGTGTCTGTGCTCATTCTGCATTTGAATTTCACAAAGAAGGCACTCATTTCAGCTCCAGTTCCTCTTTGTAACTACAAAACCTGAGCAATCAGTGTCACTATTTGAACAATTACTAAAATAAATGTATAGGAAGCAGCTACATGATTACTTATTTCCTGCATACTGCATCAGTATTCTTGTTGAGTTCAGCATGTTTGTCCAAATGCAGGGCTTTACTGAATATCTGTATCATCGACATTTAAAAAATGGATGCTCTGCAGCTGCTTTTACAGGAAGGTTCACACTTTTGCCTACGAATGTTTTTAACCTCTAGAACTATTTTATTTATTAAATAATTCAGACTTAAATATGAAAACAGTTTTTCATGGAAAAAAGGAACAGAAAAGACTGTCCAGTATATTTAAGGACCAGAATGTCCAAAGGAATCCTGTACCATAACATCAAACATGGGATATCCAAATTGTGCCCTAAGTACTTACTTGAATAGGGCCAGCACCACTTACTTGCACCAAAAGGCAAGTGGCACGTCTTGGTTCACATCCATGGAATGTGAACCCACTTCTACAAAGCTGACCCCTCAGCCTATACTGCCTATTGGGAACATTGTCAGTCATACGTCTTCCAAGTCATTCCCAAAGCTATGACCAAAAACTGCAACAGGAAGCATGCTAAATAGTTATTCTGTTCAGATTAAGTATAGACCTAACCAGAAAGACCAAGTCAAGTCATACACAACCTATGAAGCTGAAATAAAAAAGGCTTTTAACCTTTTAGAAACAATCAGTTATGAAGAGACTTCCCCATTCCTAAACTTGAAGACGCTTTCTTTTATATAAGGTCTTGCAATAAACATTGTTCCGTGAGGTAATTGCACATTTTGTCTAGCAGTTTTAAAACTTCCCTACCTGACATTAGCTTTAGTCCTCTCCCCTCAGAGCCAAATGCAAGGCTATTTTTGTCCTTTCCTTCATTAAAGACTATTATGACTCCTTAGCCCTTTACATCACTTGCCCCCCTCAGCTATAAGACCATTAAAGGGAGAAAGGGTCTTTACTGGTACCAGTGCTCATTATTTTTTTCTTTTTTTTCTTAAAGAAATTTCACTGAACCGCTAACAATGCAGGTGACCTAAAGCAGATTTTAGCTACAGTGTTAGGGCTTTTTTAGCCGATTTTTTTTTGTTTAATTTAAGCATTGCCATTGCATCTTCCTTTCTTTATTTTGCCAGTGAAGTTTCAAGGCCTGAATGGCCTACTGAATTCCATTATTTTAGTGAAGTGCAAAGGTATTCCTATTCTTTTTGCTACAAATTCTCGATATCATATGTGGATTTTTTAATGAATCAGCAAGTACAGAAGGGAGAAAACAACACTGGTTCTCTTAGAATATGTTTATACAGAGGCAAAATGACTAGATGTCTTTTTAGTCTAGCTCTCAAGCTCGTGTTTGCAAGCTGGCCTTTATCTAGCCATCTCGGTACGGAGTTATGTGTAAACTCATAATCCTTACAGAGGTCCTGTTGAGAAGGTGTATTAGTTCAGACACATCAATATACTAACAAATGTGAGTTTGGGATCAGGATCACAGCTGATTTATATGAGGTGAGGTCAGAGCATGGGCAGAAGGTCCTGGATCTGTTAGCATACAGCCTTAATTTCTTAGATTTGGTTGCATGGTCTGGTAACACAACTGTAGACTCTTTTGCTGTACACAGTCCGTACAGATACAGGCCATATATTGTACTTTGATTTATTTGTAGGTATTGATTGAATTATCCAGTGTCTCTCAGCTTGACAACACTCCTCGGTGGTACCCTCTGAAGGAACAGAGTGAAAACATTGATCATGGGAAATCTCATTCTGGACAGAGTAGCCAGCAATCTCCAAAACCATCTGTCATCAAAAGCAGAAGTCATGGAATCTTCCCGGACCCTTCCAAGGGTAGGAATGGCTTGGTGCACATCTTATGAAATGTTTTCCCAGATGATGGGAAAACCTTTGCTATGTGTAAGTTATAATAGAAAAATAAAGTTGCTGCTGTGAAGTTTGTATACACTTTAATTAACAACATTTATCTCTGTGATTAATTAATTGGAACCAAGGATTAATTTGCCTTCATTTGAGCAAACCAGCTTACTGAGTAACTGTGCCCTTAAAAAAAAAAAATTATAAGCTCTATGTGTTTTGCACAACTGCCATAGATTCTATGCCACTTTCATTTTTCTGGTAGCCTTGGCTAAATTCAATACATATTTAGCTTTCTATTTTTTATATTCATTAGATATACTATGGCATTATATCTTCTGGAAGTGTCACATTAATATTTTATAGTATAACAATTACGCTATAATAATGCATATGCATTTCCAGTCAATGATAATGGGCTGTAGCATATCTCAATTGTATTGGAAATCAGTGGAGCTGATATAGGAGGATTATACTGGTGTTTAGAAAAACAGAATTGATCTCAGTGTCTCCTGCTCCAAGAAATGTTATCTCTCCTTTTTTTTTTGCTTCCAAGTAGTCAATGGCCGGTTGCTCACTTAATACTCTGAAGCTCTTATCTGGCTGCTATTTGGGATAGCTTTTGCTTTCATATCATATATAATGTGTTTTAAGACACTGTTCCATCTCCTCTCTATTTCTCTGTGTAATGTTTTGCTTAGGATTTGTGTTTGTATAAGATCTATGTCTAATTGAGAGGTTAGTCAAGAAGTTATTGTAAGTTAGGCTATGGTTTTGACCAGGGCATTAATCAGAATAAAACTACATGTATTAGCTGAGTATTTGGTACTGGTGTAAGTGGTGCTATTTAGTCTCTACATACTAGAGAAGTAGACGTTGGAAAATAAATTAGTCTTTAGGCTACTCTGTTATTCCACCAGTGTGAACCAGCACAGGAAGCATAATTCACAGGTGATAAAAACCCAATAGTAAATTAATTATTTTCTAGGCCAGGAAAGAGTGGGCAAGTAGAAAATGGTGCTTCATGAGAGTTTTCTAATCGTGATATATCCCAAGACTTTGAATGGCATTCCACAGCTTAACCTTTATTCTTTGTCCTGGAATGAAGCTAGAAGGAAAATGAAATTGTTTGGTTTTAATAAATGCAACAGTTGTGCTTCTTTGTTTTCTTGGTAGACATGCAGGTGCCCACCATTGAGAAATCCCACAGCAGTCCAGGGAGTTCCAAGTCTTCCTCCGAAGGACATCTACGCTCACACGGTCCATCTCGCAGCCAAAGCAAAACCAGTGTCACTCAAACTCACCTCGAAGATGCTGGGGCAGCCATCGCCGCTGCTGAAGCAGCTGTCCAACAGCTTCGCCTTCAACCAAGTAAAAGACGCAAATAAATTCCTCAGCATGGCAGCTTAATGTTCATCTGTTGCCTTTTTCCCTGCTGTCCTTCCCTTTTCGGCTATTTTCTTTTCTGTTCTTGGCACACTGTGCTCACTCTGTTCAATGTCTTTCTTTGTGTGCCTGTGTGTGAATACGTATAATTACAATATACTCTCGTATTTAGAAGTCTTTTGTTTATTTATTTATTTTAATTTATGTAGACTGCAGTGAAACTGGCTGTTTCTCCATCAGTCCCTCCACTCATGGTTCATGATGTTCCATGGTTGTGCATGACTCACAGAGAATTCCATTGTGTGGTGGTGCTTTGATGTCACTTTGATGTCATTACCAATGAAATAATCAAAACCTGCAGAGATGCGGCTGCCAGTTCTTCAAGTTGCACACAAATGCTGAAAGCACATTAAGTCAAAATATAAGTAGTATAAGGACAGTACTATATACACAAAAGAAGATTTAAAGCTAAAGAAAAAAGGTTTTTTAACTACATGGTTGAGATTTCTATTTTTGAAACACAACTGTAAATATCTAATTTTTTTTTTTAAAGAAATATAAAGCAACCTTCTAACTATCTCAGATAATATATTAGTGTTGAGTAGAGCAGTGTCCTGGGTTCAGCCAACAAACAGCAATAGACAAAAACATTTAACACATTAAATACAAAATTGTTAAACACACAAAAGCCATTAACAACATCAGATTTCAACAGTGTATCAAGTTAGCAAAGTCAAGGGGAGTAGAGAGCTAAGTCAGATGACATAGTTCAATTCTTCTAGTAATTTTTGTGCCACAGATTGATTAAAGTCAAGATAGATTTCATCTGACAACTTGAAATAGATTAATAAATTAAAACTTTTCCATTCAAAAAGGTTGCTCTCCAGAATATAATTCGGACCTGTATCTGATTGCTAGTTGACAGTTTAGTTGATGGCAAATTAAAACTCTCTGACTGTGGAAGCATTGTGTTTGTCTTCAGGATTTGTTGATATGCCATAAAGTTACCATGGTATAATGCAAAAACACAGGGAAAAATCATTTCCCTTGTCTTCACCATCATTAATAAAGAAACAGCCAGTTTTAATACTCTTTAATGCTGTGCATGTGGTGTCTCTTTGGTGTTTGAAAACACTACTTACTTAAATACAGAAAAAAACACTTCTGTTTGCATGAATAACATTTAAGCTGGTTCCATCTGAGGATACATACTCTGGGTTTCCATTTCACCCACACTGCCACAGCAGCACATAAAAGCGGTCAGTCTAATCATGCCAGGAAGCAGCACAGACACAGCATAGCAGGAGTCCTCCCTATTCAAAGAACTCAGTCTGACAATCTGCCTCCACCAGCCAATGACAACAAAGACCAAAGCCAGCTAGCCCTCAGGAAAGTGATGTCTGATGGACCAGTCAAGCCTGAAGGAGGTGAGCAGAAAGACATGGTTAAGAAACAAATCACATTCAAAATCCTTCTTGCCATGTGTACTAATTCATTGTGATATTTATTTTACCCCTCCATTAAGTGCTGTAAATGTTAACATGAATCAAGAACTCTGCTTGATTTTTCCACTTCAGCGCATAAATCCAGGATGAAAAACTGTGCTAAGAAACATTGCAAACCAATAAATGTGCACTTCCATTCCACTGAAGGACTTAGACTTCTGTTAAAAATGGTATAGCTTTGCTTGTGTTGTTGCCTAATAAAAAGCATGCATTCAAGCTGGTCTGCTTAAACATGATTGAACATTTCTTGTACTGTGACAAAAACCTAATTTCACATTTTTGCTTCTGGAATTCTAATTGGGACATTAACAATTTCTTTTTCCCCTGCCAGCATAGCTGTTATGTCAAAAGTCAATGGCATAGATGCTTTTTCAAACCAACATTGGAAAGGAGTATTGTATAGCTCAATCTCTGGATATCTTTACTACCAGCTTCTTAAAAACTGATTTTTTACCTGTAGGCACCTGTACATCAAACCTAAATCATCAATTTCTCCCCTCATCACAAATAAAGAGCCAGAATCTCAATTGGTTCAAATTGGCACTGTTCTTTTGACTTCTGGAGCGTTTTGGTTATTTTCGTGGAATCCAAGGGATTATCCCAATAAACTTACAGACTGGACTTCAAGATTTTCTCTTGTGCTGTAATCTCTTCCCAAGCTTTCATGATTCCTTGAAGGTTTTTCTGTCAACACCATTGCACACTGTGGGCAGTATAGTCTGGCTGAGAAGGTTGTAGGAGTATGACACCTTGAACAATATATCCTAAAGGCAATGAGTCATTAAGCACATAATGTTTAAAGAGCTAATTAAGAAGGGCAAATTCAACAAACAATTTTAAACATTGTGTTTAGAATTAGCAAGTTGTTTGTTATAAGAACCTTAACAATTTTCCATAAATGTAATCTGTCTATACACCTGTGTGTCCACTCACACACATATTGTCAGACTCTGCAGCTCAGGTCCAGACATTCAGCTCAAGCAGGGGCCAGAGGATAACACGGTATTCATTCAGTCATTGTGACTGAAAGGTCCATATTATTCCTAGGATGTACACCATTGAAATCTAAATAACTCTTATGATCTTTTGAGGTGTCTTAGCTGTAGAGATTTACCGCAAACACTTGCAGCCCTGTGATGCCTTTTTGGCACAGACAAGCAATGCTTGTGATACATGGTTGAACCAAGGTTCACATACAGTTGTATGATAAGGAAATAGATAGGGTGTTGGTTTCAAGTACCCTTGCCACTAAACTTTTATACTTGCTTCTTTATTTTTAAAACTGCAAAAAAGATAAGTGTCGATATGCACTTGGCTCAGCAATATTAGAAGCATCATAAAGAGTTGTGGAAATAAAAGCCCACATTAATATCATTAATATATAAGCGAAGTTAGAGATACTGTGGAGAGACAGTACTTTTCTTTTTACATCTGACAACAGCTTTCAATTTATGGAGTTCAGTGGAATGGAGAGGTGATGAAGGAAGGAGAGGTTCCCCCTGCACCTTAAAAATTCTAAAATTTGTGATTTTTGTGAACAATGATTAGGGATCATCAGTTCGCAAGACCATTACTACAGGGATGCTGTATGGTTGTGATAGCCTCCCCCATTACAGCCTACTTTATTTTACTAATTTATTACTGCTTTCTTTCTGGAAAAGAACCCCTTATGAACTCGTTTTATGGACTGGAACAGTCATCTTGGCTAGGTAGTAACTTTTTGTCAGTAAGACTCAAAGCTTGTTATTAAAGAAGACATTACAGATAACCCACAACATTATTATAATTTTTTACCATAGTAATTTCTCTTTGAATTTATCAGAGAACATCACCTTTTAGAACAGCTGCTTGGTTTTTGTCAACCGAAGCACAAAAGAGTGATGGGAAAAATTCTATGATGTGAGTGATCATCAGCCCTTCTCTACCTTTGAGAATTCCCAGAGTTTCCTCCTTTAACTTAGTCTCTTTTTAGTTGAACTGGGACTTGAAAAAAAACAAAACAAAACAAGAACCGTCAGTCATTCTTAGAATGCCCCTGAGAAATCTCTGCTTCTGACTCCTAGGATCTTTTCAACTGGATGTACTTTGTCAGTTATTATTTGTATGTCTGATGAGGAGTAAAAAGGAAATCATAAACAAACCCAGCACCTATGGTATAAATATTATATTTTGTGTATGCAAAGGACTTGCATCAACTTAAGTTTATTGGACTGAACTATTTCTGTGTTCATTTTAAACAGTAAAAGGTGTATTCTAATAAATTTGTTTTAAAATTAATTTGAAGCTACAACAAAAAACATTGGTCTTTGTTCAGCACCTTTGTAAAATCCAATATTCAACTGTAGCATTTAATTAAAATTAAACCCTGAAGTATGATCTTCTTGTTGCCTGTGAGAGATAAAAGTGTGATTTGCAAAGAAACTAATTGCATAATACACATTCCCATCACACCACTCAGAAAGGAACAATAACATTTCAGAGCCAAACCTTTGAAGGCAGAAGTTGCAGGGGATCCAAGCCAGAGGCAGAGAGCAGTGCCTATGTTTGAGTTAATTTGATTTTGTTGTTGTGAAAAGTATGAATCATTGCCAATTACACATTCCCATAAAATTAAGCACATTTCTTTCAACGTAAATCTGTGTATTAGTTTATACTCCAGATGAGTCAGTTCTAGAGACAGTGTAAATCAGTCCACCTCCTTTTAAGTCAGTAATTTCTTGAACAGAAGGATCATTCCATTATATGGAATTTTCTTGGTAGGTCACTTATGTTTAAAATAAAATTATTTTAGTATTCTTCTAATATGTGAGCAGTTAGAGATATTCCGAAGATAATTATCAGTTCTCTGGATATATGCATATAAAACAGTAGGTGCATTTGCAATATAGTTATTTACTGATTTTATGCAAAAGGGCTTTTCAAAATCAGTTTATATTTTTAGAAGAATGAACTACATGCTTTGGTTGTAATGACTTCCAATACTATGTGTTTCAGTTAGAAGTCCGAACATACCTGTTGAATTAGCATTTAAGGTAATAGAGGCAATATATTTCTACAGCAGTTTCTGTCTGTTTCTCCTATGGTTTTTACTCAATAATGGAAAAGGTTTCTTCAACCCCAAACCTCTGGGAATTTAAAATCACATTTTCTGAAAAACCTCCTAAGCTAATGCATGAACCCAGAACCTATTTATTTCTCCATTCTCATAGAGAAACATTTCATCTTCTACATTGTAAATTTTCCATCGTGACACAGAAGCTTTTCTGTGGTATACTAAAAGGAAACTACTTTCTAAATGGTTGCGCCAAGTGATTTTACTGTGCAGAGGGAGGTCTATTATCAAAGCCAAGATATTGCTAGCACTATTAAATCCATGATAGAGATCTGAGTAAGTGCTGTGTAATTTCTAGACACTTAGCTGTACGAAATTAAAATCAATAGGAATTTTCCTTATCACTAAGTTCTATTTACTGGTGTTAGCAACAATGTGGAGTGAAAGGAAATTGATTCCTAGGTTCTATAAATCTTTGGAATTAGATATGATTGTGAACTTAAATACCTGTTTATTTGGGTTCTCTTTAGGTCTATACCCATTTTCACAGTTTTGATAGTTTTAATTTCCTACGGTAGTTTAGGGTGTTTCCTTCACACTTTAAGTAATTCACTGTCCAAAGCTGGTCTACACCTAGCTTCACTAGTCTCTTAATTTCCAAGTTAAATGGGCCTTCATATTGCTACAAATAACCCATTTCCAAGAATCATTATCAAAACAAGAGCAGTTTGTCCCCACTTTCTGCAGACAGCAATGATCTGAGGCTGTCATTTGAGTCTTGTTTCAGTCTAATAGCTGGCACATTTTGCTTTGGCTGTTCCTGCTATTTACTCTTCCACCATTTTAAGCTGACATTTAATTTCAGGAAATTGCTCAGATTCTTTGTTTGATAACTCTTATTTCAAAAGTCTATTAGATGGTAGCCTAACCCTATGGAGCACATGGAAGAAAATTATTTCATGAGAATTGCTTTCCTGGGAAAAGGAATGCTATCACCACAATTTGAGTGCTGTTCTGCTATTACTTCAAACCGTAAATTGCTTTGTAAAGAGTTGTGTTGAAATTTCACAAAATATCACTGCTCTGTGTGTGGCCAAAGCCGTGTCTAATATACAAATGTGAGGAATAATATACAATAATATTCAATATGAGGAAGAGTGAGGAAAAGAAACTTTCAGAACTCACCAGAGGTATATGTTTTTGATCACTAGTTATTAATGTATGTCCATTCTAATGACAGTTCACAAAAGACGCAACTAGTAGTCCCAGCAACAGGGTTTTACACTGCAAAACAGACTAAGCCTGAACAGCACTTGCTTTTAGTCCTATCAAACCGTTCATGAAAACAGGTAAACTGGCATATGGGGGTAGTTCGAGGTTTAAGCACTTGAATTACAGGGTAAAATTACAGGGTAACTTGAGAGTGAAGAATAGACAGACTTCTGCCAGAAGACACTATGTGTGGCATGCCCTGTCTGTTAGTCAGCAGATAACTATCCAAAGGCAGATCAGTGATATCACCTGCTCCCATAGGCTTGTGTCTCTTTGAGATGAGTCAGCATGTTGCTGTCAGCTCTTTTTGTCTACGGTTTCTCACAAGGCTACCAATTACGAAGAACAGCTTTTTTTAAGCAACTAGAGGAGAATACTCAAAACTTAATCCTGAATGCAAACTCAAAAGCATTTTTCCCTCCCCTATTTTGTTCAGAAATAGAACTTTCTTTCCCAATGGGTTTTGACAGTTTTATTTCTGCACCTGGTCAGACACCTGAAAAGAGGAACAATTACAATTTAATCCTCTAGAAGTGAATTCCACTTTAGTCTCTTGTTTTATCCACATGAACCACTGAACAGCATAGTCCTATTTTTCAAATTTAAGTCTTTAAAACAAAAAAGAAAGGTCTATTCACTGTAGAAGAATGGCTGGAGTGGCTTACAGTGCTTGATAGTTTCGAGTTTGCTGCTGACAGATCTGACAGGTCATGGCTATAGGTCTTGTGTGAATTATCCATCTTGCTTATGTTAAGTTCTAAAAAAACATCTTCTCTGTTACAAAAACAGACTTTTCTGAAAATTAAGTGAAATCATATGGCTTCCATTCTTTCCTTTCTTGATGATTATAACACAATATTTTCCTTATACTAGGACATGTTTTGCGTATTTTCTTTAGTAATAAAAATTTATTTTCTAATTGGGTCTATAGGCCAAATCATAAGTGAAAGCATATTTCTGCCATAGACACATTCAACTAATATTGTGCTATGACCAATAATAATTCAAAAACCAATAAATTAAAAAAAAATGGAGCTGAAAGATGACGTCAGTGCTAGCTTCCATTTTCTTGAATCACCTGTTCTTTTCCACAAAGACATGAGGGAATACATGATCAAATGTTATTCTGCCAAAGGAAAAGTTGTTGGATTTTTTTACCTGTACAATGCCGAGTACAAAAGGCATCTGCTTAGCCATTCTACTTTTTTTCTTGGGAAATCCCGATCCTTCAGCAGGTATAACATTATGATCCACTTTCTTAGGATCTGCAAAAATTACTGTAGGCAATCAACACCTCTTCCAACTCGTTTATATACTGTTCGCTAGAATGGTTGAGCTGAAAATTTTGTTCATGCCAGCCTGTCCAATAGACAGGAAAGCAGTATCACTTAGAGGCAGCATTAACACCACACTGATAGCTACTAAATATGACATGACTACCCATTATCACACCTTCCAGGCACAGAACATTTCATTTCATTGGGGGAAATACCAGCTAAAATAAGATTAGCAAATGAAAATTAAATCAAACAGTAGCTTTGTATAACAGGATTTTTTCTGCACTATTTCAGAGGAAGCAGCATATATTAGAGTTTTAAACTTTAATTTCTAATTTGTATTCTTTGTAGTTCAATGTTTGGGCAGCCCAGACATCACTGAAGTTGCAAACCTGATAAACTGCATAAAAAGCTCATGGAGAAGGGGCTGAAAGGAGGGAAGTGGTATCTCCTCTCTCCCCAGAAGTGGCCAAATGATGATGCTGGGTAATGACATTCAGTTAAACTTAGTCTCTTTCATCTGCTAAGGCTTGATGACTCTTTTCTCTAAAAACGGAAAGATTTTCATATGCCTCATATGCAATTGACAGCAAGATCTTGCCTATGAGAAGTATTTAAAACGTTTTCTGAGCTTACTAATTGTTTCTGAAAGGTCTTTCTTCGCCTAAGAACCAGGAAGTAATTTGAAAAAAACAAAGGGCAAGGAAGCAATGAAACAACTCTTCCATACTCTGCATGCTTAATATTCAAATGATGGCATTTGCCTTTGTCTAAGTTCCTATTCAGATAAATGTTGCAGATTTAAATAAAGCAAGGCTATACTTTGCAGTATCAGGTACCTCTGTGATACCAGAAGAGAATCTAATCTTTGGACCAGAATGAACCCATGTGAAACTTTTCAACTCTCTGCAGATCAAGACACCTCCTGCCAGAACCTTTGTTGTCAAAACCTGAGAACTTAGGCATTTTTAACATAGGCATCTGTAAGCAGAGGTTCTGTAACTAAGAAGTGAACCAGCCTTAATCTCACTTTAATTACTTCTCCTATATGTCAGTAGCAACACAACCAGGAAGCATGGTGACAGTTGCTCTGATACTCACAGGTCTTGGAGTCATAGAATCATCGAATACTTAGGGTTGGAAATGACCTTAAGATCATCCAGTTCCAACCCCCCTGCCATGGACAGGGACACTTCCTGCTAGACTGTGTCTCCCAAGGCTCTGTCCAACCTGGCCTTAAACACTGCCAGGGATGGAGCATTTACTACTTCTTTGGGGAACCAGTTCCAGTGCCTCAGCACCCTCATAGTACAGAATTTCCTTATATCTAACCTGAACTTCCCCTATTTCAGTTTAAACCTATTACCCCTTGTCCTATCACTACAGTCCCTAAAGAAGAGTCCCTCCCCAGCATCCTTGTAGCCCCCTTCAGATACTGGAAGGCTGCTATGAGGTCTCCACGCAGCTTCTCTTCTCCAGGCTGAACACACCCAGCTTTCGCAGCCTGTCTTCATACAGCTTCATAGACCTTACACAGATCAGCAAAACAAGAGGAGCACCACAGTGAACTCAGACTTTCTTCTTAAAGTTCTTAAGACAACGTTTGCATTTGTTCAAAGAGAAAGGGGAAGGCTGCAAATGAATGTGCAAACTAGTCCGTTGCACATGAGCAGGGATCAAGTTCTAGCTTTCAACTTAGAGCATAAACCTAACCATGGTTATTTTAACTGCAAGACAAATTATTGCCTGTCAGCAAGCATTGATACATCTGCAGAAATTGGAAGTTTCCTATATAACCAGATGCAGAAGCTTAAAGGTCTAGATTTTTCTGTAAAAATACAGTTATATAGAAAATGTGGGTGTCTCGTGTATTATGGAGGTCTTCGTATCCAGATTCTTAATTTGTCACAAAACCAGCTGTAAATCCCTTTGTGGATTTCATCTTGTCAGAAACTGATGCTGTAGTATGTTGCTTTCATAGAGCAGACAAGAAAAAAACCCAAAATATTAAACTTTAGAATTTTCAAAATCCAGTCATGAATCTAAACTTGGATCCATTATAACCATTCACCAAGAGATCTTAAGGGGGGAAAAAAGCATCAGTATAGAAAAAGATGTAAATTAGTGAAAACACTAAAAATACATCATACTGAATGTATCATCAGGATACATCTGTTTCAAAAGAAACAGCTATGTTTTGATTATAAATAAATGTAGCAAAACTTCTAAATCATGTATAAAGCTTTAATTCAAGATTTTCTGGCTTTAACTAAATTCTAGGTACTTACTGGTTTTGGAAATCCATCAGTAAAGGAACTGCTTCAGTCACTAGTTTTTACAGCAAACTCAATAAAAATAAGAGCCCAATTATGAACGACACTTTCAGCCACATATGATGAGGTTGCATGCTACATGAAGAAAATTTATGTCTAAGGGAAGGACTAAAGGTGGGGTTTTTTTGTGCTGGCATAATACTGTCTTGGCTTCCATGGGTCTTGCAGGTGTATGGCTTAAATAACTTAAATAAATCCTCAGAATGCCAAACGAAAACTGCCAGAAGTCGTACAGGCCACATAAACACTATAAGAACTAAGGTTAAGGATTAGTCTGGGACATGCATGAGATAGCCCTCATTCAGGCTGTTGAATAAAGGGCAGCTGGCAGTAATGCATTGTAAAGGAGAGTTTTACCTTTCTTCTCTGAAATCTTGCTTTTGCCTGACCTTTCCCAGCACCAGTTTGCTGACATGTCACCATAGTCATAAGAATTCACTCACAGTATCACAAACTGAAAGTGATGAAGCAACCACTGCTCACAGCTGCCTGAGCAGGACAGAGTATTGTGCTCTGGCTGTCTTTGCTGGAAAATATGAGTGGCTTTCTCTTCAGACAAGATACAGAGAGTATCTGTTAATAACACCATGATTTTACAGGTTATTAGGTTTATTAACATTCAATAAGATAACTTACGATCAATGTATAAAATCATAAAATGGATCTGAAGAATATTTTTGTCTGAAAATATTTTAGACTGATAGGTTCCTTCTGTGAATGTAGGCAATAGTGAAACAGAGGAGGCTAATAGAGGTTTAAAAAAAGGTGATGGGACAGCTTGGTTTAGCAGTGAAGAATCACTTTGCAGAGTAGGAGTTCTGTCTTAATTCACAATTTGGCCTAAGGTTTGAAGAGATGTGATATCATGCTTCTCTTCTAGTTTCAATTAATCATGTTCAACAAAAATATTACTTATTCAGTCCAACATAAAAAATATTTGTTGCCAGTTTAAGGCAAGACTCTGTTGGGGCTCTGGCTCTTATTTGAAGTAATTTCCATTTAGATATTTGACCAATTTGATGTTTAAAGAAGAACACCTTTAAATGCTGGCATTAGAGTTTCACAGTTCACAAAAATAACATAAAACTTCATTAAGTCTTCACAGAAAACTAACTCTACAAAAAGTATTTCTTATCTTCAGTATATACATTCAGTCAGTTGGAATAGATGAAACATGATAATAGCAGATATAGGAGAGGACATTTAACAAAAAAGAAATTCCAAAATCTGTATTAACATTCCCGGACAACTGTGTTATTCAATATGATAACGTCTACTCTATTGTTCCTGTATTAATTATTATGTGTAGTGTCACTGTGTCTTTTTTTGTTTATATTTCTCAACTTGCTAATGGCTGAATACCGGAAGATTTGTTCATATAGTACAATAATACAGAAAACACAAAATAAGGCATCTGAAATAAAAGTAACACATGCTGGTGTACAGTTTCTACGCCAAATGTCCTTAAATGACATTAAGGCATCTCCCATCAAAATATGTGTATTAATATTCTAGGTATGTGGTAAGAGAGATCCAGATAGGTATGAGCAGTTGAGAAATATGATGCAGTACCTGTGTTATGTCTGAGGAGGGGTGCAGGTCTTCATACAGTCTCTGTGAGAATAGATGGTGTATGTATATTTCCTTTAGCATCCTCTCCTCAAAATCACCAGATGCAAAGAATGTTTCATGAGGAATATAAGGAAGGCCCACTGTGACTTTCATTTTCAAAAGATTACCATATGAAATCTTTCAGATGAATAACTGGTTTTCTGTATCTTTAATCAGAAAAGCAATGCTAATCAATCTAACCCATTGTGGTTTTTTTCCTTCAGGCTGTTGATTTGAACTATTAACATGACTGGAGGGAAAAAAAAAATGGTGGTATACTATTTGATTTAGAACAGTTTATTCTATGTGAAAATAGTATCTGGGAAAGATGATAACACAATACTAGGATGTAAAGTAAAAAAGCAAAAGTGTTTGCAGCATATAATTTTGATAAATTAAGTTTTTTCTTTAACATGGATGGTACTGATATCTTACAAGGTTTTTGATAACCCATTGTTCCCACCCTGTACAGCAAGGTCTACTAATCACCGACCTGCAGAAAGTTCTGTCTCCACTGGCTCGTCAGCCAGTAGCTTTGGCAGTGGATACAGCATGGATAGTGAAGGCAGCAGCAGTGCCACTGGAGAGAATAATCTATTCCCCATCCCAAGAATGTAAGGCTTTTCCTTTAATATACCATATCCTCTGTGCACTATGTATCGCCCTTTCACTTGCCAGAATCTAGAACAGCAATGGGATATCAGGTTTTGGGGAACAATTGTTTCTTCTACATTGCATTGAATTTTCACTCATGTTGTTCTAGGATAAAATAAGTTGTACTTTCCTGTGGCAAAAAGGTGATCCTTAATTGGGATTGGCAGTCACAAAGAATATATATTCATGTCATTCCCAATGAGAAAAAAAAAAAAAGCATAAAAATCTTTGTGCACAGAAACACAAGATGGAGCTCTCAATAGAATTATTTAATTCACATATGCTAAATTTGAGCCCAAATAATATTATTACTGTCTATTGTCTAGCAATGTGACAGTATCTGCAGTTACTTGGTATTTAGCTGACAGATTCACCAATATATTAAGCATGAAATCAGCCCCACTTCTACTGAATAGCAGAAAGAAGTCTTCATGGTTCAGCTTTTCTTTTGCAGCAGTTGCAGCAGTTTCTTCCCATGAATTTTACTGAATTAAATAAAATATATCCAGCCCTCTTATTTTCAATTAAAGCCTAGACTATAAATTGTTTAAATGCTGATATTAGACAGAGATTTTAAGTTGCACAAGACATTTATATAGACAAAATATGCTTTCTTTTTCACATTATCTCAAGGGCTTTATATAGCAATGTGATGAAAATGAGATAAAATTACTGTTTAACATCTGAGACTTTTAGAATCAGTCCTGGGGATAATGTTTTAGAAATTATGGATAAAAATTCGTATATATTTGAATGTATGTCTGATTAAAATTCTAGTCAACATTTGTGTTCACACTGGCTTGATAATGACTTCAGGGACTCTGACCTTGTACACTAATTCAGTATATCCATAAGACCACAGCTCACAACTTGGATGTGAAACATTAAGTAGGCTGAATAATTTTAAGTGTCTTGGCATATAAAAATGGTTTAGTTATAAGCTCCTTGCTTAGGTGAAGTTTCTACTCTATCAATAGAAAAAGTGTTGGATAGGCTGAGTGTTAAACTCTAGTCAAAATGCTTTAACCATACGAACATTTACTCCTGAAGCAAAATAAAAGAATTAAATGGTGACACTATGGGAAATGTTTAATGAGGTAACTAATTAGAATACTTGCCACTATTAAATAGTTATAACTATCAAGGGAAATTAATCATTCTATGCAGTTATACGCAGCTGAATAAATCTTGTAAAGTCTTTCTATTTGGGAGATAATTTTTTAAAAGACTCTTATCATCCAGCTGTAATATTTCTGAAAGTTATTTCTGCTATCACCTCTGATAAGGACCAGATTGTCTATGCCTTTGTATTGTGTAGCCATTTATATCTGTAAAATTATATTAATTTTGAATACAAAGGTGAAAAACAACAGAACAATGTGTAAGGAACCATGGAGATAAATAAGTCTTATTTAAGTCATATTTGTAACATATGTTATGAAGGATTATCTCAGAAGAAGATAAGATTAATTTTCAGTTAAAACTGAATTTAAAATAATTTCTTAAAGTGACATTTTATACTGATTTTTCAGTTCATTGTGAGCTCAAACAGCTTCTGTTTCTGCTGTGAAGCATGAAGCTGACTCCTTGGTAGCAAAGAACTGCACTGACTCTTTAGCCCCAAAGGAATCACATGCATCTGAAGATAGTGCTTTATATTTTCTATCACAGCATTTCAGAGTCTTAAGGCAAAAAGGCAAACAGGCAAACAGAAGCACAAACATCTCGTAGTAGCAAACATGATTTTGACAGTGATTGTAATCATGCCTTAGAGCTTGCAACAAGTATGTTTAAAGATAGCTTATAGAAAAGCTTAAAGATACTTAACTTTCATTACCTAAAAATAGACATCCAGATTGTAATCCAGTTTTTTTCCTGGATTTTGCACATCCAGTGGAGAAGATATGGAACTCCAGAGCATGATTTATTCCACTAAACTTACCTTAAGATTAATGTAAGTTTCATAAGTAATTTTTTTCTTATGCAAAACCCTAAACTGCAATGTAAAAGCATCATTAAAAGTAGGTAATGAACACAGTCATGCATTACCTTTGAAGTAAACATATTATAGGCCTAATATCAATTTTGAGTCCTTATAGATTTCACCATTCACTATAACAGGATAAAATGAGGAGTGGAACTGTGCAGGCTGGTTACAGAATTCCAAACTGATGGTGGGCTCATAACAGACAGCCCCCTAAGGCCCCACTCTAAAAGAATATGCAGGTTTAGCAAGATGTAATTTCCATTGCCTCCACACGAGAAAAAAAAAAAAAAATCACATTCTTCTGTGATCTGTCCAAATAGCAGCAGAAAAGAACCATTGTCCACTTTATTTTCTTGAAATTAAAGATATATATACATACTGTTTTCTTTAAAATACCTGTGAGTTTTGTCTTTTTGTAGACAACCAAATCTCATTAGCTTGGGTGTATAATTTACTTAGATCTGATCTCTTTGCAGTCTTACTGACACTATGACCATATCTTTTAACAGAGGGAAGATGAGCCAGAATGGGCAAGAACCAGTAAAGCAGTCGGGAGTAGGATTAACCGATGCAGAAGGTAAAAAGAAATACAAACAACACTACAGTGGTATCCCATGTTCATAGAATCGATATGTTAGTTTATTTTATTGTTATGTTATGAAAGATTAGCTTATGCTTTCTTTATATTGTAAGTTAAAATCCTGACCTTCATTTAATCTAAGGCCCCTTCACTCATAGTACCAATGTAATGAGTCCTCAGTTTAAATGAGAAAAGTGTCTTACCTGTTTATTTAAAGTAATTATATAGCTAGATTGCAATGAATAATATCTGTCTTTAAATGTTCATTGCATTTCATAGTATTGGAATAAAAAATGAAGTATGGAGCTGACTCAATACTTATCAAATTAGAAGAAAATATCTAATGGCTGCTAGGCTCTATTTTTATAACATTTCAGAATATTTCCTTCATATATTTTTGGTTTCTACATAAAACACTAAGTAAAAATATTAGCAGAACATCCAGGTTAGCTGCTGCGCATAGAGAATAGTGAAACTTATCTGACTGGGAAATCCTGAGTGAATATTTTTGGTAGGAATGTGGTGCTGCAAAAGAAGGAGACGTAATACTGAAGCTGGAAAATAGCCCAACAGAATGGCTTTGAAAGTTTTATTAGCAATGTGATTATCTCTTTCATGTGTAATAATGGACAACTGCATGAAATTAAGAGACTGTATTGAAGGATATGTTAGGAAAATTCCATTTCCCTTTGCTTATGAGGTATATTCTTTCAAGTGTATGTTTCTGTTGACCTCAAATACAAAATTTAATTATCATGACCATCCTTTTATTACTTAAATAGTACTTTTATAATTTAAATACATTTCAATGAAGCTTTAAGGTATTGCATAAATCATAAATTGCAATTAATATATACAATTGAAATTACCTTCATGTTAAGTTCAGTCTTAAAACCCCAAAATTTTCAGGTTTCTGCAATCTATACATGGGAAAATAATTGCTGTTCCTATATTTGAGGTAAAAGTTGTCTGATGTACCACAGATCTGAAGAAATCAAATTAGGATTTGGAGATAGAAAACTGTCTTTTCCAAAGCAAGAATCCTTAACAGTGCATATGCATTCAGTACATAGTACTCACCATATAAAAGTAAAAATTCAGCTGCTTATCAAAACTTCAGTATGTTCAATAGTATTTTTAAGTATTTGAAAAACTATTTTTTTAAAGAGAAACAGTGGGATGAAAATGGGAAATCAGGAATTTTCCATTTTTAGTTTGTCATGATGTGTTTTATACAGAATGATAATTGTAAACAAATAGCTTTTCATCATTTTGTTCATCATATATTACGCTTTAGGTAAGGTTTTGGGTCATAAGTTTCAGAACCTAAAGATACAAAATATTTTAATTTGATGTGTGTATCATTCAAACAAGCTCAACAAAAAAAAACCCAAAGAAACCCCAAACAAACTTTTGAAACATTCTGAAAGATGTGTGTATAACATTTGATCATTAAAATTTATTTTTTAATCAAAGTCATGTTTCTGTTCATCTTCAAAACCTGCAGATAATTGAAGAGCTGCAATTCCCTAATTTTCACTTATGATGCAATTCACCTTTCCTAACTTGAGAACTCTAAAAGTTACAGTTCCAAGTCTGATGAGTGGTTCTTACTAAGCATTGTTTTCCTCCATTGAGAGAAGCTTGGGTGGCCAGCCTGGTTTTTAGTGTCTGATTTCCAGCTGACTAATATAGGGCAGATCAATATCAAAACATAAATTAAACTAAAAGCTGTAAAACAAATCAAGTGCATTTCAGTTTCACTATGTAAATATAGTTATCCTGTGGGCAAGTAGGTCAGAATGCAGAGGAACTCAAAATTAATTGAGAATTACTTCAGCATTACAGAATTATTATGGTATTCTTTTCATAGATGAACAAAAGTGTATGAAAATCTTAAAGACCAAATGATATCTTTTCTGTATAGCTGTGTTGTGGACCAGATGAGCTCTGCAATTAACTGGAAGCAAATATACATTGACGGTTTTCATAAATTTGTAGAGAGTTCCCATGGTTAACATTTGTATTTTTGTTTGCAAATAAGCTTTTAGTGGTGTTATACTTAAAACCTTTTAATACTAGCACTATTTTTACATTTTCAAGTATTCTTAATGGATAATGTCTGTGAAAAGTATCCTGTGGGTTACTCTCTTTAAAACTGGGCAAAATAAATTCAATCGCTTACATATGCGGATCTACTGCTACTTGTAATGTTTTAGTCATTCAAGTCATTCACACAGGCCTGGCAAATAGGGCAGGGCACTTACAGGGACAGAATCTTTAAGACCAGTAGCTGGAAGGAAAGAAAGGTAGGACTCTCAAATGACAATGAAAACTGGTTTCTAGACAGCTAAATCAAAACTGTAACAATGGCGTTTGCGTTCAGCTCACAAGGGTGACACCAAAGTTTAGTCATCTATGTAAGTGGAATCGCCAGTGAAAAATATGCTTTTGTAATTGTTTATCCACTACAAAAATGTGCTATTGTCTTGTTGGGAATAGTTTTTGTGCTATTAAGATGTAACAATTGAGTTATAAGTAAATATTGGAAAACAGCAGTATTTACTTTGCTGATATAACCGAATGGTCGATATAAATAACTTTGAGTATTGGTATGATAATCTTTGTTTCTCTGAACATATCATGTCGTATTCTGTATTTTCATACTACTTGATAATATAAAATAATTCAGAGTTTTGTTCTTGGACACTGTGTTACAGTTCTTTTCTGATATGCATGGTTGCATGCTATCTTACCCTGCACATCCTGCTCTGAGCAGAAGAAATGCTTCATATTCTTGAACTTCAGTAAATCTTATGATGCATATTGTGATCTTCACTGTGCCATGCAAAACAATTTCTCTATTAGTTTCAGAAAGTAAAATACTTTTCGTTTAAATATTTCTTATGACATTCTGTGGAACATTACAGACATTACAGACAAAAATTGCTTTCCATGTAAGGATTGAAACTAACAATTAAAAAGCTCGTGATCAACATCTTGATTCAGTCGTAGGTCATGGTCTATCTGCCCTATAAAACCACTCGACCAAAAGACCACAGACTGTCTTTCACCTACCCAACTATTCATCCAATTAAGAAATAAATGGGGAAAATTATTTTCATATATGTTGAAAGTATGAATTTACTAGGTAAACCCAAGCTGCCATTATTTCTAGTAGAAGAGAGATATATAGGTAGAAATGGCATTTTAATTAAAAGAGTTTACTGTAAGGAAATTTTGAATCTTCTCATTTTGAAGGTGCTATATGCATGAAAAACATCATTCCTCTAGGCTTACAGACATTGAGGTTCATCTCAAACACAGACTCCTTTTAGAAAGATGAACATGTTGGTAAACATGACCTGGCTTCACTCATTCAGTATTTTTTTTGAGTGAGTGCATACTCACAGTGCTTCTGTCATCATCTGTGACCTCATTGTTGTTAGGATTTTCAGTCAGAAACTGGAAACTTTGTATAGGAACAGAGTGGTTCCCTGCCCAAGTCTTCAAAGACTGTTCATGTCCTGAATACAAAAAACTTCTCTAGATAGTTCTGCCATAGCTCAGAATCTTGGTTTCTGACATTTCCCGCAGTCCTTTGAGCATCATCCTTTGAGTGTATTAAAACGAAGTCTTGTAAGTAAGAAACTCTCTCCCTGTATAAATGACTGAACCTGGACTGAAAAATGCAGAATATTCTAGTAAAGCATATCTAAATGTATTTCCACAGCTGAGCAGAAGGGAATAGATTTGTATTATTTTGAAATCTGATGATGTCCGCATACTTACTGCAAGATCACATACTCGTGATATGCACTCATTGTTTACATACCCTTTAATGAGCTCCTTCAGGGTTTTCCTTTTTTTTGTGTGCTGTGTATTTGCCAGAGTTATAGATTTAAAAACAATCAGACAAACAAGATCTGTGATAACATCATGCTTTAACAGGCAAATTTTACAGTACTGTGATTTCTATTTCATCTATTCAGAATACTCTAAGCTAAAAATACAGAACTTTTTTTTTTTTGTTAATTTTTGAGCTTTGTGCTTCATCAGTGTGGATTAAAAAGTAAGAAATTCAATTTTAACAGTTTCATCACTTAATTTTATATTTCAATAACTAAGACAGTCCAATCTTTATTCATGAGAAAAATGGTTGAAATACCACATGAAACTTAAAGCGGTCTAGGAGGACATTCAAATAACATTTTGGAGCAAAGGTGCATGACATCCCTAAGTAAGGGACCGGTAATCATTTGACTTGCAAATTTTCTGTTATAGGTTTCTGAATAGTCCTGGTGAAATTTTCATCCATGTCTGCATAGAATAGACACTGGAGCAAATTATCTTACAAACTGTATCACGCTTTCTCTTTAAGAGATACCCAGGCATAATGCGTGGATTAGCTCTCTTGAGTAAAATAAGGCATGAAACAAAGGGACAGCACAGGCTCAACTAAGCATCGCTACATTCTTCAAAGTAATTAAAATTCAGAATAAAATTCATTCTCCTTTCACTAGCTTGAGTAACTCTTTTTTAAGCCAAAGGGCTCACTGTGGTGTGACTGAAACCAGACTACAGGCTTGAGATGTTGCTTGAATCAGGCTGATATATATTCACACTTTAAAAACTTAGCATTTTGATTTTTTTTTTACTCCAGTGGTTGAAATATCAGAACTATAGTATTTGTCATACTGAGGATATTCAGAGACAAACTATCTCAATTTTAGACCTTCAACCAGAAAGTTATAAGAAAGAGGAGAAAAAAGGCATATGAAGGAAATTACTTAAAGCTAATCATGATACAGTTACGTATACTTGCAAATGCTTTTCTGCCTATGCAAAAATACTTACTTTGATGTCTTGGTTGACCAGGCTGAAAATATGGAGTATACTGCAGATGAGAAACTTTTCTTGCAGAAACCTATATCATTTCACAAAAAAATAAATAAAATAAAATAAAATAAAATAAAATAAAATAAAATAAAAAAATTAAAAAATCAAATAAAAATATGATGCATGATATTCATGAAGGAAAGTTACAATTAGAATTTAACATCTTGCTGGGTTAAAATTAAGGCGAATTTTATTGCCCTTGGGCAAGCAATGGGGACATTGAATGGAACTATTGAGCCTGGGAATAATGCAGGACATAAATCAGATTAAATATTAAATTTAAGTAATTTTCTTTCATAATTAAGTCTAATTCATATATTTCTGTCTATTAGAAGGTAACTTCTGTGAAACATAAACTCATCTTAGTCATCTAACATGTATACCAGAAAGACATATTTAGCCATTTTTAAAAACGTTTTCACAAGCATTTTTCTCATTTAACTGTTCTTAAGTATTAAAAAAAGAAATTAAAAAAATAGAAAAGACGCAAACATTACAACATTTATAGGCAACAAAGGTACATAAAGGAAATCAGATAGTAAAACATGCAATCACTTCTTTGAAATGCTTGGAATAAGTTATTTGATATTTAATAGAGAAGCACTGTAATTAGGAATAAAAGTGCAAAGAATGTGATAAAGAAGACTCTAAAATGGATATTCTGGGTTTGGACAAGAGAGATTTACATACCTGGCCTAGTGGAAGGTATCCCTGCCCATGGCAGGAGGGTTGAAAGCAGGTGATCTTTTAGGTCCCTTCCAAACCAAACAGTTCTATGGTATGAAAAAGGTGACAATGATCATGGAAGGGTTTGACACACAAACTGCAAATACTCCTGTACTGTGTGAGTGCTGTTCTCAGAAACAATGCCTATTCAGAGAAAGGTATTTTGAAGCTGTAGAATGAGAAACACTTTTATCCTTCGTTTCCTTCTGTACCTTTGAGTTTGAACATCAGCATGCACACCTCATTCACTTCGCCTAATATTTTGTCTTGAACAGATACAGTCAGTGACTCTGTGCCAGGAAAACTGCACTTTCTTTTTATTTTCTTCCCATTGTATTGAGCTATGATTACTGAAACAGGTGACATTCTCCATTGCATAGCAGGAGTCTGAGAGATGTTTTTTCCAAGAAAAAATTGCAAGTATCTTTATATCTCATTCAACTGCTCACTTCCAGGTTTAGGTCATGAAGTGACTGAGGAGAGAGGAATTGTGAATCCCCATGCCCAAGTTTACTAGCAAGAGTAGACTCCAATTAACCTACAAATCATGCACAAATTGGCATTCATTTTTCTTAAATTTAAACTGAACTTTACCTTCAGACTAAAAATTTATATCTCCCACAACATAATCCTTGACTCATAGCACACTAATAGCATATAGATCAGCAGTAAATGACCAAGTCAGAATCATTTGCCTTCACAATAGCACAGAATTTATGTTATTTTGGAATAGTTCCGTGTTTCTGCGCCAAGGATCAATCCAATTCTTTTCAAGGCCTTTTTAGGCTGGTATATCAAAACCACAGGAAACACCATCAATTCTGTTCTTGCAAATATGTCATATACTATATCATTGTTTGCCGCCTTCCCAGTAACTCAAATATCTCAGAAGTATTGAAACTTAAATCCCAACATATGCTAAAACATAAGAGAACCTGAAAAAACAGTCTGGACTGTCAATCATTTTTCTTGAATTGATAGAATCTTGTACTGACCATGTATGAGACTGTTGACTAGACTGTAATGGATATTGATCCATGGATTTAAAGAGAAATCCAGCCAATCTGAAATGTTACCAACACTGACTTGAAGAGCAGTTGAATTGCATTTTTTTTGGTTTTGAGTTCATGTCCAGTACTACATAGCAAAAGAAATCGTTGCAGGCTCACAGTATGTTTCCTAAAGAGTAATATAAGCCTAAACTCTTCCTTTCAAAGAGCATTTTAACAGCTGTAATATATCTGCTTTTATAGCCTTGTTTCCATTCTGATTTACATGTAGATGAGGTCAGTTTGTGAAATGAAATATTACTGAGTAAAATGTGATCTTTACCCAGGAAGAGATCTAAATGAACGAATAAGGTATTGCCAGACTTCTCTACTATCTCTATAAATAAAAAGACTAAAATTCAACCTGGCCTTGTTTAAACTATCTTTAATATAAAATTCCATGTTGCTTTCTGCCGTTAGATTCTGCCAAAGGTCTGCTATCTAGCAGTCTTGACAGCATAAGATTAAGTAAGATTTTGCTCACAAAGTTTAAAGCAGAAAATATCAGCAAGAGTGATTTCTTGCATGAGCAGCTGCTTCTGTACAGAGGAAAAAGGGACAAAAGGGAGTAGAAAATAAGTAATGAAAACACTTGCAGGTAATCTGTCGCATATTGAGGCCTTCATAATGCACCTTCTTTATTTTGGGGAATGCAAATTTTTGTTTCAAAAGTTAAGGTCAGATATGCTTTCTGTCACAAGGAATCCTTAAGCAATGAATCAGACCTATGCACTGACTGTCGTCCTTATCCCCTATCTCTCTTTATTTGTTTTTTAAGTTATGTATAATATTTTATGCATTCTCACTCAAACAAGGAATGCCGCTACTGCTAATACCTAAATACCATACCAATTTGAAGTGATTCGAGATAAACAACAGCAGCACTGTAAACTTAAGAATTATTAGCTTCCTCCCTAAACTCTGGGAAACATTGCTTTTTTCTGTCCTTGATTAGTCCAGCACTAATTTGCCCACCTGGCTCTCCAGTAATAATTGGAGCAATTAGTTCTGCCTTCCTGAGATATTTACCAGTATAATCCAGTTGGTTTTCCTGAAAAGAAGCAGAAAGAATTGAAATAAGAATAAAGAATGCAGCCAGAGATAGAAACATAAAATAAAAAAGGACAAGATGATGTTCTATATCCATGCATCCACATCACATGACATTGTTCTACGTAGTTAATAATCACCTTGGTCCTGAGTTGTTATTTTAGTGTTATTAAAAAAGAAGAAAATAATCCAGGAAGTCTGGTTGGGATTAACTAGTGGCTGGCCAATGGCTTGTGGCACTATTGTGAACTAGGACTGAGTGGCTATTAGCCATTAAATCATGTGGCAAGAAAATTATAAAGAAAATTATTATTTTTTAAGCATTCATTAAAACTTCATCTTTTCCCATGGGATCTGTAGAAAATTAACAAAGATTAAGAAGACAAACAAGCAAAAGGAAACCCAGAAAAACCTGAAAGTGCATGAGTTTAATCTTGAAAACAAAATATACTCTTTGATATGATGCTTAAATAGTCACCTGGTAAGATAATTTGCTTGCCTCATGTTCTTAATTACATTTATTGGCCTACCTCTTAAATGCATTTCCACTAATTTAAAGCTGCTTGGACTTTCTGGGTGTTTCTTTTAGTGACTTCTTAAAGATATAATGGGGTCAGCATGTTTGGGCTGGGAATTGAAGTGCTAGTAATTCCACCAAAAAAGCTAACAAAGCTACATGGCTTCATTTTGTAGGGTGTGGGAGGGAAGTCTTGGTAGAATTTCAGTAATCTATGTCTTTAAAAGTATATGGTTATGATGGAAATCTGATGTAATACCAACTGGCACATTTAGTAGAAATACCAACTAATAATGAAAACCTTCAACACTGTAAACCCAATAGGGGGATTTCCCCATCAGTAATGGTATAAAGGGGAAGATTCTGAAGTGTACAATTACCGGACCTGAGCCTGTCTGGTGTAAGTCCGAAGAAGGGCTGCTTCACCTAGTGAGTAATTTAAAACAACTTTGAAATAGAGTCACTTTTCCTAATAGGTGCTCATTTCGAATCAGCAAAAGTCAGGTTGAGGCATTATGATAAAAGGTGATTTGTTAAACCCTGGATAAATTCCGCTCTGTGAGGGAAATGAAACTAGCTGGTACTAAACTGGGGTTATAAATGTTGTCTTCCTAATAATTATAGATTATAATATATAAATGGATAATTCAGGTGATCTTCTTCATTACCTGGAATTTTATGTATACTCTAGGGAAGAAAACAAAACAAAACCACAAACACAAAAAAAAACCCAAAACCGCACACACACACAAAAAAAACCCAAAACCAAACAACAAACAGAAAAACCCGAACAAACCAGCCAAGCAAACAAACAAGCAAAACAAAAAGAAAAACAAAGCAAAACCTATGTAAAATATATCTGGTTTACAATCAGTAGTGTTCACTGCTCAAATGTGTATAAGCAATTATGTATCAGGAATTCTGGTTGAGGGGACTTCAAGGATCATCCCAGTGCTTCAAAATGCAATATTGTTTCTTAAAGGTTATGCTGACTTGCACCAAAAAATTCTTAGTGGTAATAGAGACGTTACAGCTTCATTAGTCTGTTCCAGTACTTGATTATCCTTGACACTAAAATATTTTTCCTAACTTCTAGCCTAATCTTGCTTGCTGAAATTAATACTCAAGGAAATAAGAATTTAAAATCCATGCTCATCCCCTTACAATCATAGCATATTTTATGAAGCACTTCCTATAAATAGCTTTTTCTGAGTTTGATTACAAGTGATAGCACAGCTATTCCTACTGAAGAGTTCTGTATTAGAGGTCTACTTCTACTGTGCTTATTTGAAATATCAAAAGAAAAATAAAAATAAAAAGAGAGATAACCTGTCTCTATACTTACCTGTCCTTTGTAGCTGCTTAATGTTTGTAATTCATGTAAAAAGAGATAGTATTGTGTGTTATATATTTATATGTTTAGAATATTATTTATTCTTTATTTCTTTTCTTAGTTAATTTTATCTTGCTTAATTACAATAGTATGCTAGAGATTCAGAAAGGAATATTTTATTTACCTTCACTTTTTTTTTTGGTAGTATAAGCCTTTTTTTTAGACTGATGCTCAGTTATCTTGGAATACTGTCTAAATGCAGATGAACCTGTAACACTCCTATGTGGGAATCACATGGCAAGCTAAAATTAAACTTCAGCTGATATTTATGTTAACATGTGAGACTGCTCAGAATTATTGGACTGTAAGCTGTGTTTCAAGACAGAAGTTTTTGTAAATCAGTGCATTACAATGAATATAAATCTTTCATATGCTTAAATTGCCTATATGTATTTGATTCTCATGGTAGAAAGTCTGCTTTCATTTCTATATTAGAACCTTGTGGTTTTCCCCCAGTTTATTTTGAGATTAATATGCTTTTCATAACTCTCCATTTTCATTATTTTATCCTATGACAATAGTCTTACAGGACTGCAGCTTTAATGAAATGTGTTATCCATTGCAACAGTATGTCAATAATGTTTTGTCTGTTAAGGAAAAGCTTTGGAGTCTGTATTTCTCTTAAACAATTACTAACAGTCTGTTCTGCGTAGTTATTTGTAATTACGTTATTATATGTTGCTTTTCTATTTTGTTTATTATTTACGCTGGTACTCGTAGGCTGTGATTGGGAGGGAATCAAATGGACAGAAGAACAGACAAATCGAGTGGCAGAAAGTGGTGTAATGTGTGCATAGAGTAGGGTACAAATTTATTTATCTGCAAAGGGATTCAGGGGCTTTAAACATAGGTGTATCCTGCTGTTTTAAATACCCAATTCTTCTCCCTCAATTCAGTTGCTGCTTCAAAAAGTCATGGGTATCCCACAGGTTCTTCGTCATATCTGCTATTCCTGACCAGATACTTCAGTTTCACTAGCACCCCAGATCCACATGTTCATATAGGCATAAACCTGATTTGCTTCTGCAGCCAAGACAGTATTCAGGATTCCCTTCAGTGTCAGCTACCTAGAGTGACAGTCCTTTTCCACGACCTGTTAAGAGCTAAAAGATTATAATGAAAATTCAGAACATTTATTTTAGCTTGCATATCTAAAGTTTAGGTGGCTGATATCAGATATCAGTACTACCAAATGGTCCCTGGGTTTGCACGCGTGTTAATGCCATCCTGAGCATAGGTTTCTGAAACACCCTTTGGTATGTTTTCTTTTTGTTACACTTCCTTTTATAAGCTTTCTTTATATTTTTTTGTCTGCCACATTAACTTTGCACTCTGACTGATTATGATGTGATAATAACATGACATGACTGATTTTCCATACCTTGGAAGAAAGTGCACAAAGCTTCTGGAGATAAGCTGGGTCAAAGTTCTGATAGACACATCTGCCTTTGTGTTTCACACTGCTGTAGTAACTAGAAGTTCACATATTTCCTGAAATCTGGTAACATACTGACTATGATAATTAGTCAGTTTGAGTGATTTGGTAGAAAAAGCCCCGTATGTAACTTGCATCAACGTCTGCTGAGTATGATATGGATTCTTAGTTTTAACTCCTGCTGCTCATCTTAGTATCTGTAGCATTTATTCAGCAGCCTCCTGATTGCCCTGGCTATGTCTGGCTCTGTGTTTAGCTTCATAGAAATATATTCATATTCATGGAATAGTATGTTATATTCGTGAAGGAATTGGGTTCTCATTAGCCTCAGTGCAATTATTTGACTCTTTTTATAAACTATGACCTTCTCACTGGTCTGATCGTCCTAAGAGTTCCTTCTTTCTTGGCAAGTAAAAGAAGAGAAAAGAGATCCTTTCTTTCTTGTATTCAAATATCTGAGAGAGTAAAAAACATAGACACCTTAGCTCATTGTTTATATGTTGGTTCTAAGGCTATTTGGTGTTTTGTTTATGTCTAAAAGCAGTATGTAAAGTCTGACTCTACATAGACGCATTTTTCACATGATTTTCCACTTCTGAAAAGTCTACACAATATCCACCCTGTCTTCCTTCATACTAAGTGCTTTCTTTTGTGCTTTCTTTTCAAACATTCCCACAAAGCAAAATTACCTAAATTCCTGTAAAACTGTACTACAACTTATTATAATTCAGAGCTATGCAGTGTAACAACAGATTTTTAAGCCCATGATAAATTTGTACATGAAAGCTGGCTCTTCCAAAGAAAGGAATCTGAGCCGTCTTAAAAATAAAATGAAAGAGAATTAAGAAGAGAAATATATATTTTGTTTTTCCAGTTGATGAACATTTTGTGCACAAGAAGAGCCTTCACATCAAAAGGAAAATGGAATTTGGGAAGCGGAGCTCTTCACCTCTTCTTATCAGCAACACCTTACCCAGGTGTTGATCCACTGACTAAAGGGGCTACTCCAGATTTACAAAATTATACAACAATGTAGATCCCCATAAATGTCTTATCATTTGGGGTGAGATTGTCACATTGCCTTGCCACATTGTAAGGAAATGACTGCACTGAAATCACAGATGCATCCAAGTATAATATGACAAATCAGTCTCCTCTTTACTGGCAGCATCTACTGCCCTCAGATTACTTGTTCTGAATCAAATTCCCAAATTAAATATTGTAGTTTTCCTGTTGAACAAAGCTGAGTAATTTGTTTCAAATAAGTTTTTCTGTTACTGGCTAAAGATTCTAAATTGAAGGCAACTTGAAAAAAAACAGATCTAACAGGAAGTCATGCAAATCCTGGAAGAAAGGAAACACACACAAACCCCACAAACACATTCTTTCTTCCCTGACCCTCTCTGGGATCAACTGAATATATGGATGTATATTTAAAGCATTGACAAAAATAAATAATTATTCTTATTTCTGCTATAAATTTGAGCAGAAAATTCTTTCTTAAGAGTATTATGTCAATTGTGATTCTGAATTAAAAATGTTAAATATTTTTGGATGCATTTTTCAATTTATCCACATGGTTATTTTTAAATGAATAATCCCAATTACACAATAGCAGATTTTTTTTTTTTTTAATAAAGGTCAATGTCAACAAATTTATCAGAATAGATTTCTTCAAAATGTTGAAAGTTTTGATGGCATTTTAAATAAATAAATAAATAAATACATAAACAAGCCACAAAATCTAACCAAAACCTGATCAACTTAGGAAGGGATAAATAAAATTGACTTTTCTTCCTTAGCTTCTTAATGAATCTTTTGAGTGAATCACCTGATCTTTATAATGTAGTTTCCCATGGCAAAATGAAGATTCCCATACATTCTCAACTGCCTGAAATGCTTTGAGAATACTGGTTGGAGAGCCTTGTGTAAATACCTTTTCTGATGGTTCCAAGTTACCTTTGATTGTTAGTATAGGAACTTCAAGGATTCTGTATCACTTCATTAAGACAATAGAGTTAGTACTTAAAGAAAATGCTTCTATCTGGAAAATATAGACTGTGTTCATTCTGTACTTCCATCTGTCTTTCTTCACTATTATCTTTGCAATCTCAAAATGAATATTTGAAGTTATATCCAAATCATTGGAATAACAAAGAGCTGAGACATGCATCAGTTAAGTGATATTGGCCCTCACCTGAAATGGGATTAGGAGGAGAGATTGCTGGTCATTCCCTCTGCTATCATCCTGGAAATTTTCATAGAGGTACTGTATACTTTGTGTTCGCCTGTTCCTAGGAGCACTCATCTATTTATCCACCTGTAAACAAATGTAAGTCAAAAATCTTCATCCACCTCCATTTCACTTGAGACAGATCAGTATTTTATCTTTACCATCAATTAAGTATTATTCTGAAATCCTCACTACAGAATCATAGAATAGTTAGGATTGGAAAGGACTTTAAGATCATTTAGTTCCAACCCCCCTGCCATGGGTAGGGACACCTCACACTAAACTATGTCGCCCAAGGCAACCCATTCCAATGCCTCATCACCCTCACAGTAAAGAACTTCTTCCTTATATCCAATCTAAACTTCCCCTGTTCAAGTTTGAACCCATTGCCTCTTGTCCTATCACTATAGTTCCTAATGAAGAGTCCCTCTCTAGCATCCTTGTAGTCCCCTTTCAGATACTGGAAGGCTTCTATGAGGTCTCAATGCAGCTTTCTCTTCTCCAGGCTGAACAGCCCCAGCTTTCTCAGCCTATCTTCATACAGGAGGTGCTCCAGTCCCCTTGTCATCCTTGTAGTCCTCCTCTGCACTTGTTCCAACAGTTCCATGTCCTTTTTATGTTGAGGACACCAGAACTGCACACAATACTCCAAGTGAAGTCTCACGAGAGCGTAGTAGAGGGGCACGATCGCCTCCTTTGGCCTGCTGGTCACACTGCTTTTGATGCAGCCCAGGATACGGTTGGCTTTCTGGGCTGCGAGCGCACACTCAAGCCAGCTCATGTTCATTTTCTCATCAACCAATACCCCCAAGTCCTTCTCTACAGGGCTGCTCTGAATGTCTTCTCTGCCCAACCTGTAGCTGCGCTTGGGATTGCTCCAACCCAGGGGTAGGACCTTGCACTTGGCATGGTTGAACTTCATAAGGTTGGAATCAGCCCACCTCACAAGCGTGTCAAGGTCCCTCTGGATGGCATCCCTTCCCTCCAGTGTATCAATTGAACCACACAGCTTGGTGTCATCGGCAAACTTGCTGAGGGCACACTCAATCCCACTGTCCATGTCACCGACAAAGATGTTGAACAAGATCGGTCCCAACACCGATCCCTGTGGGACACCACTCGTTACTGGTCTCCAGCTGCACATTGAATCGTTGACCACAACTCTTTGTGTGTGGCCATGCAGCCAGTTCTTTATCCACTGAGTGTCCACCTATTAAATTGATGTCTCTCCAATTTAGAGACAAAGATGTCACGTGGGACAGTGTCGAACACTTTGCACAAGTCCAGGTAGATGACATCAGCTGCTCTACCCCTGTCCATCAGTTCCGTAACCCCACCATAGAGGGCCACCAAATTGGTCAGTAGACAATCAATCTTGTGTAGTCTTACAAAAAACTGCACTTAGCTTACATGTATAGATCAAAATCCATAATAATCCAGTCTACTTTGCATCAAATCTAACCTGTTTGTAGGTGGGGAAAAATCTTTAAAGCTAATTTGCAAGATACGGGGAAAAATAGACTGAAAAATTTCTAAATCTCAGGGATTACAGAAAATATCCCAGCAAGCAACCTGGGTGTAACCCTGCCAAGAAATGCAGCAGTGCCTGGGACCTATAGTCTAAAATCAAGTGCTTCCCTTTATTACTTCTGAAAATAGTCTGCCTGACATCATTATGTTCATGCAGGCTGCACCTACTGTACTGTTATGATACAGAGCAGCAACATAAACTTTGAATTTTTCAATTTTACTTTCAGATCCGATTTCTTTTGAGGGAAACTAAATTGGAAGCGCGGTTCCAGATGAGTACTAAATGTGCTCCTATTCCTAGATACAACATATCCAATCATGGTCCTTTGGACAGAACAAGACCACATACAGAAAAAGAATATTTGTATCACAGACTAGAGTAATTCCAGTTTAAAATGAAAGCTCTGAACTTTATACGATATAGATGTAGGTGCCTCAGAATGGATTCCTTTGACCCACTGTTTTGTTCCTATAACACAAAATTAGTGCTAGTGTAGACACAGTAGCAGATAATTAAGCAAACACTTACGTATAACTACATATAATTTGAGAATCCAGTTTCCTACGGATCTTTAAAATTGTAAATATACAGGAAAAAAGAAAGAAAATATACATACCTGGTTTTCATGCTGTCATCCTGTGACCAGTTTGGTGAGAAAATCCCTTTGTGCCTGAGTCACACAAAATAAAGGAGATAAATGTGTCAGCTGCCATATTCTACAAGAAATCAAACAAGCAAGATGTGAACAGTGATGAACATTTCATCTCTTTCTACTACATTGCACTGAGGGAAAGCCTTTCAGGTCCTTTTGAGGAGGAAATAAATAAAAACGCACAAGAAAGTCTCACAGCATTCCCATTTAATCTTTTCCCTAGAATTTTTTGTCACCTTAGTTTGCTTGGTTTATGTGAACTGAATTGACCTATAGGGAAGTGCTGTCTATTGTTTTTGTATTTCTTAATCTCAAAACATATTTAAAGCGCTTAAGGTAAGAGGTATTGTTATGTTGCAGACAATCAGGATTCTTTCTTTTTTTTCTATATATATATTTCAGTCACCATATGAACTGAATTAAGTTATTTCTCAATGTGCGTATTAATTCATAGAATTATATTAAACTCAGACTTTTGTAAAGTTATTGGACTTCAAATAATGCTTGTGACAGGAGAGACTGCCTCTAGGAGTTAATGGGAGTTTTGTCATTGGGAGTCAGAATTACTCATCGTGCCCTTTCAGTTCTGCAATAAACTGTGAAATAAAATATTTGAATATATTTTGTTGCATTATATAGAAAATGTTGTTTCACTACAGTACAAAGTATAGAAGATGTATGCATGGTCAGGACATACATAGGTGACATACACAGATGTAGTGGGTTAGATTAGTATTGCATAACAGTGTAGACTGGGACATACTCCATGAAAGTCACTAAAATTTCATCAGCCCAAGACTGGCATAAGAGAAAAGGGATCACATAATGAGAAGCTCTCAAGTACTATGAAAAACACAGGAGCAATATTGGAGAGTTCAGAAAATTAGGATCAAAGCATTTAGCTGACTGAGCAACTAAAGTGCTGCAAATGACCCCTGAAGGTGGGAAGTCTGTCCTCTGAGCAACCCTGAGCTCAGACTCTGCAGCTTCTCCTCCATTATTTAGTGTAGCAGCACTACTGTACCTATGATATTTAACTCCCCAGGTTGTCACTGGACTTACTCACTGTACAGTATTTACTTTAAATAAGTAATAACTTTCAGAAAGTTGCTTATAGAAATGTAAGAAATCCTTTGCAGCACAAACTTATTCAAATTCAGATCACCTGTCTTGTGCTCAGAGAAATATCCAAACCATGTAATTCTTTTTTTGTTGCCCCAGTTAGTTTCTGTAGTGTTGGCTTCTGTTAGTGTTGCTTGTCTGAATTGCAGTTAGATTAGGAAAAGAAAAGGGAAGGTAAGATTTATGAACAGTTTGAAGTTAAAAAAATTGTATGATACTACATTTTAGAGGAAAAATGGAGCCAACAATACGAGGTTTATTTAGTTAGCTGTAACTTCATAAACTTAAATTCAAGACCAAGAATTGAGTGTTGATTAGTTCAACTGGCTAATATCTTGTGCTGAGTCAAATTAAGCTTGTGAGCTGGGCTGATGCAAACCTTATGAAGTTTAACCATGCCAAGTGCAAGGTCCTATACCTGGCACAGCTACAGATTGGGCAGAGAAGAGATTCAGAGCAGCCCTGCAGAGAAGGACTTGGGGGTGCTGGTCGATGAGAAAATGAACATGAGCCAGCTTCAGTGTGTGCTCACAGCCCAGAAAGCCAACCATATCCTGGGCTGCATCAAAAGGAGCGTGACCAGCAGGTCGAAGGAGGTGATCCTGCCCCTCTACTCTGCTCTTGTGAGACCTCACTTGGAGTATTGTGTGCAGTTCTCGTGTCCTCAACATAAAAAGGACATGGAACTGTTGGAACAAGTCCAGAGCAGGGCCACAAGGATGATCAGGGGACTGGAGCACCTCCCGTATGAAGACAGGCTGAGGAAGTTGGGGCTGTTCAGCCTCGAGAAGAGAAGGCTGCATGGAGACCTCATAGCAGCCTTCCAGTATCTGAAGGGTGCCTGTAAGGATGCTGGGAAGGGACTCTTCATTGAGAACTGTAATGATAGAGTGATGGGTAATGGGTTCAAACTTAAACAGGGGAAGTTTAGATTGGATCTAAGGAGGAAGTTCTTTTCTGTTAGGGTGGTGAGGCACTGGAATGGGTTACCCAGGGAAGCTGTGAATGCTCCATCCTTGGCGGTGTTCAAGGCCAGGTTGGACAAAGCCTTGGGTGAGATGGTTTAGTGTGAGGTGTCCCTGCCCATGCAGGGGGGTTGGAACTCAATGATCTTAAGGTCCTTTCCAACCCTAACTCTTCTGTGATTCTATGAAAATACACATTTAATATATATAGACATAAATTTCTATCTATATATACATAGATTCCTAGGATTAGGTTGACTTCATTGTACAAATGCATGTATATGCCTACACATATGTGCATGTATATATATGTGACCATATAGAAATTATTGATTCATGCAAACACACACACACATATATATATATCTACACGTATATATTGTGTCCTAATAATAGTTCTACATACATATTTGGAAATAAAACCCACCAGGTTTCTGAATTAAGTGATCCATCTGTGTCTGTAGGATTCTCCATTGTTGAAAATATCACTATTGTTTCATGAGCTTTTATATCTTGGAAAATAAACTTCACTGTTTGTGACTGCAATGAATAGCAAAAAAGATGAAACCTGCATTCCTTACTGGGTCTCACTCAGAAAGGCAATGAATCCTATTAACTTCATTCACTTTTACAATTGACTTTCACGTATTCTACTAGCTTAATGGTCTGTTTTATTTAAAAACATTTGCAACAATCTCATGACTAGTGATTTCACTGACAATTTCTTTTGAACCTTAAATATATATAATATTTAAGAGATAAGGAGGATTCTGATCTGATCCTTTAGATTTTACAAAAAGTACCTGCTTAAGTATTCTAAAAATGTCTCTGAATAGTAAAGGTTTTATTTCAGTCTCATGCTTATGCTATTTCTATGTTAAATTGTCTAATTCAAAACCTACAGCTTTGCCTACAAAAAAGTGGTTCTAATCCAATATCCTTCTACAGCTGGGACCTCTGAAATAGATAATGCAATGAGAAATTTTATCATGGGAGTTATGGGAGGATCAGCCACTTAAGTAAAAGTGCTGCAATCAGTGAAAAGAAATGGCCATTTCAAAGGTACAGTTTATGTGACTTATTTTAAAGATCTATTTGCAAACAACACAAACCACATGCTAGAACAGCAGTTGCTCTTCTTTTGCTGTTAAAGGCGCTTTGACGTCTAACTCAGATATAGACATCAGCATTCAGGCAGATGAATCTTAGCAGCAGGGTCTGTCCCTAGCAGACGTTAGTGACAGTCACTGTGAAATGTTATTCTCTATGCATCAAGAAGTAACTTTTAAGCACATTTAACTTTATTTGATAAAAATGCTAATTTGATTTGGTCTGCAGTTCTAAAACGGCTGCTGTGCTCAACAGTAAGTGAAGTGTAATTATCATTTGGAGTGTTAAGTTCCATAATTATCTTGAATTAACAAGAAGCACAAGATGGTGGCAATTTTTTTTTTGTTGTAGTTTTGTTTTTTGTTTGTGGTTTTATTTTGTTTCTTTTTTTTTGTTGTTGTTGTTGTTGAGGTTTTTGTTGTTAGAAAAGGCTCTAATTAGGACATGAAATATGGAATAGGGGAGAAATTTTGGGTTAACACTTTAGTCAGATAAAACACAACCATCTTGAAATAACAGACGTATAATGGTAACAAAACAGGTTTATTTCATTAAAGACAAAAACTGAAGCAGGTCACAAATCTAAATTAAGGTTAAATTTTGTGCATCTTCAGATTACAAATACTAATTCTGTTTTCACTGCATTTATATAACCTAACACTTTCAGTTCTCTGAATTCAGTGTTGCTAATCAGTCCTTTTTTTCACAAGGCAACAGGAATTCTGGATGTTTAGCAATCACTTTAGCAAGAAAGTAAGTTTCTCTTTTGGTTGTACTTGAGGAAAGCCCCGGTCGAATCCTCTCTTTTTTCCACCTTTCAAATCTCACTAGGAAGAGCAAAAAAAAAAAAAAACCAACCCAACGCTGTAGAGATGGAAATCTAAAGACAGCTTGCAGAATTCATTTATAGATTCAATGACTGACACAAAGCTGGTTAGAAAGAACTAAGAACACTCTTGGTTCGCTGTACCTGGAATTACTGATTGCGTTTTAATTAGTTTTGTCTCCCAGAAGAGTTGGTAACTTGTATTTGCTGAAAGAATTTCACCTGCAAAACACAATAGAAGATAGCAGTCTCTCTTGTTGACTCAAGGCAAGCCTGACATGAAGATCTGAGCTGCCTAAAGAGACCATATATGCTTCTCTCTGAATTCTGTACCTCTGTGGAAATAGTGGCTCTATCCCTCTTTACTTCACTGTAGTTCGTGGCAAATGTAACTCACAGAGTCATAATCTCAGGGAAAAAAAAAACATCAGGAAACACAAGTAAATCGAATTAAAACACAACATTAGTAACTTTCTCCTTTTTTTACACAAGATCCTTAATATTTGTCACAACTGGGTAATGGGATACAGCAAGATAGCAATATCTGTCACAGATTTAAACCACAGTCTCAAGTAACTTTAGAATTATACCTAAGGACAGGCACGGAAATATTCTCAATAGTTCAAACAAGCTTACTGTCTCATACATCAGTGATTTCTTCTAGGTTCAAAACCCACCTGTATTTAGTTAGTTAACTGTTTCCTAGTGGAATGAAGACAAGGATTGTAGCAGGGTTGCCTTCGCCAGTTGGGAAAGTGGGAGATAAAGAACTCTGGGAGCCGTTAGAAGAAGATAAAACTGGGAAGCAGAAGGGACAAAGCTGATGTGGGAACTAGTTAGAGGGTATAAAATAATCCACATAATCCATACCACAGGCCTGTTTGGAAGCACAAACCTTAAAAGCTCGGGGAGTGAGCAGCCCATCAATAAATAAGGCATATGTTTATCAAACAAGAGTGAGAAAAATCCTAAATTTAATTGTTTAGATTTTCCTAGGGAATGGTAACAAGGAATTGAATTATCCCTGGAATTTGAGCAGCTCCCAATGAACTGTTACACATGGGCTCACAATCACACCTCTTCTACATAGCTGACAAAAATTATCATGGTTGTTACATTGGCTCTTTGATTTCAGCATAACAGTTGAGCCAAAGAGACAGAAGCGAACCTGTTCACTTCTGAGAACTGCAAAACTGTCTTTATATAACCTCTTCATATTCAGCTTAGTCTAACTGACTTCATGAACACACATTCCGTGCATTAGAAGCCTTTCGGAATGACAGCCAGCCTTTATACAAAGAGCAAATCCAACTGTACATCGCCAATCAGGAAGATGTGTGAATATGATCTCTTCAGCTCCCTGCAGCAAAAATAAGCAATGAAGAACTGGGCTTACATTCGTGCTACAGAACTACTGCTTTATATCTCCTGCAGCAAAACTCAAATGAAAATCTAGACTTGCATGCAAAAGTGCTAACTTGTTGATAGTACCACAGCTATCAACATATATTTAAAGCTCTTTTCCTGAGGCAGGTTTTCTTTACTGTTGACAGTAAAATGGACGGTCTATGAAAAGAGATATTTGTGCCACTATTTGTTTTCAAAGAGAGAATAATGCAGTTGCCACAAATCAGATTCAATATTTTTTAGACTTCTTTAAAATGAGTAAAACTAAAAACATAAAATTGATGCCCAAGGCGATTTTAAAAATATTGAAAATACTTGCAAAAGTAACTGTGTCTGGAGCAGGTCCTAAAAGGTATTATTCCCCTCCACTGAGTGCTTGTGAAGCCTCATGAAGAACAAAGTGTCTGGTCTGGAGCATCTGGAGATATTGAGGAGACTCTAACAGAGTGCCAGTAAGATGGTTAAGGGCTGGTGCAAGTTTCACTGAGGAGAAACAAAGGGTTTCCTTAAACCTGAGGAAATGCGCTACTTTATCAGTAGATAACTGGCTTATGGTATAGCATAGAAAGTATGCAGCCAGACTTTTCTAGGAGCTCCACAGCTAAAAAGAAGGTAATAGACAACATTCACAATATGAAGTAAGGTAAATTACAACTGAATATAAGAAAAAATGAAAGTCAGCATGAGTATAGTTAAACACTGGTTAGGGTTGCCCAGAGAGGCTGTGGCATCTCTCCTGGAGATTTTCAGAACTCAGCAAACATGCTCTGTCCTAATTTGGAAGTTAACCTTAGTGCGAATGTAGGTTTAAACTGGAGACCTCCATCCTATCAGTCTACAATTGCTTCATAAAGCACACTTTGCCATAAACCAACATTGCTGCTGAAAAATATCATTCTTTCCTTCCCTCAATCTCATTTCATCCTTCATGGTGGTATAACACGTGTTCTGAATCAAGTTGGATGACTAATCCAAAACTGGTACATCGTGGGGGGAGGTGGCAGTTCTGCCAACTCGTTCACTAGGCAGCTGTACAAACATCCATGGCTAAAGGAGATAACGTCAGAGAAACTATGTGGGAAGAAAACAGCATGAGTGTGAAGAGAGGTCTTTCAGTGCCAGTGCCTGTTTATACCATTTTAAGATGAGCATGAATCAGTGATTAGTTACAGGTAAAGACGCTTTTTGCGGCTAGACCAGTGACAAGGATTATTTTCTTTAAGGGGATATCTCACCAGAAAGAGTTTAAAGCAGCAATCTGCTGCAACTTTTTATTAAACACTGCACAGTATTTTTCATTTCTACCAAGCAGGCCAATTTTCTTCCAGGTAATTATGTTCTGTTGCTTGAAGTTCCCTGCTACAGTTGCATACAGATAATGTCTTCTTTCCCTACCCTACATATGTCAGCACTACCTGATATCTCACCACAGGCTTTGAAAATAAGGTGTATCTTAAAAAGAAATCTTTGCTAAATAACAGAAAATAAACAGATTGTCTTTTCTTTGCCTTAGCAGGAGGACAATAGTTTTGTGTGTAAAGCATTTAGGAAGACTCAGCAACAGTGTTTGTAATTCCCAGTGGTACCAGTTTTGTCTTTGACACTAAGAGTTAATTCTGCCATTACTAATGCCTGTTTTCAAAGCATAACAAACAGCTTTCAAAATCAGAAAGTATGCAGCTCAGCAGGATAGCAGACTTGCCTTATGTCTCTTGAAGCATATTAGACAAAAAAGTGCTCTTTAGCTGCATCTTATATGTCACATGGAGAAAAGAAGAAAATTCAATATGGAGCTTGAAAGCTCCTTATTATGTTGTCTCTTTGTGCTTCTCTGAGATAGGTTAGAAAAGTAGTGAAGATTAAGAATGTACATTTAGTGGCAATCACTGTAGCTGTGGTTGTCTGACCCTTCTGATTAGAAGACCTGCTTATAATTGCTTATAATTACTTACAATTCTGTGCAAATAATGAATGTAAACATAAGCAGATAACACTCAAAATATAGGTGCAAAAAGAATACTGTATCCTATCACACACAGCTCAGAACTAAAAAGATCATTTTCCTGCTGTGCTGGCTAATATTGGACAGCTTTCCATGGTCTTTAAGCCCCAGTTAATGCTAAACTAATGACAATAATACTATCCTTTTTTAATTTTGTTTTTTGATAATTGCCACTGGTATTACAATTAGGGAAGCAAACCAAAATATCACAAGAGTCAGTTTGTGCAAGCAGTTGAGAGTATGTAGCACAAAGGGCCTGAGATAGCTACTTTTATTATTTTGATGGAAATCAGATTACTATTAACAGTCAGCATAATGGGTGCTTTAATTCTATTTAATGTAGAGGGCTGTATCCGTTGCTCAAAAGAATTGTATAGTATTAATTTTATTTCGAAATTTGAAGTTGAGTGTCTTTCAGAGATCAATTAGATGTCTAGCAAGCCATTTCAGGATCAAGTTTGCAGTCTCCCACATAGGTATGATGTCCTTGGTTCCAAGTCATGGATTTAAATGGCTGCATTCTTTCCTGTGGCCAAACTATATCATGAAGGAGGAACAAAAATTGTAAAAGAAGTTAAAAATAGTGTTGACCTGAGTCATGTTCTATACATATCCTCAAATTTCAGATATAAAGATAGTAAAGTTTATATATTTGACTGATAAATAAAACCTCTCTCTCTTTGGAAGAGCTACCAATGCATAGATCTTGTGGATTCAGCACTGAGAGGAACATAAATACAACAGCATGCAAAGACTTGCAGTTCAGCAGTGTATCCCCAAGATTTGCTTGTAAAACACCATGAGAGAGGACACTTCTGATACATGTGGTCATAAGGGGGGAGAAACTGTGCTGAAATAACTTCAAAGATAGAAGGTGGTCTTCAGGCTCTTCAGCCATGCAGCCCCTTCTTTCACAATGATAATTACTTTACAGAAGTAATAAGCACTACCACCACAGTCAGTAAGTCCATTAAAGTGGGCAGAGTAGTAGAGTTTTTGAATATGTGGTATTTTCCAAATCAGATGGGCAGCTCGATACTGCTCTCAGGGAAACAAATGAAAGCCAATTTTACATGATGAATCCACACATTTCACTTTGGCAGAAAATAATTTAGATTCAATCATATTCACTACTACTGAAAAAAATTGTCATGTAGATTTTTAGGGAAATATTTTTCTTCCAGTGACAGATCATAATCTGAAGTGACCTTTAGTGACTTTGTTACTGTTACTGGGCTAATCTATATCTGTACCTATACGTCAGTATTTGTATACTTAAATAATATTTCTACTTTTGCTTTTATTATTATGTCATTAGTGTTCAATTACATTTGTTGCAAACTCAGTGAACAGCTGTTAAAGTCACTAAGTAATGTCATACACTAATAAGAACGGCTGACTAGTCTTCAGAGACTGAATTTTTCACTGTCTTCAATCATTTAATATTCAGCATACACATTAAGCACCTGAAATTATTTCTGAGATTTCTACAGGTGTTAATGTTTCTCTGACCTTCCAAATTGAGGAGAATAGATATGATGTACTTCTCTCTTAATTTTTATTTGAAAAAAGCTTTTTACTTTCTGTTCTAAAATGATTTAAACTGTAAAAAGAGCCTGTGTAATTTCTGCAGGCATTGGAATCATGTTCATGGATGATGATCACAAATACAATGTTTGCCATACTTTATTATATAATCAATATACAATAATATTATTTTTGCAGGTCCCAGGTATTTTACATTTCAATACCCACAAAACAAGTTTTAAATCATTATGTGCAAAGAATCTATGTGGCAGTTTCAGTCTGTGAGATCTTGCAAAACCCTACTTTCAATTCCTGTATGCACAGCTCTAGTTTTTGAACATAAATTACAATCAAGACTTCAACAGTCATCTCCAAATGACAGGTACTAAATCTCAGAGATTCTTGATAAAATCATGAGTGTTGGCCTCATAAAATCTGTGAGCAGTCTCAAAGCAGTCTCACTGTACTATAGCAGGAGAGAGAAAAAAAAGCTTCGTTTCTGTTTAAAGACAGTTGCCAGAAAGTAAATCTACAGGAGCTGCCAGAGCATTAGCTCACTATGAGATATTCCTTTGTATCCATTATTTAAGAGCTTCAGTTAATTATACAGTTATGTACTGCGTATGTATCGTCCAGGAACAGAAAGAAAACTTTAATGACAAAAGGGGTGGGTTTTTTTAATGTCTACAAATAGATGGTATTTGCTTCAGTGACTTCATAAAATTTAGGGCGAGTTTCTAAACCTACTAGCCTGCCAGACATATTTAAATACAAATATGTGTGTGTTTTCTGATTCACATTTTCTTGGGCACATAGTTTAGACAAAACTTCATCAGAAATGATTCCCAGTTGCAGCTGGAATTGCTGCCAAATGTAGGTGAAAGCAAACCCATCATAGCCTCAAGACTCCTTACCTGGGACACTCTCATCTCCGAGAACAGGGCATTGAGTACTTCTGTGTGGCACCAGGGGTAGGTTTCAGCACCTGAGATATTAACATTTCCAGGAATCAGTCTCTGACTTTATTTTGCACTCTTAAAGAGCCCAAATAGATGTTTTAGATCATCACCATATTGGAACATTTTCAGTCTTGTACTATAAAACTTTTTCCCTTTGCATATCTTCCATCAACCTATCACATTCTCCTGTTACTGAATATTAGGCCCTTCTGTTTTTCTAAAATCTGTAATTCCCAGCTCTCCTTTCTCTGTAAGAGGACTTCTACTATCATCTCCTCCATTCCCCAGGAAAGTTCAGAATCTCAGAAACATTACTGATGCTTTCACTCCAATAGAAGATTGAGACTTCTTCTATAGATTCATTTAGTTAATTGGAACATGGATTTGTCATTTTCAGCTTCACCATGGGTTTTTAAGTGATATATAATTCCATTTACTTAACAGGTTTCTTTCCAGTTCATGAACACTGCAGATAGGAGCATACTTTCCCTTTCTCTATTTCTTTCCATCATTTTAGTCTTTACCACAAAGTCCTATGAGTGAATTTACATAAATGCTGTACTATCCCTGTACTTTTTCTTCTGTTCTAGGTCTTTATATGTTATTCCTTATTCAAATGTATCTCTGTGGACTTTAACCACACACATCAGTTCAACAGTGCTATGAAATACCAACTTTAGGGTACGTCTGTTATAGCAGTTTGAGGTAGTCAGCATTGCATGAAAGAATAATGGCACTGCTGAGAGCTGAATGAGAGGGAAAATGTCAAGTATGCATTTCAATGAAAAGCAGGTACTTTAGACTATAAAGATTTCCACTGGAAGGTTACAAACTTAAAAAAAAAAAAAAAACAAACAAAAAACACAAAACAACAAACCCAAAACAACCCAAAAGCATTTAACAGGACCCTCTGGGCAGGAGCTGAAAGGTAAATTGGTATTTCTCCAAAGTGGTAACAACTTCAAGAACCATCTCCATCTCCACATTACTGTAAGCAATGTTTCCAGGCATCAACCCTCTAGAGACTGTAGAACTCTGAATTCTTCCTAACACTGTGGAATATTCTGCACAATATTTCTGTCCATCCCTTGTGAGCAAAATTTGGATTAATATATTTTTCCAGTTTTGACTGAGCTGATTCCATGTTTATCCTGATTAATGGAAAGGATCATCCCTCATTGCTCTGTTGGACAGATTATGCAGGTTGTTGAATTCCAGTAATAATTATAAGTATTCATTTTCATGCTAAAATTTCCTAGGTTCTTTACAGCCAGCCACAAAACACTCTGGTAGTCCTGAAAGACAGATTTGGCTTTCTTTTGTGTATTAGACACAATGAGCTTTGCTAGAATTATCACAGCTTTTACTATCACACTGTATAGGCAATTTCTCATACTCTTATACTTGGTAGTCTTATTAGCAACAATTATTTCAATAATCATTCTTATTTAATGAGAGAGAAACAGTATCACAACAGTGGGCTTCTACCACTGTACTACGTAATGTAAGTATGTAAAAAAATCTATTAATATAATAGCATTACCTGTCTTCCACATGAACAGTCAGTGCAGAAGCATCTGCTCTGGTACCCAAGCTGTGCAGCACACACGACTGTGCTCACCAGTGTGTAGTTCCAGGGAGGTATGAGCAAGACTTTAAGCATATTTCACTGAAGAGCCTCAGAACTGCAGTATAAATCTGAGGGGGGATCTGCAAAACATAATGTGAGGAATGAATAGGCAGGTTCTTACCAAAAATTTTCATCTTCAGTTACCATGATAGTGTGCCTACTAGGTTTATAGCACAAAAGAGTGCTAACATATTGCGTTAGCCTGAGTATGTGTATGGATATATTTGTGTATACAAATGCCATCTTCCACCTCCTTCTCAGAGAAAGATTTATAGAGTTACATATGCCACCATGTGTTAAGTAATTTTTTATGGGCTATAAATGACTTGGCCAAGCTGTGAAATGAAACAGCTTGTTCCACTGCACTAACAGTGCAGGCTCAGTGCTTATTGTCTCTGCAGTAAATGTGCAATGAGCTACTCTTCAAACTAACTGGAACGAAAACACATCATATATGATACTTATACCAGTTGCTATTCACTTTGTATACTTCCCTGTGATAGGACAGCTTTATGACAAAGGAAAAGTACCAAAATATTCTGTTATTTGCACTGCTACCTCAGAAAACATCAGCAATTTTTTAGCTTGTTTACTGCCTCTAAAATCTTTAACGTGTCTAGCAAAACTAAGCCTGTGCTAAAACTGTAGGTAACATACTCCTGAAGTCAGCATTTTATCCTTGAGCTGGTTTTCTATTTATCTTTCTAATGATCTAAATTCTTTAAAGATCTGCCTCTAATTTTTTTCCATCTACCTGAGGCTTGATTTTTTTCTTTATTCAGACCAGACATCCAAAACTCTAAAAGGAATGAAAAATCATCACCTAAGCAACTATCTGCCTTAGCAAATGGGGGAGTTCCTGTAACACAGCATGGTTTTTATTTTACATTTAAATGCAATATGACTGGTTTTGCTTCTGACTGACCCACATATTTGGCAGAAATTATATAAATACACTTCGTTTTCATGTCACTCTGCTCCCCGAGTGGTCAGCAGGATTCCTAAGAAAACAATTGCTCCTCAGAAATGCAGTCTTCAACTACTTTGATTTCATTGCTTTCATTTTTAGCTGTTGCTCTTAGAAAACATGTAGTTCTTATGGTATTTTCAAAACACTCTTGTGTATTTTGTTGGTGGATGTCTGTTTGCATCCCAAGTACAAAATATTATGTTCAAAGGATCATTTTCTCTTTAGATACAAAAGTAAAATACAAAAGTATTTGCAAAAATAAATAATATACAAAACTTCCTTCTCAATCTAGTTGTTTCCTTTCTGATACCCAATGTTTCTGAATTATATTTCTAACTATTTTATCCTTTTTATTATATTTTAGGGCAAATTTTCTACTATCTATCTCTTGCTACCATCCATGGGAGTAATTTCACTCATCTTAAATTGCTCATATTATTTCCATTATACTTTCAGCATTGTAATAATATATAATAAATGGACTTTAATCCATTTCCTGGGTTTTCTAGTGGTTCAAGGCAGAATGTCTAGTTTCATGACATTAAGCAGACAAAAAGAATAAACAAATCTGTTGTGATATTCACATCTTTATATATATATTCAGAGCAAGAAGGTGTAAACTTTTCCATTATTTTGGCACAGAAGGTGAAGCTTGGCTTTAAAAGGATTTTTTCATTTCAGTCTGTATTGTCAAACTCTCAAAAACTCACTTATAAAAACTAAAAATAAGATAAAACTGTATTTGCCATGCAAGAAGGAAAGTAGCTTAAAATTTATCATCATTTAAATGGGAACCTAAGCAAATCAAGCAAAAATCATCCCTGTTTTTGTATAGGTAAAACCCATTTTGTGTTCTCATACTGACATGAAAAAAGAGCTTGCAGACTAACTTGTCCTACTTTAACAGAACATTTATGCTATATTACACAAAGATTATTGTAGTATTGTGCAAAATACTTCACTGAACTGTGGTTATGTCAAATACAGACTTTTAATGGCAGTTTGCAAATTACTTCACCCTTTAGCAACACATTTTCTCCTTGGTAAAGCTGCAATAGAATAGTCTTAAAATAATCGATGTTCAGGTTGCTCTCTATGTGTGCCATTTAATAGTTTTCTTCTTTTCCCTGTATGAACTTTTGTCCATCCGAAAGTCAGGGCAAAGTGTACCTTTCATCATCAACATTTCAGACAAGCTGTGGCAAGCCATCTTTTATGCAGCTGAATCTGCAGCGTCTGATATGTCGCCTTATGTAAGATGCTAAAATTGTGAAAAGAAGACTGTGAATGTATATTTAGGCTCAGGCAGTGATTTATAGTGAGGATGAAAAGGAGAAAAGGTGTGTTTGCAGAGCGTCTTGCTTTCTGAGACATGAGGCTGCACAGTTTGCCCTTTCAGATCCAGGCTGCACTTATCTTTGAAGTTCAATTAAAGTAGAAAGAATAATTTCAACCATCATTTTACCTTTCTCTCAATGAAGTTATAGAAAATTGAGATGAAGATATTCATTTTGATACTTCTAGATTAGTTTAATTGTTTAAAAATTAGTTTTCTAAATCAAAGCCATCATCTCACCTCTCAGCTGTCACTGAAGACAAAAGCAGGTACCTCCAGAAGGCATTATAACTTTGAGGAGATACTATCCCTACTGACCACAGTGTCGAGGGATTTTCAGTTAGACACCTAAGCTTCCTTATGATTAACCTGCCATCGGTTTATTATTCTAAACCAAAACTAAATTTTGGGGAATTCTGGTCTTTTCATAAATTGTGGAGAGGATTTGACAGAATAATCAGCTTAGAGTGTAAGGTTTCCCTTTTGCAGAAGTATAAATATAAATAAGAGATATATAGGAGGATGTACTATGAACTGATTCTGTAACTCCATTGGCTTTCCTTACCCCATTTTGATTCTCCCTCTACCTACCACCGGTCAAATACACACAGGTATTCTGTGTTCATCTTCATAATTAAAAGCAATATCTATAGTCATAGAATCATAGAATAGTTAGGGTTGGAAAGGACCTTAAGATCATATAGTTCCAAACCCCCTGCCATGGGTAGGGACACCTCACATTGAACCATGTCACCCAATGCTCTGTCCAAGCCGGCCTTGAACACCACTAGGGATGGAGAATTCACAACTTCCGTGGGCAACCCATTCCAGCACCTCACCACCCTCAATGTAAAGAACTTCTTCCTTATATCCAATCTAAACTTCCCCTGTTTAAGTTTGAAACCATTACGCCTTGTCCTATTGCTATAGTCCCTAATGAAGAGTCCCTCCCCTGCATCCTTATAGGCCCCCCTATGAGGTCTCCACGCAGCCTTCTCTTCTGCAGGCTGAACAGCCCCAACTTTCTCAGCCTATCTTCATATGGGAAGTGGTCCAGTCTCTTGATCACCCTCAAGGCACCCCTCTGGACTTGTTCCAACAGTTCCATGTCCTTTTTATGTTGAGGACACCACATCTGCACGCAATACTCCAAGTGGGGTCTCACAAGAGCAGAGTAGAGGGGCAGGATCACCTCCTTCAACCTGCTGGTCACACTCCTTTTGATGCAGCCCAGGATACAGTTGGCTTTCTGGGCTGCAAGTGCACACTGAAGCTGGCTCATGTTCATTTTCTCATCAACCAATACCCCCAAGTCCTTCTCGGCAGGGCTACTCTGAATGTCTTCTCTCCCCAACCTGTAGCTGCGCTTGGGATTGCTCCAACCCAGGTGTAGGACCTTGCACTTGGCACGGTTAAACTTCATTAGGTTGACATCAGACTGATCACTTAAGTTTGTTGACTGGGATATTTATTATTATTTTCATTCTATTTATTCCAAATGCCTGCATGGCACAGGGACCACTCTCACAAAATACTGAAAAAATCTTTTTGGAGAAAACATTGATCCTCAATACCATCCGTTAGGTCACTGATTTGGACAGCTTTTGACACTAGTTCTTCTCTAATCTTATTGCCTCATTAACCTCTTTCTACTGCCTCATTAACGTTTTCCTACAACATTTTTTTTTTTGCCACCTAACAGAAATAAAGCTGGTTGAAACTGGATAGATACAAGTTTGTGATTTTTGTTTCATATTTGAGCATATGAAAAGTATCAGTTTTATTTTCCCACAAAGCACTTTAATTCAGACCAAGAGTTTTTACATATGGTATCAGTCCATGGTCAGCATTAGGTTTTCTTTTATTTTCCTTTTAAAAGAAGTGAATCAAAGTTCTGAACGAGGTGCACACACCCCAATAACAAGAAATGGAACAGAGTGTTTGGGTTTTTTTTTTCTAGGAACCATTCCACACCTCAAAACCTCAACAGGCAGTCAGTTTTCTCTGTTTTCAAAATGTATTTTATGCAACAGTTTTGTTTCATCTGAAAGTAAAAGCTGAATGGTATTTTCCTTCAGATAGTTTTTACTTAATCCTACTAAGAATTCTAAGCATATAGGCTAAATTTCTGCACCAGTATATTCAGAACTTTGTGGGCAGTGAGCCTGCTAGCTCTAAGAATTATAACTTAAAGCTGTCAGCTTGTTCATGTGCCTGAGGCAGCCACTCTCACTGCCCACAATATTGTAAATTGTGTTTGCTGTGAGCAAAGTTCCTTAATTCTGCTCTTCTCCTTCATTACATGATTGCATGCATATCACATCAGAGGAGGCAGGGAGATATTAATGAAAGACCTTGGTCTTTGTTAATCTCAGAATATACAGTCTATTCACTGCAGTTCACATCTCCAGGGTAAGGAGAAAGAAGGGGGAAAAAAAGCAGTTCCCTTGGTCCATGCCTGCTCCCATTGCAGAGCATCCCTGTATCCCAGAGGTAACCTATTTGTCAGAAGTTGAATTTATATTCTTTGCCACCTCAGAGGAGCATGACTGCCTGCACACCATATTCCTACATACATCAGGTAAGGGAGGGAATAGATCGTAATAGCACCTGATTCCTTCATGTGTAACAGCACCTAGCCTTCTCATAGGCAGATTAGAGAACGCTCTGGACACTTATCAGGGACCCTCAGCAGCTGCAGCTCCTCTTCAGAGCAGGAGAAAAACAAAGACAGCCTTACTCAGAGCATTAGTTTGTTCCATGCATGGTTGATAGCACCGTGCAGGGCAGACTGGGTATCCACTTGCAAGAGGAACAACAAATTTCAGATGCTGCATGTATTCAATCTCATCTCTGTGGAGCCAGAGAACATATTTATTGAAATAGTCCAATGCCAGTAAGCCAAACATCTCTTTAAAGCACTGTGAGACAGGAGGAGGTAGTTGTTAAGACTGTATTAGATGTCTGATTTTTCTTACAGTAGGGAACAAAAAGATAAAATCAGCTTACAGAGAAAATTGTGGCAGTTTTCAAGGAGAAAAAAAAAAAAAAAACAAACCATGGGACAAAGGTGAAAGACAAGAAAATGGTAAAGAAAAAAACTCAAAAAGACAGAAAAGGCTGGAGCCTGTAAACATTAGAAAGCATTGTGTATAAATCTCATCCATCATTATTTTACAACTGCTTTGCCAGCAGCTCATGTCCCGACACGAGGATGAAAGGCATTATGAGTACAAACAGCTGGTCCAGTAAAGTAAAGATGTTTTGCTTAGAAAAGATTGGAAGGTTTTGGCTGTTTTCAATTCTTGGTATATTAAATTTTAAAACGGTATTGAATACCCTTTTGCTTTACCTTCAGTTGGAGTTGTTTAATACTGAAATGTAAATAATAAATGGTTAGTACTTGCAATAATACTGAATTATTTATTGCAAGATGGTGATGCTGTCTTGTTTTCCTGAAGCTGTCTGCTGGAGGATGGACTTCTCATTCTCAAAATAGCATTAAAGGGATCCAGCAGAAACATATTTCTTGCTACAACAACACTGTTAGACAGAAAATTCTAACTGTACGAACATTATGGATTAGGGTGAAGGGAGACATAACAGTGACATGAGTCCTCATCAGCTTTTCTAAGACTTTGTGTTTTCTTTGTGTTTTTTAGGGATCACACACCAAAGCCCTGTTTATGCCTACATGATGAAGATCTCTCTCTTTACAGTATATGCAATCCCAGTTACTAAATCCAAACAATTTCAAGTTAGAGAAGTGGAAGTTATTATCTCTGCCTCTGAGATTAGGCACAGAGATGAAGTCTAAGATCACAGATAGCTACTAAAGGACAGGAATCTCAGAACAGAACCCATGGTTTTAGGTTCTCTTTAATCATGTCCCATATTTTAAAGCTTTCTTTAATTTTTGCTTTTTTTTGAATGAATTTCACAAGGACCCACCTTGGATTCCTTAGACTTTTTTTGACATTCTACTACATATTCTAATTTTCTAAATATTGCAAACATGTCCCAATATAGCTGAATACAACATTTAGTTTATTAAATAAATCCGTAGGGAACATAGGGAGCATTTCAGTTGTCTAAAGAGATAAATGTAGCTGCACCAAGTTCAGGTCAATAGACATCTATGAGAAAAATGGTAGTAAAATACGTCAAAGAAATGCCTGCTTTCTTTCAATAAACACTGCATTGAGTTCTCAGAAGTTCATTAATTTAATCTTGCAAGTTATCAAAACAGATAAAGACCTAAGGAAATGAAATTAGTTCTAACAGAAGACATCTGTATTTTTCATCATATGCTTATAATGACACCATAGTAATCATTACTCATCTCTTCATCTCAGACTGAAGGATTACAGAAATTCTGAGGCTTGCTACTCTCAGAATTATAGCTGTAACATTCAGAAGAAACAATACTTCGTGTTATACTCAGAAATGCTTTTAAGACAAATTGTGTGGCAGATTTCATTCACTTCAGTTTGTCTGTGGGGAACACTCACGCAAAATACAAAATACCAGAAAGTATGAAACACCAGAAGCTCCTAATGCAAAAAGCTGTGAAGATTCTTTATTCGCAAACCTCCTTCAAGAGAACATTTTACAGAGTTGCACCATGTAGTCTCATGACTGGCATTTGCACTGTCACATAGTTTCTCTCTTTGGTTGACTTCCATACTGAATTGTTTATTTTTCTCCTGGGAATTCCTAACACAGATATGCTCTTTCTGAGCAGAAAAACGTAGATTCTGGAGAGAGTCTGCTCATCTCCCAACAGCACAGAGGGCAAGTTTGTTTCCCTGTGCTCTATACAGATGGTCAGCAACAACACAGCTAGCCCTGCATCGCCAAATACTCCAACATTCTCCCTTGCTATCCCCGAGGGCAGCATCATGTTTTCTATATACCAACATCATCATGGTACAGAAGGACAATTCTTATTTTCTCAGGTTTGTTGCACTAAAATATCACAAAAAAAAAGAAACCCCAAACACCTCTGTGTTCTTGCCATGAGACAACAAGATGGGGGTCAGAAGACATAGGCCTAATGAGAAAGCAGTGTGGATGTGGGATGTGTCTGGTCTTCTTTAAAGGGGGTTTGCATGCAGCATCAGAGCAAGCCTTATTCTTCACCAACAGTAGGTTAACTTGTGATTGTTCTCGGGGATGGCTGTGTTCAGAGGTACAGAAATAATATGAGTACTCATAATCAGAAAGTGTAGAAATAAACTCTGAAGAAGTGTATATTCTTCTTTAAATACAGCCGTCCCTCTGAACACACACAAAAGCAAAAATAGGAGGAGAAATCCTGATAAAGAAAATCATGGCTCTATGTTCCTTCCTCTTTTATAGTCATAGACTCATAGGATGGTTTGGGTTGGAAAGGACCTTAAAGATCATTTAGTTCCAACCTCTTGCCATGGGCAGGGACACCTTCCACTAGAGCAGGTTGCTTAAAGCCTCGTCCAACCCAGCCTTGAACACTGCCGGGGATGGGGCAACCACAGCTTCTCTGGGCACCCTGTGCCAGCCCCTCACCACCCTTGCAGTAAAGAACTTTTTCCTAGAATCTAACCTAAATCTAACCTCTTTCAGTCTAAAGCCATTCTCACAGTCATGGCCTTGTAAAAGATCCCTTTCCAGCACTCTTGTAGGCCCCTTTTAGGTATTGGAAGGTGCTCTAAGATCCCCATGGAGCCCTCTCTTCTTCAGGCTGTACAACCCCCAACTCTCTCAGGCTGGCTGCATAGGAGAGATGCTCCAGCCCTCTGATCATCTACCTGGACCTCCTCTGGACTTACTTTAACAGGTCCACGTCCTTCTTACATTGGGAGTCCCAGAGCTGAATGCAGTCTGCTAGGTGGGATATCACAAGAGCAGAATACAGGGGGAGAATTTCCTGAGCGCTCTTCTTGTGATGCAGCCCAGCATCACCAACACTGAAGGAGGCATTCCATTAATATTACCCAGCTTTCTTGGGCTCCTCTTCCCGCCAGGGCTTTATCCCATGATAATCTGCCAAGCAGATCCCTGAAGAAGCCAAAGTCTGCTCTCCTGAAGTCCAGAGTAGTGAGCTTACTGCAAGCCGCCCTAGCTGCCCTAAGGGTCACTGCAGCCAAAGCTGCCATTGAGCTTCACATTCCAGCCAGCCCCTTCCTTTCGGTGACAAAGTCCTGGTGATTTTGTTGTTGTTGCAGTTGCTTTTTGTTCGGTTGGTGATTTTATTTGGTTTCTGCGGCTAATTTTTTCCAGCATCTGATTTTTTTTATTGAGCAGTAGGAGGATGATCTGTACCTTAAGGAATTAAAAAACAAACCCCAAACCAACCAAATCCCCACCAATACAACCTCCAATTATCATCGCAACACTTGGTAGGCCAGACCCATTTGGAAACTGCTCAGAAGGAAAATCCTTGACCATAAAATATATGAGTCTTGAAGCTCCAGAAGATAATTGCTTACCTATTTTGCAAACAATGATTCTGTTAGAAAAAAAAAAAAATAAAATAAAAATGAGAAATTATTTTCAATATCCCCCTGTTTTGAATTCTTCTGGTTTTTGAATTTTATTTTAAATTCTACTGCCCTTGCTCACTCTTCTGGAACAGAAGGAGCTCTTACTAACTTATACACAACCATGAAACAAATGTCAGTTTATATATTTCCTCAATTTTGTTTTTTGTCCATCTGGCATCCATTCAAAAAATTAGTCTTGTGTTGCTCATCAGGTAGCAGCATTGAGGCATCTCATATTTAAATTTCCAGCTTTAACATGCTCACACTGGAGTATGCGAATAGACAGTCAATCTATCTCATAGTCAATAAATGTGTAAATTATCTCAGAAATTTACATTTAGACAATTGAACTGAATTAAATTTCTGCCATTGTCCAGTGAGATTTCCTTGCTCATTTATATGCATTGCTGAATCATCCTTGATAACACAAACTGATGGAGACAACTATTTACTGCTGTCTTGGGTAATTTTGCTTGACAACAGACATCTGATCAAAAAAGGAATAGGAGCACAATCCATAATTAACAGCGGATGTTGACAACAGCAGTGCAGATGACACATCCTGTGATTTAAGCAGAGTCACTTAAGACTAGTAGCAGAACTAATTAACCTTTCATAGCATGGATTGTGACAGTTCTACAAGAGGGACAGTTCATGTTGCCATCACCGTGGCAGATTTAAACCCCTTGACTTCTGAAATACCTTGCACCAATTTAGTTAATTGACTATCGCCTTTTAATTGTTAATAGTTGTTTAACAAATCTGGTCCCTAAAAAGAGGTGTATTGTCATGTAAAAAAATCACTGATATATTTAATCATAGCCATATTTTAAAATAAGTAATTAGTTACTGTAAACGTGTTCTTAAAGTGAGCACAATGTGGCTGTGCATGCCCACATTCCCCCTCAGTAAGTCTGTGTTTGATATATATGTGACAGGTAAAATATTACACAAATTCAGCTTAAGTGTTTCTTATCCTTTTCAATATTTACTTTATCCTTTGCTTGCAGAAAACAATTTCATCCTTTTCCACTCATTCTTTCCTAGGCTCTGTTAGAAAGTAATCATTATAGTTCTTTACTGTATGGTTCTTTGCCACTGTGATAATCCTGGTTTGCACTTGTTTAATCTAGCATTCATCTTTATTGAAGCAGACATTAATATCAAAGTTAAAAATTATTTTCCAGCATTTTAGAAAGCCATATTATTACTTTCCTAGAAAGATATGTGATGCCTTTTCACTGAATTTACTTTTTTCAGAGTTGCATTTTAGCATTTGTTTATCATCATCCAGTCTACCAAAATACCCACAATCAGTTCCATTTACACACAAGTTACAATTAAAGTTTTCTAAACTTATGTAAGAATGCAAAAATTGTGACTTGGAACTGTATTTTAAGTTATTTCTACCAATGCAATCCTCAGGGTCATCCAATTCCCTGACACCCTGAAAAATTTTATCACAAAGAACATTCCTGTCCAGCTTAGTCCACTGTGGCCTCTCTCAACAGCTCATAGATAGTTCATTATTAACACTTCTCATCATCAGCATATCTCTTTTTCCAGTTAAAGAGTCAGCTCCACAAACTGTAGCTGTGATTATTTGTTATTAATTTTTTTATTCACGATCCCAAAATATATTTTAGAGTAGGAAAAAAAGGAGAATGTGGGATTGCACATGAACATCTGTGAAGCAACAGATGGAATTTTTAGTGAGGATTATTCAAATTTGGTTATACATTTGTAATGCAAGTAAGTAATCTCTCAATGTCACTTGGTAACTTTCTACTCTTTAAGAAAGAAGCTTCTCCAGATGTGTCATAATTGTTTATTTCTGCAGAATTGCTTTGTTCCTTACAATATCTTGGCACCAGCTTCTAGAATTTCCTGGTAATGCATTAAAACCTCAGCCTGCTGGCACCAGAAACTAGGTAATAAAGACTTCCAGAGGATTTATGGTTTGGTTTATTTATAACCAACATCTAAAGAGAAGAGGAAGGTGAAATAGTATTTTACACTAACAGGATAATACATATAGAAGCACAACCTTTGTTATGACATGATGCTATTATAGACAGCTCTGTCCTGAGGGCATGGACTCTGCTTAAGCCACCATACTCATTTAAAAGATGTAGTTCTCTGTTCTACTTTGCCTGGCTTCTGTAAAACCTTATGGGAGGACAAACAGGAAAGACAATTGCTGTATTTCATTCTGTGCTTTCTCTCCATTTCTGGACTGATTTAGAGAAAAATCCATATAAAGTAGGAATAATGGGCTGTATTTCTGGCCACATGGCCATGTAAGATGGAAAATCACATTTACTTTTAAAGGTCACAGTAAGGATTTCCCTTAAAATTGTGTGAATGATACTGCTCCATATTCGTAAGAAGGTGAAATGAAATGCTGACTTTGCCAAAGCCTTAATTCATTCACTTTGCTTTTAAACTAATGAGGGTTGCTTTTTCTGTTTTTCCAGGTAAAACACAGGTTATGGGTGAAATCAAGATTGCATTAAAGAAGGAAATGAAGACAGACGGAGAACAGCTGATAGTAGAAATCCTTCAGTGCAGGAATATTACATACAAATTTAAATCTCCAGATCATCTACCAGGTATCACACAGAAACCACCTTCACAATACTTTGAGAACATTAGGGAGGATGTATCTGAAGTCATTTAACATCACCACTAAAATGGAGAAAAATGTGCTTCTTAACCAGAATGACATATTTTATAAGATTCTTTTTGAAGTGCTTTTTTCTCCTATGAGCATTTTTAATGAAAATAAAAATATTTTGTAGAAGCAAATTACACTCTCAGAAGTTAATCCTCTTTTTCATTTACTTTTGATTGTTAAAAATTAATCCTCTTTTAAGTTTAATGAAAATTATAATTCTCTAGATTATTAAAGAACAATGATATGGACTGAAAAATTGTATTTTGGAGAAAAGTTTTTTAAAATTTAAAAATGCATGTTAACAGCAATATTTTCATATGTACATAAAGGCATCAAGGCGTTTGTTCAGTTAATGTCATCACTGTAAACACAAAGTAATTCCCTTGGAGTGAGTGGGGTGATTCCATTTCTATATCATGTGAATGAGAACAAAATATGGCTCTGTAAAGTACCATGCTCTGATTCGTCATGCTTCCCTTCTGTTGAAATCATTAACGATGATTATTTAAGGGCTTCTGTATTTAACTCATTGAAATGTTCTTCCCCAGACCTGTATGTGAAGCTGTATGTTGTCAATATGACTACCCAAAAGAGAGTAATTAAGAAGAAAACCAGGGTATGCAGACATGACCGAGAGCCTTCATTCAATGAAACATTTAGATTTAGCTTGAGTCCTGCCGGGCATTCTCTTCAGGTAATTCTGCATTTTATTAAAACCTAATTTTGGATTTTGTCCATGTTGTGCTATGTGCATTTGAGATTAATATTCTACCTCAATTGTTCGCTTAAAAGAGAAAATTACAAAGGAAATAACACAATTTCATAATAATGGAAATATCGGGCTGTAGGAGACTTTACAAGAAGGTTTAATCCATTGTCCCACGCAAGAGGAAGGGTATTTATAGATCGGGTCTGAAAGTTTTAAGCTTGATCTGTTCTTACAAGCCCCTGAAGAAAAAAGTTACAGATGCCTTCCAAAAATATTTTCTATGTATTTAGAATGTTTAGTGTAGTATCTAAATTGGATACACCATATTTTTAAATTAACTTAAATTATCCTTATGTATCCTCAAAAAGCACAGAGGAAAACTGATCTGCTTTCTTTTTATAAAAAAATGTTTGCACACTGAGACGTTGTTATCATACCTCTCCTCCCTATTTTTCCAGGCTAGGTAAATTAAATGTCTTTGATCTATCCTGTTGCCTAAATAACTAATGGTTTTATCATTCTCTCCATTTCCTCAACTTCTTTAAAAGTTGTTGGTGACTAGGATTAGACACAGTAGTCATAATGTCAGATACTGCAAAATTACTGATTATGCCAATCGAAATATTAAGGAAAAATATAATGAAACATACGTAAAGGATATGACAGTATTTTCAGCCTGTGGCACACCAAATGATATGCGGAACTGATTCAGGAATAGTCCCTCTCCTGTGTTTTAGTGACTTAGATCTGATCATTTGGTCAGATTTGCTTTTTTAGATCATGAAGATTCACTTTACTTACTTTAATTTACTTTCATATGAGTAGATAACTAATATAAGCCAGATATTAAGGCTTCCTTTAGTCAGTGGATAGGTATGGACAATACCAGGTGTATATGCATGCTAAACTTAAAAGTAAGTGGGAGGAATTGTTGAGCATACCGGCATTCATTCAGTGTACCTTTAAATCTGGAAGATTCAAAACCAGGACACTGATGTAAACCGGCCAGCTACATTTTGACGACTAAAGTTAGACTGGATTATCAGAACAATGTGTTAGGCTTATTAGTTGTATCATTAAAATTAAAGCCAAAATGGATGCCACTTACAAAACAAGGCCAACTGAAACAGGTACTCTTTTGCCTGTGTTAAGGTGTCCTAATGCCCTTATTGATTCAATAGATTTAATGAAAGAATATTTAAGTTGTTGTATTACCCAGAAAAATTCAGAGTAGTTAATAAAGTCTTGACAAAGCTGAAAAGCTAATATCTGTGTAAAAGATGCGCTTCCAGTGGTGGTTTGATGAGGAAACCATAAGGGGTGTGTAGACCAGTAAAGAAAAACTCACAGAGTCCTACAGAAAAACAAGCCATCAAGTTGTTAGTGAGGGAGACGGTGAGGGAGGTAGCCATAGGAACAGCCATTCTGAGACTTGGCAACATTTCCTTAGAAACTCTGTGATACGTACTGGGGCTGCACACCAGACTTAAGAGAACAAAATCTGTAAAAGTAGAGAGGAACAAGTTTAAAGCAAACAAAAGGTGTTTCTTCATGCAATTTGTAGTTCTAGCTGTAAAATTTATTGCCCTAAGATATTGTGGGTAATAAATATTTTAATAGAAAAAGTAATTGGAGAAAACAATTGCACAAATTCATGAGGAAAATACCTCACAGTCTGTTAAATGCAAACAGACCACTTGTGAGTCAGGAAGTCAATGGTCCACAGGTATTTTGAGAAAGTGACACTACATGATTGCCTTGTTCTTATATTCTTCCTTATACACCACCCTATATTCTTTCAGAAGCAGATTATTTGCCTGGAAAGATCTTTAATCTGACTCAGTACAACTGTTTTTATATACTCTTCATACTTATCAGACAGTTTGTTCCTGACAAATCATGAAGTTTGTTGATTTGAATGCATAATTTGAATGATGAGCATTAGGGGAAAAGAAATGGACATTGTCAAAAGAGATGTGGGAGAAAAACAAAACCAGAATGCATAGAACAAAAATGGAATTGGAAGATTAAGAGGGGAAATAAGATCAGAAAGACGGAGTAAGATGAGATCAAACTTAGTAATCATAGAAAGTACATTATAAAGAGAGATGAGAACAAACTGGAGGCAGAAATTAGGACAAGGATCTGCACTCAAAAAATCAGCAGCAAGAGTTGTGAATATCAGTCATAAAAATGGGACACTGGGTCATTGAGAAAGAATATATATATATGTATATATATATATATATATATATATATACAGAAATAAAGGAGAAGAAAAGAATTGCCAGAATTTTCTGGTCAAGAGTATTTGAAATAAGGAAAAGACACCCTTAGGATTAGAAACAGAGACTAGCTCATTCAGGATAACAAGTCTGAAATTTAAAGGGGAGCAGGGAAGAAACAAGACTGAGAGACAGATAAACTAGAGAGGACAGATACTAGGGATCCACCTGGGAGAAGTGGAGAGAAGGGTCAAGGACTGAAGTGATGAAAAATTTGTCAGGAATTTTTCCTCTCCCAAAACTGTAGATGCGTCAGAATGAAAACATTCTGCAGAAAACATTTTGATGGGTTTCACACAAGCACTTGCCTCAGCCCCTGGCAGCTAGCTTGCTTTCTTGCTTCACCAATTTCCCTGTTCCTTGGCAACCCACCTGGGACTCTTCTGGAAAACACTAAGCTCCTGGCTCCTTTGCCTTGTTCCTTATCTGGCTCCTGGCTGCCTGGCTAGCTGCAATTACAAATACATAATGTCCTTTGTGAGGGTAATCAGAAAACCCCAAAGGAATGTTTTTCACAGATGTTCTGGTTTGGCTTGCCAGCTTCTGAGCTGCTCATTTCTTCAGGAAATATCAAACCAAGTGGCCAGGAAAGCCAGCAGCAGTGGAGGCAGGATGCTGATTTACCCCAAGGTTTTCTGATGAATGGAGTTCCCTAAACAGCTTAGTGCCTTAGAGTCATTTGGTCCTCCCTCCTCAAATCTGTTGACTAATGGGCATGTAGGTGTTGAAGCTGTACAGGTACATACCTTGCCAAGTGATATCAAAATTGGGAACTGGGAAACTTACCCAGGAAAATTATTGCAAACTTCTTCCCTTTTTTTAAATTTCCATTGTAATGTAAAGTTTGCATTTCTTACTTTGTTCCCCAAATTAGAATGGAGATTTTGAAAAAACATGTTGAAATTCTTGACTACTGGAAATTCTAGTTCTTCTGCAGTTCTGTTACATGTCTACTGCCATGTGGTCTTTTCCAGTATCTCATCCTTGAGTTCTACAATTCCTCTGTTAGCCTAGATCTTTTGAAACCAAACAACAAAATGCCCTATTTTACTTTCCTGCTGACTCACACAGAGGGTGACAGCCTCCTACTGTTAGCAGTTACCTCCTTTGCTCATTGCTGGAAGTCTGCTTAGTGACTGTTGTTATCACAAACCTTCTGCTAATCCTACCATGGAAATACAATCTTTCCTGAGTTCTTTTTCTTTTTTAAGAACTTAGTAAGTTCATAGAAGAAAAACAACCGAACAAAAAACCACTGAGTTTGTTGATTCACTTACTCAGTAATTAAGAAAGTCTAAAATTTACCTGCATGTGTATAACTCACCCCCTGAATCATATGTATTATTAAACATTTTCTCCCAGAAACATGAAAATGAACCTATAGAATCCTTCAGAGAAATCTATTGCTTGTATGGCATGAAGCTTAGCTGGAAAACCTCTGCCTATATGATACATATTGGAGAATCTTGAGCCCCCAAGCCTGCATAGCTCACAGAAGTGCCAGGGTGTTCCTGGCACTGCCCACTCTCCACAGCTGGGCAAGCAAAAGCCGTAAGACCAGTGGCTCTCAGCAGAGAGATAGCAGGAGTGAGATTTCAGACCAAGTCTATATTTTAAGTTCAACTACTGCTTGCAGAAACTAGAACCTTGGACTTTCTCACATGCTAGTCTGCTTGGAGCTACAGCCTATATGTAGAGTACCCTCTGACTTCCACGTACTTAAAAAGAGCTGGTACTTTGCCTTCATGAAGCTTTATCCTGTATCTTAAAACTTGAGCTTGAGTTTGTCTTTGGTAACCAGCAGGTGAACAAATTGCTTACTGAAGTTCAAGATTGTCATCTTCTAGTTGCTACATTCCATGATAATAAAATAGAAGAGGGGAAGGTTCAGTTTTCACGAGGCTTGCTTTCTATTGGGAAGGTGACTATATATAAAGGGTTATGTTTCTTTTCTGTGGGTACTGAATCAGAGCTTGACATTTCTGAATCTTTCATGTTTGCTAACAATTGTAGTATGTTAATATGCATATTGATATCTATTTATTGTTGTTATTATTTTCCCAGATTCTGCTTGTCTCCAATGGAGGGAAGTTTATGAAAAAGACACTGATTGGGGAAGCTTATATCTGGCTTGACAAAGTGGATCTAAGGAAAAGAATAGTAAACTGGCACAAACTGTTGGTCAGCTCCACACAAACACACTGAGCAGAGATGTCTGCTTAGGGCACAAAATCTGCAGAGTCTGCTATAAACAGCATCACTCCAAGACTATAGTTTGATATCATTGTGTTTAGCTAGTCTTTCAGAATACAAAGTAGAAAAGAGCAGTCTCTGGGCTACATAGCAAACTTAAATGAGGGCTAGTACATTTGTTTTGCTGCAAAAGATAGCAAAAGCAAAAGAAAACCTGGGCCCAGAAGTTAAAAAGTGCGGCTGTTTGAACCGAAGACTGACATGAGAGCTCGGTGATGTTGGACTCTTTGTGAAGAGAGTAACTGTGAAGGAAATAATGAAGGCTGGAAGGCAGGTGTTAATGCAGAGTTCAGCTGCAGATGGAGGTAGTGTGATGGGAAGAGCAGTCTGGTTTTCTGTCTCAGAAGGAGATCACTTTATGCAAAAGCACCTAGGGTGACTGACTTTCCAGATCTCACTTATCAGAAGTGCAAAACTTGTTGCTCTGCACCTTAAGATCTCTGATAATTCTCTGTAGTGAGATTATGCCACTTGACACAAACTGCAAGGTGTGGTAATGTTATTTTACATTATTCTTTCCTTTATTTTTCCTTCAAAAACTATGCTGTGAAGAATCAGATCTGATTGTTTCATTTGTTTCTGTGTGTTAACAAGGAATTTAAACCGCTGTCCTGAAATGTAAGTGATTAAAATATATAAATGGTCTGTAATTTGGGATGTGGTTTGAAAGAAAAAGGACAGGATGCAAACTGCACTACAACAGGCAGAAAAAAATGCTGTTTTGATGCCAGTGACACCGTACTTCACCCTTCCCTTTGAATCGGCAGTTTTAAAAAAGTTTGAAATTGAAGAGATTTAGGCACTGGGACTAATACCATTATTCCAACTACTCCTTCCACTTTCAGCAGTTAGTCTTTACTGAAACTGTACAGAGGTGATGAATTCTAGGCTATTTTGTAGGTACTTTGGAACAGTGAACCCACTATGCTAACACCAACCCACTCGGTGCAGGGCTCTGTATCACATCAGTGACACACTTGAAATCTAAAGGAAACGGATAGCAGGGCAGTTACTGCCTGGATACTGTTGCATTAGAACAAATTAAGAACATCCTTTGCTATCTCAGGTGAATGTCTTAGTGTAATCCACTCAACAGTGTGGCTTCTCAGTTAGGAAAAAAGTAAATAGGAAGATAACTTGCAACTGTGTCAGCACTTCCATGCTCAGAGTCCCACTTTCAGAGGCTTGAAGCCAAGTAGTTAGATTATTTGGGAAGAAACTACTGCCCGGGATGGCTCAGGCTGGTTGTTATGTAACATTTTTTGAAGATGGGAGAGCTTTTTCTCCCATTCCTAAAAGTATGGCAGTTTCTTTAAAAACCAAGAATCAATATGGTACTAAAATCCCATGTTGCTCAGAAGTCATGCAATATTTCACAGTTTCATTAAAAAGTAGTTTCCCTGAAAATATTAGCTCATGACCTTTGCATATTTAAAAAGAAAATGACCAAAATTCTGTGCTCCAGACTTTTCTCTTTCTGGCCCAATAAGGACTTTTCACAAATTACTTAATGTACATCCTCTTATATTTTCTCAATGTATGTAGTACACTTCCACGGGTTGTGCAAGACCAACTTCTTCTGGATAATAATACATGCTTTTAAAAGAAGAAAAAAAAAAGGATCAGTTTACTCAGAAGCTGGACTGACCATGAGAAAGTTACACCATTTAATCTGGTGACACTTCCCACATACAGTTTTTGATTTATCTTTGTCAATTTAAAATAATACTGTGGAAAAGGAATAGGAGAAGAAACACACAGAAGATATTAATGGTACACATACCAAGGAAACTCCTGTTAAGTTATCGATAACCTGCTGGTAGCCTGCTTACCTTGCAAGCAGAACAATCACATCAAAATCTTATTAGCTGTCTTAAAAACACATCACTGACAGTGGAAGTAGGATGTATGCTTCAATGTCGAATTCTATGCTTTCACCAGTATATGTATACCCTACCTCTCATACATTTTGAAAACAGTCCTCTGGAGTTATTGTAAGCATTCTATATGTTTTGATGTTGTGTATGTTTTTATAAAAAGGTAAATACTTCAAAGAAAAAAATCCCCAATCTAACCAAAAATTCCTATGTAGGTATATTTGACATAATGCGTTGCTCTTTTGGTAGGTTATTTTGCATTCCTGATGACTATAGCATGTTCTTTTCTTGAAAAAAATACCAAACTCCCCTTCCAACTTCTAGTTTCAATTACTGTGTGAAGTACAAGCTGTGAGGTGGGCAATTTTGTGCGAACTGCTGGCAATTTTGTTCTTTCTGAGATTTGTTATAAAGACAGAGATTCATGCTGGCAGTTGCTATGGAGATTTCCAGCTGGAATGAGCAGTATCTGGCTGCCTTACTGGGATACCTGTAATCATCACTCTTAATTGAGAAATTGGACAGGTGTGCTTTGCTCTTACACACATACAAATATGGCCAATGTTTTTCTACAGTAGTTGTGTTGGGTGGTATAGCTGTGGCTGTATGGAACAGCCACCTTTGTGTGGTAATCAGCTGTCAGCAAATGGTTTAACTCAAGCATCTTTGATCCTCTGATCAACACACAAAATGTTTCTGCATGTTGAAATGGCAGTTTTGGACTCCTGTCATGAAATGCAAAGAGTAGTTGTCAGGAATGCAGCACTGCCTTTGGCAGCTGCAGGAAGGCTGGGGCTCCTTTGGTGTCACCCTGGATGGGCTAGTGACAGACCTGGACCCACACTCCCTCTTTTCCAATGCAACATCTTTCAGAGGTCAGAGGATGCTTCCAAACTGTGCCAAGTTCCTTTTTTGACCAAATTTCTAGGTTGTACTGGAATCACTCTATGCAACACAGGTTCGTGTTTGAATGCATTTTTTCCCCCTTTTTTTTCCCCCCCCTTGTTTTATGAGTGGTCAGAAAAAACTCCCTTGAGACAGTGTTTTGTAAAGAATAATCTAACAAGGACTATTAGTATTTTTTTACTTTTTTTGTATATATCTCAGTATATTTTTTTTTTACTTTTTTTCTCATTAAGTTTTGTTTATCTGGCCAAAAGTGCTTAGATGTGGCAACAGCTTTTATAATTTCTGAGTGCTTAATTAGTGATGAGTTCATGTATTTCTATGGTTGCTTTGAAGACACATTGCAGGGAGGCAACAGCAGAGGCATTTTAACTTTTTTTATTCAGAAATCTGCTGAGTCAACAGAGATTGAAGCTGCTTCCTTATTCAAGGCCTTGTATAGTGAAAACAAGCTGAAAAAAAGAAAAAAGCACAGTGTGTGTGTTTACAAATGACAGGGATTTCTAACGTTATCATTATTATTATTATACACACAGTGAGCAGCAAACAGCCACTTCTTTTTTTTTTTCAGGTTAAAACTAGACATGAGTGTTTCTATGATGAATGTTGAATTAACTATTTATCATCACACTTTAAAGGGATAGTATCCAGGGGCGACGAGTGCTGCTCCTTTATTATTACCCATGTTTTTTACATTACATAGATCCTGTGTGGAAGAAACAAAAACCCAATCCAAACCAGTTGAAGTCAATAACAGCTGATCTGTTGAATTAAACTGGCTTTAAATCAAAACCGGGGAAGTATTTATTTTTCTGGATGCTGGGTGTTTGCATAGTTAGGTTGTGGTAGCTGGTAACCAGCTGATATTGATTTGTACTTTGAGGATGATGATGAGTAAAAAGAAAACATCTATTATATTGTAAGCTAGTGTGTGCCCAATAGAGATTATTTAATTGGGAATTAGTTTCATGGAAATATTAGAAAGATGTTAATAGTATTTTTTTAAATTATTATTTGAATCATAACTGACACTATTTTAAGTACTTTATTTTCATTGCTACAATGTTGAATGTCCCAGATTTCATTATTTGAGTATATATCTAGATATGTACATACATATGTGAATAACAGAGAAAATTTGTCTTTGTGGGAGTGTAACTTATAAAGGTAATGAAACAGAGAGGAAATTTAGTGTAAGTATCCACCTACATTATATTTAACCACTAGTCCTAAATGCCTTGTGAATTTTCAGTACACATGGCATGTAGGATCAGTTACTCTTTATAAATACATGTTGCCTTCAGAAGGAAAACAGAAAGAATAAGTGAAACCGGATACTCTCTCTTTAAATCATAAGAATCATTTTAATGCTTTCTATATGTTTGGTTTTATTATTTTGAAAAGATTAATAAGCAAATATATTAATGAGCTCAAAAACTATAATATATATAGATATCCATAACGCAAAATAGATGATTTGAGCGAAAGTTGTTTTCTTAATTTGTTACCCTGTAAATAAGTATACATTTTTGTAAAACAAACTGAGTTCAACTCATTAACTCCATCTGACATCCAAGCATGTGAATGTGTCCTTATTTGGTTGTATCTTATAGATGTTCAGTGACGTGCTCAGGTGCTCAACAATGGCTGACTAGCGTGTGTGCTGTCATGCTACAGACAACGTGTACAGCATCCCAATGTTTAAAAAAATCCCAAAACACCAAAACCCCCCCACAACACAAACAAACAAACAAACAAAAAGATTAGTCCTTGGAGAAATGTAATGTTTCCACAGTGAATGTTGCATGCATAGGTGGTGGTTTGTTGATATTCATTTTGGTTTGAATTTCCTTTAATTTTCATTTTCCTTCCAGATTCATCAGAAAAAAAAAAAAAAACCCACAAAAAACAACCAAAAAAACCATAACAGACCTGTTCTAAAAGTTGTAAAAACTGAAAGAAAAGCGGTATGAAAATTGTATAAAAATGCTTGTAAATCTGTCTCAGTTTTCATTTTATGTATAAATCCATGTCATGGTTTTGTGATTGTATACAGGATGTATCTTGAGAACTTATGCAAATTGTGCTCTATAAAGGCTGTTATTCCAGTCTGACAAATAAATATTTAAAATATCTGGTTTGGTTTCTTTTCCCTAATTAACATGAAAATATATTTTGCTGTTTCAGATTTCCCGTGTGTTGACCATAGTGGTTTTATTGTAATGCTATACACACTGCCCATATTCATCTGTTCTATTTCATCATTAGCACACCTCCCTGGGCATTACTAGTGTTCCACATTTCATTTTGAAAGAACGGTTAGTTCATCTAAACTTTTCTTCAAACAAATCAGAACCAGAATCCACATGCAACTTGTTGATCTCTTCACACAGATTCATCTCTGGTGTCCTATATAGATAGATAACAAATAAAGGTGAATACATCAGCACAGTTTAGAAACATATAGGATTCTGTCTCCTCGCTGCAAGCAAAAAACAAAACTGTCAACTAACTATGTATCCTTTTAAGTTCCTGAAGAAGGCAGAATAAGAAAGCACGTGATAAATTGTAAAAGGATTTTCTGGCACTTTCCTCCAGCAGAAAGATGGAATGATTTTCAGGAACAATGTCTTTTAGAACTACAAACAAGAAAGAAGTTTCTTTCAGCAATCACTTTTATATTACACAATTGTACCTGACTTGCTGAATGTCTATGACATTTTCACATAGAGCCTGCATCTCTGGGTCGTGTCTAGACCTATATTTTTTATATTTGCCTAGTTTCCTACTTTGATACAAATAATAAAACATTTATACACCTCGGTCAGAGCAATCCCAGGCACAGCTACAGGTTGGGTAGAGAAGAGATTCAAAGCAGCCCTGTGGAGAAGGACATGGGGGAGTTGGTCAATGAGAAACACAACATGAGCCAGTTTCAGTGTGCGCTCGCAGCCCAGAAAGCCAACTGTATCCTAGTCTGCATCAAAAGGAGCGTGACCAGCAGGTCAAAGGAGGTGATCCTGCCCCTCTACTCTGCTCTCGTGAGACCTCACTTGGAGTATTGTGTATAGTTCTGGTGTCCTCAACATAAAAAGGGCATGGAACTGTTGGAACAAGTGCAGAGGAGAGCCACGAGGATGATCAGGGGACTGGAGCACCTCCCGTATGAAGACAGGCTGAGAAAGTTGGGGCTGTTCTGCCTGAAGGAGAGAAGGCTGCATGGAGACCTCATAGCAGCCTTCCAGTATCTAAAGGGGGCCTATAGGGATGCTGGGGAGGGACTTTTCATCAGGGACTGTAGTGATAGGACAAGGGGTAGAAGGTTAAAACTTAAACGGGAAGTTTAGATTGGGTATAAGGAGGAAATTCTTCACTGTGAGGGTGGTGAGGCACTGGCATGGGTTGCCCAGGGAGGTTGTGAATGCTCCATCCCTGGCAGTGTTCAAGGCCTGCTTGGACAGAGCCATGGGTGACATGGTTTAGTGTGAGGTGTCCCTGCCCATGGCAGGGGTGCTGGCACTAGATGATCTTAAGGTCCTTTCCAACCCTAACTATTCTATGATTCTATGATTCTGTACTGCCCAGTAAGATAAATTGATGTTTGAGTCTGCCACCTGGAACACATACACTGGATTTTTTTTTTCTGCCAGTTGGTGTCCTTTTCTCAAAATCCAAGGTAGTGAGAAATAGGCAACAACTTTGAGGATGCCTCAAGAAAAGAGGTGCCTTTTTTTCTCATTAGCTTACTTGATACCACAGTGACACAGGCTAGCTTCTTTTACTGTCCGTCAGGAGCCAAAACCTAGTCTTCCCAGTACCTGCCTTAGTCACAAAGACACGCTTTGGGTACCTCTCTGATGAAATAGGCATGGCTACAACCAACACTTCACCACACACTCAACCTCGCTTCTCAGCATCCTCTGTTATTTTGGTGAGACAGTTCCCATCATCCTGCCCAGCATGCTGGCCCTATAGATAAGGTTAGAAACATTTTCAAAGTGTTAAAGATTCATGGGAGAGAAGGCTGACTAGAATTAGCTGCCAAGGAAGCTGTAGGTTAATCTGAATCTAGCTCCAGTTTACAGAAAGTAAATTCCAGTGTTTCTTCACACACATACAGAAAGAACAATTAAATAATATGCTTCTTTTTAAATAATGAACAGTGTGTAACAACATGTGTTTACTCAGTTAAAGCCCTCAGCAAAGTGCAGACTATGCATTAAATATTTCCTCACAGTGCTGCTGTGGGGTTTAACCCAGCAGCTGGGCATAGTGCCTGATGCAAAACTGGCAGTGAGGTGGTTCATGGAATATTTTTAAAACACAGGACAAAATTAAAGCTCATGGAGAGAGAAATCACTGAAAAATACACACAGAGATTCAGCTTCACATTCTGCCTCTAAGGACAGGTCCCTCAGCTCTCAGATACTGAAAGGAAATATCAAATAGTCACTGAATTCATAGTGTGATACGTGAATCCAATTAGGCTCATGCTCCTATACTGTCACAGTGGAGAGTCCATGCTGCCCCCTTGCAGCATCATCCAGCAATGAAGCTGCATTTCATCCACACTGATTTCATGCTGCTAGAACTGCCCAAATAGCTATTTACTGCATTTTTTTAACTATCTTTTTTTTTCCCTTAAATAAAAGTAAGCCTGAATTACTCTTATCTATTCCAACGAAGCTGCATATCATAGAGTCATAGAATAGTTAGGGCTGGAAAGTGTCTTCAGATCATCTAGTTCCAACCCCCCCTGCCATAGGCAGGGACAGCTCACACTAAACCATGTCGCCCAAGGCTTCGTCCATCCTGGCCTTGAACACCGCCAGGGATGGAGCATTCACAGCTTCCCTTGGCAGCCCATTCCAGTGCCTCATCACCTTCACAGTAAAGAATTTCTTCCTTATATCCAATCTAAACTTCCCCTGTTTAAGTTTTAACTCATTACCCCTTGTCCTATCACTATAGTCCCTAAGGAATAGTCCATCCCCAGCATCCTTGTAGGCCCCCTCCAGATACTGAGAGGCTGCTATGAGGTCTCCACACAGCCTTCTCTTCTCCAGGCTGAACAGCCCCAACTTTCTCAGCCTGTCTTCATACAGGAGGTGTTCCCGTCCTCTGGTCATCCTCAAGGCACCCCTCTGCACTTGTTCCAACAGTTCCATGTCCTTTTTGTGTTGAGGACACCAGAACTGCACACAATACTCCAAGTGAGGTCTCACAAGAGCAGAGTAGAGGGGCAGGATCACCTCTTTTGACCTGCTGGTCACGCTCCTTTTGATGCAGCCCAGGATATGGTTGGCTTTCTGGGCTGTGAGCACACACTGAAACTGGCTCATGTTATGTTTCTCATTGACCAACACCTCCAAGTCCTTCTCTGCAGGGCTGATCTGAACCTCTTCTCTGCCCAGCTTGTACCTGTGCCTGGGATTGCTCTGACCCCGGCGTAGGACCTTGCATTTGGCATGGTTAAATTCCATAAGGTTGGCATCTGTCCACCTTATATCAGGGACTTCTCTATTACGTTTTTCTGTTTTGTCCTCTTTTCAATGGACTCTCCCTCCAGGACTCTGTTCTCAGTTTCTCTCCTATCAGTTTTGCAGATTTGTCAACTCAACATTCTTTGGTTTTGCTTATGTTAGTAAGTAAAGCATGTCTGAACATAAGAACTTCTACTTTTAAATTGTCAAAACTTTCCCCAGGAACATGGGTCTGCAGGCACAATGTCCTGACCATGAATCCCTATATTCTTTGAGACATCACAAGGGCTTTCATCCCAGGGAACACTAAGCCTTTGAGTTCTCATGAGACCCCTCCTGGAGAACTGTGTTCAGCTTTTGGACCCTCTGTACAGGAAAGACATGGACCTGTCAAAGTGGCTTCTGAGAAAGTCCGAAAATATCATACAGCTGGAGCACCTTTTCTAAGAAGACAGGCTGAAAGTGTCTCCTTGTTCAGTCTGGAGAAGAGGATGCTCCAGGGAGGACTTATAGCATGCTTCCATTACCTAAAAGCGGCTTACAAGAATGCTGGAAAAGGCCTTTTTACAGGTCCATGGAGTGATAGAACAAAGAGGAGTGGCTTTACACTGAAAGAGGTAGATTTAGATCAAATATTATGAAAAAGTTCTTTACTATGATGGTGGTGGGAGTCTGGAACAAGTCACTCAGAGAAGCTGTGTATGCTCCATCCCTGAAGGTGTTCAGGGCCAGGATGGAAAGGGCTAGTGGAAGGTGTCCCTGCCTGTGGCAAGGGGCTTGGAATAAGATGAACTTCAAGGTCCCTTCCAACCCAAGCCTTTCTATGGTTCTATGATTTAGTTGTCTTGGGTAGAGCTGTCTACAGATGCCTTACAGGAGGATACAAAGAACTAGGCTCTTGGATGTGTGCAGTGTGTCAAGAAATACAAGTTGCAACATAATAAACTCTGCTTATATATTAAAAAAAAAAAAAAACAAAACCTCAGTGGGCATAATCAGTGGAAAAAAAACCCAAAAAACTAGTCTGTAAAATACCCATCCTTGGAAGTATTTGAAACATCTGGACAAGTGCCTAAGTAACTTGATGCATGCACTCTTGTTTTGAGCAGGGGTGGGGAATTTGACTAGACGACCTGTCATTGTGTTTTCCAAACTAAACCACTGTCTTGGACTCCAGAGTTAATGTAGTAGCAAGAAATTACATCCTTCTATCATCACTTTGTTTTTTAAATACTCAAAGAGGACAGTGCCTTGAGTTCAAAGATGTCAGTCACCAATATACATTATATTTTAGTTAGATTAATCATAAGGGTCTATTTGTGCTTTTGACTTGAAGTGCTTCTGCACAAAAAAGAAGTGAGTAGCACCCCTTGTTTGGCAGCAGTGAAATTTCACTCAAGAGTGAAATTCATTGCTGGCCAATATAAATCTTTCACACCAAAGAACTGCAAAGCCTGTTTGCTAAATTGCCTCTCCCAGATGCAATGCAAAAGTCTAGTCTCATCTTAAAGTTGCTAATCTAGCAATTGTCATTCTCCTTTCCGCAATGCAGGATGCAGGACTTTAATGGGGAAACAGTGAAATCCAGTTCCTGGCACAGTTCTGCATTTCTCCTGCTTCAGGACCCTATGCACCAAAAAGAAACACTCAGTGGGACAATCAGCTATAAGTGGGTTGCAAAAGTAGACAAGAGCTGCAAGATTGTGATGAAAAGGAACTGGACTAGCCCAGGGCCTAAAACCACTATAGTCCTCTTTTTATGGGAAAAGGTACAATATTTAAGCAATGACACAATAGCACAGCTACTGAAAGGATTTTCAGCCCTCCAGATATTTCTAAAAGCTGTCTGTTCACTGGATTATGGTTCTACCTGATTTTATTCATAAAATGATCTTGATTAATTTATTTCTAATTAATAACTGGAAATATTATAATTAATTCTGAAATTAATTTCTGAGTATATTGCATGTGCTTATGCTTAAGAATAAAACCTAGTAATAGTTCTGTTTTATAATTTGTGTCACCACAAATTCTATTAACTTGAGGATTTAATGGATACACTGAGGATTTTAAGCAAACATTGCCTGATAATCCTACAAGTAGGAGCTATAATGACTGTGACATCCCCCACTCAGCATCAGAAAATAATAAAGTACTTTTAATACACAAAGATTTCAAGTCCTGCTCCAAATATGAAATAAACACTGATTATCAGCTCTGAAGAACACCTGAAAAGAGTGCAATAGATACAAAAAAAGGAAAGAATAAGATACTTTCCATGAGGTGTATTTACAACTCTTTTCACAGAAAAAAAAATATTGTGGAGATAAGGCTGTTAGAGAATGGGGACTGGACATATGCACCAAATCACTCTTTCCATATCTAACTCAACATTAATGTTCTGTGACTGGCATTTCAAAATATAGGGGAATTTAAATTTGATACTTTTAGATGAGGTGTTTTTTTTTATGCTAATGAAACTGAATTTCTGAAATCAGGTCCTGATAATACTAAAAATACTTGCATCCTAGTGAAAATACAATAAAATTTCTGATTTTTCAGCCAGTTACGTTTCAAGACTTACCAAGAACAATAAAGATGATTATAAGAATTTGCAAGCTTTTCCATCCATGCAATCTACAGAAAATAAGGAAGTGCTGTTCCTTTTCTTTCACAGGTCCTCACAGGTGGAGAAGCTGTGGCATAAGAAAGCTACAAGCCTTTTTCCGAAGTTCTTCAAATTACCAGAACTTTCTCATTTCTCCTTTGTAAATAAAAGGCCTTATTCATTCTCTTTCTCTAAGAGGAAATGAAACAAAAGAAAACCTCATTTAAATACTGTTTTCTGTTTTATGAAAATCAAATTAATAAAACCTGGATTAATTATTTTGTGTGTCTAAAGAAAGGAGGTCAGAGAAAAAACTCCAACTAAAGAGCAGTAAGCATTCATTCTGACAGCAAGTGCCCGGAGCTTGCATGCTGTCTTTGAAGCAGATTTGGGCTGAACATATTTGGGTAACTGCTCAGAGCTACTTGCAGTCCCAGCTTTAATTGACAATGGAAATAACAGCCTCATTTTCATCAATGGGTTTAAGAATTTGGAGGAGCTTTTACAACCTGGGGGTACTTCATTCTTGCTTCATCCTAAGCATTCAGAAGATGGAATAAACACAAATATAGCTACTTGAAAGCTAAGACTCAGGTTGTTAGGACCATATTCTGTTCTCGATCTCATCTAGCATAACTTCAGGGCACAGTAGAATTTAACATTATTTTTCTTCTTTTCATTATTGTATTACAGATAGAGGGATGCAAGCATACAAACTTTTCAACAGCTTTCCTAACACAGTTCACCTGATGTCATCTGTTTTCAGTTAATATTGGTGGTTTCTGCGCTGTTGCTCCACCTTGTTTTTTTCTTTCCAGTTCAGGTATAGATCACACAGATGGGAACTCTTCACCTGGTTCACTCCTTGGCTCCCACTAGCACATGATGATGGTTCCTTACTTCCTTAGCTTAGATTAAATTCTATATTCAAGCATGGAAGAGCCTTGAAGCTTTAGAGGGGTGCACTGTAGGCATTCAAATTTAGGTAAAATAAATCTCACTCTGGAAGTCTTAACTATCATCACAAAATTGTAAGCCAAGTGAACACTGCAGTTTTAGGTACAACAATAATGCTTGGTAAGCAGGTAAGCATGATTTAGTTTAATGAAAATAAATTCTGTGCAGGCTCAAATCCTTTGTTCATGACAGACTAATTGATAGTATATGATATGTCTGAGGCTGCTTTAGGAGAAGAATCCAGACCTCCAGACTGCGTTTGCTTAACACCACTCACACAAAATGTATTCGTCTGAGCTATTCTGAGCTCTTCAGGACACTGTGGTAACATCTAAAGCTACCTGAAATGAATCTCCCTTTTGTTGTTTTGCTGCAAGGTCAGGCTTTCTCTGATAAGAAACTGTATGTGCTTTCAACAATTTTTATCATTTTTCAAATCACATTGTGTGGTAAAGAGGCATAAGACATGCACAGCATGCATTCTAAAAGCAAAGAAACGCAAAAACAGTCAAAGAGCCAATATTTCAAAACAAACTTATTTTTCAAATGCAGTTAAGAAAAAGTTTTTAAATGCTTGAATACTGCCAGTCCTGGAATTCATGTTCCTAAGAAGAAATATATTGTAAAAGTATTAAGATTTTTTCTGAAGTGTAGGAAGTACATGAATGCCAAGGAAATGTTGTTTAAAGCCCTGAAGAAGTAGTGTCTGGTGATGTGCAGCACAGCAAAACTTACATACACATTTACATTAAAAGAGAAAAGCAAGTCTGTGCTTTCTTAGGTAGCTTTGATGCGCTAAAAGCTTTTTTAAATCAATATAAAGGTTGCAAAACTACACAAGACAAGATTTTCTTGAGTAAAAGCTTGCATTTGGAGTAAGAGCTCTTTTCTTATTCCTACTATGATCCTTATCTTTAAGTTCAACATGACTTTACAGACCATGTTATTCTGCTGGCATGTGGCTTTTCTAAACTATCATTAAGGGTGAAATTAGGTTTATCATTATCATTTACCTTAGTTTCTACATCAGTGTGAGCAACACAGAGAGTAAATATTTGAGAGCATAGTAGCACAATGTGCCTACAGAGAAACTCCAAAGGGCAATATCAATCTTTATAATAAGCTCTCCAAGGGAAAGTTTAGTTACTCAATATCATCAGTTGAATAATGAAGTAGTTATTACTATATAGGTCATCAGAAAAGCCAAGAGAAGCAGAAAAAAACATTTGATTGTAGTGTAAATGAAGGAGTGATGCAACAATATTATGAAGTTTGATGCCTGTGGGAAAAATATTTCCCTGAATCATTGAGTTACCTTGAAAATTTCTTACAGGCAATCTTTTTGCATGTTCCAAATAGAAGAAATAGAGTCTCTGTCAAATACATCCTATTATTATTATTATTAATAATAATAATATTTAATTATAATTATATATTATAATATAATATAATATAATATGATATATTATATTATATATAATATAATATAATATATTATATTATATATATAATATATATAATATATATATAATATATAAAATATATATATTATATATTATATATATTATATATATAATATATATATAATGTATATATAAAATATATATAATATATACATTATATATATAATATATATATATAATATAATATAATATATTATATATATTATAATTATATATTTAAAGTATAATTTAGGAAAACAGCACCAAGAGGTGAAAAACTGATGTTTTTAAACTGAGGTTTAAACTGATTCTTTCACATTTATGTACTTAATATCACTGATGGATGCTAATGCACCAAGCACAGATGATTCACCAGTATTTTGTATTTTTTACTTTTTTCTGTAGCTCTTAAAAACACTCCTGCTACAGCAACACCAAGTAATAACACCAAGCAGCAGTATTTTGGCAGTGCCACCTGACTTCTTCTAAGATGTGATGCATCCAAGTTTGCTCTGATTCACCACTGTGCTGTCAGCCACCTTACTGTGTGGGGAGGCTGGAGCAGAAGACACACATGCACATGCCTACACACCTGCTTAAAATTCTGATATACTTAACCTAGTTACATAGTGAAGATAACATGTTATAGACGGCTGCTGATCTGCAGCAGTAAAGCCTGGTGAAGGTCAGTGAAAGAGCAGCACTCTTTCTTTATCAGAGGAGCTGAAGGACCTGCTCCAGATACCCAACAGCATTGCCCTGTTTCAGCATCCTTCCCCAGAGAAACAGGGCTGGAGCCATCCTGCTTCTGCTTCTGTTTCTGCTTCTGCTTCTGCTTCTGCTCTGTTCTTGCAGGGGCTGTGACTTCCCTTTACACCTTCTTGTTGTCTCCTTTGTGCTTTCATTCTCTACAGAGTTTTTTATATGTAATGCATACATGTTTTTTTGCTGTCTCTGCTGTTCCTGAGCCAGGTTCTGCCCAGCTCTCAGGGCTGCATCACTTCACTGAGCAGCAGTACAGCAGATGAGATTTATATTCATGCCCTTAGAACCTCTGATGTCATACTACACTTATACTCTTGAAGCCTCTGTTTATAGAGAGGAAAAAAGACAATACCAGTGACCTGTTTGGGTTGGAATTAGATCTACTCGGTAATTACAAGTCTTTAGTAGATTCAGGCCATTTTCCAATTGCACAAAATTTAATCTTTATTTCAATGGCTGTGGTACATCTTATGTCTACAAGAATACTAAAAAGAGAATTCTACAGCCCAGTCAAGCTCTGTGTGGAAGAATATGAAGAGGTATAAAATAAAAATATATTTAAAACCATAAAAAGAAAAGTAGGTTGTGTCGTATTTTTCACATTTGAAAAACCCCAGAACACTATTAGGTTTTTTAACACTGCAGCTCTTACTTATCAAAGAACAGTTATCACATTTCAAAGATTCAGGTACTATACTGTAGGCTGGAGGAAGGCACTTTATCTTTCTCAAGAGTAAAAGTCAAAAACCTTTTGCTGGATTTGGACACCTGTGATAGACTGACAGAGAGAGAGGAGTTGGCATCATCATTCGCTCAATAACTGGGCACTCATCTGACATGTGAATGGTCATGGTTCATATTCCTCACATCTACATGTTTCTCATCAAAGCCTGGAAAAAAGTTTTCCTTTTATACTAACTCCAGCAGGCCCTTACCCTGTGATAACTTGAGTCCTGGCAAAAAAAATCATAGAGTGGTTTGGATTGTAAGGGATCTTAAAATCATCCAGTTCCAGCCCCCTGCCATGGGCAGGGACACACCTTCCCCTGCACCAGGTTACCCCCAAGCCCCATCCAACCTGGCCTTGAGCACTGCCAGGGATGGGGCAGCCACAGCTTCTCTGAGAAATCTGTCCAGTGTCCCACTACCCTCAGCAGCCCCAGCAGACCTCCCAGAGGGGTGAGGGAGTGCTCAGGACCCTTACATGTGGACTGGACAAGGAATCACTGATTTTGAATGCCTATTTGGAAGCTGGGGAGAGCTCAGGCTGCACAGAAATCACTGATACCGTTCTGAGAAATTCTCTGCACTCCTAGAGCAAAAATTTGCTGAAACCTGGTTTGCCAGACTGGTCTTTTCTATTTAAATTATTACTCTTTAAAGCTAAAGGTCTGACAGGACTAGGAATTTAAATAGACTGCTGTCAATCACCCTCTGCAGAATCCAGCTCAATGTGCAAAATACAGAGCCTGCTCACTAGACACCTAAATTTGATGATTAAAGACAGAAGCTAATAACAGGGGATGAAGAGCCTTGATGGACTTCACTCAGTGGGATAGATAACGCATCTCCTCACCAGCCACCAGAACTAGGCACATGAGCTACAGCACTTAGTTTAAACCTCACATGGCAGCAGATGTTATGGCATTCACATCATTGCTCAAAATCCAGAGTGGTATTGGAAATAATCTCCTTAAAATTAATCCTGACTTAAAAAAATTATGTTGCAGATAAATTAAGGTTTAACATAAAGATAATAAGTGGGATCTTGCTTGTTAAGAGAAAAGGTGCTCATTCAATACATCCTCCTCAGTCCAGCCCAACTGACCTCATGTGTTAGGAAGTGTTAGCCGCCCAGAAAGATGCCTGCAAAAGTGATGTGCTTGAGTCTCTACTGAGACTCAAAAATACCTATTTTATTTGTGTATATTCACACTGTTAAGCAGATACCCTTGCAAGGAAGAAGATACAGATCAGTCATGGGCTTTAAAAAAATGCTTCAATAGTTATAAGCACAGATGTTTGAAGAATATGCTTTTTCACATGAGACTAAAAGTCAGTGAGAGTATGGAAACTTCAGGTTATGTGCGGAAGTTGCCGATTTCATTCTGTGTTAACAAGAACTGAAATAATATCAATTTTAAACAGCTATTTTTATACTTTTTACTGAAAAAGAATTATTACCAGGACTCCCTGGTGTTCAGAATTTTAATATTAAATTTTAATTATCATCCTGGATCTGTGATATATTTCCAGCTTCAGATACATTGCAGCCAGTCTTTGAGAACTTTGATTCAAACTTCAAAAGAATATGAAGAATGCTGACTAGGCAACAGCCTAAAGATATGAGAATAAGGAATAAGTGAGTGAGTAAACCCTCTGAGGAAAAAAACCCAGAGGCTAGATAAATCTGGAGCACTCCCCACAAATATATGGTTTTTTTTTTTATTTAAAAGTTGAAGATGAAGACTATATGACTACTTCTTATAGTGATATAAATATGGTGATACAGTTTGGAAAAAATAAGCCTTCCTAAAATTCTAAACTAAAAATAAACATTAATAACCATTTTATGGAAGATTCTTTGTGCAGACTCTTACATTAATTTTCACATATTTTAGATATTACCAACAGTGGTGTAACCACCTAAAAGAACACAGTTAAATCACTTTTATATGTTGCTTAGAATGAAGACCAGTCATAAGCTGCAACTATCATATCTTTAATTAGGATTTGTGAAACTCAGAAGTTTATCTCTAAGCTTCGCATCAGAATTTTCTCAATTAAAGGTTGTTAATTTTAAAGTAAACAGCAGATGGCAGCAGCGACTGAAACAGTGCCCTCAGGTTTACTCAGTAAGCATTTAGGTTAGGTTCGCGCAGATAACACTTCCTAACTTCCGGTAACTCTAGGGGGAGAAGCTACCTCGCCTGATGAGTCTGGACCTTAGTTTTACGGAAAAAAAATTAAACAGAAATGTGAAATTCTGGTTTTGTCTGAATGTTATGTGGAAACATATCTTTACAAGTATTCCCTTAACTGTGTCAGTGCTGGGGAAATCTTGGCTTTAGAAAGCAGCAAAGTCTGCAAATTGATCTAACCCTCCAAAATTTCAAAAAGGTTTTTTCATGAAAAATGAGAGAAAATTTTTTAAACTGAGACTTTTGAGGTATTGATATAACATAAATAATATGAAAACAATATTTTTTGAATGTGTTTCTGAGGTCCTGGGCTAGCATGTTGTGTTTATTTTTTCAGTTTTGAAGTGTTATTTTCTGTTATTTTTACGAGTTTGAGGTGTTACAGACAGCCCAAGCCACTAAGCAGTGATGATGAGACAAAATTTCAGACTTATGGGGCAAGCAGGGGTCTCCTTTAGAAGTCAGAGGCTGTGAAGCTGAAATCAGTGATGCAAAACATGGTTATTTAACAAAACATTTGCATACAAAGTGTAATTTTTGGCAGGATAACAGGAGGCCTTAGAAGATCTTGGGAAAAATGTACCTTTAAAAAAATTAACATGACAACATTTACTGCTTGTTAATGGTCTCCTAGTCATACACGCTTTTGCAAGTCAAAGGAAAAAAAACACTTTTAATAGTTTTTATGATGATACTTGAATACAAGTATGATCAGCAATCATCTGAGGACTTACAATCATAAAAAGGTTAGGGTTGGAAAGGACCTCAAGATCATCTAGTTCCAACCCACCTGCCATGGGCAGGGACACCTCACACTAAGCCGTGCCACCCAAAGCTCTGTCCAACCTGCCCTTGAACACTGCCAGGGATGGAGCATTCACAACCTCCCTGGGCAACCCATGCAAGTGCCTCATCATCCTCACAGTAAAGAACTTCTTCCTTATATCCAATCTAAACTTCCCCTGTTTAAGTTTTAACCCATTACCCCTTGTCCTGTCACTACAGTTCCTAATGAAGAGTCCAATCCCAGCATCCCTGTAGCTCCCTTTCAGATACTGGAAGGCTGCTCTGAGGTCTCCACGCAGCCTTCCCTCCTTCAGGCAGAACAGCCCCAACTTTCTCAACCTGTCTTCATACCAGGAGGTGCTCCAGTCCCCTGATCATCCTCGTGGCCTTCCTCTGCACTTGTTCCAGCAGTTCCATGTCCTTTTTATGTTGAGGACACCAGAACTGCACACAGTACTCCAGGTGAGGTCTCATGAGAGCAGAGTAGAGGGGCAGGATCACCTCCTTTGACCTGCTGGTCGCACTCCTTTTGATGCAGCCCAGGATATGGTTGGCTTTCTGGGCTGCGAGCGCACACTGAAGCTGGCTCATATTCGTTTTCTCATTGACCAACACCCCCAAGTCCTTCTCTGCAGGGCTGCTCTGAATCTCTTCTCTGCCCAGTCTGCAGCTGTGCCTGGGATTGCTCCAACCCAGGTGAATGGCCTTGCACTTGGCATGGTTAAACTACATGAGATTGGCATCAGCCCACCTCACAGGCGTGTCAAGGTCCCTCTTGGTGTCATTCCTTCCCTCCAGCATATCAGTTGAACCACAAATAGCTTGGTGTCATTGGTAAACCTGCTGAGGGCGCACTCAATCCCACTGTCCATGTCAGCGACAATGATGTTAAACAAGACCGGTTCCAACACCGATCCCTGAGGGACACCACTCGTTACTGGTCTCCAGCTGGACATTGAGCCATTGACAACAACTCTTTGCATGTGGCCATGCAGCCAGTTCTTTATTCACCAAGTGGTCCACCTATCAAATTGATATCTCTCAAATTTAGAGACAAGGATGTTGTGGGGGACAGTGTTGAACACCTTGCACAAGTCCAGGTAGATGACATCAACTGCTCTACCCCTGTCCATCAGTTCTGTAGCCCATCATAGAAGGCCACCAAATTGGTCAGGCAGGATTTGCCCCTAGTGAAGCCATGCTGGCTGTCACCAAGCACCTTGTTGTTTTTCATGTGCCTTAGCATGCCTTCCAGGAGAATGTGCTCCAAGATTTTGCCAGGCACAGAGGTGAGACTGACTGGTCTGTAATTCCCCGGGTCTTCCATTTTCCCCTTCTTGAAAATGGGGGTTATATTTCCCTTTTTCCAGTCATCAGGAACTTCACCTGACTGCCATGATTTTTCAAATACGATGGCCAGTGGCTTAGCAACTTCATTTGCCATCTCCTCCAGGACCCGTGGATGGATTTCATCAGGTCCCATGCACTTGTGCACATTCAGGTTCTTAAGATGGTCTCGAACCAGATCCTCTCCTACAGTGGGCCTAGGGTCTTCATTCTCACAGTCCCTCTGTCTGCCTTCCAAGACTTGGGTGGTGTGGTCAGAGCCTTTGCCAGTGAAGACCGAGGCAAAGAAGTCATTCAGAACCTCAGCCTTCTCCAAATCTTGTGCAGCCAGTTCTCCTAATAGCTCCCGGAGAGGGCCCGTGTTGTCCGTAGTCTCTTTTTTATTCGCTACATACCTACAGAATCCCTTCCTGTTATCCTTAACATCCCTAGCCAAGTTTCCTTCTAACTGGGCCTTAGCTTTCCTGACCTAGTCGCTAGCTTCCCAGACAACATCCCGGTATTCTTCCCAGGCTGTCTGTTCTTGCTTCTACTTTTTATCTAGCCTCTTTTTTCCTTTGAATTTTCCTCAGCAGCTCCTTATCCATCCAAGGAGGTCTCCTGGCTCTCCTGCTGCACTTCCTTCTAGTTGGGATGCAGCACTCCTGAACTTATAGCGGGTGATCCTTGAATATCAACCAACAGTCTTAGGCTCCCCTGCCCTCCAGGGCTATATTACATGGAACCTTACTAAGCAGGTTCCTGAAAAGGCCAAAGTCTGCTCTCTTGAAGTCCAGGGCAGTGAGCTTGCTGCTAGAACAGGATCGGGTTTTATCTGGGAGTTTGGCAGAAGAAAGTGAATGGCTGGCGTGTGCAGTAAGATACTATTTCTTCTTCAGAGAGGGACTAAAATTAAAGTTGTGTCTCCATCTGCCACCTCTCCTCTACTCCACCTATGCTAAAAGTAAGGGGACTGAAATTCAGAACCAGACACCCTATTTTTAAGCTAGAGGAATTGTTTCAATAAACATTTCAAACTAAAACTCAGTGTGTACCACTACTTGAATATTAACAAACCAGACTCAACGGCATGAATGAAAATCCATTGCTGAAAAAAGCACCAGTTTGCTCAAGAAAATATTTTTAACACCGCTTTACTGATATTTCCAACTCATTTCAGAAAAGAACCATTTGGAATATATCTGTAGATTAATACATCTATATATTGGAATATATTGTCATTCCCCACTATCTGAATAATGCTGAATAAGTGTGTTTCAGCATGAAGACTTTTATCAAATTTTGATCTGCAGTTGCTGATTGGAAAAATAAATCACATTGACCATTTCATCAGTTAAAAGCCCATCATTTTTTAGAAGAAAGTCAGAAAATATTTCATAAAATTTAGAAGTTTAAAGTTTGTCTTCCAAAGCCTACCTAAACAGTTGTATTTTTCAATCAAAAGTAATTTCTTTTGTTTTTTTCCCCTTTTTATAACAATAATTCATGGATTAATCTGCATCATGGATCATAACTATAAAAAAAAAACAAAAAAAAACAAAAAAACAGCCACAACCAAAAAACCAACCCAAAACCAGGAGAAAGAGTAGGTATCTATCCAGAAAATTTTACTGTGTGATGAGTCTGTTAAAAAGAATTACTCAGGATTTACCAGCTTTGGAGAAAAGGGGCAATTCAAAGAGGTCAGTAGTACCCCATTTTCCCTGGAAAACTGCTCTGGAATAAGTTTTGCCATTTGAATACACATCCTGATGATCTGAAGGTTTAGTTTGGTTTGATTATAAAATTTCTACAGCTTCAAAAGACAATAACTGTATTAACAGACCCCTGATGGCTGTGAAGATGTGGCAGAACATTGCCAGTAACCTCTATGCCCAAAATACATTAATCGGAGGTCAGAGAATCATCAGTTCTTTGTGCTTGTGTATGTATTACTTCTTTCACCTGCAATAAAATTATTTCATGACTGTTTTAAATAAAAATTGGTAGAATCATATCACTGAGTAATCCATGGAACCAAAGCATAATTTCAGCCATATGGGACCTTAAAAGGTTCTGTCTGGTGTGTTTTGGTTGCTCTGTTGAGCCTGAAGCATGAAGAAAAAACACTAAATATTGCAGGAAAAAATACAGCATACTCTTTCACATCCTAACACACACTTTCTAACTTCAAAACTGATTTTCTGTACCTAGGCAGTCAGATGTGGACTTGTCCAGCAGGTTAAAGGAGGTGATCCTGCCCCTCTACTCTGCTCTCGTGAGACCTCACCTGGAGTATTGTGTGTAGTTCTGGTGTTCTCAACATAAAAGGGACATGGAACTGTTGGAACAAGTGCAGAGGAGGGCCAAGAGGATGATCAGGGGACTGGAGCACCTCCTGGTATGAAGACAGGCTGAGAAAGTTGGGGCTGTTCTGCCTGAAGGAGAGAAGGCTGCGTGGAGACCTCAGAGCAGCCTTCCAGTATCTAAAGGGGGCCTATAGGAATGCTGGGATTGGACTCTTCATTAGGAACTGTAGTGATAGGACAAGGGGTAATGAGTTAAAACTTAAACATGGGAAGTTTAGATTGGATATAAGGAGTAAATTCTTTCCTGTTAGGGTGGTGAGGCACTGGCATGGGTTGCCCAGGGAGGTTGTGAATGCTCCATCCCTGGCAGTGTTCAAGGGCAGGTTGGACAGAGCCTTGGGTGACATGGTTTAGTGTGAGGTGTCCCTGCCCATGGCAGGTGGGTTGGAACTGGATGATCTTAAGGTCCTTTCCAACCCAAACCATTCTGTGATTCTGATTCTGTGACTCTTCCATGCTGTCATGAAGGGAGAAGGCCTGACTAAAGGAACAAAGGGGAAGGAAGTCCATCCCTTTTCACAGTGAATTTCCACCATAATACTGTAGCATTGTGGGTAAGAGAATGAGCATCTCTGTACACACACCAAAGCACAACTCTTTTTCAAGTCTCTTAAAGTAAAACATTAATATTTTTATTTCTGTCTTAATTTTTCTTTTGGTAAGAAGGTGAAAATACTTTGGACTTGTTCCTCCAGCCCCTATTGGTGTAACTCTAGCAGCTGGCAATTCTGGTAATTGATTTGAGCTGGAGATGGAAACTTCAAAGTACCTAGATATCCTTTTATATCTGATTCACGACACGCTTTATCCATCAGGAGCAAACACTCCATATTGCCAGCAGATGGCGACAAAACTCCAGAAAATGTGGATTTGTGTTTTCAACAGGAAATTAAAAGTACAGATCTTAACACTGCTAGACAGACATTTTTAACCTTCAGCATTTGAAACAAAGATAAAATCTACCCATACAGTACTGAGCCCCAGGACTGTTCCGGTTTTGGAGGCTTCTTAAATGTATCTGGTTTGGAGAGTTTGTTTGTTTGCTTGTTTGTTTCTCTGTATAGGAAACTACTTATCTGAAAAATTAAACCGTGTACCTAATTCCAGAGATCGGCTTCCTTGGCTTGGTCTCTTCTTTACCTTAGCTTACTTCAGTAAAAATGGTTTTGGTTTGGTTTTGTTCTGGTTTAATTTTATTCTGGTTTAATTTTTACTTTAAATATCAAAACTATTGAAACTAATAAGACTCTTCTACAAAGTTGATCCAAATGCTGATAGGTCTTATGATCTAAAAAAGAAAGAACCAGACAGATATTTTGGACTGATACATAAAGCAGCATGCTTGATTTTAGGATTAATTTGGGTCTGTAAAACACACGAAGAAAACATGACTGTTTTGGGAGGCTTGGGGTCATCCCAGAACCTTCTATCCTGTAAAGCTAGCCATGCTTCAGACCCCTGTTTTGCACCAAATCAGAATTGCACATGCTCTGCACTTTTCCTTGTGCCTTTCATTTTGTTGTTGATTTTGGAATATTTTAACTTTAAAAAAGCCCAAACAGCCTCCTTACCTGTGTTTTACAGAACTTGAGTTGATACAAGGCAGAAATAAAAGCTAGCAAAAGGTATTGCTGTTTGCCATATTCTTAGACAAAAACCTGACATGAAATAAAAAGAAATTTAACTTTTAGTTCTGTTGGATCCATATCTTAGTGGAGCTCTAAGTATTTTTCAGACAGCTGACATCTGAACTGACCTTAGAAGCCAGAGGAGCAGGGAAAGGATGAAAATAACAGAGGAAAGGGATAGAAACTAAGTGTGTGTATAGCAATTTTAGAGGTTTTATTCCTATAATTGAGACTTTATTCTATGTTCTAGCTGTATTATTTATTTTCTTTAACAATTAGATCTGGGCTAGTAATGATTAAACTCTTAAGCTTTGCATTACTTTAGCAATAAATTCCTGGCTTTATATAAAGATGCAATTTCTCTTTGCCCATGAAAATGAGATTTTGAGTGCAACACTGTCTCCATCTTCATGATGAGTGCTTCTGGAGCTTGATCCATGCGCAAGCAAGTAAGCATCTGGATTCATCTTCTTTGTTTCAGATATTGCAACTGTCTCACCTCCTCACATCTGTAATGGTGAAGATCCAGCTCCTTTCTACACCTTGCAGACTGGCAGAGGCAAAACTATGATGCTCACATAGTATTGTTCTCCGTGGATTAGTTCCATATGAAAAGGTAGACTAGGACTTCTCCTACCATGATGCAGCGTTTCTGTATTTCTCTGTGTCTATCAGTGTTAGCCTATGCAAGTACTGTGTGTATCAGTGAATGTCTAGCAGTAGTTTCTGAACACAAAGTACTGTGAAGGGTAGGTGTCAGGATGATGGAGCTAGGCTTTTTTCAGTGATATCCAGTGATAGGACAAGGGGCAATGGGTGTAAACTGGAGCATAGGAAGTTCCACGTTAACATCAGGAAGAACTTCTTTACTGTAAGAGTGACAGAGCACTGGAACAGGTTGCCCAGGGGGGTTGTGGAGTCTCCTACACTGGAGATATTCAAGGCCCGCCTGGACAAGTTCCTGTGTGATGTACTGTAGGTTACCCTGCTCTTGCAGGGGGGTTGGACTAGATGATCTTTTGAGGTCCCTTCCAACCCTTGGGATTCTGTGATTCTGTGATTCTGTGTCAGTCATATTCAGTAATCAAATAGCATATACGACATCACAGTCCCTTTTCTATTTCGATGAGCACTCCAAAACATCAGTAAAAGGCTACATAACAAAGATTAATGTTTCTAAAAAAAAAAGGAAATCATTCTGCTTCTGACCTATAAGACTATTATCTTCAGAGAAAACGAACAAATCATATTTTTTCAGTGATCTTGGAAACTAAGATTCATAATTCTACCAGATACGCAAAAAGAAAAATAAGTGGTGGTGGCATTGCTTTTAGGTCATGCTGTTATCTTCTTCTCCTCTACTAAATTGTTATAGAAATGATGTTTCTGTCTTCCATTCAGAAGATAGCTACCTTATCATATTTATTTCTTTACTTCTGCTTCCCTGCCCCCTAACCTTTTGCTATGAGAACATACAATGTGCCTCACAAACACCTTTTCTCTCGGAGATGACCTTACTAATGACAGTCTACCTAGACACTAAACAAATGTTTTCAGTTTCTGCTTATCTTTAAAATGTGCCAAGCCTATCTTAAATCTGAAGAAAGGTTTTCATGCTCAAAAGTTTGCCTTTTTTTTCCAGCTAAATGAATTATTCAGATGAAACATATTTTTTGACATTAAAAAACTCACTTCTGCTTGGTAACATAGATCAGCAAGAACTATCTTGCTGAGTTATTTCATCTCTCTATAGAAACCAAATGTTCATCAAAGGAGTTTATCAATTGTTCTTCTTTGGCTCATAAGCTGAGGGATTCTTTTTTTCATTTGTGTGATGAAGGCACAAGGTATTTACTGAGTCATGATTCAGTCCTGATATGTGAGGAGGTCATGACTCAATCACACCTGGTATTTTAATGTCTCACAACAGTGAATCTCTTCCACTCCAGTTAACTTGGTTACATGTTGATGTGATATGGCTGCTAAGCCTGTTTCTAGCACTACTCCACTTATAGTAAGGTGTGCCTCAAACGTACAAATATATGACAAATTTCCTATTATGAAAATGTCTAATATATAATATTGACCTAAAATTGCTCTTAGTACATTTCTTTCATGGATGAAAATAATCTCCCTGTAAAGCTGATTTTTTTTTCCCAACTCAAGGACAACAGAAATCATATGTTTAATCAACAGAAACAGGTCTGTTACTGTAAAATAGCACCTGTTTACCAGCTTTCAATCCTTTACCTGGTCTATATCAAGACCTCAAGCCTACATTGAGAGCAGAGGAACTGACAATACAGGTATAAGGTAATAGCATTTGTTCTTGGGGAACAGCAGAAATCACACTGCTATATTATTGCTCACTAAAGCAACACAGCTTTGAGATCTGGGCATAACCTTTCTTATACACAGCAGAGAAAACAAAAAACATGTTTTCATTACATGTAAAATACTCTATGTAGCACGAAAGCACAAAGGAGATAATAATAAAGTGTAAAGAGCAGTCATAGGGGCAGAAGCAGAGGCAGGAGAGCAGGATGGCTCTGGCCCTGTTTTTCTGGGGAAGGATGCGGCAGCTTGGCAGTGCTGTTGGGTATCTGGAGCAGGTCCTTCAGCTCCTCTGTTAAAGAAAGGGTGCTGAGTGCTATTCACCAGGCTTTGCTGCTGCAGCTCAGCAGCCATCTCTAACATGTTATCTTTACTATGTAACTAGGTTAAGTATATTCAGAATTCTAAGTAGGGGTGTGGGTGTGTGTTTTTTCCTCCAGCCTCCCTCCGTAGTAACATGATTGGTACTGCAGCCCAGTCAGTAAACTTGGATGCAATAGCTCTTTCTATCCTTCTCACTTCAGATGTACAAAACAGCAGCAGCTCCATGGATAATTAGTTTCTCTACTGACAGCAGCAGCTAGGTTTTTTTAATATCTCTCTACCTTTGGACCCATATTAGCTGTACGTAGTATACAGCACTTAACAAGCACTTCATGAGTCATTTATCCTTTCAAGTGGTTATTTTTCTTCTAAAAGAACAAGTTCTATATTTTGTTGATCAGCTTGGAGACATTCTCAGTGGCTTTATAGAAGCTTTCCTTTGAGCTAATACTTTCTTCTTTTAACACAAAAATTTTTTTCATCAAAAACATGTTATGGAATTTCTAATCTCAATCAGGATTTTGGAGCTTCTAGAGAAACAGACCTAAACAACTTCCTGAAGAAAGCTGAACTAACAGTTAAATGAAGTGATACAAAGTTTGGAAATGCATCTATCGACTAATGTATGCAAATGTGGGTATGGAAAACATCCAGGTTCTATTGGAAAAAACACTTATGAGATATATGTGTAAGACCAGACTGTTAAGTTCCAATTTTTTGCCATTTGAAACCATACCAGCTATCAATTTACACAGTTATGCAGCACCTTAGAAGTTTTGATAGAGGGTTAATCCTAGCTGTTATATGATTGAAATCTTCAGGCTGTACAGTCTGAACCGAAGCAATCCAACCCTAACCATTCTGTGATTCTATGATTCTACAATTCACACTAGTGGCATTTTCCTGCAAGAACTCTGTTTCCCTGGCCATAGTGCAATCATTCTTTCAGAAAATATCGCCAGATATCAGCAGGAAGCATCTTGCTGATTTTGGTGAAAACTGGAAAACTGGAGATGGAAATGTGGTACCAACAAAACTATGACAATTGGTAAGTCAATTTGTCACCTAATGGGATTATAATTGCCTATAGATCAAAGAGCTGGAGCAATATAAAGCTTTTAACCCTGACAAATATCTCGGTGAAGATTTACTTTCCTCACAGAAGGAAAGAACAGAGTAATTTAGCAAATTACAAGTTGTAAATGGCTTTAGTGTTCTAAGACACAAAGTGGGATGAGAGGGTGGTACACCGGGAAATCTTGTGGGGAATAAAAGGGTACAAGGAACTATTGGTGTGTTTAATGAGCTCAGCCTACAGAAGCAATAATATACATGACCCCCCAATAGTTTTGTGTCCTCCCTCCCATCTAAAATATGTTCTTAATTATTTTGTAGTGAGACAATGTGATTTAATGGTTCCTATTTCAGACACAGCAACTTTTTCTACATACTTTTTTGCTAGGAACTGTAATAATGAGATTTTTTAGACTTTCCTAGTTTGCTTTTGTCCGTGTTCTGTGATATATACACCAGATGGCACTCAGTGCTTATTACTCAATGAGTCAATGCCATTTACAGAAAAGAAATTACAGTGGCCAGTGAAACAATTACTGGGCTTTCTGTTACCTTGAGCTTGAATTGCAGAGATCGCTAAAGACAGTAATAGGAATTGATAACTTTCCAATTATGCCTGTAGCAGAATGAAATGCTGAGGAGGTCTTGTGTGTATCTGGTTAACAAGCAATGTACTTACTGCAGTAAATTTGAGAAGAGTGACCACTGTTCCCAGATATTCCAAGTGACCTTTGTATATTTTGCTCAGAAGGAAGATGCTAATGCTGCCCTTGGTGTTACACAAACACACTTAATGATTCTTTGACATTTACTGTTTTGGAGACCATTGCTTCAGAAAAGCTTAGAAGACATTAAGTTCTAACCACCCCAATGAATAGTAGGAATAAAATAAGAAATTATAATGAGAAAAAAAAATCTCTTAAACTCATATTGAAATATATGGAGCCCTGAACTCTCACTGAAATTCAGGAAACAAAGTCATAGTTAGAGCTTCTACCAGATGCGAAAAAATGCAGAACCAAAAAAACCATAATGAAAACATTTTCATGGAATGTTTCATTCTTAAAGGTTTAGCTTGAAAGGGAAGTGCTGAACTATAAAGCAGGCTTCAGTGCAGAAGTCCCCAGACTGTGATGTTCTTTGATAACAATATGACTTATGTTTGGGGAAAGTAATGTTAACTTTCTAAGTTATCACTTTTGCAAGTACAGAGTAAAAATGAAGATGATTCTTTTTCTTGTCTTTAGAGATTCGGGATCTCTAAACAAAGAAACAAACAATAGATAAGCTTTAACATGTATTCATTTCACTATAAAATTTGACCTTCTTTTGATTACAATCAGGCTGATCTTGAAACAGCTTACAATATTTACAATAAAGCAGGAATACACAGAGTGAACGGGAGCATAGTCTTTTTTCCCATTTCCTCTTGGATTATGTGTTTCCCCTATCATATGTAATCATGTTCTTTTCCAAGCACAGTAAGCCTGGGGATGCAGCCAAGTCCAGCTCTTACCATCTCCCAGATTGTGATAAAGTCACACAAGGAGCAAATCTCTATGATATATTTCAAGAATAATGAAAAGTCACATAAGAGCAGCAAAATTTTCCACCTAAAATACCAAGCAGCTGTGGCACTGGCAGGGTTTTAGAAGCTGGTATCACATCAGAACACTGCTGTTGGCTCATCTGTCTGTCCTTCAGATAACCACTGTGTCTCTGACACCAAGAGTTTTGAGTGTTCTCCTTAATCAGTCCTCACAATCCACTACATCCTATATGCCTGCCAAGACTCCAAACAAATCAAGTCAGAGATAACTTTTATAACTACATAACAGACACAGCTGAGGTTGAACCTTTTCGCAGTAAATTCTGAGATGAGATCAAAGACACCATATAGTCTGTGGTGCACAGTTGTGAGAATTCTGTGAAGCATTTTGAAAGGAAACTGCAAAAAAAATCCAACTTATCATTTTTAAAAGTCTCTTGTTTTTGCAGTAAGATTCCCACTATTTGGGTTTTGATTACTCACTGGATTGACAAATGCTTCTCATCAGCCTTTCATGAAATGTTCCAAAAAGTCTGATTTATTTTCTTTTTGAATGTAAGACTCTCTGAAAATTTTACTACATCAGCCAGTGGGGATACTATTGGGAATCCTCATCTGACATCTCATCAGGTAATCACAAGTTCAGTGTCACAGCTTTTGCTTTAGTTGACATTTTTTTTTCTTTCAGTAATAGTTACTAACATGGTAGAGGAAACTTTTAGCTTCTGTATTAGGAAAATCAAAGAGCTTTTCCCAATAGAATAATTGTCCTTTATTCAAGCTGAACATCTCACATCAAGTCAGCTTGTCTTTCACAAGGAAGTAATTCATTGTTAAGAAATAAGTCTAACTGCAGGGCCTTATCTTTATATGTAGAATGTTTCTGGAAAGTTATTGATACCAGTTCTTGCTTCACTGTATTTTATAACTTCTGACCTTTTAAGGCAATTTTATTTACACTGCCTTGTGGACTTCAAAGCTCTCTACCCCGCTATTTCTGTAGGCAACAAGAGAGTTTAATTTTCATGTTTTCACTGTGTTAACTTGTAAGACGTATATATATGATGTGAGGTCTCAGTACATCATCAGTGTAGACAGGAATAACATACCATATTGGAAACTGTAGAAACATAACCTCTACATTATTTTTGCTCCTTGTTAGCACACACTAATTATGCTCCAATGAGTGAAATCAAGTTTTGGCCATGAAGCTTTAAAAATCTCACAAGAATAATTTGCACTGAATACTATACAAACTCTCTAGTTTTCATTCTAAAAACAGAATTAATTCAAAACACTGTAAATTTGGTTTAACTTGCTACTACTTGCTACTAGGAGATAGCAAATACCAAATAACTATCGTCATAACTAAAATCCTGTAATTTAATAAATTTTGTTACATTGTAGTTGTATAATAGCCACTGCATTTAGGTAATTTAGACTATCTCCAGCCACTTAATGCTAACTATAACAGGCAGTTGTGTACTAAAGGAATGTCATTAATTTCTTAGCCAGAGTATCTAAAGGTACATGCAGAGTTAACAAACAAGCCTTTCAGGTAACCACAGATTGCAAGTCCTGCAGAAAAATTCCTGCAAAATGTTACAGGAATAGTACATTAGAAGAAATCAATAGAAGAGAATAATTTCTCATTCTTTTGCAATAAGATCATAGCTTCTTCTTATGCTGGTGTATGTCAGGAAGATACAGTCATATATAACAATCTTTTCCTTATTAAATTGTTCTTATACTTAATTACATTCAATATTATTTTTAATCTGAATTTGTATTATTCCATCATCTTCCCTCTGAGTCATCTGCACATCTGAAATGAAAAATATTAGGCTACCTTTTGTAGTCATCTATTTTTACACTGCTTCATGAAAATTTATCTGATACCCCATATAATCTATGTACAGGCACTGGAGAGAGATAGGTGCCTGTAAAATATCTACAGGCAGGATTCCAGTTCATCCTGTGCAAAACCCAAGCTCATTCCAGGAAAGCAATTCTCAAGGTCTAGAAGTACTTTATCAACATGTTTACTTGATACATTTTTTGCAGGTGAAAAGGTCTTTATTTATTTCCTTGGTTTTGCAAGCAGTGAATGCTTGATAGTTTCTAACGAAATCCATGAGATATTGACTGTTTATCACCTTTATAAAATTAAGCCAGTTTTAGTTAGTTTGCTTAATTTTCTGTTTCAAAGTCATGTTACATATATGTGTAACAAAGGTTTATACCATTCAGCACAGTTTTGGGCTTCTTTTTAATTAGTGCCGTATTTTACTTTAAACGATTCCTCATTTTTTAAAATATTCTAATTTTACAGATATTCATATTCAGCACAAGTCCAATGAAAATGGTGAGACACTAAAATATTACCTTTCACAAAACAAAGCAGTTACTGCAGTTACCTTAAGGTTATTACTGTATTCAATCATATTTATGAAGATATGGTACAGTTATGAAATATAATACAAATACAGAGGCAGTTAGCAACAAAGCAAAATAGTTCATTATATGTTTAGAATGACAGCTTCATTACTTCCCTACGCAAATTGCACAGTTGTAATAAGATATATAATAAATATAAGTTATTTTGAGACTAAAAGCACAGCAGGCCTTAGTTCTGTGTAGTTCTGCAATTTTTACATTTTGTGAATAATATAACTTGAAATTTGCGTTAAAATAATGTTAAAATGAAAGAAACGAATTATGGGGCTCTACGTCATTGTCGTGGTTTAAACCCAACCACAAACCCCGTCCACCCACTCCCCCCCCCCGCCCCCCCCCCGCTCCTGGAGGGACGGAGAGGAGAATCGAAAAGAATGCAACTCCCACTGGTTGAGACAAGAAAAGTTCAGCAACCAAGGTACAACACAAATCACCACTGCCACCACCAATGACAACAATGACAAAGGAAACAACAAGAGGAAAGAACACAACACCCCAGCACCAGCAGACCAACAACTCGCCCCACTCCCCCCAGCCAAGCACCAACCGACACCTCGTCCAACCCTGCAGTCCCCCAGCCCTTCCGGGTCACTCCCAGTTACATCCTGGGCATGACGTGCTGTGGTATGGAATACCTCTTTGGCTAGTTTGGGTCAGGTGTCCTGTCTCTGCTTCCTCCCGGCCTCCCCTCCTCCCTGGCAGAGCATGAGGCTCAGAAAGTCCTTGGCCAGACCAAACATTTGAGCAGCAACTGAAAACTTCGGCGTTATCAGCACTGCTCCCAGGCCAAAAAATGAAAATATAGCACTGCACTAGCTACTAAGAAGGAGAAAAATAACTGCTACTGCTGAACCCAGGACAGTAATCTAATTTAGGCCTGATTCTTAAGATTAGAAATAATCTGCTGAAATAAGTTGTGGAGAGAGACAGAAGGAAATATTTCTAAGGGCTATAAAGAGATACATGGTCTATTTAAGTTTAGCCATTTAAGTGAGGTAGACTGGCTCATACTCTAACCAGTCAAGCAATATAACTAGGGACATTACTGCCATGCAGCTCACAATGATCCATTTTATATAATTACTGTGTTTTCAGAAAAATGGGAAGAGTCAGTTGGTCCATTTAAAATAAAGTGTCCCCACAAAAATAATTAAAATATATATTAGAATTCAGTATAATCTCTGCATGTCAGATATTCTCTGAAGAATCTGAGAAAATGGAGAATCCATAATAATTCTATAAAAATCTTTCAAGAGCTTAATTTTCTGACTACTAAGATAAGTTGCCTTCTACAGTAAAGGTCATATATGCAAGTTTACATAACCCTAAAAATTGAACATTATTTACATTTTTCTTTATCCGTATATTTTGTGTTGGTACTGAGCAGGAAATACATGTTCCTTAATATAGAGATTATAGCAATTATAAAGTTTATAGACTTTATTCATATGTTTCAAATTGTGGTTAATATGTGAAGATCTCTGAAGGAACCGTCCATTTTTTTCTGCTGGGAACGATGGTGGCTAAGTAGTTTTCAGAGTTATTGGAAGTGGCTTCAAGATTACGATGCTATATTTACATAGTAAACTAGACACAAATGCTTCCTGCTACACACTGTTAAATTTCTAGGCCAATCACTGAGGTGGTTTTGGTCCTTGCCACGTAAAACCCTTCTGAAATACATTCTGACATGCTTCAAGAGTTAGTCTGGACAAAAGATACATGCAGAGATGAGGCGGTCTTAATGTGGTCACCTTTTTGGAGAGACAGGTTATGGAAACAATTGATACCATGCCAGCTGGCTCACATGTCAGAGAAGCGCCCTGTGCAATTTCAGTTTGTCAGTCTGCTATTTGCTTTTTTGCTTTTCTTGGAGAGCTGGAAGTATTTTAAAAGCCTAACCCAGACATCAATGCCCTGGACTCCTTGGAGATAAATTCATACTCCCACCAGTTTGTTGTGTTTTTAACTAAGTTGATTTAAATCACATACTTTTCTTGCACCATAGGACTTCCACTATAAAAATGGGGTACTATTCCCTTATTTGACACACACATACATACGTATATATATGTATAAACACTGACATCCATTCTAGACTAAAAGTAGGTAGCCTTATGAGCATCCAGCTGTATAGTGAGACGGGTTATTTTTCAAGGTACAAATTTATCAAAAGGTTGACATTTCATTCACTTCTATTGGACCTTTTTAGTAGCTGTAGCTTGTATTAAAACTATAGTCCAAAAATAATTAATGCTTCTATATGAATGATTAAACTGCCATAAATATAAAAAAAGGCATAATTTTTTTTTTCCACATAAATAAATATGATCTGAAGTAAAGAAGCTTCTAAAGCAGAACTTGCCTTGGGTAGCAAGTTCTTCTAAAGGAGAGATTTAGGGAGAAAAATTTTTTCCCATTACACTACAATATGCACTATGATTTCTAAGTATCAACCAATGGTCTTCTGTGCCAAATTATCCTTTTTTTCTCATTAAGCTTGATTTTTAATATTTTTTCCTGTTTTTTCATTAAGGGAAGTATTTGCATGTTAATTGGAACAAAATATTCCTTTGCCTTAGGAATACAAACTCACCAAACCAGAAAAGTGAACAAGCTTTACACAGGCAGCTGTGAATGGAAGCCACTAAATATTTGTCTATGTGGCACTTGTGATGCCTGCATCATGTAGGATGATGGTCAACTTTAAAACTTTCAAATTCAGCAACAATTTTGCATATTTAAAACCTACCTCTGAGAATTCATCCAGAGGTTTGCAGCACATCCTGAGTTTGGTGTTGACGTACTGACTGCTTCTAGCACAACCATTACCTGCTTTTAAGCTTGGTATATTTGTAGCTGAAGTGTAGCCTTATTCCCAGTTTTCTAGAGAAATGCTAATTATTTTCAGGTACAAAGAATAGTTGTTTATTAAAGAAAAACAAACAAACAAAAAAAAAAAAACCAAAAAAAACAAACAAAACAAACCCAAAAAACACCCACATTTGAATGAAGAATGTAACTAATCACTTTCCCATTTCCCATGGTAATGAATATCCAATCAGGCACATTCATCACTTTCTACTGTATTTCCCTTTAAAGTGAAACACGATACTGTTCTTTAGGGACCTAGAGAGGACATTTCCATCAGCAGTTCTGTATAAAGTCTTAGCTTATTATGAACAAATGCAGAACACTTCTGAAAGTGTTCACAGTCTCAGATACACCTGCAACAGAACTCCACTGGCTGCAGGGAACTCAGTATACATTGGGGATGAATTTTGTCCTAGGAGTTTAAAGCTTGAAGGAAAATCTAAGGGAACCAAGGGAAATCAAGAATATTCAGTGAATTTCTGATGCATATGTATTCTTTTTTTGAATTGTTTCCTCCAGGGTTTATTATGGATGCATGCTTTTCTGTTAGAAAAAGGTGTTCAAGATGTATTATTTCTAAGACAAAGAAAGAGCCATACCTTGAAGTATTGTAAAATTATCATATATATTAATCTGTTGTTGAGATAGACATTTCAGCCAAGTTTATAAGATGGTTACGTAGTAGTTATCTCTTCACACTGAATCTGAAATATTTTAGGCTTCAGTGACTATGAGTGCCTCAGGCTGTAAGATGTTCTGCCACATTCACATACAACTCACATCTCGCAGGCTTGTATTCTTGAGGGATGGTATGAGATAACAGCAACCCATCAACATGTCCTACTAGTGGCAGCCAAAAATCTGCTCCTGACAGTTGCTATAACCAAGTAATCAATCTGAAATTTAGGTCAGCCACTTTGATACCAGGTACACAAGATACAATAACATCATGCAGGAGATGACAGAGAAAAGCCGTGGTCCTTTCATAAAAGTCTATTGCAACAAACTGTTTTAAATTTTTATTTTCTATTTGGTTCTCGTGTAGAGATGCTTTAATATATAGGTGTGGAAATAAAACAACAGAGAAAGCAAATATCTGAGACACACATCTGGCTTGCTGAATGGAATTAGAAGTGCCAGCTATTAAATATGTGTCCTTAAGACAGAACATCGCTAACATCCAATACCGAGAATGTTGCTAGCACCAGATGTTATTCAGTATAACATTGTTCATCATACCTTAGATTTTCCCACTAGCTTGCAATGACCCTATCTGATTAGCAACCCCATCTGAACAGAGCGAGTTTTTAATTAAGGCCAGAACAGTGCTTGCAAGGCATTGATCCAATAAGGTATTCAATCAACCACACATTAGTACTTTGGTGGCCTTTGGAGAGTATTCTCTCCAAGTTGAAGTTAGGAGAATGAGGCCAGATTTTGACTGTGACCAGTAGATGCTGCAATAATATATATCAAATAATTATAATCTACTTTCAAGTACATCAAGGTGATGCTACCACGCCAAACTTAAGGTACATGATTAACATCACTGAATTAGATGGGAACTCCTCATGCCACAGAAATTTAACTAATCCCATGTAACATGTAACACAAAGATTAGTGAATGGGGAGAGATGGTGGATTCTGTGTAAGATATAAGACACAGATATTGATGTCCATCCTGAAGAATCAATATGGGTACCACTGTGCTGACAAAGCCATTTCTATTGCATACAAGAAATAAGAAGAATAAAAATGGCCCTCAGTTATATAATCAAAAATTTAGTGAAATAATTACAAAGCCATTATACCATGAATCTGTTCATTTCTCTATCAGATCTATTGCTGAAACTTAAAGTTTTCCCACCTTCGCCTACCCTAATAATTTTCAGTCCTCTCTGAGAAGAATATGAACGAAACACATAGAAAAAACAATGAATAAATAATTGAGTTAATCCCCCTTGATAATGCATGTGCCAAAAAAGTTAATTGTTAATTTCTATTCACACACACGAAAAATGAAATTTTCTATTCATTAAAACTAAAATAGCAGATGTGAGGTGCTTTTATTAAAATCTATGGCAAGTAATAAGCTTTTAAAAGCCTTTAATGCTATATATGCTCTGCAAAGTATTAGTAAAGCGTACCCATGGGTCTGAGTTGTGATGCTAGTTTACTAGTGATAGTTAGTGATTAAGATTTTACTTTCTCCATTATATTAACAAGTGAGAAAGAAAATAACACCACAGCTCAGGCCTCATTACAGTGTTCTTTGTTCATGAAACCTACTGAATGTCAGTTGTAAATATCCAGCAGCAAGTGTAAAAGTAGAAAGGGAAAAAACTTTTGAAAGATCTAAAGAATACAGCAGAAGAAACAGTTCATTTAAATGTTGTTTGTTCAGTTCATGTTCAATATTAAACCTTTTCATTTGACAGACACTAAATCCTCTCCAGAACTTAGACACATATTTACACTGAGGTACGTGAATAAACATGTATCAGTCACAAAATCATAGAATTCCAGGCTGGAAGGCACCTCAAGAATTGTTGGTTCAAACTTGCTTGGCAAAAGCACAGCCTATAAAGAGTCATCAAAAGCATAGACACCCAAAAGAAGTGATTTTAACCCATTGAAAGTCAGGAAATATTTGCAATATTTTAATTAGCTTTTAAATAAATTTTAAATATTTCTACATGTGTGGTTTATTCCTGCTTTGTGTCTTGTAAGTAACCTTGGTATACTGTTCCCAATGTATTTTTCCATAAAAGAATTGTTCACAGCATGCATAAAAAGGTGATGTAGACACCACAGTTCCAGTAACAGAAAAAAAACCTAAATAATAAAAAATGTGTTTCTTTTTATATATTATAGAACCCATGAAATCTGTGGTATAAGATCCTGCAGAAAATATTAAGGTCTCAAATTGCAATGCAATACCTTCAAATTTAGGGTTTGGAAAGAATTTTGTCTCCTTAATTTGCTGTCACTACAAATTATTACTAGAAACCCTTGGTAACATACCAGATTTCTTTTGGCATTGGATGTCTATGAATTGTCACAGAATCACAGAATCACAGAATCCCAAGGGTTGGAAGGGACCTCAAAAGATCATCTAGTCCAACCCCCCTGCAAGAGCAGGGTAACCTACAGTACATCACACAGGAACTTGTCCAGGCGGGCCTTGAATATCTCCAGTGTAGGAGACTCCACAACCCCCCTGGGCAACCTGTTCCAGTGCTCTGTCACTCTTACAGTAAAGAAGTTCTTCCTGATGTTAACGTGGAACTTCCTATGTTCCAGTTTACACCCATTGCCCCTTGTCCTATCACTGGATATCACTGAAAAAAGCCTAGCTCCATCATCCTGACACCTACCCTTCACATATTTGTAAACATTGATGAGGTCACCCCTCAGTCTCCTCTTCTCCAAGCTAAAGAGACCCAGCTCCCTCAGCCTCTCCTCATAAGGGAGATGTTCCACTCCCTTAATCATCTTTGTGGCTCTGCGCTGGACTCCTTCAAGCAATTCCCTGTCCTTCTTGAACAGAGGGGCCCAGAACTGGACGCAATATTCCAGATGCGGCCTCACCAAGGCTGAGTAGAGGGGGAGGAGAACCTCTCTTGACCTACTAACCACACCCTTTCTAATGCACCCTAAGATGCCATTTGCCTTCTTGGCCACAAGAGCACATTGCTGGCTCATGGTCATCCTCCTATCCACCAGGACCCCCAGGTCCCTTTCCCCTTCACTACTTTCCAGCAGGTCAACCCCCAACCTGTACTGGTACATGGGGTTGTTCTTCCCCAGATGCAAGACTCTACACTTGCCCTTGTTAAATTTCATCAAGTTTCTCCCCGCCCAACTCTCCAGCCTGTCCAGGTCTCGCTGAATGGCAGCACAGTCCTCTGGTGTGTCAGCCACTCCTCCCAGTTTTGTGTCATCAGCAAACTTGCTGAGGGTGCACTCAGTTCCCTCATCCAGGTCATTGATGAAAATATTAAACAGCACCGGTCCCAGCACCGACCCCTGAGGAACTCCACTAGTCACAGACCTCCAGCTAGATTCTGCGCCATTGACCACAACTCTCTGCCTTCTTCCTTTCAACCAGTTCTCGATCCACCTCACTACTTGATCATCAAGCCCACACTTCCTTAGCTTATCTATGAGGATGCTGTGGGAGACAGTATCAAATGCCTTACTGAAATCAAGAAAAACTACATCTACCGCTCTACCATCATCCCTCCACCTAGTCACTTCCTCATAGAAGGCTATAAGGTTGGTCATACATGACTTCCCCCTCATAAAACCATGTTGGCTGTTCTTAATGACCCCCTCATCCTTGATATGCCTAGTGATGGAGTCAAGAATAAGTTGTTCCATCATCTTTCCAGGGATGGAGGTAAGGCTGACCGGTCTATAATTACCCGGGTCCTCCTTCTTGCCCTTCTTATAGATTGGTGTGACCTTTGCCATCCGCCAATCCTCAGGCACCTCGCCCATTTCCCACGACTTACCAAAGATGATGGAAAGTGGCCTAGCAATGACCTCTGCCAGCTCCCTCAGCACCCGTGGGTGCATTCCATCCGGACCCATCGATTTACAGATGTCCAGTTTGCATAGCTGATCCCTAACCCAATCCTCATCTACCAAAGCAAACTCCTCCTTTGTCCTGACTCCTTCTGGGGCTAAAGAAATCCGGGGCCCTCGGGGAGAGTCTGCAGGAGTAAAGACAGAGGCAAAGAAGGCATTCAGCACCTCTGCCTTCTTTATATCCTCTGTCTCCAGGGTACCCACTTCGTTCAGCAGTGGGCCTATATTGCCTCTTGTTTTAGTTTTATTTGCTATGTATTTGAAGAAGCCCTTTCTATTGTCTTTAACCCGACTAGCAAGATTGAGTTCCAAGGAGGCCTTAGCTGTCCTAATTGCCTCCCTACATCCTCTAACAACTGTCCTATATTCCTCCCAAGCGGCCAGCCCCTCCTTCCATAATCCATAGATTCTCCTTTTCCACTTGAGTTTGCCCAGCAGCTCCTTGTTTAACCACGCCGGTCTCCTAGATCCCTTACTTGACTTCCTACTCATTGGGACGCTCCGATCCTGAGCTTGGAAGAAGCGGTCCTTGAATGCTAACCAACTATCTTGAGCCCCTTTACCGCCTAGTATACTTTCCCATGAGACTTCCCTTAGCAGTTGACTGAAGAGGCCAAAGTTGGCCCTTCGGAAATCCAGAACTGTGGCTTTGCTAGGTATTCTATTCCTCCCACACAGGATCCTAAACTCCACCATCTCATGGTCACTGCAGCCAAGGCTGCCATTGACCGTCACCACTTTGACCAAACCCTCCTTGTTGGCGAGTACTAAATCTAGCAGCGCTGCTCCCCTAGTTGGTACGTCCACCATTTGCATTAAGAAATTATCATCAATGCACTCGAGGAACCTCCTAGACTGTGAATGACTGGCTGTGTGAGTCTTCCAGCAGATATCGGGGTAATTAAAGTCCCCCACGACGACTAAGGCATGTAGTCGCGAGGCTACTTCCAGTTGCCTGTAGAAAGCCTCATCAACTCCTTCGTCCTGATCAGGAGGTCTGTAATAGACCCCCACAACTGTATCACCCGTGCCAGTCAGCCCCTTGATTCGTACCCACAGACATTCCACTTGCTCCTCATCCGACCCTGGACAGAACTCAATACATTCTAGTTGCTCTCTCACGTAAAGAGCAACTCCACCACCTCGCTTTGCTGACCTATCTTTCCTAAAAAGGACATAGCCATCCATGACCACATTCCAGTCATGTGAACTGTCCCACCATGTCTCTGTAATCGCCACTAGATCATAACCTTTAGCCCGCACACAGACTTCTAACTCCTCCTGTTTATTCCCCATGCTGCGTGCATTGGTGTACAGGCATTTCAGGGAGCCAGTCCTAGTACCCTTTTTCCCCTGGGGGACAGGGTCTAAAGAGCTATCCTTTCCCACAAGTGAAACAAGAGATTGATAGTCCTCCTTAGCCCGCCATCCTTCAATCCCTAGCATGTTCCTCTTGGGCTTGTCCCCAACAGGCCCAGTTAAATCCCCTCCCCCCTTCCTAACTAGTTTAAAGCCCTGTCAATAAGCCCTGCTAACTCCTGCCCCAAAACCCTTTTTTTTCTCTGGGACTGGTGTATCCCGCCTGTCACCAGCAAACCAGGTGTCCCATACAGCAGCCCGTGACTGAAAAACCCAAACCCCTGCCTTTGGCACCAGTCACGTAGCCATACATTAACCTGCAGAGTCTTCTTATATATCCCTTCACCCTCGCTTGCAACAGGTATGGAGGCAAACACCACTTGCGCTCCAGACCCTTTAACCAGCCGTCCCAGGGCCCTGTAGTCTCTCTTCATCGCCCTTACGTTCCTCGTAATAATTTCGTCACTGCCAACCTGAAAAACCAGCAGTGGGTAGTAGTCAGACGGCTGCACCAGTTCAGAGAGCTTCTTTTTAACATCTCTAATCCGAGCCCCAGGCAGGCAGCAGACCTCCCTGTGGGGTGGATCCGGTCGACAAATGGGCCCTTCTGTTCCCCTCAGAAGGGAGTCACCCACCACAATTACTCTTCTTTTCTTCTTGGTTGGGGAAGTTCTGAGGTATGTGGGTGAGTGACTAGCCCTGGGTGACTCACTAGATAGATTTGCCTCACCATCTCCATTCACCTGGCCCTGAATTTCCAAGACCTCGTACCTGTTATTCAAGGGCAACTGGGAGGGAGGAAGGGATTGTGAGGGTTTTCGCTTACCTCTCCGAGGAGGAACCTCCCTCCATCCATCCTTGTCCATTAAGCTCTCTCCTTCTGTCTGATGGTAGGAGGGAAGGGGATCCATAGCTTGTTGAACCACTTACCTCTGCCCTTGCCTTAGGGTGTGGTTCCACCGATCTATTTCACTTTCACACTCTCTAATGGCTCTCAACCTTTCTACCTCCTCCCTCAGTTCAGCCACCTGCCTGAGCAGGTCATTTATTTGCTCACAGCGAACACAAGCAGTATCATTGGCTCCCTCCAATACAAGTGCCAGGCTCAGGCATTCGCTGCAGCCAGAGACCTGCACAGCTGCATGTCTGCAGGAAGGCTCAGTCTGGGTACCCACATTAGTACTCACTACAGCTTTCGACCGTGTTGTAACCATGATCTATCTGGTCAATCAATCCGTCTACGTCCCTCAGCACTCCTTCCCCCTCCTGTACTCCAGGCGAGTCCTCTCGATGAGGCGGATGGAACGCTTCCCTGCCCGCTCCCCTGCCCGCTCGCCTGCCCGCGCAAACTGCCGCGCAAACTGCCTCGACCCACTGCCTCGACGCTCTCTGTTCGCCGCGCTCCTGGTCGCCGCGCTCCCTGGGAAGGTTTTTTAGCCACTCCCAGCTGGTGCCACTCCTCCTGGCTCCGCCCCCTGTGAGTCAGCCCCTCGCGGGAGCTGAGCTTCCGAGTCCTGGGCAAGTCCTGTTGAGGACTTGAGGCTCCCTCCTCAGTGGCTCTTGTCGCTCTGAGGTGAGGCTCCTGGACGCTGATCTCTCCCCTCTCCGCTCCGGTGTTGCAGGCGTCCTCTCTCAAGCTACTCACCTCAGCAACTGATCGAGAGTGGCCCTTGATGGCCGGTTTGAATCTGACACCGAGCCTCCTGGCTCCGCCCCCTGTCACACATGTAATTATGACGGAATGTTATAATTAATATTTGAATCTAAATGTTGTAATGGAATGAAATAGGGCAGGGAGACCAGAGCATTTTACTCACCATCATACTTTTTCCCTAAGCACCAGCTGCTGGCAGCGTCTTGCGACAGGATAGTGGGCTTGATGGACCTGTTGTTTAACAGAGTATGGCAATTCTTATGTTCTTAGTCTTATAACAGTGCTCTGTTTTTTGCAATCAAAGTGCAGAAGCAAATATATGGGAATGTTAACTGAAGCAGAGCTTACAATGGGAGTCAAGAAAAAAGTAGAACGCATATGCTCCATGTAACTGCATAGACTGTGGCATTAATAAGAAAATGGTATCACTGTAACACACCACGAAGTGATACACAGGAGGCTTCCTGACTCATGAAAATAGCCTATCCTTTGAGGTACTCACCTGAAAAAGCAATGAGGAGGTGTATATACTATACATACCTCTTTCTGGAAGTGATGGAGGTTTCAAGGAGTGCACAGTTTGAATGTTGTGAGATCCACTGTTTATGGATTCCTTACCTACATTTACCCCTCTTTACCTATCCGAATTAGCAGTAATGAAATGACCTCTTTCTGCTCACAATTATATTGAAGTGCCTCCTTTTCCCTTTGTGCCTGCTGCATTACTGTTGCACCCTGTTGAAGCGTCTGTGTAGGATGACACTTCTGGGCATGATGCTACTGGGGAAATAATATTTCAGAACATGCTATTCAGTTTCTCAAGGCAGTATTTTGGGAGACAGAAGGTAAAATCCATACATAAAGAAATGTAATTTCTTGTCAATTTGCAAAACTTCCCACAATAACCCATTCTGAATGTACAAAGAGTTGAGATGAATAAAATCAGGTTATAAAAACAGAAGTGAGGAAAAACACACACAGAGAAAATTAAAATACTGGATTTAAAATCTATGTAGAACCTTGTAACTCAATAAAAATAAATAGAGCTCCACATAAAAACAGTCTTACCAACATTATGTAGGGAGTTGAAAGGCTAAATTGAATTTCAGTACATTTGGATACAGGTCATACATGTATAAAACCAAAAACTGATGCTATAGAAAATTTAAGGCTACACTAAAAAATACCGAAGTGTTGAAACATCCCTCAAAACCTTCACTGGCCCTGTTATACCTATGTTTTTGTGAAAAAAATCAATCCTAACTACATTTAAATTTCCTCCAATTTCAAGTTGGAAAAACCAACTCTGCTTGCTTTGAACTTAGTTTAACCACCAGAATATTGCCTGTTCTGGATATGGTCCCCTAAGCAGAAGGCTCTAGATGTACTTATGCAGTAAAACATGGCTCTGAACACTGCTAAGATTTAAGCATGTGGAGGAGCAGAGCTCTGCTTTCAGTCTAAAGATATGGCAGATATGGTAGAAACCCAAGTATAATATCTAAGCATTTACAAGACTAAATATAAACATCTCAATTCTACTTCATTCTTAAGTAAAGTTTTTATTTCAGGGAAATTGAACCAAGATGACATTGTTGGCTGATAGCAGAGTTATACAAGAGCTCCAGATTCCTGATTTCCACTCAATTAACTCTCCATTGAAACACATCACATCTTCAGAAGAAGAATAATCATATCAGGGGGAATCAAACCTTCCAGAGACAGAACTTTCTGACACTTCAGCAAGATGCTGAAGTATTGTGTGCAGTTCTGGTGTCCTCAGCATAAAAAGGACATGGAACTGTTGCAACAAGTCCAGAGGAAGGCCATGAGGATGATCAGGGGACTGCAGCACCTCCTGTATGAAGATAGGCTGAGAAAGTTGGGGCTGTTCAGCCTCGAGAAGAGAAGGCTGCTTGGAGACCTCATAGCAGCCTTCCAGTACCTGAAGGGTGCCTGTAAGGATGCTGGGAAGGGACTCTTCATTGGGAACTGTAGTGATAGGACAAGGGGTAATGGGTTCAAACTTAAACAGGGGAAGTTTAGATTGGATATGAGGAGGAAATTCTTTCCTGTTAGGGTGGTGAGACACTGGAATGGGTTGCCCAAGGAAGTTGTGAGTGCTCAATCCCTGGCAGTGTTCAAAGCCAGGTTGGATGAAGCCTTGGGTGGGATGGTTTAGTGTGAGGTGTCCCTGCCAATGGCAGGGAGGTTGGAACTAGATGATCTTGAGGTCCCTACCAACCCTAACTATTCTATGATTCTATGGTTCTATGGTTCTATGGTTCTATGCTCCACATCTCACACTTTGATGAGCAGATCAGCATACAGAAATACAAATTGAACATAAAATACATGCCAGCTTGTTCTTTCCTACCAAGAAAGATGTCCTAATATATTACCCATATTTGAAATGAGGGTTTAATTAAATGAAGTATGAAATATAAACAGAGGTGTACTCATAACCCTGTGCCAAATTGAATCCTTACTGATTTATTTCATAATGTCCATAAAATACTTTCAAGACTCTTTAGCAGCATATTTTAAATTATTCCCCTAAGCCTACTCAGATCTGCTGTATGATGAATGTGGGAGGTTGAGTGAGAGTAGCTTATATGCCAAGGAGCAGAGGAAATAAAAGAATGACAAAGGACATTTAATAATAAGAAAGAGTGTGTTAGTTAACTTACATGTTCTTACAGTTTCTTCTCTCCAAGTATGTATAGTGGCCCCATTTTTACTTCCTTACACACTAGCCAATCAGGCATTACTGGAATAAAAGGAGCCTGCTGGTTATAATTTATATCAGGTTTTGTATCTTTTCTAATGCCTTTATCTTTTTAAATGACAATTACAGTCAACCAAGGCAGTTTACCAGTCACAGTATTTTTAAGCCATTTGTCACCTCAAATTCACAACTGGCTAAATGCAATAAATTTGGTCTATAATATCAAGGGTAATTTTGCTACCTTTATCATGCAAGTTCTGCATTCCTCTAATTACCTTAAATTTGCAGAGAACAGTAAAATATTTCTACAGTTAATATATTTTTTTAAAATGCCTGTCTTCACTGAATACTTGTACTTACAGAAAGATTTCAAATTAAAATTAAATGCAGATTTTCATAGACTGTGTCACAGTTCTTCCAAAAGCATTTAAAGGACAACCATGATTCTTCAGAACAAGTTACAAACCATCGACAGAGCAAGTGGGCTTGAGTTTATATTAACATGGTTTGATTGATTCCAACACATCTGTCTCAAAACACCACAGCTGCCTACCAGGACAGCTACCATCTAGGAAAAGATCAGACCTTCTGAAAACCAGTACACCAAGGGTATTTTTCACATGCGGGTAATGAGCCAGTGTGACAGCAATAAACAGCATGGCATCTGAGGGACATCGTATTAGTCAGCTTAGAATCCAGACTCATTGACTGCTGTCCAGTGGGGGACAACATACAGACCTCTTTGTACCACTGAGCATTAATTAGCTGCTACCAGTCATCTTTGTGCTATCAGTTACAAATATTAATATAATTGTATGTTTTATTCATTTTTGTAAGTGGCAACTTTAGGATTCTTCCCGTTTTGCATGGTGACGTCACACCTAAATGTGCTAAATGAAATAAAAAAGTCAAGGTAAAAGGGGGTGTCATGTTATTTTCACTGAACTGGTAACTGTGTTTTATCTTCTGAGGTTTAAGATTCCCACTGTTTAACTGCTATGCTTTCTCTACATCCCTTTGTTCATCACACAAAGACAAGGCTACATTTTGGTTCTCAATGCAATTACTCTCCAGTCCTGATTTTCCCAATATTGTCTCAACTGTATGCAGTCCCTTTTACTTCAGGGACACAGACTGCATGCACCTTTCTTTACTGTGAGACAATCACACATAGTGGCTCATCTCATGGTTTAAAATCAGGAGTCAAGCAACTGATACTCTCTCACTTTAATATAGTTATTTCTACTCACAAAAAAAGTATTTATGTCAGACATTTGCTTTGTAGTCCTAGGACTGAATTTTTCTGATCAACATCAGGGATCAAGAGATTAGTTATCTGTACTTAGCCTGCTTCCTACACAGACAGTATGTTCCTTGTCAATGACAGGTCATTGACCTGTGGTAAGAAGCTTTCCCTGGGTAAGACAAGTTATTTGTTCCAAATCTGCTGTTATCTTCAGTGATTGTCAAAAACGTTTCAAGTAACAAGCTGAGGTTTTAACATATAAGTCTTAAATGTTTAAGAAGGGAGAAATGGATTCCATTCAAGTTGTCTGAATGTGCATTTCTGTGAAAGAAGGTGGCACTGGAGAACTGAGATTTAATTTCTGCTTCATCTGTGCTCATGAGTCACAGGCAGGTGCCCTTGAGCAAATCAATCCCTCTTATTTTTAGTTCATATTTTCTATTGAAGATAAATCTGTTTAAAGAATTAGGCTTAATTTAGCACAGAAATCTGCAGCTCCCTCTAAAGGAGAATTCAACTGCAGAACACAAACAGTGAGCACTTTAAAAAAAAAAAAAAGAAAAAGAGTGTAACGTTTCAATAGCTAGGAAGAAGAGCACTCAGGGATAGGAAAAGCTTATGTTTTCTTGTAGAAATGGCCTGTAGCTGTTACAATATGCTGCTGTCTTTAAGCATCTAGTAAAAGGATATTGACCAGCAGACAGGTAACTATGGCCTCATATACAAGGGTGGGCCAGGAGCAGGATTCAGAAGTACGGCCAGATCAAAAAGGAGAGTAGTTTGATGTTAAAATACACTAAGGATCTAAGCAAAAGCTGGAAGCCAGACTAAGGAATGAAATTTGAAGAGTTTTTGCTAACATGTGTTCCCTAAACAAACAGCATCAAATAAAGCCGGGAAAGAACTACATTAAACATCCAGAAATGAAACACAGGAGGGGATCTGCAGCCAGCAACATGTGATCTCAGATGTGCTAGTTGGGAAGGGGAAACTCACTAGGTAATTCAAAGTTCTTTTAAGCTGGGGTCAGCTGAACAGCTGAATTAAAAAGAAACCAGTTACAGTCAAGATGCAGATGTAGATTTGGTCTATATCTACTCTGCCTATGTTGTTGACCAAAGCAATGATCCATGTCACATTAAAGGCATGTCCCATCCCGCTCAGTAAGTACTGGGGAAGGTGACCCTTTACAATACCCTGTGAGGTCCTTGGAAGAAACCACAGGCCCTCTAGAGGTTGAAAAATGAAATAACAATTTTATCATAAACTTCCCTAAACTTCCCTAAACATCCCTAAAACTGTCCCAGGAGGAACAAAAGTCTTGGCAAGTTCTTACTCTTACAAAAGACCCAAAGTAGAAGGAGAAAAGGAGAAAGGAAAGAAAGAAGGAAAAAACCCTGAGAAATAGGACCACCATGGACCCAGAGATGTCTTCTAGGTCAACGAGTTGAAATTCTTTTAGTTGTAGTCTTTTCAGTTGTAGCCCTTGTAACCCCTTGTAGCCAGGGAGACCGCTGGGGGTGATCTGTGGTGAGAATTTTATAAGGGACACGATAACTCAGTGGAAATTTTCTATAAGATGTGTTTCTAACAAAAGAGAAGACATTTCACATGACTTAAACTACAGGGAAATATTCCCAGACAAGATGGTTATACTCCAGTTAAATCACTAATAGAAAAGGCAGACTTTAAAATCTCATGAACAAAAAAACAAGAGGACAAATGACTACAGCACAAACAATTTCTAAGATTCTGTATGCTGAAGTAGAGAGAGAAAGGTAGGGAGAACTGTGAGCAGCTGCTGCTATCTCATTCAGACAACAGTGTAATTCTCCTACTCACACACTGACTAAACTTCCAGAAGTCAACTGCATTACTCACATAATTACCCACCTCTATATGACTAAGACTATTCAAATCTATCCTAGACAATGAGGAGCAATATTATAACTTTACTTTTTGATTAAATGTCATCCATTTTTCTTGGGGAAATCTGCTCCTTACAAAAACAAATCTATAGTGCCCCTCAAAACTTTAAATCCCATAGACGGGTTATGATACCAGGAAGAGCCAGTTACCCTAGGACATTTTTCATGCTATCCTACTACCCTCTACCCACTTCTCTGAGCCTTCCTGAGCACTGTGCTACTACAAAGGGGCATGCTTATGCTTAAGTGCCAACATTTAATCCCAGCCAGGAAGTATTGGTAATGCCAAGGAATCAAGGGATGCTGACACAAATTCAAGGAGGAGACAGAAATATCAGTTTGTTATAGATCCAGAGTAGTTCTCAATCCAAATCTGCAATAAAAAGAACAAAAGCAAAAAAAAACAAACAATCAAACAAAAGTAAATTGTTTCCTATTCTAAGATATGTGTAGATATAATAAAGCCATCTGCATTCCTGAAATGTTCAGCATTACAAACTGAAGCAGAGAGCTAAGGGTCATGTTAGTGCCTATAGAAAGAAAACAGATTTTTCCAAATATCCTATTTTACATAATATTTGATAGGTTCAACTGGAAATGTGGCAGCATTTTTGCATAGATATGCATACACTCTTGAGATGCACAGCTAAGCACAAGGAGTAGGAAGCCATTTATGCTGCCTTTGTTTACTAGGCTCACTATGAAGCAAAAATTGGCATGAGGAAGAGACATTGCTTTGATCATCTTAATTAAAGTTTGTAATGCACCAGTGGTTACCTAAAACCAAACATCATTCTCATCAGCTGTTCTCCTACTCCTCTTTCACACAAATATACACAGTGTATGTAATAGAGAGAACTTTTGTCAGCTGTAGGGCTGATTTCACTATTGTTTATGGGTAAGAGTATATACAAGAGACATTGTGTCAGGTGCTATTTGCAACAGAAAAGATTAGGTTCAATCTGCCCGGGAGATCTGCTTTCCCAGAGCCAAGTTCTTTATTCCCAACTCCTGGCAACTGAAATAGAATTTCCTTGAATAAAAAACTAATCAAATTTAGCCACAGAAACTCGTGGTTAGCAAAACATTTTATAAAGACTAAACATACCTAGATATCATGGAAAATGTTGCCATAATCATAAGCAGCTTCGGTTAATGCCAAGAGAAATGCCAGAACCTCAGGATGCATGAGAGAGAACACACACGACCAGGAGTGTTATCTTCCTTTCTTTTCCTATTTCTCCTTAACTCCCTACATTTCTCAGGCCCCTTAAACTCCAAGGTATGCTACCCATTCCTTAACACCTCTGTCTCTGCTTGCCAAATGATAAATGCATATTTCATCCATTCCCTGGGTGTTGCAGCCGCCAGGGTGCTGTGTTCTACTCTGACTTCTGTGCATGAGCACATAAATGTCAGCTCCTAATAGCTGCATTTGTATTGTCTGTATAATATGCACCACATGTGCTCAAACCTCTCTTTCACAGCAGGATTTATTCAGTAGATGGTCTAGATGCAAGCTGGGAACTAGGAACAAACCAAATAGAAACTTATTTACAGGAAAATTCTTGTTAATATGAAAGAAAACAAGAATAGGAATTCCTTTTCCCTGATTATCTCAATCTCGAGAGAACTGAAAAGACCACAGAAAAATACCAAACAAATGCTGAAGAAGTCTGCTGACATCGAACTGGGAAATTGTCATTTGTTCTTTCTTAAAACAACTAGAGCTATTCCTGACAATACAATAAACCCTGGTACATACCTGGTACATAAAAGCCAAGGATTCCAGAGCACCTTACACAGGAACTGAAACTATGCATACGTGCAAAGTTTCACCTTGCCCTGCCACTTTTTTCCTTAGAGAGTAGACATCAAAATATATTCCAACACATTGTTGAGCAAACCAATATTTTTCAGTAATGAAGTAAACAAATAGAGGATACGGAAGAAGAAACTTTTCTCCCAAAAGACAAAATATTCATGTTTAGGGCATTAGAACAGGCATTTACATACAAATGTGGCAACAAAGTTTTGGCAAATCTTATGTTTGAGAATATTGAAGTGAAAGAGTCTGTGTGATTATGGCCCACAGTTGTACATGTGGCTCAGGAGCAAATATGCAAAGAAGAAAAGACATTAAAGACATTATTATTATATTATAATAATATAATAATATATTATTAATTATGGATTGTTAGCATCAGTACATTCACATACAATATAAAGTACTAACAGGACATGCAAATAAAAGTGCAAGCAGTGCAAGTGAACTTAGTTATATCCACTAATTAATAAAGGCCTTAAAATCAAGCGCAATCCATAAGCTGGAAAAATAAGGAGCCTCGCGTCTTTGTTAAGATACCCAGCACTCATGGAATGAATTAATATGAAATTCACCATATGAGCTACAGAATTGAAGAAAGTCAATGGGAACATTACAAGAATTTAAGCTCTACATTGAATGTTAATGGAACCTATATCATACCAGTCTGATTTTTCTAAGGCGAGGTTAAGACAGGAGTTTACTAAGATATCTTGTTATTGCCTTAGCAGAAAGGCAAGATAAAGCAAGCAATCGAGTCTTTTGTCCTCTGTGATTCTGCCACCAGAACTCAAAAGGTGGATCACATCAGTGTCATCCTTTTGATACCCTGAGATTTCCCAGCATTGTGTCTATGATTGTTTCTCTGAAACCACTGTTGAATCATAGTGTAATATAGATGTAAATGTAGAGGACTGCTTGTAAGACACTGGTTTTAATTGTTTACAGCTCAGCTAACCATTAAACATTTTTTCTAATATTATTCATTCTTTGAGTCCACCAGAGTAAATCTTGGGATGAATATTTCTGCAAAAACTGCCTTGCATGGCATGTTAGTTTTGTTCAGACCAAGAAACATGCAAATCTTTGAGAGTTCAAGTACCTTCACCATCTGGGAAAGAAAGAAAACCCTTGACAGAGAATTTCTTCTTGCCTCAGAAATGTTTTAACATCCCATGAGATTTCCCTAACTGTGAGCATCCGAAGAGCTTTTCCTGAGCAGTTTTGCAGAGCACCATATCCACATTGAACATGGTCTATCCCAGGAGAGTCAGAAATTCCTCAGACAATCAGGAACTATTCTTCCCCACCACTGCCCCCCCAGCACCCCAAGGAATAATCTGAGTGCAGGAAATGTGAGATAGTTTGTCTGGGGATTACAACAGTCCCAAAGGAGTTGTGCATCACAATTAGTATGCAAAAGGATACAGGGAAGGTTCATAGCTAATGTTAATGTCAGCATTTGACTATATAACCATAACACTCTCTTAATTGTATGTAATTTCATTAAAATCAGAAATACAAAGAACCTCTAATGTCTCACTTTTCAGCTCAAGCTGTTCCTATTCTATATTTGCGCTTGTTTCAATCTTATTTCAGAGGAATGAATTTTCAGCCACTTCTCCTGGGAAATATTGTCATAAACTAAGAAACTTTGGTTGTAAGTAGGGCTTTTTCCCCCTTATCAGTCATATGCATCTTTAATCCCTGTAGTGGGTTGATCCTGGCTGGACACCAGGTGCCTACCAAAGCTGCTCAATCACTCCCCTCCTCAACTGGGCAGGGTAGAGAAAACATAACAAAAAGCTTGTAGGTTGAAGACAGGGAGAGATCGTTCAACAGTTAATGTCACAGGCAAAACAGACTTGACTTGGGGAAATCTGAGTGGGGTAATGAGAAATAATAATTTCTTCTTCCTAGGCTTATGTTCACTCCCAAATCCTCTACCTCCTTCCTCTCAGCAGCACAGGGGGATGGGGAACGAGTTTTGCAGTCAGTTTGTCTCTGCCATTCCTTTCTCCTCACACTCTGCCCCTGCTCCAGTGTGGGGTCCCTCCACGGGACACCCTGCTCCATCTCTGGTGGTGCTCAATGCCAGGTTGGACAGAGCCTTGGGTGACATGGTTTAGTGTGAGGTGTCCCTGCCCATGGCAGGGGGGTTGGAACTAGGTGATCTTGAGGTCCTTTCCGACCCTGACTATTCTATGATTCTATGACATAGTCCTCCATGAACATCTCCAAGGTGAGTCCTTCTCACAAACTGCTCCAGCATGGATCCCTTTCACAGGGTGCAGTCCTTCCGGAGCAGGCTGCTCCAGCATGGGTCCCCTGTGAGGTCTCAAGTCCCGCAGCAAACCTGCTCCAGCATGGGCTCCTCACTCCATGGGGCCACAGCTCCTTCCAGGAGCCTGCTCCAGTGTGGGCTTCCCAGGGAGTCACAGACTCTTTTGGGAATCCTCCTACTCCAGTGAGGGATCCTCCCTGGGCTGCAGGCAGATATCTGCTCCACCATGGAGCTCCATGGGCTGCAGAGGCACAACTGTCTCACTATGGGCTGCACCATGGGCTGCAGGGGAGTATCTGCACCAGCTCCTGGAGCACCTCCTGCCCTCCTTCTGCACTGAGCTTGGTGTGTGTAGAACTGTTTCTCTCACATATTGTCCCCTCTCTCTCTGGCTGCAGTTGCTGTTGCACAGCAAGTTTTCCCTCTTCTTCGTCACATTATCCCAGAGGTGCTACCACCATCACTGATGGGCTTGGCCTTGGCCAGCGGTGGGTCTGTCTGAGAAGCCAGAAAGCTTCTGTTGGGGTGGGCACAATGTAAAATTAAAAGCAGCAACATCTGTGTGCAGAACACCCAAGGGTAACATTGCACAGGAGTTTCTGTTTGTGGGGACAAACTGCATAGAATCATAGAATCATAGAATAGTTAGGGTTAGAAAGGACCTCAAGATCATCTAGTTCCAACCCCCCTGACATGGGCAGGGACACCTCACACTAAATCATCCCACCCAAGGCTTCGTCCAACATGGCCTTGAACACTGCCAGGGATGGAGCATTCACAACCTCCCTGGGCAACCCATTCCAGCACCTCATCACCCTAACAGGAAAGAACTTCTTCCTTATATCCATTTTAAACTTCCTGTTTAAGTTTTAACCCATTAGCCCTTGTCCTGTCACTACAGTCCCTGACAAAGAGTCCCTCCCCAGCATCCCTATAGGCCCCCATCACATACTGGAAGGCTGCTATGAGGTCTCCACACAGCCTTCTCTTCTTCAGGCTGAACAGCCCCAACTTTCTCAGCCTATCTTCATACAGGAGGTGCTCCAGTCCCCTGATCATCCTCGTGGCCCTCCTCTGCACTTGTTCCAACAGTTCCATGTCCTTTTTATGTTGAGAACACCAGAACTGCACACAATACTGCAGGTGAGGTCTCACAAGAGCAGAGTAGAGGGGCAGGATCACCCCCTTCGACCTGCTGGTCATGCTCCTTTTGATGCAGCCCAGGATACGGTTGGCATGACGAATCATTGTATGAAATCACTGCTTGTGCAGCCTTCCAGTGTGGGTGAAATACAGCATCTCATCAGCAGCTAGATGTAGAGCAGATCACAGCCTGATAGCCACCAAGCACAACAGCTGTCAAGCCTAATGCAGCCAGCAAACTACTGCTAGGAAACAGACACCTTGCACGGTGGATTCCCCAGCTACCAACCTAGTTCCTCTGGGAGCATCTTTGTGATACTCTAAAAAATGCTTATATTCTTCATGCCTGATCATTTTATTAAATTCTGGGTTTCAAGTTTGATCAGACGTTCCTGTGTTTTACTGGGTCTTATTTATGTTTGCTTCCAAGACAAAAATGTATTGTAAGGCTGGGTTTTTTTTTTTTGCAAGGCAATGTTTAACAAAACAGTATGAGATGTATCTGATTAAAAACCCAGCCAACAATAAAGTGATTATCTTTCAGCACAGTGTGTGGTGCCATATGGTGACTGAGCAAGTGGGAAGAACTGATGTTTAATATGCAGCTCTGGTGATTTACGGTTACTGACTGCCTGTAGAAAATGACTGCTTCTTTCATAAAAACCTAATTAGTTTTAAAAGTACATGTTTGCAGATAAAATTTATATTGATAAAGTTGCCAAAGCACTATCCAAATGTATTAGTGATCTATAAAAACTCAAGTGTCAGGTGCATTTTGAGCTACCTGTCTCTATCTGCCCTGCTGACCCTTATTAGAAGAGTCGCTTGAAATAACCACGAGCAGCTGTTTTTACTGGTTCTTTTTATTGTTTATTTTATTTATAAACTGCGTTCAATTGCACCAAATCAGGTAATACATCCATGAGCAGACTATACAATATTTTTCTTCTGCCAGTAAATCTGAAGACTTTGTAAAAAAAATGGTAACAGTCTCAAGCTGCACCAGGGGAGGTTTAGATTGGGTATTAGGAAAAGCTTCTTCACGGAAAGGGTGATCAGGCACTGGAACAGGCTGCCCAGGGCAGTGGTGGAGTCACCATTCCTGGAAGTGTTCAAAAACTGTGTACATGAGGCCCTCAGTGACATGGTTTAGTGGTGATCTTGGCAGTCCTGGGGTAATGGTTGGACTTGATGATCTTTTAAGTTCTTTTCCATCCTAGTTGATTCTATGATTTTGTGATTCTTTTCTAAATTTAGGGGCTTCTCTCTTCCTACAATAGTAAAAAATACAAGGACACAACCTAAAAAAACATGTAAAAAGAATCAAAGCAGCAATCATATTGTTATCAACAAGCTTTCATACAAAATATTTCATTGGCTTGATAGAACCACAATATGCTTATCCTTATAAAATTATTTTAAAAGTATTCTCTCTTACAGTAGTATAAATACGAAATAATGCCACTGAATGTTGTGTTAATTGGTATAATTCTGGCAGGCAGACACCTTAAGAATCATCGTTGTAGCCTAGTGAAACCATTGGGAGCCTTTACATTCAAGTCTCTTACTCCATAGATAAGAAATAAACATCTTGTGCATAAGACTTCAGACAATTCCTAATAAGTAAAAAATTACTGTCATATGGGATATCACAGTAGGTGTTTCCATTATTCCTATGTTTTCTGTTTAATCCTTTAATCTGGTATATATGTGTTTAATCTTTCCTTTTTATTGCTTGCATGCAATACAAGTGAATTTTTTTCAGTCATTCAGTCTCATATTAAAAAATAGGCTGAATCCCGCAGAGGTTTGTAGTGGCTCAAAATATGCTCTTCATTTCCTTCTGAAGCTGACAAGCACAACCGTCCTGTCTCCATCCTCTCAATTCTCTATAGTCTCATTTTGCCTTTTTCATTTCTCACAGTCGTTATCATTTGGTAGCACATATAAATTATATAAAGTAGAATCTTCAAATTATTTTTCCCCTATCTTGATTATTTTGGAGTCTCACCATCTTGACAGAACAAATCTGTTTGTTTGTCCACTCTTTCCTTGCCCTTGTTCTTACCTTTTTTCCTCTGGAAAAAAGAATCATCCTTTTTCACACAATTGCATACTCTAATTCTTCCCAACATCTTGTGCATCTTTCATTGAGTTTGGCAGCACTTTGCAGTGACTCTGTTTTCTATACTCATTTGTAAACACTAATGTGGGGTCGAGATCATGTACATGTATTCTTTAGTCTACATAATGAAAGTGAGGGAAAAATGTTTAGTATTGTTTTAATATTAGTGAAGCAGCTTTACTGAATATAGGAGTTGCATTGAATTCCTCATTTAATTCAAATTTGCTATTAGAAGCCAGTAGAAACGGACTGTTCATTCTCACTGCTCATTCAGCAATACAATAACTGACATAGCTTGAGAGATAGCAATGGAAGCACCTTTCAGCTTGAGAGATAGCAATGGAAGCACCTTTCTGTTAGCTAAAAAATAAAAGATCTTAAGGTTAGTCTCTTTCTTTTGCATATATGCAAATCTTCAAGATCCACTGGGAAAAGAATAAGCATTAGCAAGATATCATAAATCGTATGCATCTCTTTCTTCAGTAATTCACTGTTAAAATAGTAGTACAATGTGTAGTTTACTAAAAAAAAACCATGGCTTACTGTCTAGCTTTAACAGTAAATTGCAAATATTCACACTCATGTTGAGTAGAATATTATATTTAGTCTAGTAGTCTGAATTTGGCCTTATGCCTAACAAAACAACATAAAACAAAATTATTATATGCTAATTCTTCTTCAAAGCTACTACAGTAACATGAGTACTGTGAAAATAACATTATCATGAAGAAGCCCCTGAGAAGTTTACAAAATGAATAGACAAAGTAGAAAATAGAACGGAAACTTAAATTTTATTTGTTTGTTTCTTGAGGGTTTAATAAATTGAGAAAATCATAAAGAAGAAAATTGTCCCAGCTAGTGTGGTGGGCAAATGGTATATCAGACTACAGGTCATTAACATGCAGTAAACATGAAAGGTAGAAGTTTAGATGAAAGGATTTTCCTTCCTCCCCTGGAATACCCTTTCTTCCCTAGCAAGTTTTGTGGAACAAGTGAAAAAGCCAATGAAGTGGTGAGGTCAGTAGTATCCCGATTCCATAGACTATCAGAAAAGGCAACTGTATACATTTTACAAAGTGTAGGATGTTTCTCTTCTATTTCAGAGGGAAAAGAAGAGAGGATAGAGGGCAGGACATAGAGTGAACACCAAAAGAGACTAGTAAATTCCTAGAGTAATTTAGATTGAGAGAAATATCTGAAAACCACCTAGTCCAAGTGCTTGCTAAAAGTACAACTTACTTCAGAGACAGAGGAGATTGCTCAGAGTCTTTGTCCAATTGAGTTTTGAATATCACCAGACATGGAGATCTCACACTTCCCTGGGAAACCAGTTTTAATGTTTGTTCACCCTTGTATGCAGTCTAAATTTATGACAGTGGCATTCTATCTTTAGTGATTATTAAAATCAAGTATGATGAATGAGAGGGTTTTTTTATTAATAATATTTTTGATATATTAACACAAAAGCATCGATAAAACTGAAAAAGAGACGAAAACATTAGTAAAACAGGAAAATTGAAGGGTTTTTTTGTGGCTTCCTGTGAATTCCAAGTCTTTATTGCACAGAGAAACTGAACTTACTAACCAAAATAGTACATTAGGCACTCCAGAGATGGTATCTTGAGCCTGGCTCTTAATTATGCCCTCACAAACTTGTAGATACAAAAGAGAGAACATTTAGCTTGCTTAACCACTCTCAAATCCCTCTTTAAACTCACAGTGTAGATATCTTATTTCAGTTAGATGTCTAATGTTGAGCAAGTAGGTGCTTTGCTAAATTAATTGAGGAAGAACAGTGTGTTACATCTTCTCATATAGGTAATGCTTCCTGAGAACAGATACACGCCCACACTGGAACCATAGCCAATGCAAAGGACATTTACACATCACAGGCCTTTCTTACACGACATTTTTCTGTCTGAAGGTGTTTTACTGATCTGAACATAGAAACTCTAGCATCTGTTTGTTTCTGAGGCTTGGAGAAACCCTGTCATTCATGACTGCATTCAGGAACTGGTTTTGGCTGCCTGTTGCTGGTTTTCAGAAGGTAGAATAATAGCTTAAATTGAAATTGCCTGTGTACATACATGTGCACTTATAAAAAGTATAAAAGGTAACATGAGTTTACACAGCAATAAGAAGAGCAAGCTTCATCTAAACCTTGAAATGTAACAACTCATTTTAACAGAAAAAACCCAAAGCAGTGTCAAATAGGAAGTGATGATTCCTTTATTCAACTCTATTTTACATTAATTTTTTTACACAGATATATTTGAATTCCTTAAGCTATAGCATAACAAAGAATACTACTAAAACCTGATTTTCCATAATAGGATCTTTAGTTATTTTACTTGATTTACCCTCTATTTTTACCTCTGATCTCACAGCTCTTGTTATTATGAAATGATATAGCTTAGAAGAGGTATTGTGATACAGAGGTATGAAATTATGGTAGGAATTTTAAAATAACTGTAACCTGTAGACTTGAAAAAAAAAACCCAACAGAAATTGGAATATAAAATCAGCAATTGCTTGTCATTCAGAAAGATGAAAATGCACAGCAGACAGTCGCATCTCAGCACTGCTCAATAATAAATCAACAGGCCAGACATGACTCAGATTCTGCTCATAAATTAGTTGACGTGGAATAAGGAATCACAAGTAAAGGAAAGGCAGGTAAAGGAAAAGAAAGTAAAAAGGGAAGAAGCAAAATGGTGCCTCGTGTGGCTTTCTGCTCTACGCTTAGACAATTACATAAAATATTAAGTAGTGCAATTACTGGCAAAAAGAGAATGTTAAACAAACATGCTGTAATGGAACAAGAGATACAAATCAATAGTAGATCAGCTGTAAATTGGTGCAAGATCATTGCTGATGTAACTTTGTTCCATAAGATACAACACTGGGCCCAGGGATTATTCACCTGTTACGCTCACCACTCCCAATTCTACTAAGAACAGTTGGGTATTTATTCTTATTGGTGGCAATAACAGCAAAAAACCCCAACCCAGATTAATCTTAGCTAACATTAGGAATTTATATGGACTGAAGTTACTCAACATAGAAATCCCACATTACACCTACAGTCAACATGCCCAGGTTTGTTCATTTGCCACTGAGGAAAGGGGTGTTTGATTTAGAGTTCTCAATTAGGGGTTATAATTACACAGGACAAATCCAGATCTGTTATACTGAAATTACAGTTGATGTTGATGTTGGAGAGAGGCTGGCAGTGATGCTGTACTCTGCTTGTCTCAGTATCAATGGGAAATAGCCTTAAATCCTTGATTCAATCAGAATATCCCTGAGCCATTTTCAGCAGTTTGAGATAATAAGGAAAAGGAACTACCTTCTATCTTCAATGGAAAAATTGTTTTTGAAGCTAAACTTTGTCCTTTCAAGTAAAAATATCATTTCAGTTTTTCCATGCAATAATGACTTTAGACACAGAAAACTAACAGAATAGAAAGAATTCTGCCCATTTAGTGCTATAGCATATATATTCTTAGCATTTATTTTTTGTGAATACATTGGAAGTGGTGCTATACTTACTTTAAGTAGTCATACTATAATTTCAGGTAAACTGAATCATAGCTTAGTTATTAGATATGAAATCACGTAGTTCAATTACACATACAGATCTGAGGTGCCTCAGCTAAACTCATAGATGGGACAGACCTCAGGTTTTGGTTTGGTTCATTTTTAAATCTCTCTAATTTTCTAAGTATAAAGACAAGGTCTAATTTCTTATTGTCCTGGGTTCAGCAGTAGCAGTCATTTTTCTCCTTCTTAATAGCTGGTGCAGTGCTGTGGTTTTGATTTTCAGCCTGGGAACAGCGCTGATATCACCGATGATTTTTGTTGTTGCTCAGTAATGTTTACTCTGACCAAGGACTTTCTGAGTCTCACTCTCTGCCAGGGAGGAGGGGAAGCCGGGAGGAAACAGGGGCAGGACACCTGACCCAGACTAGCCAAAGGGGTATTCCATACCACAGCACATCATGACCACTACATAAACTGGAGGCAGTTACCCGGAAGGGTTAGATCACTGCTTGGGTCGGGCTAGGTATCAGTTGGCAGGTGGTGAGCAATTGTATTCTCTTCCCTTGTTATTTCCCTTATCATTATTATTATTGGTGGTAGCAGCAGTGATTTGTGTTATACCTTAGTTACTGGACTGTTCTATCTCAACCCGTGGGAGTTACATTCTTTTGATTCTCCTCCCTGTCCCTAGGGGAGCAGGGGGAGGAAAGCAGGCGGGGGGGGGGGGTGGAAGTGAGCGAGCGTCTGTGTGGTTCTGAGTTACTGGCTGGGCTTAAACCAGGACACTTATATATCCAGAGCATTTCGATCTAGTAAATGTTGTGCTGCCTAAGAACTCATGCCGATGAAACTGAGAGAAAAATCTGCTGTATCAGATGAGGCAGGTCTGCAAACTAAATGAAACAGAAATCAGTGCTGTGAATTCTGTGATTGTTGCCATGCAGCTGTTGCTAGTTTAGTAGCAAAGTAGCATTTCCAGCTAGCACCAATGCCTTTTCTAGACGTATTATATTTTATAGACGAGAATGGGGCTGAGTTGCAAGCTGAACAGCTATTTAAGTTGAGGAATTGTAATAGTCTTGCCTGAGTCTTAAACATATTCACAGTGTTGTGCTAAGGAAAACTGTGGACTAAGTGAGGATGAGTTCCAATAGTATAAAACTGAAATGTAATTAGTTTTTTCAACATGTCAAGCTGAAGGAATAGCAAAGTTTGGGAGTATTTGGGGTAGCATCAACACTACTATTAAGAAATATAAGTCTTGACTCTGTGTTCTCGCCTTGTGATTAAAAATAGTGACAAATGAAGTGTTAAAATGTACTGAGAAAAAAGGCAACGAAAGTAAAAGAAGGGGTTTTGAAGTGTAGTGGGCTCAATTAAGGATGAAACAAAAATATTGTAAGTTTACTTTAGGAATTATGATAGTAATGGCTTTCTTATGCCTCTGAGCATGTCCAGAATAAACAAAATGTTTTACATTCAAGTTTAATTGGGAACTCATTAAATTGATATGTAGTTTGTGAAGTGTTTCATGTAACATTACAGTCCTTAACCAGCATGAGCACACTGAGTACAGACCTGTGCCTAGAGTTGCTGAGCAGCCACGCTATGCCATAATCTGATGGCAATCTGAAACAAATTTTAAAGCATTTGGAGTGCAGTGGTGGGAATCAGGTCCACACTACCTCTCAGCATATACTTAATATATTTTCTTGTCAGTGTGGGCTCTAATAAATGCGTTATATCTATAGACAGAAGCTGGTATATTCCCGTCTATTCATATTTCTACCAACATATTATTAGCAATTTGTTGTGCTAGACTGATTAAAGGATGATGTATTTCAAAACAGCTCTGCACCTTCCAATATCCAAAATTTATGGGTAGAAGCAACATCCTTTTTACTTTTCTACAAGACTCTTAATACCTCCTGCCAGAAATGTGAAAGGGCTTGCGAAGATGAAGATCTTAGGTTGCCCTTATAATTTGTGAACAGTAACTTACAGATAGCCCACAGGTGTCAACAGTGACATGTGGAACAGGGTGAGAGGACAGACTGCTCATCAGTCCACTGCCTAACCACAACCCTTTAGACATAGTCCAGCAGCAGCCAAAATTTCCACTCCTGAAAGAATTATTAACCTCTTAACTGTAATCCTAAACTTACACATGTGACAAATTCCCACTGAAATGAGAACCCATGGTACAAAAACACAGACTAGGAGGAGCAGTCCTTACCCCAGAGATTTTACTGTCTACCTGGAATATGCATTTGAGGGTAACACATAGGAGAAAAATGCAGTGAAAGGAAGTCTGTAGTACGAATATCTAGTTCCAAAGAGCTAAATTGAAATTTGTGCTGTTTAATGAAACAAATTTTCTTAAAAGAAAAATATTGAATGTTTTCTCTAGCTTTTCTTCCAGAAACCAGACTTCATAACTTGCCCATGTCTATGGTTAACACTTTTTGTTACCTCTCCACTATTTCCAGAAACCAGACTTCATAATTTGCCCAGAATTTTTTCTCCGTTGCCTCTCCACCATCTGTAGAAGCATAGAATCATAGAATAGTTAGGGTTGGAAAGGACCTTAAGATCATCTAGTTCCAACCCCCGTGCTATGAGCAGGGGCACTTCACACTAAACGATGTCACCCAAGGCTCTGTCCAACCTGGCCTTGAACACTGCCAGGGATGGAGCATTCACAACTTCCTTGGGCAACCCATTTCAGTGCCTCACCACCCTTACAGTAAAGAACTTCCTCCTTATATCCAATCTAAAATTTTCTGTTCAAGTTTTAGCCCATTACCCCTTGTGCTGTCACTACAGTCTCCAATTAAGAGTCCCTCCCCAGCACCCTTAAAGGCCCCTCTCAGATAGTGAAAGGCTGCTATGAGGTCTCCACGCAGCCTTCTCTTCTCCAGGCTGAACAGCCCCAACTTTCTCAGCCTGTCTTCATACGGGAGGTGCTCCAACCCCTGATCATCCTTGTGGCCCTCCTCTGGACTTGTTCCAACAGTTCCATGTCTTTTTTTATGTTGAGGACACCTGTTATACTGTACACAATACTCAAAGTGAGGTCTCAGAAGATCTATCATATGGATTATTTTCCTTTATAATCAAAATATGACTTGCTTACTCTGGACAACATCTAATTTTCCAACCCAGAAGAAGTCAACAGAAGAACCAGGATCATGCACTGAAATTACATATTTTGGCAAGATAGCAGTGATAAAAAAACAACAGTGCAGCTTTCTGCCAGAGGCAAATAGTACGTTTGCTGGGTAGTTGAGTAATTGGCTTTCAGTTGCACCTGTTGCCAGAGCTTCTGGTTCTGGGTGGTTAACATGATGAGTTGACGGGAAGAGCAGATAAATGAGCATCCAATTCTATCATAGCTGAATCAAATATCTAGGTCCTGTGCCTGCAGTTGTTCAGCTGAACATTGAACTGCCTGGGTGTAGTGCTTGTACTTGGGCAGCTGGTCAATGTACTAAGTATCCTCAGTGAGTACTAATACAACTGACACAGATGAGTCTGCCTGGGTGAATTAGCAGAAGGAGTGCAAAAGCTGAGAAATCAAGCACAAGTCTTGAACTGTCAGCAAATAGCTGGAAACTGTTACAGGAACCAGTGCAGACGGCTATTCAAGATAGGGGAGACTTAGACCAAAATTGGAGGCCTTTTATCTTATGTCTTTGCTTTGCCCTTGTCTAAGAAGAATTTTTCTGCTGGGGACCAGAATATACATAAATGGGAAGGCACTTCTGCTGACAGGCAGTTTACTCCAACAAAATGAGCACATACTAGCCGTATAACATCCACAGATCGTTAAACAAGCACACTAAAGCGAATAGGCACACTGACATGAATCAGGTATATATCTTTCTGTATATAGTAAATAAGGACAATAAAGCAAATCAGATATATATACATACATAAAAAGCAATGCATTAGACTTTTGATAACTGAAGCATAGGGTTTTTAATTTCGTGTATTTAGGCTAGGATTCCATATTCTAATGTTTTCTACTTTAACATGATCATAGAATCATAGAATCATAGAATCATAGAATGGTTTGGGTTGGAAGGAACCTTAATATCATCTAGTTCCAGGCCCCCTACCATGGGCAGGGACCCCTGACACTAGAACATACCACCCAAGGCTCTGTCCAACCTGGCCTTGAGCACTGCCAGGGATGGAGTATTCACAACTTCCCTGGGCAACTTGTACCAGTGCCTCACCATTCTCACAGTAAAGAACTTCTTCTTTATATCCAAACTGAAATTGCCCTGTTTAGATTTGAACCCCTTGTCCTATAGCTATGATAGACCTTAGTACCTTGATCTTCCAAGTCCACTGAAAAAAAAATGTTTAAATACCTGACAGAGACTGTTATGGCTTAAAAAATTTCTGTCATCCAGATGACATCTTTTAGTCAAGGGGAGCTGATCCCTTGGCATTGTTGAAGTTTTCATAAATGAGTTTGCTTTCTTTTTTATTTTTTCAGTTGTTAAAATAAAAAAAAGTTATCAAGCTTCAGCTTTAAGACTTATCAAGGCTGTCACATTGGACACTAGGGTACTCTTTTGTGTATTTCCCCGGTGGAATTCAGACTGGCAGGCATGAGAAGTCACTTTTTTGAAATCATGAGACCTTTGTCTCACCTCCATAACACAGCAAAGGTTCATCAAGCTAGCAAAATCAACTTTAGAAAGAGTAGAAAGAAAAATAACACTTAATAACTCAACAGCTGACAGCGATGTGTAGAATTTCTTCGGGTCAAATTTAATCTCTTCTTTTTGATGGGTGAAGGCATGAAAAACTTGTCCCTTGTCATACTCTCATGCTATCTGGGATAATATTATGATACTATTTCTTTACAGACAGCAGCTGGAAACACATGACTGTCAATTTCAAATATACTTTTTTGTCCAAATATTACAAAAGCAATGAGTAGCTCACCCAAATACAATTTCTCTAATTACAGTATTTCTAATACTGAACTGTAGCATTACTAGAATAATTTATTTCAAGATAAAATTATTTACTCAGAAATTAGTGGTACTCAGTTTAATGATCGCTCCATCAAAGGAGAGTTAGACGTGATTTAGACACAGGCTTTTAACAGTGTGTGCTCTAATGCTATTTCACAGCTGTGGATTCTACTGTAGATACTACCTAGTGATACTAGGTACAGATTTGTTTGGTTTGACTTCCAAGTAAATCTCCGTCCCTGTAGTCCAGGTATCTCTGAAGAACACAAGAGAATGTTAATCTCAATTATCTACTTGGTCATTAATATCTGCCTTTGGGACCTATATGCTATGAGCAACATCAAGTGAAGGCCTTCAGAAGGACATTCATTGGAATTTCCAATACAATGGATCAAAGTCTGAGGGGTTTTGTATGTTATTAATTCATATTGAAATATATTGATAGGGGTTTCCTTTTTTTTCTTTTTCTGTTCTCCTACCTCAAGTGCTCATTAGCAAGTGATTTGTACATTATAACTCAGGCCTTCTGTATCAAGAGTATGCCAAATCTTTTTGGACTCTTCCAGTCTTCTTTTAGGTTATGTTAGGACATAGAGCCTGTAGTATTTCCTTCCTTTCATCTTTATGTGACTGGCTTCAGCATCCAAAAAGAAAACAACATCTTTCTGTCAAAATAGATCCTGCTGCTAATTTTCTGGTTAAGGCTCAACTATATAAAACTTAGAAAAGTTGAAATATACACTAACTATTGAGATGGTTTCTGTCTAGAATTAAGCTGTACTTTCCAGGAACCTCTCCACATCTCTAGTTCTTATACCTCCCTGAAAATTGTTCACATACCTGATTCTGAGTGGATCAGAAACCCTGTAGTAGGTGACTATAATATTTTCTTTGTTCCTTTGTTGAACAGTTTTCTCTGGACTCATCAGATTATGGGTAGTGACCTGTTTACATATTTTTACCACAATGAAATCCATATTTCTACTTTCACAGGCACGCAGAGAATTTCAATGCTTTTTCTTTTCAGTTTATTAAACACTGCTTCTATTGTGGCAAAGAGATGCTAGAAAAGGGTTTGTTCCTAGTTCACCACAGTGTTAGACTCTCACTTCACAGTCTCAGGTACAGCAGAGGGATAACACACACAGAAGATGGGAAGGGAAACAGTATTATCTCTGAACTGACATGAAACAGTACTTCACAATAAGGTGAAAGGAAAACTTTCCAGGAAACAAACTATCTTCAAGCCAGGCCCATCATACTAGGCTGAAAGTGTGATTTGGGCTTTTGCTGGAGAAAAAGTAATTCTGACTTGTCAGGAAGCTTGTGTGGAGGGAATGAAGCAATGTTTGGACTTCCAAGCAGTTCTCTGCTAGCTTGCTCACCAGTGCTTTTCTACTAAAAGGCATGCAAATAAAGGGTCACTTTTGAAGCAACTAAATCTTAGACTTTTAGGTGAGATATTTGAACTCATATATCAGGACTAAAGCAGTATACAAAGCATAAGCAAATATAGAGATTTATAGTGTGAAAATATGCCATCTCCTGCGTTAATAAGTCTTTTGAAAAACTAATACCTATTTGTTTTCAACAAGAGTAAAAATCAAGTGTCAGTGATTCTGCGACGGGAAGATATTCTGTTATTGGTAGATACACAGTGTGCATGATTCTTCCGCTTTTGGGAAATATAAATTTGTATTTTCTGTGCATTGGTAACAGATCACAGCTTGAAGTGACATTTTAACCTATGAATGAAAAGCAGTCTTCCTAATAACACCACATATACATGAATTGTGACATTTCTTCTATTCGCAGAATTCCCTCTGTTTTATCTTGTATGAAAAATGGTTGTATTGGGTGTAAAAAGCCTCATTTTCTCTACTTACTGAAGAGGAAGAAGTACATGAACTTCACTCTCTCACATCTCTGAATTTGATCAGTTGACCACGATGAAATTGTTACCAACAGTTTCATTCCTTCATTTTGTTTGGGTTTTATTTCCCTTTTGTGATCCAGAACTGATCTCATATCATTGCCTTACTTCAGAAAGAGTCCATATCTGGAAATATTAAATGGAAGGAAGAACTTGCTCCTGTTGAATGAAGACAGTTCTTCATATTACCCTTTTCTTCAGCTTTCTTTGTGACAAACTTTCATCTCCTCACAGGCAAATTACTCTGAAGCTCTAAGCACCAAATTCTTGTGTAAGATACACCTGACACTTCAACATTACATTCGCATAATCAAAAGTGCACAGAAAGCTTCTGTACTGGAACACATAAGGAACGCATTTTGAGGATTTAGCTCAAGTTGCTTTCCCCATGTAGTAGCGTTGTATGTGTGCCAACAGAGGCATACAGAACAACCTATATAGTGCAGCCAGGGTACAAGGCAGATGAAAGGACAGTGTAAGAAAGGAGTAAGTGGATTTTAGGGAAGAATTGAAAGAATTGGAAAGATCATAGCTAGTAGACTTTTCTTTTTCTTTCATGACCATATCCCTTCTCTGTGATAAAGCAATTCTCTAGCAATAATACAACTCCATGCAAAATCAAGACCTGAACAAAAAGCATAAAATACAAACCAAATAAACTGAACCGTGACTTGGTAATTAGTGAAATGTTCAAAACTCCATGGTCTGATTCAAAGTCCGTGTTTGGACTGGACCATTTCTAGCAGGAAATTGTTTATTTTACCTCTGATTTATAGTGTAATGTTTAAGCTTCTATATGAAAGATAAGTGCTTGCAATGAAGAGCTCGCCTTGATTTAATTGAATCCTACTAAAGTTTTTCTATGTATTTTTCATAATTTTAGGCTATTTACCATTATTTTACAGCTTGTTTATTTTCAGCAGATTATTGGATTGTTATCATAATCCAAGATAGCTATTAGGTTAATAGCTAACCTAATATTAGCTATAATATAATGCATGACAACTAGCAGCATTTGCTGCATATACCAATTAATCATATTTAAAGGAAAATATGATTAGACTAATATTTTTTGCTGCCTCAATCAAAGAAGTGTGTTTTATAGATCTGCTGCTTTGACTTAAATATTCAACCATGAGTTGCACTCTTTCTTCACTATAATTATATTTAGTGTATCAACATAAAACAACCAGAAAACATCTTGCAACGATTTAAAGAGCTTTTTGCACTAGCTATTCTATAAAATTTTAATGGGTACACACAAAGTGATAGACTTTAATGTATTCTGTAGAAGAGAAACAAGTTGGCAGATAATTTTTACAGGACTTCTGGCAGTAAATACAGAGTTTATTAAAAACCATATTTTACTGATGCTTATGAAACTAAACAGCTCCAACACCTTGCCAATACTTTATCAGCTAACAGTTCTTAAAGGTGAATTTTCAAAAGGAACTGAGAGAAAGTCACAACTTTTTAAAATCTATGTATGGTCTTTCATTTACTAGCAACTACAAGAGAAGCAAAAGCACAGCTGAAAGAGTTGTATGTACTCTTTCATGTTCACTATTGATAGTCAGCCTCACTAACCCCTAAGAGATACTTGTCAAAACATTCATGCAGTTATGAGCCATATGGGGAGACAGGGGAAGCAAGTTGCAAAGTGGAGTTGGAAGCATTCACCCTTGCATGATGAAGGTGGCATGAGCACATACTGCGTCCCTGACTGACTTTGAATAGGAACATCACAGTCTCCCCTGTGAACTTCCCAGATCCCTTACACCAGTTTATTCCTGCCACTGAATCTGCATGGAAGTTGCTTTGCCAGCCTAGGTATATTTAGATCCATGTTTCCCAGCAAACCAAGGAATCTAACTAGTGCAAAGAATAGTATCACAATGACATGCAAATTTTCTTACTGTTTAGATTCATGGTCATGGGATAACAACAACAATAACAACAACAACAACAAAACGAACAAAACAACCCGAAACAAAACCAAAAAACAAACCCCAAAAACTAAATAGCATGGTAGAAACAAAACAGAGAAGGCTGAGAAGTACATTCAGTTGAACCTACTTAAAAGTGTTTCTAAGATCTATGGAATTTTTAATTTGTTGTATCACCCACTAACACTCTTTTGGACAGCACAAATCCGAACAGATATTTAAGTTCTATTTTAAGACTGAAGTGCTCCATGACAACAGCTTTGTAACTCAGAAAACAGAGAACCATGCCTAAACAGATTGAGTCTCTTAATTCTTCTTTTCTTTAGATGTTTCAGTTCCTAAATTGCAGGTTTGATATCTGCACTGTTTGGAGGGTGATGTACTGAGTGCCTTGTGAGACAAGTTGCTTGCACTGTAAGTCACAGGGTGGCAAATTCTCTAGATGCTGCGCAGCCTCTTCCTCAACACCCCAAGTGTCTTCCCATTTCCCTCTGTGAACAGAATAGCTCCCATCTTGTCTGGCATGGATTTTAACTCCCACTGTGATTGAAATGGATTTTAGGTAGCCACATGATCTATGCAACTGGGTTTTACTAGCCAGTAAAAGTTTTTTATCTTTTCACCTAGTATTTCCCTACTGAATGAGAGGTAGAGAAGAATATCTCATTTACATTGACAGGTGGCAGCAGGGGGATATTTAGGAAAAGTTTCAGATTTGCACTCACATACATATCTGGCAGTTTCACTAAGCAATTAATCTACATAAAAATCCAATGTGGATCTAAAAGCCTGTACTAGCAGGAATATTTCTGCTGTGACATGTTTAGATTCTATGATACATACAGAAAAGAAGTTTGCTAAAGAAATCATATTGCTTTGCTTGCTGAAACTTTTTCTCCTCTAGAATGTAATGTAACACACACTAACTAGGACAAATTATTTAATCTTCTCATCACTGCAAGTTGTACAATAACTTTTGGTTGAATGAACAAAAAATAGGCTGTTCAAAGGCAGCCAGTATGCTTCCTTTAAAGTTAAAAGGGAAAAATTACAGGCTGATAGAAAATACACTGTTTGTTGTGTTTCTCATAATTGTCATGTCCAGCAATACAGAATCAGACCAACAAAGGCGAATATGTAATATCCTACAGTGAAAGAAATAGGTATATCATATAAAAAAAAAGAGGAAAGCTGAATCTGATAAAAACATTTTTCCTTAAATCCTTTAAATTTTTTAATCACAAGGTAATTACACATCTTTAAAATCATCTTGTTTGGTCAGATGCATAGAGAAATTGGAATACAACTTGTTTTTTACTTAAAAACATTAATTTCTTAATTCGTACCATAAATTATGTTGGAAGAGGGGATCAGAAAGTACTCATTCTAATCACTTTCAAAAAAAGATGAAATGAAATTTTTTGATCCTAAGAGTGTACTGCAATAGACAGAATGCATTGTGATGATTTGGGTAGTGCTCTGTTGGCTAAAACAAACATGAAGACCTAAGGCAGAGGTATACTTTAGACAGAAAAATCAAGAAAAATGAAGGAATTAAATTATTCAGGGCAAAGAATTCAGATGCCAGTTCTCTGATCTTCATGCTGTGCTCTGATTAGGATCCAAAAAATTGCTTTATTTCATCTTCACTACTTCATACTGTCATGCTTAGCGGGAAGCCACTGCAATCACTAGAGCAAGGTAGGTCATCTTTAGCTGCGTGCCAGATTGCATTCAAATAAGCTCTAAGAGTATTCTGGTGACCACCAATCACTAAATCATCATTTCATTTTGACCATAACCTCTGGATTTTGGGACTGGATGTGCATTGTCCTTCACTAGTACTTGTCTGAAATGGAATAATTTAGATTTTTATGTTTAAACCTCTTTCTTGAACTCTTTCTTGAAGACACCTTTTTGCCTTTTAAGAATACCAAAATCATATCAGATCTTTCACTTCTATCAATTCCAACTTTAAGAAGATAATCACTTATGTAAAAAACATGTCATTAGCATACACACTGAAAAGGACGAGAGTCTGATTCTATGTGAGAAATCTCCCCTTTTACTGTGTGAATGCTATACTGACAGAAATGGAAACATCATGTTAGTTCAAACAGACATGAAGAAAGAAAGAAAAAAAAGTAAGTTCTTGAAATGATACAAAATCTGCTCTCCTGACCCGAAGCTTTCACAATAAATAAGAAAATATTTGCTCATTTTAAGAAGCTGTAGAATAGACCCTTTTCTTTTGTTTTTTCCTTTTTTTTTTTTTTTTTTCACATCTTTTATATCCTAGTAGAAAGAACTGAGCTAAAGTGCTTATTGTCTGAACTGAGATGGAATATCTAAAAGGAAGGGACATTTTTCATACTTTCAAAATAGCTTCTTACTGTACTTTAAATGAGTTTCTTCTCTGGTTATTGATCTGCTTTAAAATAATACTATTGGAAAGATACAGACTGTGGGAATTGTAAAATTTACTTATCCTGGTTGTGGCCAAATATTTCTAGTGCAGCAGCAGCTTCAACCTTAAATTCTGCAATATTCTTGTCCTGGTGACATGTTCAAGTGTTTTTCTCACAATTTGTTAGCATTGTTTGTTTCTTCTGTGTCTTTGTTTGATTAGCTTGGAATATCATGGAACTGATGCTATAAAATATGATGTCAGCTCATTGGGCATCACTAGTTAACCCACAACTAAGCCTCAGATCTGGTCACATTTAGATCACTGAATTTTAATTTTGTATGACTATTGAGATACATACATGCCACATATGTGTGTGTATATATATATATACATACATATGTATATCATAAACGGACCCAAAGAACACTTCCATATTTTTCTTTTTATAAACTTCTGGATAGCTACCAAGTAAGTAGTCAGTTCCTATTGTTTGAATTATCCAGTCTTCCCACTGCACTTCTTTCTTTATATAGAGCAAAAGAGAGTTTTCCTTTGCTTGTAAAGCCAGTTGTATTCATTAGACACTCCATGAAAAAAATCTATCATAAATAAGTGGGCAGAACAAACAACCTGCGCACCTCTGGAAATCTTTTGATACAGACCACACATTTAGAATGGCTACACTCTGATCAATGTTTATAGACAGTCTTTTTGATAGATTTTTTTTTTTTGCATCTTTTTTTATTCTAAGTTCACATTCCAAGAACAACATTAAATTCTTTGACATTAGCAGTGAATTTCTCATTGTCCTGGGTTCAGAAGAGGGCAGAGGAGTGAACAAGTGGCTCTATGGTTCTGAGTTACTGGCGTGGCTTAAACCACGACACTCATGGATGCAAAATAAGGCTTTTTTTTTTCTTTATTCTCACTGCCTGAAACAGGAAAACACTTCACAAATGGGCAGCTGAGCACTTCTTGCAGGGCAAAGCCCTTTACTTCCACCAAGCTCCTGATATATTGGTAATGTCAGGCTGTCATGCCATAGAACCTTTTCTCATGCTGAATGGCTTCCAGCAAGCGTTTCTGTTGCTTCTGGTCAGACCCTGTGGAGTACTCTGCCATGAATTGCTTCATGCATCCTGCACATTTGTTTCCTGAATTATAGGCCATGCAATGGCCAGCTTCAGATTTCATTTTGATGACATTTTTTGTTGACCAAGGTGGAACTGCCATGACCGTGAGCATTGTAATATAGTCCTCATAAATCTGTTGAAGATTTATGGTTCAGTATTATTGACTTTATTGACACAGATTTTAATTCAAGCCATTTACAGTATAGCAGTTACACCCATCTGATCTTCCATAACAATTTCAATATGCAAAGCATTGTAATGCGGATTCGTTTTTCAGCATATTGCCTTGGGTGCCTCATTTGAAAAACAGCATCTGATATATTAATGGGCAAAAAGATGCATTTGAAGTGTACTTATTAAAGCACATTTGCTTTCCTTTTGAGAAGGGCAGTGGTCTCATTCAAGTTGCCTTGGTTTTGCTTAAAGAAGAGTGTTCTGTTTCTGGGCACTTCGTGAATATGAAATACACCACTCAGCACACTGAGGTCAGTGAAATTCAGTGCTGGAAGGAGAAAAAAAGAGGGGATTGATGTGGGAGGAAGAGGGATTAAGTAGAGAATTGGTCTCCCTGGTTTACGTTAGATCTGGAAGGCTTTAGTGACACTGTTCCATTACTCATCAGAGCCTAGCTCCCCCTTTCTATAACAGTATTTAATGAGAGTTGCAGTATGACACATTATTACTTGAGCGCAGTATGAGAGGAACACAAAAGAAAACTGTATAAATGCTGTTTTCTACAATACTTTTAATAGAATCATAGAAACAGAATAGTTTAGGTCGGAAAAGACCTGTAATATCATTGAGTCCAACCGTTAACCCAGCACTGCCAAGTCCACCATTAAACAGTGTCCATAACTGCCACATCTACACATCTTTTGAATATCTCCAGGGGTGGTGAACCAATCACTTCCTTGGGCAGCCTGTTCCAGTGCTTGACAACCCTTTTGGTGAAGAAGTTTTCATAATAACCAGGCTAAACCTCCCCTGATGTAATTCTGAGGTAATTTGTTCTTTTCCTATCACTTGTTTCTTGGGAGAAGAGACCAACACCTACCTCCCTACAACCTTCTTTCATGTAGTGGTAGAGAGTGATAAGGTCTCCCCTGCGGCCTCCTTTCCTCCAGACTAAACAGTTCCCTAAGCTACTCCTCATAAGACTTGTTCTTCACCAGCTTCAGTGCTCTTCTCTGGACACACTCCAGCACCTCAGTGTCTTGGAGTGAGGAACCCAAAACTGAACACAGTATTCAAGGTGTGGCCTCACCAGTGCCAAGTACAGTGGGACAATCAATCCCTAGTGTTGCTGGACATGCTACTTCTTATACAATCCAGGATGCTATTGCCATGTTTGTCACATACTTCATATGCAGCTAGCTATTGGCCAAGACACAAACACACACACACAAATACACACATGCAAACAAACAGTCCTTTTTTAGCTGAAAGAGTCCTTTCCAAACACTCTTAGAATCATAGAATCATAGAATAGTTAGAGTTGCAAAGGACCTTAAGATCACCTAGGTTCAACACCCCTGCCATGGGCAGGAACACCTCACATTAAGCCGTGCTACCCAAGGCCTCATCCAACTGCCTCGAACACTGCCAGGGATGGAGCATTCACAGCTTCCCTGGGCAACCCATTCCAGTGCCTCACCACCCTAACAGGAAAGAACTTCTTCCTTGTATCTAACCTAAACTTCCCCTGCGTAAGTTTTAGCCCGTTACCCCTTGCCCTGTCACTACAGTCCCTAATGAAGCACCTCCCCAGCATCCCTATAGGCCCCCTTCAGATACTGGAAGGCTGCTATGAAGTCTCCAAGCAGCCGTCTTTTATCCAGGCTGAACAGGCCCAACTTCCTCAGCCTGTCTTCATACAGGAGGTGCTTCAGTCCCCTGATCATCCTCGTGGCCCTCCTCTGCACTTGTTCCAACAGTTCCATGTCCTTTTTATGTTGAGGACACCAGAACTGCACACAATACTCCAAGTGAGGTCTCACGAGAGCAGAGTAGAGGGGCAGGATCACCTCCTTTGACCTGATGGTCATGCTCCTTTTGATGCAGCCCAGGATACGGTTGGCTTTCTAGGCTGCAAATGAACACTGCCGGCTCATGTTCATTTTCTCATCGACCAGCACCCCCAAGTCCTTCTCTGCAGGGCCGCTCTGAATCTCTTCTCTGCCCAACCTGCAGCTGTGCCTGGGATTGCTCTGACCCAGGTGTAGGACCTTGCACTTGGCATGATTAAACTTCATGAGACTGGCATCAGCCCACCTTTCAAGTGTGTCCAGGTCCCTCTGGATGGCATTCCTTCCCTCCAGCGTATCAACCAAACCACACAGCTTGGTGTCATCGGCAAACTTGCTGAGGGCACACTCAATCCCATTGTCCATGTCAGCAACAAAGATGCTGAACAAGACCGGTGCCAGCACCGATCCCTGAGGAACACCACTCATTACAGGTCTCCAGCTGGACATTGAGCCATTGACCACAACTCTTTGTGTGCTGCCATCCAGCCAGTTCTTTATCCACTGAGTGTCCACCTATTAAATTGATGTCTCTCCAATTTAGAGACAAGGATATCATGTGGGACAATGTCGAATGCCTTGCACAAGTCCAGGTAGATGACATCAACTGCTCTACCCCTGTCCATCAGTTCCGTGCCCCATCATAGAAGGCCACCAAATTGGTCAGGCAGGATTTCCCCTTAGTGAAGCCATGCTGGCTGTCACCAAGCACCTTCTTGTTTTTCATGTGCCCTAGCATACCTTCCAGGAGAATCTGCTCCAAGATTTTGCCAGGCACAGAGGTTGAGACTGACTGGTCTGTAATTCCCCGGGTCTTCCATTTTCCCCTTCTTGAAAATGAAGGTTGTATTTCCCTTTTTCCAGTCATTGGAAACTTCACCTGACTGCCATGATTTTTCAAATACGATGGCCAGTGGCTTAGCAACTTCATTTGCTAGCTCCTCCAGGACCCGTGGATGGATTTCATCATGTCACATAGACTTGTGTATGTTTAGGTTTTTAGGATGGTCTCAAACCATATCCTCTCCTACAGTGGGCCTAGGGTCTTCATTCTCACAGTCCCTCTGTCTGCCTTCCAAGACTTGGGTGGTGTGGTCAGAGCCTTTGCCAGTGAAGACCGAGGCAAAGAAGTCATTCAGAACCTCAGCCTTCTCCAAATCCTGTGTAGCCAGTTCTCCCGATAGCTTCCAGAGAAGTCCCTTGCTGTCCCTAGTCTGATTTTTATTCGCTACATACCTATAGAATCCCTTCCTGTTATCCTTAACATCCCTAGCCAAGTTTTCTAACTGGGCCTTAGCTTTCCTGACCTGGTCCTTAGCTTCCCAGACAACATCCCTGTATTCTTCCCAGGCCTCCTGTCCTTGCTTCCACCTTTTATAAGCCTCTTTTATCCTTTCAAGTTTCCTCAGCAGCTCCTTATCCATCCAAGGAGGTCTCTTGGCCCTCCTGCTGCACTTCCTTCTAGCTGGGATGCAACAATCCTGAGCTTGTAGCAGGTGATCCTTGAATATCAACCAACAGTCTTGCGCCCCCCTGCCCTCCAGGGCTATATCCCATGAAACCTTACTAAGCAGGTTCCTGAAGAGGCCAAAGTCTGCTCTTTTGAAGTCCATGGCAGTGAGCTTGCTGCACGCTCTTCTCACTGTCCTGGGGATCTCAAATTCGACCATCTTGTGATTGCTACAACCAAGGCTGCCCTGGAGTGTGACATTTCCAATGAGCCCTTCCCTGTTGGTGAGTACAAGGTCAAGCATGGCACCTCTCCTTGTCGGCTCCTCTATTACTTGCAGAAGGAAGTTGTCTTCCACACAACTGAGGAACCTCCTGGATTGTTTGTGGCGGGCCATACTGTCCCTCCAACAGATATCAGGGTGGTTGAAGTCTCCCATGAGAACAAAGGCCTGTGAGCGTGAGGCTGTTCCTATTTGTCTATAGAGTGCTTCATCCACAGAGTCCTCTTGATCATGTGGTCTGTAACAGATCCCCACAGTAATGTCTCCCATCACTGTTCTCCCTTTAACTCTGACCCGCAAACTCTCTGTCGACTGCTCGCTTGTCCCCAGACAGAGTTCCATACTTTCCAGCCAATCTTTGGCATAAACAGCAACTCCCCCTCCCCATCTGCCAGGCCTGTCTTTTCTAAAGAGCCTCTAACCTTCCATCCCAACACTCCAGTCACAGGAGCTATCCCACCATGTTTCTGTGATGCCTATTATATCATACTGCTGTAGACATGCACACAACTCTAATTCCTTTTGTTTATTCCCCATGCTACAGGCATTTGTATAGAGGCATTTGAGCTGAGTTCCAGATGAAGCCGGCTCATTGGCTGGAGCGGCTGGAATATCTTTACATTGCTCCGAGCATTTATTATAGGTGCTGGCAACTGACTATGTGTGTTGGTATGGAATGATGCCCTCTTTCCCCAGCACATCTAGTTTAAAGCAACCTTGACTAGTCTGGCAAGCCTCCTTCCAAAACAGCTCGCTTGAGCAGCTCCACCAGCCCCAGTAGACCTGGCCTACAAACTTGGGTCCCGTGTTGCAGACACCGAAACCCCTGACTATGGCACCACCCTTTTAACCATTTATTAATCTGGCCAATCCTCCTAGCTTTTTTAGGGTCCTCCTCTGTATCCTGGAGAATTGACGAAAAGACTATCTGAGCCCCAGACCCCCTAACCACCTCTCCCAGGGCTCTGTATTCCTTCTTTATGTTCCCCAGGATACTATTATCTATATCCCTAGCACCCACTTGGATCACTAGAAGTGGGTAATAGTCAGTGGGACTTACTAGAGCAGGCAGCCTCTCTGCAACACCCCTGATCCATGCTTCAGGTAGGCAACACACCTCCCTTGAGACCAGGTCAGGCCAATAGAGGAGTGTTTCTGTGCCTTTCTAGGTAGAGTTCCCTACTGCTACGGCCTGCTGCTTTTTCCTCGCAGCACCAGTAGATATCTTCTTTACCAGTGCATCAGCCGGCTGTTTCAGGTGCGAGTGCATTTCCTCATTAGTCCCCCTGCAGGACAGCAAAGTGGTTCTGGGTCAACAGATTTAGGAGAAAGCCTCTTGCTTTTAATTGTTCTCTTCCTCCTTTTTTTTTTTTTTTTTGGTTTTTGGTTGTGTTTGTTGTTTTGTTGTTGTTGTTGTTGTTGTTGTTATTGTTTGGGTTTTTTTTTTTTTTTTGTTGCCATTTCCCAGCTTTCCGGGTTAACAGCCTCCTTCTTTCCTTCATGAGCTGGAGGGGAATCTTGAGGCCCCTGCACAGTCTGGGCCTGGAGCAAGCATTCCTGCTTCCTCTCAGCTTCCCTGACATCTTGCAGCCTATTGACAATGTCCCGCACCTCAGACACCTGCTGCAGGAGGACCTCCACCAGGGAGCACCAAGTGCAGCCCTGCCCACTGTGAAGCCTCCTCTCACAAGACCAGTGCAGGCACTCTCTACACTCTACACTCTTCCCCAAGGCTGTAGTGTTGTGTGGAGTTGTTATGACCCAAGTGCAAGACCTGTCACTTCCAGTTCCGGTCAAAGCTCTCTGTTCAGCCAGGCTGGTCTTCATCCCCACCAGCTTATCTTTCGATCCATAGCTCTTGTGACTTCAAGATTTTCTTCTTAAAGAGTGTCCAAACCTTCCTGAGATCCTTTGCCCGTCAGGACTGTCTCCCAAAGGTCTCTTCTCAACCAGGCTCTGAAACAGGCCAAAGTCTGCCCTCTGGAAGTCCAAGGCAGCAGTTCTTTTGATCCCCCTCCTTATGTCTGCAAGAATTAAAACCTCTACAATTTCATGACCATTTCATGATCACTATGCCCAAGACAGCCTTCAACCATCACATCACCCACAGAGCCTTTTTTGTTTGCAAACAACACCAGCAGAGTACCTTGCCTAGTTGGCTCACTCACCAGTTGTGTCAGGAAGGTCTCTTCCAGATATTCCTGGAATTTCCTGGACTCTCTTCTTTGTTGTATTATATTTCCAGCAGATATCTGGGAAGTTGAAGTCCCCAGCAGAAACAAGGGCTAGTGACTGTGGGACTTCTCCCAGCTTCTTATAAAACATTTTGTCTGCCTCTTCATCCTGTCTGGGAGGTCTGTGTTGTGGTTTATGCCCAGCCAGCAACCCAGAACCACACAGCCGCTGTTTCATTCCCCCACCTTTTCTCCTCTCACTCCTGGAGGGATGGGGAAGAGAATCAAAAGAATGTAACTCCACTGGGTTGAGATAGAACAGTCCAGTAACTAAGGTATAACACAAACCACTACAGCTACCACCAATAATAATAATGATAAGGAAAATAACAAGGGAAGAGAATACAATTGCTCACCACCTGCCAGCCAATACCTAGCATGACCCAAGCAGTGATCTAGCCCTTCCGGGTAACTGCCCCCAGTTTGTATAGTGGTCATGACATGCTGTAGTATGGAATACTCCTTTGGTTAGTCTGGGTCAGGTGTCCTGTCTCTGCTTCCTCCCGGCTTCCCCTCCTCCCTGGCAGAACATGAGACTAAGAAAGTCCTTGGTCAGAGTAAACATTACTGAGCAACAACTTAAAACAACGGTGTTATCAGTTCTGTTCCCAGGCTAAAAGTCAAAACCACAGCACTGCACCAGCTACTAAGAACGAGAAAAATGACTGCTACTGCTGAACCCAGGACAGTCTGTATCAGACTCCCACCATATCTGCCTTGTTGGTCTTCCGCCTGATTCTTACCTGTAAGCAGTCAACCCTACTGGCACCACCATTAGGCTCTAGACAATCAAAACACTCTCTAACATGCAGGGCTACCTTACCACCTTTTCTTCTTTGCCTATGTCCTGGGTTTACCAGGAGCCGTTTTGCTCCTTCTTAGTAACTGGTGCAAGCTGTGTTTTGACTTCCAGCCTGGGCAGAGAGCTGATAACACCGATTGTTTTTAATTGTTGTTAATGTTTATTCTGGCCAAGGACTTTGTGAGTCTCGTGCTCTGCTGGGGACAAGGGGAGGCCGGGAGGAAGCAGAGACAGGACACCTGACCCAAGCTAACCAAAGAAGTATTCCATACCGCAGCACGTCATGCCCAGGGAGGTAACTGGGAGTTACCCGGAAGGACACACTCTCTCTTCGGGGAGCTCGAACTCGTTCGGCGGTGGTATCGTATTCTCTTGTTATTTTCTCTTATCAATATTATCATTGGTGGTAGCAGTAGTGATTTGTGTTATACCTTAGTTACTGGGCTGTTCTTATCTCAACCCATGGGAGTTACATTCTCCGGATTCTCCTCCCCATCCCTCCGGGAGTGGGGAGGGTCGGGGTGTGGGGGGGGGATGAGTGGACGAGCTGTGTGGATCGGTTTAAACCACGACAGCCTATCCCTTCTGATGAGTTTATCATCATTCATTGTAGCACTCCCATTGTTCAAGTCATCCTGTAATGTTTCCTGATGGTGATTAAACCATAGTTTTCTCATTGCACAATTGCTCCAAGCTCTTCTTGTTTGTTGCTCATGCTATGTGCATTGGCATAGATGCACTTCAGTTGGGCTATTGATCCCTCCACCTTTTTGGGGGGAAAAGCCACAGTTCCTATGTGACCATTCTCAGGCACTTCCATAGTTTCTAACACATCAGTAACCCTTTCATCTTTGCTGCTGCATGGATTTCTATCCTCTACCTCCACTGAGACAGAAGACTGAAGGACCTCACTAACAAGTGTTTCTTGTCAACTCTCATCAATACCCACTTAGATTAAAGATGAAATAATGTCAACAAAACCCTGTTCCATTAATAAATATGAATTATTCATCTTGAAAGAATAATATGAAACTGTGTTCCAGTAATAATAGTGTAATTCAAGAACAGAGCTTTATAGTCCACAATTTTTTTCCATAAGTTTTGTAAAACAAAACACATACATGCAAGCTAGCAACCAAGCAGACAATGAAAACACCAAGTATTAGCAATAAATGTAAATTCCAACAAATCCTGGTTTAATGCAGTGAAATAGCCATGACATTGGATACAGACTTGGATGGAAAAATAAGAAGTGCAAGAAAGACAAAGCTCAGTGAAGGCTACTTGGAATCCTACCCACCTATTTTTAGGAACCTGAACTTAGACAAAGAGGAACTCCTACTTTCATAGACATCTATTTGTCTATATTGATTATAGAAGCAAATTGAGGATGTTAGGGGTCCTTGAAATAAAACATGCATGCTAGTTATATGCTGACGATAATGTCACTGTATGCCATATTTTCAAAATTTATGAAGGATTAACTCCCAGTCTCTGCTGCTGGCTTATGCCTCAATTTTCCTATCTGTGAGGACTGATCTTTGCCACTGAAGAAACTGCCTACATAAAGGACTACAGAGAGAGTGTGAGTTTTACATTAAACTGTAAAATGGTTTCTAGGAGGATTCTAGTGGCAAAACCACTGCAAATAGATTCTTCTTGGTTCAGGTAAATACTAGGAATAATCTAGTCCCAATAAGATAATGAGACCAAGCTTGAAGGAAATGGGAAAAACAATTATCTAAAATAGATCCTAATACCTTATTTTCTAGTGATATTGTATACATGCATAGTGCAGATTTCAAAAGAAAAATCATAACAAGCAAGAAACAATATGTGACTGTTTATTCCTGTAATATGTGAAATAAGAAAGTATTTACAGTAACTTATAAATTCTAAGCCATACTGCTGTGAAATGAAAAGTTCTGCTCAATTCATTGACATAATGCCCATTTAATCTCACCAAGGTTTTTGCCTGTCACACTCACACTGTAGATATTATGTCTATTTTCACTCTGCGGGGTGATAAACATAATCTGATGCTTCGAGTATTGCTACTTTCTTTATAACCCAGGAATTTCCAGAGGAGAATAATGTTAGACCTACTTGAACATACGTATTTGAGAAAGACAGATGAGAGTATTCCTTATGCCTCACCTTATCTTCAATATTTCAGAATTAAAATCAATTTTTTGCAGTTTTCATAGGTGCCAGCCTCTCATGGTAAATGATAACCATGTCTGATGTGTTTCTTGATGAAGTAATTGGGCTCCAAGAACAGCGCTGAGCACCATTATCCCCATGTTTTCTTGTTATTGATAACCCCATTAGTGTCCTTCAGTCTGACTTCATTTTTTTCAAGGATAGATGTGTGACTGTTAACATGGTGGAATAGAGTATAGTTTCTGTTTTGCTACACTCTGGAAGAACTGCCATGGCTAATACTAAAGAGCTCATGCACACTCCAGAACTCAGGCTAAACCAGTGTCTGAGGGTGACTCAAACTAGTCACAAGGTGAACTGTGCTCCTGGTAGGTAAGTCTTGATTTGAACCCAGTGTCTACATCCAGCAAAGATATCAGGCTATTGGAGCTTGGCACTTTTTAGCTTTCTAATGAAAGAGCCAGGAGGCAAGGCAACGTAACTGTTTCCATCTTTTAATTAATAGTCTAAAGCATGTTCCTCTCAGCCTCACTGGTCCTTCCCTCTGGTGTCTGGAAGTCATGCTGGTTGATTCTATAGTATTTCCATCATATGGCTGTGGCCAGAGAAAAGAAAGCTACTCTCTGTCTTGCTAATATAGGCCAGCTTTCCATGGGTCCAGAATATTCAGATTATATCATACAAATGAACATAATCAAAGATGTGGGATTTCTGAGATATGTTTTGGGGAAGGACTTGTATTTTCTACATATAGTGAGAAATCACACCAGTCTGCAGAGCAGCCATCATAGTTTGTATATGGCAGTGATGAGGATATTAAAGTTGGTCCAAGTTCTCTGCTTGTTTGTGTACTAATTCAGTGTCCTGGTTTCAGCTGAGATAGATAATTTCCTTCCTAGTAGCTGGTGCAGTGCTGCGGTTTGACTTCAGTCTGAAAACAACGCTGATAACACACCAATGTCTTAGTTATTGCTAAGAAGAAATTACTCTGATCAAAGACTTTTCAGTCTCATGCCAGTGAGGAGGGGAACAAGAAGCCGTGAGGGAGCAAAACCAGGTCATCTGACCTGAACTAGCCAAAGGGGTATTCTATACCACAGCACGTCATACCCAGTGTAGAGACTGGGGGGAGCTGGCCAGGAGCGGCTGACTGCTGCTCAGGGATGGGATGGGCATCAGATGGTATTGTGCATCACTCGGGGTTCTTGGGTTTTATTCCTCTCTCTGCTACCTCCCTTTCCATTGTCATATTATTATCATTATTATTATCATCATTATTATTGGAATATTTTACTTATTTCAATTATTAAACTGTTCTTATCTCAAGCCCTGTTTTAGCTTTTACTCATTCTCCTCCACACCCCACTGAGGAGTAAGGCAGGAGTGAGTGGCTGAGTGCCACGCAGTTGCCAACTACGGTTAAACCACAACATTCAGTGAGCTGCTAGAGATTAATAACCTCTAAAATAACAATTCTCATGTCTAGGATCCCAGCCATTGGCATGTTATGGAGGATTTTAACCTTCATCTGACATATTATAGGTCATCTACTGTGAAAGACAGCACACTTTACAAGCAAAAAACCAGACAGGTTCCTACCCTTGGGATCTTGCCGAGTAGCCACCATAAGCAACAGGTATCAATAAAGAAAATACAAAGAGACATACATACAGTTAGTTGGGGGTTGAAACAGTGAAATAATTAATGCAATATTCTGAATACTTCCTGACAATTCAGTTGTCATGATCAGGCATGAAAGTTATGAATTCCAGTGTCTTTTTGCATTTGTATAATGGTTGTGATACTGTGAAAGCAGAAATAAATTGCCACAAGGAAGTGATACTTTGGAATTACAAGATACTTCTTTTCCACAATAAATTTTCCAGAGTAAATCTTAAACTTTGCCAAAGAGGTTTAGCATTCACTGCAAAATAGCCCCCAGATTTACTACAAGTTAAAGTTTTGCACATCGGCAACTACTGCAGAGCAGTTAATTTCCTTCAAACGTACACAGCGGCTTCCTCATGACAATTTGAATAGCCACCCTCTAAATTAACAGTCCCAGGTGTTGCTCAGAAGCTTGATACAGCTACTTTCTGTCCCAACAGTATCCATTCTAACACTAGGACAAATTAATTTTTGCCATATTCACACCTTTTTTTAAGCTTACCCTCTGCAGACATTTTTATTGTTGAGTTTTAGTAGCAGAAGTGCTCAGAAATAATAGATTAAAAAAATAGTCTGATAAAACCTTAAAATTTAAGAGGGGTTTTTTTGTTGTTGTTTTTTGTTTGTTTATTTCTTTAAATTTATGTGCACAGACCTCTTTAACAGGAGCATATAAACAATTTCTGGAAAGAAAGACACTGGTTTTAATACAATAAATTTTAACAAGAAAGTGCAACATAAAAAGTAGTGGGGAAGAAAAAAAAGACAGGAGTAATTTTATTCTGAAAATAATGAAACCAAATTTCTATTGAGGGATTTCAGCTTCGCTGAAGAATAATTCTACAAATCTAGTGATATTTTGGCTTCTGCAATGATTTACTAGCTGTAGGATCATTTCTTTCGTCTCCTTTTTTTGATTATTAGAATTTTGAATCTCTGATTTTGTCATTAGAATTATGTAGTGACATGACCTCTTTCCACAAGCTTTGTAGAAGCTCTCCATTAGTTGAAGTGCAAGGATAAGAACATTGCATGATGAGGCTGATATAATTTCAGAGTTCATGCTGATGTTCTGTCTACTCTACAAAAAAAAATAGTGTAGTCTAGAAAACTTACAGATGGGTTTAATGATGATTGCTAAAGCTGCAACATAGATTTTAAAGTCCTAAGTTATTAAAATCCAGGGCAAACTTCAAGATTTACTCAAAAGATTGATGACTCAATTCAGAATGTTTTAAAACCATCTAAGTACAGTCTTTATGTTTGGAAATGCCCACAACAAAAGCCATCAGCTCCTAATTTCTGTCAATAACTTATCTTTTAATTACCCAGAGTAATACAAATATAGATGCGCAGTAAATTCTTTCAGAACAGATTTAACACCAGCTTTTAGAATTTACATCTTTCCTTAAGAAAACAAAAACAAATATTTCAGCTTTGTTCAAAGTACTGTAACAAATAAAAACTCCTCCATTAACAAGTGGCCAGTTTAAATCAACCCCTCACTGATGACTAAAAGCTTGATTCAGAGCCCATTAAAGTAAATGGCAGTCTTTTCATTGACTTCAAAGGGTTTTAACTTAGGACTGAAAATCAAAAGCTTCAGACACCTGCTCATGTCTGTTCAGAAGCCAAGATGAAATTAATTATTATTGTTGGACTGTGTTTTGAGGCTGCTTGTGGTTCAGGCAGTAATATGAGGTAAAGCCCTCCCAGTGCCAGTACAGAGGAGAAAAAAGAGGGAGAAGACCCACTGCCTACACAACTCAAGAAAGGAAAGCTCCTTTTTCCTTCTTCCCTTACACCCCAATGTCCAGCAGCCTACACTAGAGCTTGAGGGTTGTGATTTAAATCAAATGCCATTATGTGCTATTATGACTCCAATCATCTACTTGGCACACATTATGCAGTTCCCCCAGGCTACTGACATACATCAGAGAAGGAATCACCAATTTGCCATTGTTTGCCTTCTATATACACACATGAATTATTATATGCTTAAGCTAGCATGTAATTCATATCACATATTTATGTCTTGAAACCTCAAAATCTATGTCGTGGTTTAAGCCTATCCAGTAATTCAAAATCACACAGCCACAGGGTTCAGGCAATGTATTCAAAATTCCCTTCTTACAGGTAAGTTTTGGGGGCACAGATTCAGTTACTACAAGCATCCTTGATTTTGGAAGATCTTTTTTTGGTGTAGACTACAATCTTAATTTCAGCAACTTCAATATTTGTACACAATTGTTGTTCTACTTACAGTAAACTACATGCATGAGAATAATTGAGAGATTAAGATTTGCCAGTGTAAGGATCCTGCCAAGAACATAGATATATCTGAGATAGACATTGAATAAATCCTTAGAGGAAGACATGGGGAAGGAATTCAGTTTCAGAAGGCAAAGTAGCAGTCTAAAGATGCAGAGTAAATTCTATCATGGTAGAAATTAATACAAAACCAACTGGTAACATCTCATAACCCATGTATTATCTAGACAATAAAATTTATTTCATAATTGAAGATTCTGTGAAATACAATCAAATAAAAATTTATAGTCAAGCTATCTTTATACACATGCACCTAGCTATTAGGTAATCAGAATTGAGAGAATGTTTAATATTTCCTAAAATATTTGCAACAGTAAAGACTTAGATTCCTATGTGGCTGTGGGTTTGCAACAGTGGGAAATCAACCAGTTAGTGAATACCAAGAAACATGAGAAGCATTTCCAATAATAAACACAATTAGCAATGTAGATGAGAAATCTGTCTGATTTATGGGCTGCATATGCAATTATAACACATTCATAAAGTGTTGCCCACAGAGCAATCCAATATATTTGTTTAACCATGCTCCCAGATTAAGAAAGTTATGTTGTCAACCAACCAATTGTGGGCATTACAGATTCAAGATTAATTACCATCTGCATGGGACAGATGTTAAATCTTCAATTTCACAGCAAGGCATCTATAGTTTATTTCCCATGGAGTGCTTCTTTCTCTGATCAATAAATGTATCAGCCTAGCTGTTCATCTTGCCACAGAGGTCAGAGGAATGACAAAGGTACATCTGTTTTTGTGTCAAATAAGGACTGAGGAAATGAATCTTATCCAAGCAGATAAACAGCTCTGCTACAATTGTCCTTCAGTCTTCTATTCATCTACTGATGATTAAGTTTTAAACATTTGGGAATTTGTTAGTGTTGGCACATTAAAAAAAACAAGAAAAAAAGCAAACAAAAAAAAACTACAAGAAAAAGAGAGAGAAGAGGGGGAAAAAAGCTCAAACCAAACCAAAACACAAAACTCCGTACAGTCTCAAACTAGAGTTTGTGTCCAAGTTATATATGAGCTGGGCCCAATTCCCAGCTGCACTTTCAGCTGATTCAGTAGTGCCAGTATATATGAGAGCAGATTTTGGCTAACAATACACCCTCAAATATTGTATTATTTATTATTATTGTTACTGTTATTATTTCACTTGTTGTATAAAGTAAGAAAGTGAGCAGTCAAATTAGTTGTCATGTTAGTGAACAGAATCATATATATGTAATAAATAACAGGCTAAATGCATCATTACTTTACAAAACAAATCAGAATCATCTTCTCAAATTAGGACTCAACCCAGAGTGTTGTAAGACAGAAATCTCACTTTGCCTAACTATATAGGTCTCTGCTTTTTAGGTACTTTGCTACTTTGCTACTTTGCTTAAAGCTCCCTGCAGCCTCAGCAACCTCAGTTCATGTATCGTCAATCACCCATGACTGTTTCTGAATTGCCTGTTCTGTGAAGGTGAGAGCTCTAACGCAATCCTGGTTAGACAGACAGCTGTTTCTGTTCTGCCTAAGTTCCCTGGAGATGTCCAAAGAGACAGAAGAGTCAAGGCTACAATTACCTTCATCTGATGAAGTGGCAGCATTGCTCAGCTCTCATATGTGCACCGAGGCATCTAAGTCTTCTTCAGTTCTTACTAGCCCGAGGAAGCGACCCTTTCTATCCCCATCCCAAAGGAGTGCCCCAAGCAGCATGGAGTGCCCTGAGTAAAGATACATTCCTCCTTCTTGCTGTGCAGTCAGGTGTGCAGTAGGCAGGGAGAGAACAAAAGACCTGGCAACAGCTGGGTATGAGAGGCTTGCCTTGGGAGGTGGCTTTAATAAACCCAGCAAGGTTCTAACAAATAATATACATTGCGCAAAGATGGGTTTGAAACCCTGCATCTCCCTCAACATAAAAGGGCGAAGTAGTGCTTTCACCAGGACAGCCGATGGCTAGGTCCTCCTTTTACAGTCTGAATTCAGTCCCTATGGGTGTATAGAATGGTCTCTCATCCCAGGTGAGCAATTGGCACACACCGTACTATTACATGGGCTCTCACTAGGCTTAGCTATATTTTCTCCGAAGAGGATGGAGATGCCAGATGTTTCCACACAGTTTCCTGAATTGCCTGCAACCAATTAAACTAGATTTTTTTTTGTGAAGAGGGAGAGAGCTACTAAATTACGACGTCTGGGTCCCCTGCAGAGACAGCTGAGTAGGGTATTCAAATGTTTGTATTACATTAGGCTGGGTGGGTTTTCCTGCCTGAGAATCTGTACCTAACATTTCTGTAAGACCATACCTATATAAGGCATAAAAACCATGCATGGTTTCGGTTGAGTTTCAAGTTCAACTTGAGAAAATAGATGCAATAATACATTAAAAGAAAGACAGAAAGACAGAAGGAAGGAAGGAAGGAAGGAAGGAAGGAAGGAAGGAAGGAAGGAAGGAAGGAAGGAAGGAAGGAAGGAAGGAAGGAAGAAAGAAAGAAAGAAAGAAAGAAAGAAAGAAAGAAAGAAAGAAAGAAAGAAAGAAAGAAAGAAAGAAAGAAAGAAAGAAAGAAAGAGAAAGAAAGAAAGAAAGAAAGAAAGAAAGAAAGAAAGAAAGAAAGAAAGAAAGAAAGAAAGAAAGAAAGAAAGAAAGAAAGAAAGAAAGAAAGAGAAAGAAAGAAAGAAAGAAAGAAAGAAAGAAAGAAAGAAAGAAAGAAAGAAAGAAAGAAAGAAAGAAAGAAAGAAAGAAAGAAAGAAAGAAAGAAAGAAAGAAAGAAAGAAAAGAAAGAAAGAAAGAAAGAAATGCTTAAAGCAATTGCTTACAGAAAGCTGTGAACAAATGCTAAAATCATAGAATAATACATTAGGTTGGAAGAGACCTCCAAAGGTCCTCTAGACAAACACCCCTGCATGAGCATGGACATCTTCAACTCAATCAGTCTGCTCAGAGACCGTCCGTCCCGACCTTGAATGTTTCCAGGGGTGGGGCATCTACCACTTTTCTAGGTAACCTGTTCCAGTGTTTCACCGCCCTCAGCATAAAAAATTTCTTCCTTATATCTACCCGCTTTTAATTTAAAATCATTACTTTTTCACCACAGGCTGCTCTCAATCCCTTCATCCAACAGCCTGCATTGATGCCAAGGGTTGTCCCAAAAGAGGTGCAGGTCCTTGCAGCTGGCCTTGTTGAACCTCATGAGGTACACACCGGACCACTTCTCAAGCTTAAAATACCTTGTCACACTTTATAAAGGCAGAATTACAGTTGTACAACTAATTTTTACTTAGAATATTTATCCTTCATTATTTTATCAGTATTGGCACTCCTGCTAGACCAGCAAATGTTATCCCCATTTTCTAAAGGGTGAACTAAAGAAGAGCATGGATTCAGTAATCTGTTTAAGATTTAATTTCCTTACATGTGTTCTTCCAAGTCCTCCATGGGTGAATTAACTTCGAGATAGTAATTGCTTTTCTTTATTTTTCAAAGATGTTTCAGATATTCTACAGTCACAATTATGGTCAAATGTTTATTCTGTACTGAAGGCAAACATACTGCTCTCTCTTAAGACGTTGTATCTCATGGACATTGTGTCCAGAACTTTTTGAGAATTTGGTTTATGATGGACCTCTTTACCTTATTTCATTGACAGTGCTTTCTATAAAGCTAAGTACATAGCTGTGCTGCTGGCAATTCCTGCAAGAGGAGCTCATTGACTTTGAACTCTTGTTCTTTTGGTTGTATCTGTTGTGGTGGAAAAAAAGATAAACAAGGCTCTGAATCATTTTACGTAATATGTAGAAAACTCAAAAATTTCATTTATGCTCTCAGCCATGAACTATAGGAAAACCAGCATTGTACATATAAATACAGTTTCCATTAAAAATAACCTATTCTTGCTGCTATTGTTGCAGCAACATTTAAAATGGGAACCAAGTCAAAAGGTAAAAGTGCTATTAAAGCCCTGTAGGGAGTTGGAAAGAATTTATGCTGTTGCTTGAAAAAGTTAAGTGGAAAAAAGAAAACAGAATAGAGTTAGTCTAACAGAGGGAGGCTCAGAGCAAGGCCAAGGACTAGCTAGCTGAAAGACACAGTACAGCACACCCACATGGAGCCAGGAGCTGTGATAAAGGAAATTCAAATGTCTTTGCACCCATCTTTGTCAATTGCAGGCAGGCTCTGGAAAACAGTTTTAGCAGCGCCTATTCCAGGTACTTTTCTACCAAGTGGAACTGAGAATGTTGATTTTTTTCTCCTGCTTTTAAGTCTAGAATTTACATTGTGATTATCTGCACTTCTCCAGTTCAAAATGTGTCATTTAGCAGAAAATGTAATGAGAAAATAGGAATAGAGGAGGAACAGGATTCTGCAGTTTAATAATACTGTCTTAAGAGGAAAGGGTTTTCAATAAGCAGAAAATAAGAAAGGACAACAGAGCTGAAAAGGTTATCAAGCATTGGAACAGGCTGCCCAGGGAAGAGGTAGGGTTACCATCCCAGAGATATTCAACAGATGTGTAGATGTGTCATTTAATGACATAGTTTAGTGGTGGACTTGGCAGAGCTGGGTTAACAGACTAGATTATCTTAAAGGTTTTTTCCAACCTAAATGGCTCTATGACTCCATGTACTGAGTCAACACACTCATCTGGGCACTCAGCCTTAGGTTCTGGTGTTTGTCACTGCAGCTGCTCCAATTTATTGTGCACTGACCAACCAAACTTGCTTCCATGATATGATCTTTGTAAAAAAAAATAAAACTCAAAGTAATCATGAAGAGGAAAAGCTGCCTCATAGATAACAACAAGTGACAACTACAGAGATGGTAGACATATAGGACGGAGAGGACAGACTCTGAAAAACAGCTAGATGTCCTGTCTCACTGGAAATTCAAATGTTTTATTTTCCTATTTTTGACATAAAAGAAATATATTGAAATATCCTGTGAGGAGCAATCATGGTACACAGTGTTGGCACACTCAGAGCTGTGGGCCAGAGGAATGTGGTCCAGCACATGAAAGATACTGGAAAAAAAGAGAGACTAAGAGCCATTGCTGTTGGGTTTCATTTAATGCTTTTAAATATTTTATGAAATAATAATAGTAGTATGGACACTTAATCCAGAAAAGGATATATTCCCTGCAAAATTTAGCCCTAGACTTCACCACTCTCATAGGAAATTACCTTAGAGTGGTAGAGATACAACTTGTGATCCTCCTTCTGAAAACCAAAGTCTTTTTTCTCCACCTCCTAACACATATACTTGACATAAAAGAGAATATTTTAAACTTTTAGAAGTTATATGTGGAAAACAACCGCTGAACTTTTACCACAGGTCTTTGGTGGTCAATGTTTTTCAGACTAGATAGGAATACAAGAAAAATGAGGGAAGTTCCTACCACTGTTACCTGTTTTAATGCTAAACAATGACTGTATTCTAAACTTTGGGTTTACAGTGATGCAAATGAGAGGATTCTTTCATTGTTTGCCTCTTCTGTTATCTGTTCTTCAAGTCAAGGTCTATTTTTTAGTTTGTTTCTGAAAGAGCACAATTAATCATCAGTTTTAATCAGTCTAATAAACAGGCTTACCCTCTGTAGCAGTGGATCAAGCTAAGCAGTATTTTAACAAAGTGGACCCAATGGGATGCACTCACAAGTGAGCTGACTAATGCCATTGAGAGGCTACCATCGATAATCACTGAAAGGTCATGGCAATCATGGGACTGCAAGAAAATAAATGTCACTGCTATCTTCAAAACAGACAAAACCAAAAGGCTAGTCAACCCCATCTTGTTTCCAGGAACATGATGGAACAAGTCCTTCTGGAACAAACAAGTCCAAAAATATGAGGGACAAGAAGATGCAGTCAACATGAAGTTACAAAGGGGAAATCGTGCCTGATAGCCTTCTACAAGCCAGTGTATGAGGATGTGACTTATCTTGATTTTAGTGAGGTTTTCAGTGCTGTCTCCCATAATATCCTCATAGACAAACTGTATGGTCCAGACAGAGTGTGAGATAGATAGAAAACACTGAAAACTGGCTGAACTTCTAGGTGAAGAGGGGTGTGATCAGCTTCATGAAGTCCAGCCAGAAGGCAGTCACTACTGGAATATCCCAGGGGTTAAGAGAGTCAATACTGTTCGATATATTCACTAATAACTTGGAGTGCAGCCTCAGCAAGTTTGAAAACAATGCAAAACTAAGAGGAGAGGCTGTTACATTAGGACCTTTGTGCTGCTACTCACAGGAACCTCAACAAGTTGGAGAAATTTATCAACCGGAACTTTGTGAAGTTCAACAAAGGGGAATGCCAAGTCCTGCACTTAGGGAGAAATAGCCCCAAGTGCCAGCAAAGGGGTTCTACCAGCTGGAAAGCAGATTTACAGAAGAGGTTTTCAGGGGTCCTGGTGGACTCCAAGTTGACCATGATCTAGCAATGCCCCTTTGTAACAAAGGCCAACAGCCTTCTGGCACGCATTATCAGGTCAAGAGAGATGGCCTATGCTTAGCACTGGTGACACACATTTGGAGTGCTGGGTCCACTTCAGAACCCACTAGTACAGAAGAGACAGGGAATGGTGCAAGTCCAGTGAAGAATTATAAAGATGAGTAAGGGCTTAAAGGATCTGACATATGAGGAAGAGCTGAGTGAGCTGAGTTTCTCAGCTAGCAGAAAGTTCAGGGGGGATCTTATAAGTGTGTATAGATGCCTGATAGGAGCCAGGCTATTTCCAGTGTGTCCAGTGATGGGGCAAGAAGCAATGGGCATAAACAGAAGGATGAGAGGTTCTGTCTGAACACTGGGAAACACTTCTTCACTGTTATCATGACCGAGCACTGCACAGGTTGCTTAGAAAAGCTGTGGAATTTCACTCCTCAGAAACAGTCAAAACCTGACTGGGCATGATTCTGGGCAACTAGCTAGCTTTGCTGTAGCATTGATGTTGGACCAGATGACCTTCAGAGGTCCTTTCCAACCTCATCTGATGTGTGGTTCTGTGATAAATAAAATTGTTATATCCATTATAATTCAGAAGTATTTAGAAACATGGTTTCATTAGCTAGACTTTTTTCTGATCTATTATTTCTCTCATGCTGTTATGAACAGCACCAAGATTCTGTTGGCTTTTTTATTCTCAATGGAAGATTGCTCCTTGAATATCTGCTGTAACTGTTCCTGCTTTTCTAGTCTCTGCTTATGTTTCCTCATGCTCACAGTACTGTTTCTACTTTTGTGGCTGTGTTTTGCCTCAAATGTGGATAATAAATGAGTCACAACATTAATCTGCCTTGTAATTTAATACAGTATTATGCTGCTCTGGAATATCTGGTGGATAGCTTATACCACAGAATGAGACAGGAAAGATACTGAAGCAGCAAAAGCGTAATTTCAAAATGGCATGTTTCTGCAAAGTGCATAAACATCAGACAGATACCAATAATCACAGTTGAAATCCTGCAGGTACCTTGTAGTCCTCCCCAGTGCAATAACACCACAGGCCACAGAGGGGCACACAGATGCTGTTTTTAAAACCACAATCCTCCAGCGCCTTCTCATGTGTATTTCCAGACACCTAAACTTCAGAAGTTTCCAGACAAGTTTCCTCTCACCATGACACCACTCCCAAGCCTCAGTGAAATCTCAGATGAGAAAGAAACCTTTAAAGTGAGTAGAGTCCATTTGAATACGCATTTAATTAGTCTTTGTTCATTTATCACCATGACAACTATGATACAAGAGTAATTTACGAGTATTGCTTTTTTACAAAACCACCGACATGTTTTAAGCTAATGAAACCAAGGCCAACAACAACATTAAAAAACAGCCTCAGAGGAAATCTGCCAAGTGTTTGTTTGGCCAGAAAGTTTATCATAAAAATGACATTACACATAGAACCATGATCAAATTCTTATCAGTCAAATGCTTCTTGAATTTGCTCCAGTTACATTTGGCTATGCCCTTCCCTTTCCTAATAAAGTGTATCCACATAAACATTACAATTTTGCCCCTTTCCATTGATGGCAGCTCAGATAGGATGCAGTTTTTCTGACAGCCCCCTACATTCTCACTTCTCCTGCTATAGTGCACTTAATGTCTTCATGCGGTTGTTTTTCTGGTACAATCTATTTAACATCTGTGACCCAGTGGAGAAATCAAGAAGGGATGGGGCCAGTGTTGAGGCAACCATGATGTTAATGTTACACTCCAATGATAACAAACCTAAAATGAAAGGGGATTTATAGCAACTGTGCAACACTAAAAAGATCTTCATGATTAATATATGGCTGTGATTTCTGTCCAGTGCATTTGCCAGACCACGACTTTATTTGGTTTATGGTCTCTGAGAAAGCAGAGCTTTGCTTGCTGTATTGCTGAGAGGCAAAACCAGGAGAAATCAGACTAACTCAGCCAACAGTGGTAACTGCCTTCCTGAGAAACAACTGGCTGGCAACTATATATGAGCATCCTGGTGACCCTATATTCTGACTGAGGACATTCTACAATTCTAAGAGACATTAAAAACACCTTATTTATAAAAACTGTTTCACCGACATGCATTGTTAACTAAAGAGAAAAAGTATGGAATGATTGGAAAGAGGGCATTAAGGCAATGGCATGGCATCAACTTCTGCGGCTACAAATTCAGCCTGTTAATAAACTCTGCTGTTCTCTTCAGAACAGTGCTTAGTACTGTATCTTCAATGACAGCATCTGATAATATGTATTTGCAAAGGTTTACATCACTTTACAAAACTAGAAAACATGTCACATTCCCAATACAAATCACTCATTACAGCAAATAGTGATAGCTTTGGCTTACGCTGTCAGGATAGCCACTGGAGAATGGTAATCACATGTAAACAGTGAGTTTTAAGAGATTTTATTTGGATTTCTGTGTTACAGCAAACAGCACTTACTATTATCTGAAAAGCATGAAATAAATCTGATCAATTTTCTCTCTTTGTTTTCAAAAATTGCACAGTAAAGTGAGCAATCCATTCTATGGACTTCACCTATAGATGACGAGTCTACTCATTCTCCTGTGCTTTTGTGGGCTGAAGTAACAAAGTCGGTAAAATTGTATGCAACCAGCAGCTTGCTGGAAACGTCTTTGGCAAATGGGGGCTATTTGTCACCACCTCAACTTGTATTAAACCATTTAGCATACACTTGCTTAAAATCTTGCTGCAGAATGAGATATGAAGTGTCATGAAACTCAGCTGTAAGATAATAGTACGTAGTCAGGCACATTTGTATCTTGATGTGTCTGGTACAATAGAAAGATTTATTATGTCACATCCATTTACTGCACATTGTAGCCAGAGTTGTAAGTGGCCAGGATGGTTAAGATTTGATTTAAGGCAATGATTCTATCAGATTGTTTTCTGCTAATAGGGCATAAGTGTTCCATACTGCATTATATCTTCCTGCGTGATAGCCTGGCTTAGGTTAATTGTGTGCTGCAGTCTAATCTATTCCTGCCTATACATCATTTGATAGGAGGGAATACAGATGCATGTTTTTGATCACTCCCCATATTTACAAGAGAGAAGAATGATATTTCTCAGAGGCTTACCCAAAATATCACCATTTTCAAATCAATAACAATTGTTAAGAGGATTGCAGATTCCATTTTGTCTCACTAGGACATTTGATGGATTACAATGATCAAAGCTAAATATTCTTTGGCATCAGGCAAAGGTTTCTTATTTTGTACTCATTATAGTCTAATGCAGAAAAAGCAAAGATTAGATGATAAATGAACATTAGTGCAGTGAGAAATTAGAAGTATGCTTTATGGCCAACAGTAGTCAAATGGATTCATTTTTGTTAGAAGTAGGGTTTATGGCCAATTGTAGTTAAATGACTTCATTTTTAAACATATATGATGAATCATATTAGCAGAATGGAGTGTAATGAAAGTAATGAATGCTTAATTCTGTTATGGAAATGAACAACGCCAGTTTCAAACAGAATCCTAATTACATAATTGTGCATGAGATTTTTAGCTTTTTGTTTTTCTGAAGTCGGACCTGTGAGCAGTTTGAGATTATGTTCTTAATAGCTTTTGGGTTTGTTTGTTTGGTTGGTTGTTTTGGTTTGTTTTTTTTTTTTTCTGAGAGACAAGATGACACACAAAGAGCTATATAGAGTCATAGAATCATAGAATATTTTCTATGTCATGGTTTAAACCATGACAGGATGGAAGGGACCTTAAAGATCACCCAGTTCCAATCCCCCCTTGTCATGGACAAGGACACCTTCTACTAGAACAGGTTGCACAAAGCCCCATCCAACCTGGCCTTGAACACTGCCAGGACTTATACCTCAAATAATTTATGGCAGTGATTTGGATTGTCCCCAGGCTGGTGGCAGTCATATGTTAATACCATTATCGAGTGGATTTTTCAGTAGGCTTCTCAGTTCTTTTTTTTCATGGGCTATGGTGTGTAGGACAGAACTACTGTCAAAATTGGCACCTTTGCTGGTGTCCTGCGTTCAGCAGTAGCAGTCATTTTTCTCCTTCTTAATAGCTGGTGCAGTGCTGTGGTTTTGACTTTCAGCCTGGGAACAGCGCTGATAACACCGATGGTTTTGGTTGTTGCTCAGTAATTTTTACTCTGACCAAGGACTTGCTGAGTCTCATGCTCTGCCAGGGAGCAGGGGAAGCCGGGAGGAAGCAGAGGCAGGACACCTGACCCAGACTAACCAAAGGAGTATTCCATACCACAACAAGTCATGACCACTATACAAACCGGGGCAGTTACCCGGAAGGGCTAGATCACTGTTGGGTGAGGCCGGGTATTGGTCGGCGGGTAATGAGCAGTTGTATTCTTTTCCCTTGGTATTTCCCTTATTATTATTGGTGGCAGCAGCAGTGATTTGTGTTATACCTTAGTTACTGGTCTGTTCTTATCTCAGCCCATGGGAGTTACATTCTTTTGAATCTCCTCCCCATCCCTAGGGCAGCGGGGGGAGGAAGGGGGGGGGGGGGCGGAGTGGAAGTGAGCAGGCGGCTGTGTGGTTCTGAGTTACTGGCTGGGCTTAAACCACGACAGCTGGAAGTGTGGAAATACGTAGTACCTGGTGGCTGAGGCATGCTGGTGGAGCAAGATAGCATTGTGGTGGGTTGACCTTGGCTGGACACCGTATGCCCACCAAGACACTTTATCACTCCAAAGCAGGATGGGGGAGTGGAGGAGAAAATAAGATTAAAAGAACCCTCATGGGTCAAGATGAAGGCAGCTTAATGAAGTAAAAGCGAAGGTCACACACGTAAGCAAAGGAAACCAAAGATTTTATTATTTGCTTTCCATCAACAAGCAGTATCTGGCCCCTTCCTAGGAAGGAGGGCTTCAGTACATGTAGCAGTTGCTACAGAAGACAAACACCATAAATAACGAATGCCTCCCCTTCCTCTTCCTTTCTCTCAGTTTTTATTGCTGAGCAGACATCATATGGTATTGAATACCCCTTTGGTCAGTTTAGATCAGCTGTTCTGGCTATGTTCCCTCCCCAGCCCACTGGTGAGGGGGCAGCATTGGAAAGAAGCCTTGATGCTGTGAAGCACTTCCCAAGCAGAAATCAAAACACTGTTGTGTTAGCAACACTTTTCTAGCTACCAATGCAAAGCACAGCATTGTAAGGGCGGCTATGGGAAAAGTTAACTCCCTCTCAGCCAGACCCAATACAACATTAAACTGGATAACTACAGCAGCTGGTAAAAGTCTTCTAGTGTTTGATTCAGTAGAGAAGTAGGATTCTGCAGTTCTAATATATTGTTGTATCTTTCAAATGCAATAAAACAAAAAAAATATATAATCAGACATATTAGAGACTGGACTTTGCAGTCCATTCTTACTTCCTCTGGTCAAAGTATCTTATATTGTTTTCATGTTATAACTATAGCCACCTCCTCACAGTTGCAGGAGCCCTGGTTTGTTCTCCTGTTTATTGACGCTAATGGTTAAAACTACGATCACAAACTAAGTCTAAAGGTCAAAAATTCCTTTCCATGATGACAGTGCTCCCCGGTCCTCCAGTTTAGGGCTAGCCACAGAGATGCAGTTTCTTGTTCCTGTAGTGAAAGGAAGAGAACTTTCCTATCATCCTATTCTAAAGCTTGTGAGACACAGATACTTTGGAAGTGGACTCGGTTTGATACATTAATCACATTTACACACACAAATTGTTGTCAAGTTTTCAAAGGCAATGACAGCATGTTCGTATCTTTCAGATTCACTGACTTCCATGTTCCCTTGCCACAAGTTTTCATTTCAGCAGAAATATGATCTAGACAAGTTGCCTGCCTAACACACGAGCTCTTTCCCTCAGCCTTTCTTTCTGCACACTCCTTCTAACAGCAAATAGTTGATGCAACAGCCTGAAGCATCATATAGAACACCTTAGTATAAGAGAAATTTGTCCCTCTTGCTATCCTGGGGGAGAAGTGAATGCACAGATTGTTCAAAAAAATCAATATTGTAATGAACTGAGTTGCAAATTTTAGTGGAAACCTACAGTAAACCTTGACATTCTGGATGTTTTTAAAAGCTTTGTAACAGCTAGTGTTCTCCTTGACCACCCTTCACCAGGATACTGGCTGCTGTGATGTTACAGGGTTCAAAAGGATATAACATTGTTTATTCTTTCCATTTTTTGCTCTCCAACAAATATCAAAACATAAAAATGATCCACAGAGCTGTGAGTGAATGGAACATTGACCCTTGTGTAGCATTAGGAAGAAGATGCATTTAAAGCTACTTATCTTCAGACACCGATAGGTACAGAAAAATGCTGCTGGCTTCTTGAAATTCCCACTTTAATTCCCCTCATAGAAAGAAAACTTTCAAATATGTTCTTTTGTTGGGGAAAAAGTGCAAGTCTACTGAATGTTGGAGGGAAAAAGGTCCAGAGGGAGAGCTAGAGAAAAAAAATCGCACCAGTCAAGGTCAGTGCAAAGCAGTGTCTTTAATGTGTTTACCAAGCGTCATTGTTCCACCATTCTTTCAGCCCTTCTCTGTGAAATGCGCTTCAAAAGGGGCTGTTGGAGTGCACACAACAAAAGAGGCAAATGCAATTTTAAGGCAGACTGATTAAAAATGAATTAATAACCACATTTAAAGTATCACAATATGATAGTCCAGGGAATGTTCCAAGGGAAAAACTGTCTTATGCAATTCAAGGTATGTAACACTGACACTCACAGAGCATCAAAGTGAGTGGAAAGATAACTATACTTTTTATTTCAAGATTATGCTTTTAGGTCTGTGCAGGTTTTCTTTGTGAGGTGATGAACCATACCATTCCAGTCAATGGGATTTCTTCTAGTGTCTGAGCTGGCGTTTAAACTATGACTGAAAGTTTAACCATCTTTATTGTCTTTAATTTGCAGGGTTGGAGATGCCCATTAACATTAACATATGTCAATATGCTGCAAATTATTAGGTATTCTGTCAAGTAATAAGTAAGATTAGAATAAATAGCAATTCTGTTTCTGAATTTAGTTTTGTCCAAAGATAACTCAGCTGCCAATCTTTCTACGAAAAAGTGGGTGGAACAAATTTTAGAAATACATTAGTAATCACATGACATTAGGCCGTTTAAATTTTACTTTGCCTTTATACAAATGCCCATAGTATGGGGAACAAACAAAACGAATTAGAGATGTGTTCACGTCTACAGGGCTATGATATAATAGGCATCACAGAAACATGGTGGGATGGCTCCTACAACTGGAGTGTTGGAATAGAAGGCTACAGGCTCTTTAGAAAAGACAGGCCTGGCAGACAGGGATGAGGAGTTGCTTTTTGTGCTAGAGGTAGGCTGGAAAGTATGGAACTCTGTCTGGGGACAAGTGAGCAGTCAACAGAGAGTTTGTGGGTCATGGATAAAGTGCAAACAGCTATGGGAGACATTACTGTGGGGATCTGTCACAGACTGCCTGATCAAGAAGACTCTGTGAATGAAGCGCTCTATAGACAGATAGGAAAAGCCTCATGCTTGCAGGCCTTTGTTCTCATGGGGGACTTCAACCACCCCGATATCTGTTGGAAGGACAGTACGGCCCAGCACAAGCAATCCAGGAGGTTCCTCAATTGTGTGGAAGACAACTTGCTTCTGCAAGTAATAGAGGAGCCGACAAGGAGAGGTGCCATGCTTGACCTTGTGCTCACCAACAGGGAAGGGCTCGTTGGAAATGTGATGCTCCAGGGCAGCCTTGGTTGTAGCAATCATGAGGTGGTCGAGCTCAAGATCCTCAGGACAGTGAGAAGAGCGTGCAGCAAGCTCAGTACCATGGACTTCAAGAGAGCAGACTTTGGCCTCTTCAAGAATGGAAGCAAGGACAGGAGGCCTGGGAAGAATACAGGGATGTTGTCTGGGAAGATAAGGACCACGTCAGGAAAGCTAAGGCCCAGTTAAAATTAAACTTGGCTAGGGATGTTAAAGATAACAGGAAGGGATTCTATAGGTATGTAGCAAATTAAAAACAGACTAGGGACAGCAAGGGCCTTCTCTGGAAGCTATCGGGAGAACTGGCTACACAGGATTTGGAGAAGGCTGAGGTTCTGAATGACTTCTTTGCCTCGGTCTTCACTGACAAATGCTCTGATCACATCACCCAAGTCTTGGAAAGCAGACACAGGGACTGTGAGAATGAAGACCCTAGGCCCACTGTAGGAGAGGATCTGGTTTGAGACCATCTTAAGAACCTGAATGTGCACAAGTGCATGGGACCCGATGAAATCCATCCACGGGTCCTGGAGGAGATGGCAAATGAAGTGGCTAAACCACTGTCTATCATATTTGAAAAATCATGGCAGTCAGGTGAAGTTCCCAACTACTGGAAAAAGTGAAATATAACCCTCATTTTCAAGAAGGGGAAGATGGATGACCCTGTGTACTACAGACCAGTAAGTCTCAACCTCTGTGCCTTCCAAAATCTTGGAGCAGATTCTCCTGGAAGGCATGCTAAGGCACATAAAAAACAGCAAGGTGCTTGGTGACAGCCAGCATGGCTTCACTAAGGGGAAATCCTGCCTAACCAATTTGGTGGCCTTCTATGATGGGGCTACAGAACTGATGGACTTCTGTGAAGTGTTTGACACTTTCCCATATGACATCCTTGTCTCTAAACTGGAGACATCAATTTTATAGATGGACCACTCAGTGGATAAAGAACTGCCTGGATAGTCGCATGCAAAAAGTTACAGTCAATGGCTCAGTGTCTGGCTGGAGACCAGCAATGAGTGGGGGACCTTTCTTGTTTAACATCTCCATCGCTGACATGGACAGCTGGATTGAGTGTGCCCTCAGCAAGATTGCTGATGACACCAAGCTGTGTGGATCAGTTTGTAGCTAGAGGGAAGGAATGTCATCCAGAGGGACCTTGACATGCCTGTGAGGTGGGCTGATGCCAATCTCATGCAGTTTAACCATGCCAAGTACAAGGTCCTACACCTGGGTTGGAGCAATCCCAGGCACAGCTACAGATTGGGCGAAGAAGAGATTCAGAGCAGCCCTGTGGAGAACGACTTTAGGGTGTTGGTCAATGAGAAAATGAACATGAGCCAGCTTCAGTGTGCGCTTGCAACCCAGAAAGCCAACCGTATCCTGGGCTGCATCAAAAGGAGTGTGACCAGTTGGCTGAAGGAGGTGATCCTGCCCCTCTACTCTGCTCTCGTGAGACCTCACTTGGAGTATTGTGTGCAGTTCTGGTGTCCTCAACATAAAAAGGACATGGAACTGCTGGAACAAGTGCAGAGGAGGGCCACGAGGATGATCAGAGGACTGGAGCACCTCCCGTATGAAGACAGGCTGAGGAAGTTGGTGCTGTTCAGCCTGCAGAAGAGAAGGCTGTGTGGAGACCTCATAGTGGGGCCTATAGGGATGCTGGGGAGGGACTCTCCATTAGGGACTGTAGTGACAGGGCAAGGGGTAACGGGTTCAGACTTAAACAGGGGAAGTTTAGACTGGATATAAGGAGGAATTTCTTTACTGTAAGGGTGGTGAGGCACTGGAATGGGTTGCCCAAGGGAGTTGTGAATTCTCCATCCCTGGCAGTGTTGAAAGCCAGGCTGGACAGGGCCTTGGATGACAGGGTTTAGTGGTGTGTCCCTGCCCTTGGCAGGGGGGTTGGAACTAGATGATCTTGATGTCCTTTCCAACCCTAACTATTCTATGATTATATGATTCTACTTTCAGGTGTCAAGCGAATGTTATTTTTCACATTAAACTCTCAGGGTTTACTGTGAGCTGCCACTGATGCTACAATAGTCACCAAAGACAGAAGTAACTATTTCTTAGCTTACCCTTTAAATTCATATATATGTTTCTGAATAGTCACTTACTAAACTGTTGTGACTTTTCAGAACTTTAAGAACTGTAAGCCTAGAAAAAAAAGTTTTCTAGGTCTCAAAATTTTTCTTACAACTTCTCAGATTTTAATACATAAATTCCATCCAATGTATTCTGAATCTCAGTTTCTAAGCAGCAAGTAATTTAAGTGAAGATTATTTTTGTGCAGGCCCAAATTTACAAAGATAGGCTCTGAGCAGAAGTACACAATGTATATAAATGACTGAAAAGAAGTTATTCAAATTACAGCACTTAACGTAGAATTTAAAATGAAAAAAAAAAAGCAAACCAAAATTCCGAATATCTAGAGTTTCAATGCATTACATTAGAAAATAAAGCAAAAGTAAGTCTGAAACAAAAATAAGAGTCTTTTTCAATATCAAAATTTCAAATTTATTTCAAAATTTCAAATCAAACCCTGCAGTTACTGGTCATGTCTGTCCTGGTGCTGGGTCAGAATGCATGGATAAGTCCTCTCTCCCATAATTTAACATTGGCTCATTTTGATTTATTCGTCACACCCCATAATATGATTTATTGCCTCTTACTATGGTTGTGATATATTGCTATTTCATCAAGCCTTTGATGCAGCCCATCATTCAAAATGTCCCAGGCAACAGAAGCTTCAACATATACACAAGCATTGTTTATAGTGCTTCTGCATCATATTTAATGTTGCAGATATATTGGTTAGGCGGGTAACTCTGTTACCTGAGAGGCATTCATCTTTTTCCTTTTCTCTCTTCATCAGAAAGTTAAAAATAGGATAGGCTTTGATGCAGAGCATTAATTTGAGGGAACTGATTTGAAGACCACAAACGAAACTTGTCATCTCCCACCCGCAGCTTCGTCACATGTGAGGTGGTCTAATTTGCCAAGTTTCCTAGAGATGTCAGGAACAGCTGCTACTCATTTGCAGCTTATGAAGGGGCTCTAATCAAAACTATGTGGACTCTCAGTGTCAGAAAGACTGAGCTCACTAGGTCCTTATTTATTAGTGCAAGGTTAATAGGGTTTCAAAAAATAATATCTAGGTGCTGTAGCTGGAAAGGTTGGCAGGATTAGATATAAGTACCATAAGGGCTGTACAACAAATATTTGGTCTAGAAGGAAAGTCAACAAAGATGTAGCTTCTGAAAGATAAATGCTGCGATGGTGAATGTCAAATACGGGGACAATACTAAGAAAGAGATTTAGTATCCAATGTCTGTAGAAAGAGAGCCAGATAATGAAAGCATTGAGATTATGCACAGGATTTTTTCTTCTCATAGTAATTTAAGAGGGATGGAAAAAATTGAGAATGTTGGTACAAAATTCAGGATCTGAAAGATCTTCAAGTTTCTTCTACACTACAAATTTCCTAGTGACCTTAAATAGCAAACAATGTCTCTGAGATGGGCCTGAAGGCTGAATAACAATTAATAGCTCTCATGAAAAAATTTATCTTCCCTTTCCTTGAAAAAATTCAGTGCTAATCTCTATTTCTATTTTTATTTATTTATGTTAATATTCCTATTTTCAATGGAAAATGTTAGTTTGCAAGCTAAAAGACTGTTCAAATCAGAAAGATCAGACTTTGATTGTGTGGCAAAAGCAAGGAAGAGTTTTAAGAAGAGGAGCTCCCACAAAGGTACAGCTCTTACTTTTGAAGGCAACTGCCAAAACTTATATGTGAAGGACATACAGAATGACATGTCAGCATCCCACAACTCAGCAGTTGTCTGTAGGCAAAAGTGGTGTTGATATGAGGTTAAGGGCAAGCTGCACTGTGAAGGTAAAATCTTATGTCTAAAGTCTTGCATGAGATGCAGGGTTTGTTTTTTTTTAAGGGAAGCTTGTCTAAGTCAGCCATGATCCAATTATGACTGAGCTAATAGATAGATAAGGGGCATTTTCATTATCAAAAAAAGAGCCATGGTGTGTCTGACTGGCTGCTTGTAAGTAGGTGATGGGTTATTTACATGGGTGACTGCAGTGGTCAAGGGATCACAGGCTAATCACAACAGGATCGCTGTGTGCCAGCAAAGCGCTAATGAGCAGCTATTCTCATAATCAGTAGTCTGGCTTGTAGCAGTCATAGGAAGGGCACCGCACAAGAGCACATGCAGATGGGACACATCCAAGTGTAGCATAGTTGATTATTTGCCTGAATGCATAAACTGGAGACACAACATTGGTAAAAATGAACCATGAGTATGTGCTATATACATGGATAAAACCATCAACCAATTTAGAAACATCTACTACTGGGTTTGTGTATTCTGCCAGTGATGGAAGGTATTCAGTTAGTTCAGTCAGTAGGGATCAGGCTAAATGTATGTGGAAAAGGGGACATGACTTAACATCACTTGATCTTGAGCTGCTGTGGTACAATTTAAACCCGCTTTACTCTGTATGATTACTATTGTTTTGCTACCTCCTATTTACTATTGCAATTAATAATATAAGAAAATAAGCAATGAATCTAGGATTGAAATATTTCAAAGAACCTTTATTATAGGCCTAAACAAACTTTGGAGGAGTGAAACCATGGAAATGCTATTATTTAGTTGTGATGCAAGGAGAGGCAAGAGTACAAAGGAGAAAGACCACAAAAACCTAGAAAAGGACCAGTAGAAGAATACAAACTTTTCTGTTATCCCATAGTACTTGCAGACTGAGCACTTTTCCCAGAACGTAGATGGTCACTTTTCCTAAAATAAAAGAAGTCTGAATAAAACATAAACCAAGTTTTTCAGCTATTTCTTGTGTGGATAAATCTTTTCCCTTCTGGTGAAAGTGTTCTCATCGCTAACTTGAGGAAGTCAAGTCCTTCCTGTGCTGTATTTCAGTCATCTTAACTTAGCTGCTGACATTACTCTGGCTTGCCTCCAAGATTGCCCTGTTCACATGCTACAATATCTGCTGACAGTCTGGCCTTCTCCACTAGATTTAAGTGTTTTTTCTTTAAAGGCTATTTCCTGATTTTTCTTTCTTCCTCCTCTACAGATTTCTTCCCAAGCACCTTCAACATCTGCTTTACTTATTTGCTGTCCTGCTCTCAGCACTGGAGCTCCACAAACTCTCATCCAAAAACTCCATTCCTTGAAAGAAGCTCAAAACAAAACTGTACTCATAAATAGACTCCAGTTAATAATCTTTTTTTCTATCATGTGGACAGGAGAAGCTAGGGAATAAAGTGAACTTTAGACCTGGAATCTGCACATTTCAAAGGCCCAGTTCAGCCTCCAGTGTTTTATATATAAAATGGAAAGACTTGCTAAATTTAACTTCTCAGGATATGAATGCAGACAAATAAAATTCTGGGAGGAAAGGTTTATTTTTTTTTTCTTTGAGAATAAAATATTCTAGAAACCTGATTTGATGTAAACTGATATTAAGAAAAGTCAGCAGTAACAAAGCTGTCCCATAGATGAGTTTCTCAACAACGCAAAACCTCCAAACTTATTTTAACTTCCTGAATCTGATGCATTGAAAATAACAATAGCCTCATGCCCTAGAGCTTTCATTGTCACTTATCACTGGATTGCTTTCTGGGAAGTGATAGAGACATTTACCCTAAATTATAGAATCATAGAATAGTTAGGGTTGGAAAGGACCTTAAGATCATCTAGTTCCAAACCCCCTGCCATGGGCAGGGACACCTCACACTAAAACATGTCACCCAAGGCTCTGTACAGCCTGGCCTTGAACACTGCCAGGGATGGAGAATTCACAGCCTCCATGGGCAACCCATTTCAGTGCCTCACCACCCTAACAGGAAAGAACTTCTTCCTTATATCCAATCTAAACTTCCCCTGTTTAACTTTTAACCCATTACCCCTTGCCCTGTCACTACAGTCCCTAATGAAGAGTCCCTCCCCAGCATCCCTATAGGCCCCCTTCAGATACTGGAAGGCTGCTATGAGGTCTCCACGCAACCTTCTTTCCTCCAGGCTGAACAGTCCCAACTTGCTCAGCCTATCTTCATATGGGAGGTGCTCCAGTCCCCTGATCATCCTCGTGGCCCTCCTCTGGACTTGTTCCAACAGTTCCATGTCCTTTTATGTTGAGGACACCAGAACTGCACACAATACTCCAAGTGAGGTCTCACGAGAGCAGAGTAGAGGGGCGGGATCACCTCCTTTGACCTGCTGGTCACGCTGCTTTTGATGCAGCCCAGGATACGGCTGACTTTCTGGGCTGCAAATACACACTGCCATCTCATGTTCATTTTCTCATCGACCAGCACCCCCAAGTCCTTCTCTGCAGGGCTGCTCTGAATCTCTTCTTTGCCTAACCTGTAGCTGTGCCTGGGATTGTTCCAACCCAGGGGTAGGACCTTGCATTTGTCATGATTAAACTTCATGAGACTGGCATCAGCCCACCTTTCAAGTGTGTCCAGGTCCCTCTGGATGGCATTCCTTCCCTCCAGCGTATCAACCAAACCACACAGCTTGGTGTCATCAGCAGACTTGCTGAGGGCACACTCAATCCCACTGTCCATGTCACCGACAAAGATGTTGAACAAGACCGGTCCCAACACCGATCCCTGAGGAACACCACTCGTTACTGGTCTCCAGCTGGACATTGAGCCATTGACCACAACTCTTTGTGTGCGGCCATCCAACCAGTTCTTTATCCACTGAGTGTCCACCTATTAAATTGATGTCTCTCCAATTTAGAGACAAGGATGTCGTGTGGGGCAGTGTTGAATGCCTTGCACAAGTCCAGGTAGATGACATCAACTGCTCTACCCCTGTCCATCAGTTCTGTATCCCATCATAGAAGGCCACCAGATTGGTCAGGCAGGATTTCCCCCTAGTGAAGCCATGCTGGCTGTCAGCAAGCACCTTGTTGTTTTCCATGTGCCTTAGCATGCCTTCCAGGAGAATGTGCTCCAAGATTTTGCCAGGCACAGAGGTTGAGACTGACTGGTCTGTAATTTCCCGGGTCTTCCATTTTCCCCTTCTTGAAAATGGGTGTTATATTTCCCTTTTTACAGTCATCGAGAACTTTGCCTGACAGGGGTCAGTCAGATTTTCACAGGTCCCAAACCTGGAGGAAGATGAGCTCTTCTTTTTATTCTTTCATGCACAGCAGAGAACCAAACCTGCTCCTTTCAACACAATTTTTTTTTTTTTTTTTTGAGTGGTGTCTGTATCTGTGGACTTTGCTGAGTACATCTGAGCAGATATAAGAGCCTCAGATTAATGCTCTGTTCACCACTGAGTTTAAATAATCTGTTCTCTCAAAGTCAAATAGCATCATTATTTACCTTTTAGAGTCTTTGTTCATGGTTAAATATATCCAACCAGGCAGGCCACTATAAAGACTGAGTCTGGGAAAAAAATGTTAAAGCTGTCCAGCTACTGAAAGCTCTGTGCGAATATACCCCAGTAAATGAATTAAATGAAAGGCAGCCAGTTTTTTTCTAAACTTGCTCTCACAGCAAACAGGAAAATAGAACAGAACAGGCCAAGTACCGAGTGTTTTCTTTGTCCATACACCGGCTAGGTTTCCTTATTTCTTTTGTGGTCGATGAAGTTATTTTATGTGTCAGACTTGTTTTGACAAAGTGTAGTTGACAAAATTAACTTCTCTGAATTATCCGTTGCTTCTAATCTTGCATAATGGTGTTTGAATTTGTGTTACATTGTATTAACAGTTAAACTATCAGTAAGCACTTTACATTTTTTTTTTTTTTTTTTTTTTTTAATGGTGCAAAGGCATTCTGCACGTACTTTATGCCCTGGAGGTATTCTGGCAGTGTTCAAGGCCAGGCTGTACAGAGCCTTGGGTGACATGGTTTAGTTTCATGTGTCCCTGCCCATGGCAGGGGCATTGGAACTAGATGATCTTAAGGTCCTTTCCAACCCTACCTATTCTATGATTTTACGATCAATAGGGTAGTACTAAATAAAAGACACACAACTAAGATTTTGCTGTACATTTGGGCTGTATTACAAAGTTGAGGGTGCACTTGCTGTTTAGAGAGCTGTCCTGAGACTTCATGCTCCAGCCGCATCTTGCCTTATTGTCTTCACATACCTATGTCATGCATTTTTGCTGCATCTGTATTCTCCCATTACTTAAACAGATATGGCAATACTTATCCCCTTTTCAGGAACATTGTGAGATATGTCCAACTAATACTGTGAAAGTACCTGTCAGAGTTTAACTCCAGTTGGCAGCCAATTCCCAGCTGTCAACACAGCCACTTGCTCATCCCCTCCTTGAAGGATGGAGGAGAGAATCGGAAGAGTAAAGGTGAGAAAACTTGTGTTTTGCAAGTGATGCACAATGCAATTGCTCACAATTTCCTGACCTATGCCCACCCAGCTCCCAAGAAGTGGCCTCAGCCATCTTTCCTCATAGTTTAAATGCTGATAATGATATCATAAGGTAGGGAGTATCCCTTGGGTCAGTTGGAGTCAGCTCTCCCAGCCATGTGCCCTCCCAACTGTTTGTGGACCCTGCCCACAAACTGAAATCCCAGCTCAGCTCATCCTATCCTTATCCCCCAGAAGGTGTCCAATGCCTGCCCCCCTGACTTCCTCCTGGCTGGTGGGGCACCCCTAGCTGTTATGTCCTGCCCTGTGTTGCAGTGAGCTCTTTCCACCCTTGGCCCTTAAAGCTGGGCTAGATATGAGGTCAGACCAAGTTGCTCAGAGCTTTATCTACTGAAGCAGTGAAAACCTTCAAAGATGGAGACTACACAGCTTTGGATAACATGTATCACTGCTTTTCTGTCTTTGCATAGAAAAAGTTTCTGAACCCTTCTTTTTCCAGAGTGTGTGTCTGTTGTGAAGAGAGTGGCTCTCTCTTCATGCTAAGCTCCTTGTAGGTATGTGAGGGCTGAAGCAGTCTCTTCTCCAAGCTGAATAAATCCCACCTGTCAGTGTCTCCTCAAACGACAGGTGCTCCAGCCGTCTTGGTGTCCCCTTGCTGAACTCACTCCAGTTTGTTAATGTCGTTTTTGATTTGATTACCCAAAACTCCAGACTTGCTGAGAGTGAACTTCACTGTCTTCTCCAGGTTGCTAATAAAGATGTTAAGCAGGATTTGTCTTAGGCTAGAATCTTGTAGTTCTTCACTTCTTTCCAGGATCCAGGTAGAGAAAGAACCATTAGCCACTGCCCTCTGAGCCCAATCATCCAAACAAATTTTTAGCCACTTCATCCTACCTTGGATACAAGTACACTGCAGAAGATGTGTCAAAAGCCTTGCTATAGTCCAAGTTAATGACATACACTGCTGTTCCCTCATCCACGGATCTGCCCGTTTCATTACAGAAGACAAACAGGTTGATCAGGCATGTTTTACCTTTGGTAATTTCACATTAACTGTTCCTAATCACTTTGCCTTCATGTGCCCAGAAATATGTTCCAAGAGAACTCATTCCATGAACATCACACAAGCCCTCTAAGCCTTCAAGCCTTGCAGTTACTGTAGCCTGTAGAGTTAAAGACTGCAGCTTGCTGTTCAAATCCATCTTGGAAAAAAAAAGTCCTCACTTATTTCACACACCCTCCAGGCATGCAAAAATTGTTACATAGCCAAGAAAAAATAGCAGACCCCAGAATCATAGTCCTAGTGCCTTTCTCCATGACACTCCAACATCTTAGCTACAAATGTGAAAATAGAAATTCCTCCTTTTCAGAGGTCTTTAAGTCAAGCTTTTTGAGGTCTGCCTTGCTCCTGCTCAGAATGTCAACATTCATTGTAGAATGAAAAGCAGAGGTCTTATAAAACTTGCAGTTCATAGACAGACATATAGAAAAACATCTGAAGACCTGAGAAAGGATTTTAGTGATGAAGGATCGTGCAAAGACCTTGTGAAATCTGCCAACATTTCACATAGTAGAAAGACAGAAATAGTATTTTGAAAATCTGGCAACAATATAAACTCTCACAATTTCATTATCTTTTGATATTTACTGGGAAAAGCACTATCAGACATAAATCATCGACTCTATGTTACTGGTAGAAAAACATTGTCCCCCACAATAAGGCATCTGTGCTGCTGTTTAACAGAAGAACCTCGAAGCATTCATTGCTTAATCCAGCTCTCATTGAAGTCCCTAAGGAAATTCCTATTAGTGAGCAGGATCATTCATATTCCTTTTTTCAGCAGATTAGAGGGTGTTTATATGAAGGCCCCATAGACACGAATTAATCTGTATTCATATAGCAAATGCAGAGCTTACAAATCCCTGACACTCTCTTCTATTGATAATTTAGAAATTTGCCTTGGCAAGCAACAGGGCTGAGAGCATCCCTCTTCTTTCAGATTTTAAACATCCAGTGTTTATTTGTTGAAATGTTTTTAACTCATGATTCCAAATAGAAACCAAGTATAAAACAAATCAATGTAGTTTTAAGGTTGTACATAGAAATCTGAGAGCTTCTGGTCCTGCTCACAGCTTTGCTGAGAACCCTCAGAAAGGAATTTCACAAGATTGTTCAACTTCACAGTTGCAGTCACAGACCACGTGGGCAGAAGACAAACAGTCAAGAATTATATGAGTTATTTGCTGCTGCTACTTCTCAGGAAATTCTCTCAGCAACAGAGACAGACAAAGAAGAATCACAAAATCAAAGTGGTCAAAACTCAGTTGCTGCACTTACATGCCCTCCAAAGTGAAACCACTGGACTTTTCTTTCTTTGTTCCTTTTCTATCCATACAGTTACATGCTTATAGACTGCCTACTCTACAGAGGAATAAAACAGCATGTTGGAACCATGTGTTTTGCATGCTCGAAAGGATGTACCATGTTTTTTCATAAGGCTTTATTTAGAAGATCATTGTCTTCATGATACATGGTTTTGGTCTTGAAATCAGCCCAGGGGCTGTCTTTAAAACAGTTCAGAAGAACACAGTACATATCTCTGCAGCCTAGAGGATTAAGGTAAAATAAACTGTTGATCATTCCTCTTATTTTACTCAAGGGCCTCAAGAAGAGGAAAGAGGCAGAGATCTTCCTTTTGCCCAGCACCTTTACACACACACACATATAAAAATATGTTGAGGAGCTTTCTTCCCAGAAGCTGAGAATTTAAATTATTATTTGCAGGAATGCCGGAAGGAGAAGGAGATCAAGCCTTTTTGGTATTTTTTATTAATTTTTATTATCTATGCTTAGTAAATATCCTACTGACTGATCCTCACATACATGTTATTGAACTGAGAATCTTCTTGTCTATAGTGTGTCTGTACCCTGTTCATATCTGTTTAACACAGATTTTCAAAGCAAATGCATTATAGAAACTATTATTGTTAACTACTGTTAACCTTAGCCACCTTTGCAGGCCTATCCTATTGGAGGCAGAGCTCTGATGAAGGCTCATCACTTGAGCCTTAACGATAAACACAAGTGGTGAATAAAGAATGAGATCAACACAGAGAAAGCCTCAGCAAATAAGAGGAGAAAAGAGCTACAAGTCATAGCATTATGGTGAAAGGACTGTCACATGAGAGGACAGTATGAAAGTGTGGCTTATTTAGCATGGCAAAGAAAAAGCTTTGAGGAGCTTTGATTGTTTCCTAAAAATGCACAGGCAGAGTGATGGAACTGAGAAAAGAATATATATCATCAAGGGAGAAGAGCTTCACATTCTAACCAACTCCAATACAGCAATAAACATATACACTGTCCAAGAATTAATTCAGGGTGAAATTTCTTAAAATTATAGTGGCAAAGTCCTGAAAACACAGAATGGATTAAAAAACCTTCAGTGTTATTAAGATAGAATTTGTGGGTGGTCTGATTGACAGACATAAAGGACTATATAATCCAAAATGTTCCTTTATTCCCTCTATATGTGACCTATAGAGCTTCAAGGGGGAAAGTCAGACATGCAAAATTACTAAATAAACCTGTCATTGTAAGTCCCAGTGATGAATGAAACTTGAATGAAACTTAAATGAAACCTTATCGCCCATTTACCCTAAATTCTACCAAAGCATGTCTTCAAGAAACAAAAGATCTGTTTCTGGGCACACCTGGAACAACCTAAATTGGGAAAGAAACAAGAAAAGTGAGATTAAAAAGTCCATTTAGGTGTTGTGCTATTTCTTTCATTAGTATGCTGGAGCTGGGTCTCTATTAGTGAAGCAGGAGCCAGAGTTCTAGGGCAGCCATTTAGTGTATGTCAGGGAAGACATGTTTAAACAAAAGACAAAACTGTATTCTACCTATGGAATCCAGAAGGTCAAAGCATGTTGGAAGATCTATTGTCAGTCACCTGGTCACTTCCAAGTGCCCCAGAAATGTCTGGCATCTATATGGTTGTCTTTGATCTGGCTGGGATTTTATACCTTTAATGTGTTATAAATAATAATCATGGTAGACCACCTGCAGGTAATCTGTATTTCTCATTGGTGTCTGCAATCCATATTTGTGTTCGATTGGGTCATGCATTAAAATTGTTACATGCATCAGGCAGACCTGGAGCTAGTGTTGCCTCTTGTGCCAAGACTGTAATGACCAGCCCACTCATCTTTGGTGTTTGGGCTTCAGCTCAATTTCCCTGTTGTGCAAGTCTCTTCCTGTGAATTCCTGTGCAGTTTACAGGGGGTCTTTGAGGTGAACAACTGAATATTCATTAGACTTCTGGTTATACATAATGTGTATAACCATAATGTAATGTTTAGAACACCACTATGTCAAGGGACAAGCCTATTTTTGAACCAGTGCTACAGCCTGAGACCATGATTGTCTACAATAAGGAGTCCCTACAACCATTCTTTTCCTCACACACTTAGAAGAAAGTGGCTTTTACACACATCATCAAGTCTTTTGTTACCATCCATGTGCATATTCTTAGCCTAGAGAAAATGTGAGGTGATTGGAATTAGTTAAACAGAGTTTATATTTTCTGTTAGTTCATAACTGGAAATACCTTATGTCTACAGCAGAGCACAAGAAGGAGAAGCATAGATACAGTCAGAAGATACAGTGCCATTTGTTCGAGTGTTTACACCATAAGTAACTTGCATTACTGCATTAACTTACCTTGGTTAACAGAAAGGTGCAGGGAAAATTCCCTGGAGCTGCTAGAACTTTTGCCACAAACATGAAACTGCTTTAGATTACAGATTTTATTAATTGTGTATGTCTCTGTAGAAATCAACTGATCCCTTAAAAACTTAAAATACCTACAGATATATTTTATCATATTAAAATGTATATCATCTAAAATACTTAATCATTGGTATAAAAGGTGATACGGAGTAGAAGCTACAGTCTTTGGCTGAAGTTGTCAGGCACTCTCACGGGCTTTTTTTTGCCTGGCACAAATCTTTTTGACCTGTACGTGCTAATTATTAGGATTTCTCACATAAGTAGAATAAAAACTAGGCTTAGTTCAAGCTTCAGAAGCCTCAGGCACTGTCTTTCATTTGCCAGTTTCTAGCTATTATGTATTAGAAATATATGAAGAGCTATGGGAGAAAGGTGTAGTTGGATTTATTTTACTCTATTCTAATGCACCTTTACAGAGGGTACTGAAGTTGGAAGAGGTCAAAAAATATGGAGTGATAATGCATTTTCTACCAGACCACTCATACTGACAACCCACATTGTGCTATTCATTATATGTTAAGGTAGGAAGAACTTTCCTCAAATAGACGCTGCTTCAAGTATAGTCTAGTAAAAGAAGAAAATATATCACAGACTACATGACACACAAGAACCCTATTGCTTATTATTGCTCAGGTCAATCAGTAGGAATTCATCATTTATCTCCTTTTTCCAAGGAGTTTCTAGTCCTGGTTGATTATGTATGGGAAGAAACTACTACCCACACCAGGTTGCTTTAGTGTGCCATTTTCACAGTCTCCAGACAACGGGTTACAAAAAAGGAGAGAGATCCTAGTTATGCCCTTCCACTACAGTTTAAATTACATGAACGGAGAAATGTTTGAATGGACATCAGTGTCACAGGTGCCAGTTGTCTGATTTATTCCCTCTCAGAGGAATGTACTGGCGTCTGTGTGCATAGTAATACCTTGCCAGCTGGCCAGGAGGTGACATCAGCTGTCCTTTCAGACAGATGAATTGCACAGTGTGCATAGATGCCTGCCAAAGGACAGACTTTTCAGGAGAAAGAGAAGGAAAAAACACTTCATGTATTTCTGACAGTGTTTTTTACTTAATATTTGTTTACAGGATTAACTTTATTGGACCAGCTTATCACCAAAGCCATCTTTCTGGCACTGCAGTAAGTTACTTGAATTGCATGCCATAAAGCACAGCAATTCACATACGAGTTTACATTCTCTCTGATGTTGCTGAGCGGAGTATATTTTTCTCAGTGTGGTCATAACACTGCATGGGCAATATGATCTTACTTAATCTCCTTTTTTATAACCCTAGATCATTCAGCCAAAATAAATATCCCTACCTTTAGGCAACTAAATTAAATAGCTGGGTTTTGAAGCCTATGCAAATGAGCTGAGCACTCATAACTTTAATTGATAGTCATCCACTTGTGAAACTATGCAACAAGGCCTCAGCTGGCTTTAGGGGACAGAGATCTGTTAAAACCACCACAGTTCACATGTCAGTACCAGCCAAGGAGCTGTCAATGCTGGTGTACTGGTTCTTAACGCTTTCTATAAAAGAATCTCAGACGAGGTCTGGGACTTCACTTTATGCCTTTATGACAATCTGAGAATCCTATGCAATTTAATCATAAAGTGAGAATTTGTTTGCAGGGTGAAAATGCACGCTTCAATGTGTAAGGAAAAGAATGGTAAGAATAATATTTGGCAGAGGTTGAATCAAGCTGAATCACTGGGAAAGGATAAATATTGGGTGAAACTGTTGCACAAAGTGTATAAGACTGCCAAGTTAGAAATATAGCGATGTCATTCTGATATTGTGAGTAGTGTTAATGTTTCAAAAGAGCCCAGGGAGCATTAATATAATTGCATGTATTCATCCCTAGAATATACACCTCTTTTTCAGAAATTAATTAGCAGTGATTTTTGGTTTTTTTTTCATGTTTATAGTCTTATTAATTATCTCCTCAGATTTTCAGTTCATTCTGTCCACGACACCTATATAGTCTGGCATAGGGTCTTTTATATTGCTGATCACATTGTTTGAATATAAGTAAAACCCAGTATGCATTTTTAATGATAGACATGTCTGCAAATGTGAATTCTCATTGTTCATTCTCTTTACACCTGACTCCCTTTAACTCCCATATTTAACATATTTCAGCTGAGTGAATTAAAAGCTGAGAGGACTAAAGGCAGTGAATGGTTGCTTCTGGCTCATCTGAGTTTATCTGCTATGTATGTCCTACGTAATGTACCTGGATTCTCCAGGGAGAGAGAAGTTTGGTTTCCATCCTTTCTGAAACACGGCTTTATACAGGTGATACCCACAGAATCATAAAACCATAGAATAGTTTGGGTTTGAATGGACCTTTAAAGGTCATCCAGTCCAAACACAACTGTAAAGAACAGGGATATCTTCAACTAGATCAGGTATCTAGGCATAAATCTAGTGCAATGGCTGGACAGTGTTTCAAGCTGTATAGCATACTCCAAGTCTTAAATCCTGTCCTAGGAAATCTGGATCTTCTCTTTTTACCGTAGACTAGCAAAGGTGTTCCTGGACTTTGTCTGGTATATATGTCACAGTTAAAAGAGGAAATGAAGCAGTGGATTCCTCTTGTATCTGCATCATTGCAGAGGAAATAATACATGTGGTGTGACTTAAAATGTCTAACGAGGTCTTCTGTAGTTCTAGGTAAGTTTTTGTCCAAGATGCATTCTTACTGTCTCTTTTCTGAGAATACCAGTTCTATGCCTGAGCTAAGCCAAGGGCCCAAGTTTGTGCATTTTCAGTTCAAAGTCATCTGCCTTTGTCTGAGTCACCACTGAAGGATTTATTTTTAAATTGTGAGTGGACTTTTCACTGAGGATGAGCAATGTCCACAGTAAATAGTAAATGTGCCTCTGTTTTGCAAATTCAAGTGAACAGCTGGGCCAGTACTCTTAAATCACCACAACTAAACGTGTAAGACCACATTATTCATGCCCAGACCTCAAGTTCCCATTATAGAAACATGTGTTGCTAGCCTCTATTGGAATTGGACTGTGTTTAGTCTGATTGAAATTGCAGGGGCTACTCACAAAAGCAACTTCTTCTATATATGTAAGTGTTTGTGAATGCCGGACTTTCAAAATGGGCTTCCTTGCTTTAATTACAAATATAAATCTGTGTTATATTTCACAGATGGACCCTGGCAACATGAGTTTCTATCATTTTCCTCTTCATGTAAAATATTAATGTCAGCCTCTGTGATGCAAAGTAGCAAAACACTGAGTGCAGAAGCCATAAAAATTTCATTTGGATTCCCAAAGGAATTTGACCCATCCTAGTGAGCACACTTTAGACTGATTATGTAGCTGTCAATTACATAGCTGTTCCATGTGCTGAGATCACTTGGACTGTATTCTTTATTGCAACCAAAATAAACCCACTGCAGTGGACTCTTTTTTCTCTACTAAACAAGTGAGTATTAAACATGCATAAGCAATCTTAAGCACTGAATCTTTCTGCTCAGTTTTGTCAGTGACATACCCAGTCAACGTCCAAAGTTCGAAGCTGACAACAAAGGTACAGCTATAATTCTGCTTTGTGAGGTGAGGATTGTGACATTGCATAAACTTGGCTTTATGAATTATGCGATGCAATACTCATTCTGTATATATTATAGGATTGCATGACATTAACAGCCTTGGTCTCCATGACAATACCAGCAGAAGATGTTGGATGAAAAAAAATGGCTATGAAGATTATGATTTAAGTAAATTTCACAATACTTCCAAGTCTTGTTTAGTTAGCAGAAGTTTCAAATACGTTAGAAGTAACCAAAATGCTTTTCCTTCTTCATCAAATTCGACAGCCAGTTTTCTCAGGCAGAGATTGACTTTTTTGCTACTTTTATGTAAAAACCAAGGCTAGTTAGATACTCGTGGGTGATGGGTTGCATCTGACCAAATGGACTTAGTGAGCCCTGGACTGCCTTTACGAAAAATAGTCACTCTAAAATGCAGCATTTCTAGTCATAAGAAACTGACTATATCCCACCCCACAGTTTCTGGTTTTCCCTTTTGATTACAAAGACACACACTACAAATGTAGGTGATAGGAATGTTAGCCATGCAGGCAGGAACAAGCTTGGTTGTGCAACCCTTTTCAGTAAACTGTAAGCTGTATTTGTACAGTGCTTGTCACACCACTAATAAGGTGCATCTTGAATGTGCTCACATTCGTATTAGCAAGTGGATATGTAGGTATATGTAGGCACTGGGACTTTAGTTCATTAACACCATTGCTAAACAGACAAGAAATATAAATCATTTCACAGCAGGATCATTTCTCATGCATTTTTGTGTTTGAATTTCAGTTCTTCGTCTGGATCAACTCTTCGTTTTCCCTTTCAGGACCATAGGTTCTCTGAAAAACAAAATTTCACCTCTGTATCAAAAAAAAAAAAAAGTAAACCAAATATACCCATACAGTATGGTCAGTGAAGGCAAGACCATATTGTTTAAGACAAAGAGATTTGAAAGGAGCCCCTCGTATTATTTTAGGCTAATCATGGATGCTTACATTTTAATAAATAAAATGCCTAATTATAGCCTTAGGTTTATTTTTATCTATATAGCCCAGCCACTGGGAGAATGTTCTGATACTGCCATTCCATCAGTGACCTCACTAGTTCATGTTTGCAAATTATTAAATTATAATTTTGGTGCAGTTTTAAATTCTTGTTGTTAAGTTCGTATCTGAGCTCTTTTTAATCTTTAATATATATATATTCTCCCAGTTCTCACGTTATCATTTGTGACATAAAAAGTGCTATTTTTCTGCTCTTTTCTGGCATACCAGCTTGAGCAGATATCATAGGGTTTGCATTATGTAGCTTCTGCCTTCCAGTAGATGCTACTTGTTCTGTTACTTCTCATCCCTCTTGCACTCACCTTTCACAAGAGATGCATTCAAAAGAAGATCTCAGGCTGGAAGACTCAGGCTTTAAGACTCCATCTTTGTATAAACATGCTCTTAATCAGAATATTTTCTATTCTGATTTGCTTCTACTGCTTTTGGACATCCAACCCCTGCCTGACAATGAAAGAGATATACTGTATGAACAACCTATTTAGGAGATCTCTAATGTGTGAAGTACCTAAATGTTCTAGCACCATATATTTGTATCAGCCAAGATGCCTGAATTAGGCAGTGCCTGTGCTGCCTATGTTATATAGCTAAATACTAAATTAATTCCTAGACCAAGTTCACAGAGCATTCCTCACAGCTGTTGCTCCTGCATGAGTTTAGTTTGCTAGAAGATGACAGTGGTGTGGCCTCCCATAGCACCCTCTGTCTAGTCATCTAATGGTTTGCATATCAGTTTTGGTAAACACCACACTGAAGCTGACCATTTTTGTTTCACTTTTGACGAAACAAACTCTTAAAATTTAGGGTTTTTTAAATTGAAGATCTGCTTTTGGCACAGCATTATCGAAAAGTAGAACATTTCATATTTTCAAAATATGTCCTTTAATATTTTCTTCAGAGACTTTATTTATTAGAAGTCAGCTTTTTTAATGGAAGGAATCCTAATCATGTTAGAAAAATAGCAGCTGCTATTTGTTCAGTAGGTGCTTCATTTACACCAAATATAAGCTAAATATATGGAGATAATTTTTCTTTAAGAATAATGCATTTGAAGCACAACTACCATTTCAAAGTAGCCCTAGGGCATTGTTAGGGAACCTTATTCCTGGATTTCATTAACCAAATAAAACCTTTCTAGAAAGAGTAATTGCAATCATTCTGTATTAATAACTGTATAAATAAAGATGAAGGCTCAACTTCTCCTCAAATTATTATCCCCCTTGCTACAGTGTCTATAACAATCTTTTTACATTTAGAACAAAATGCAAATGAGGTTCTATATTGAAAGAATTGGCAGCAAGGTTCTTTCCTGTCCCTCGGCTGGTCATGAGCCCTTCAAAGTATCTGTAAGGTCTCTGTGTTCTCAAAGTTAATGGTTTACCTACTGCAACCAGCACTGAAATCTGTGGTAAACCCCAGTACCAGAGAGACAAGGAAACGCCTGGTGGGCATACAACTTCCAGTGAACAGTGAACTCAGTATGATTCCCAAGGCAAATTCACTATTTTTATGTTTCATCAGCTGGGTGTTCCAGGAAGCCAGACAGGGTCAAAATGAAATCAGACTGCCAGGCAGTTGCAGAGAAAGATTAAAAAAAAAAAATACAAAACAAATATATATATTATTTTTTCTTAAACAAGAGCATAGAAAACATTTTGATTACCTATTTTTAATGAAGATCTGAGAGATTTCCTTTTTATTATCATAGCTGTGAAAAAATACCTTTCACGAATGATTGTAATTTTTCTTTAGAAAAATTAGTACCTCACACATTGCATCAAAACAGTACTATTTCAAAAAAATATTTTTATTGCCAACTTTTTTTCTTTTTTTTTTTTTTTTTTTGGGGGGGAAGTAATATTTTCCCTGAAATTTCTTTTATAGTTTGTTTTTAAATTACCATGGGACAATTACAGCTACATTTCTCAAATAATTGCTAATGGGCTCAGAGATATTCAGTAGCGGCTGTTCCTTCAATTTCTCTTAGAATACAGCACATGCTACAGAACATCCAGCAAAAATTAAGGCTATGCTGCCAATGTCCAAAATACTTATAACTCTCCAGTGCATCAGCTGAGGAATTGAGGTGTTCTTAAACCCCCCCGTTTCTACAACATTAAAACTTTCTTGGGCTCAATTCATGTGGAAACATCAAGATGAGGAACTAGCTCTCCAGCTGCCTTGTATGTATGTTATTCCAGTCTCCCACAGCCTCTTGGATGCAACACACCAAAGACCCCCTCACAGCTCAGCCCTGCACAAGAGTAAGTAGGATCACAGGCTGCTTAACGAAGCAAGGAGCCATCTACATTAAACCCCTGTCTCCAAGCAGACTTAAAACTGAGTCATCTACTTTAGGAACCGCATAAAATATGCTGGAGGACATAAATAATTTGCACAGCTCCCAAAATTAGATTCTTTACTAGCCTGTCTCCCTTACAGAGAAAAGAACCCATCCTGCTTCGCAGCTACCCCCAACCTGGGCTTAGAATACAGAGTTTTTACTTTTCTTAATGTTCACTGGTAGACAAGAAGCTGCCTCTCACTTATCTAATACAACCAGAAGCTAAAGAGTTAGACCTTGTTAATTTTATTCTGAAGCAAGTATGGAAAAATGAAATCAAAATACAGGAGTCTGCATTTGCAGTGAATGTGCTGAAGATTATAGCCAAAATGTGAAATCCCTTTCTGTATTCAAACATGTGAAAAAATCAACCGATCTTTATAAATCAGCATAAAAAATTATTCTGACTAGCATGCACATACCAACACACATACGGGTAAACCACTGGAGAGAGGGAAGGTTCTGAGCTCACATCCCTACCCCAGTGGTTTGACATTTGTTCTGCCTCTTCTTACTCTCTTCTTCTTATTCCAAATACTTTCTCTCTGCCCCTGATTCAGAACCCTCTTGTGATCAGTGGAACTGTTTTCAGTACTTGTAGGGGTGTCAAACTGAGTGCTTCAGATTTTCCTGACTGCATCCCTCCTCTTCACTGCTGCAGTGCTTTTCACTGTTGCAGTGCAGCTTCCACTGTATAAAGTCTCAATTCCAATTACTGATGTCAGCAATCTGAGATTCAGCAGGAAATATGAACACATCATGCAGTGTTTATATCTAACTGTTCCCTGAAGCTGCATTAAAGTAAAAAATCTCCCTGCTACGTGCAAATTTTTAAACTTAGGTATATCTATTCCTTCTAGAATGATCAGAATTAAGTTAGTGGAGAACCTCACACTTTATTGTTAACATCTCAGACTTGCAATACGAATTTTATGTAATGGCATTATTATTTGCATCTAACTTTTGGGGGACTCTTACCTATTTTCTCCCAAATGTCAGACTAATCCAAATCAACCAGCAGAATACTGCAGTGATCACTAGCATCAAGCAGATCAAACATTAGAGAAAGCAGAGTCTTCTTAGTCTTCTCCACTGACAGTAAAATCTGTTGAAATTCTGAGTGCCTATTTATCAGCAAAGGCTGCATTTCGCAGTGGAAATGCACAGATAACAGGATGATAATGAAACTCACTATTGAAGGATACGGAAAAAAAAGCTTGATAAATGCACAAAGATATTTACAGTGCTTTCAGAAACTAACTACTGTATTTTCAAATTGTCATAGGCCAAAAGACTGTATAATCTAATGGCTTGATGTTGCAAATACTTCTGTACATACGGTTCCTTACTGCACTTTCATGAATACGTTTATGCAGCTTTGGGTGCTGAAATTAAAAACTGACTGAAATAGGAGTCTGAATAATATTTGGACTTACACATGTAGGAAGTATCTTCAAGGAAATCTTAATTCAGTGTCCTGTAGAAATCCAAAGGCTTTGATGCTGATAAGCCCTATCCTCAAAATAAAATCAAACTTGAAAATTTTCTTAGTCATACAATATGATTGCTTTCTTCAGTATATAGGAAATTCTATATATTAATATCTCGCAACCTTTCCCTTACAGAAAATAAGTTATTTAATCTAGAAAAAAAAATGTTCGTTGTTTCTACAATGCAAGTTGCTGTGTTTTAATTATTCTACTATATGAGACAAATGTGTTTGACACATGTGCTAGGCAAAGCTTTGGATAGTGCATTCATGCATAGAAAATGTACATACCCCTTGAGAACAAATGTATCATTCTGCCCCATTCCTGTTACAAGGAAAAGGAATAGATTTTGCTGCGGCCTAATTAACAGAAACAACAGCAGCAGTTACAGGATTTTAACATTTCAGCACCTGCTCAGCTGGGAGAAACTGGTTGGAAAGGGTACATTGTTTCTTAAGATTTAAGGAGTAGACACAGACAACAAAAAGATGAAGAACCTGATACGAAGTCTAAAAGAACACTGAATTCATCAGGTTTAGATCAGGTGTAAGGAGAAGTGCATCAGCAGCATTAAGTCTGTAAGTGATGTTTGCAGGCATATCACACAGAAATGCACACTTTTTCCCAGATATTCATAAAAACTTATTTTAATATCACATTACACTCTACTTTTCTTCTCACAACTGTAATAAGCAAATTTAATTTAATGAGTATGAGTTAGGGTGAAAATATCTGCCTATTTGTTTTGACTGGAAATATTTCCAGAATAAATTAATGTCACATGATATTATCAGTGTAGAGCATTAAAAACATCTTTTAAGAATTGCATTTGTAAACTCATGTTTGCATACAAGTTAGAATGCAAAAGTGCTTGTGCAAAGGCAAAATTTGTAACAATGTTCAAATACTTTTGAAATCCTATTTTAGGAGTAGATACAACATGCAGAAAGGAAACTGTTGATTACAACTTGGGTATCTTTAATAAATGTAATCTTTATGATTTCTCCTGTAGCAGAACAGCTCCCAGGTGAAGTGTAACTCACATTTTCATGCAGAAGTTTAATACTGAGCTTATGAAAAATTTCAGAAAAAGAAAACATAAGAGATCCACAGAGTATAAAATTAGGCAGCTATTAATAATTAAACATTAATAATTATTAAGTAGGGTTCCCAGGACCACATTTTAGAGTTTGGCATCGGAACCAGTCTCTTTCTTTTATAATATATAGTTTATGGTTTATAGCAGATTCCTGTATTCATTTTTCCATCTAAGAAAACCATCTTTATCTTAAAAGATGTTTCACAATGTCTGTTTTCTTCCCCTAAAGTAAACAGGTTCTTTCTTCTTAAGTTCTTACTCTTTAATCACCTATAAGTGCTAATCAGACTAACGCTTGTAGAACTCTTTAATTTGCAAATAAAACTTATGTATATTTTTCAAAGTGCTAATACTGCTTGTATATTTTACAAATACAATATTTTTGAAAAGAAAACAAAACACTGCAGGAAGTTAGGCTATGTGTGCTAAGACTACATACAAAGCACTTCTGGAGAGTCAACTTGAGATTCCTCTTTGAGTGACGGAAATCATTTACTCTTTCTTATGTTCTTCTTTTGCTTGAGATCATTTAACTGCAGGAAAGTAAACAAACAAACAAAAAAAACCACAAAAAAAAACAAACAAACAAACAAAAAAGTGTTATACTCTGTAACCACCATAGACATAGAAATAATTGCACATGTATTTCCTGGCAGAGTTCAAGGCCAGGTTGGATGTGGCCTTGTACAACCTTGTCTAGTGGGAAGTGTCACTGACTGTGGCAGTGGGGTGGAACTGGACAATGTTAAGGTCCATTCCAACTCAAACCATTCTATGATGATTCTATGATTCATAGCTCAGAAAAAGCCATAAGTATGTTTGCAATGACCAAACACTGGAAGAATATATGATGACTGTCTCAGCCATAACTAGATTTAAGATGCCTCCACTGTAGTCTCAGATGCAGCATAAGCAAAACCCAAGTGCTAGTTCTGTTTCTGTGTAATCTTTTCATGAACCTAAATTCCATCAATATGAGATGCACTGCAATATCTGCCTACTTCTTTGGACCTTAATTTCCCCAGCAGTTCCACCAGGACTGAAATAACATTGCCGTTTGAACTAGCTTTATTAAAGGACTATGAAAACTTCCAGAATGAAATGCGCATATTTTGTGTGGCTGCTCACCTCAATAGGTAACTTTTGACCAAGTCAAACATCTGAAAAGGGTATTTCAGAAGTTCTGCTCATAAAGAAATTTAGCTGAAGGTAGGTAAGTAACCACAGGTGTGTGCATGTTCACTTCTGCATTTTTCTGGGCCTTAAGGGAAGAAACCAAGGCTGCATTGTAGGTTTTTCCAGCCTCTCGGATTTCAGAGCTCTCTCCATAGCAGAGCAGGCATTTACAAGAACTCTCTGGAGAAACTGCTCTTCTAATTTATAGCCACAGAATTCTGCTGTGGTTCCCATGTCCTGTAAAACGCTAAGAGCTAGAACACATTCAGGTGAAGAAAACTGAACTCCTTTCTTCAAGTTTAACTTCCATATTTTATATGAAGAGCTCATTACTTAAAAATAAATAAATAAATAAATAAATAAATAGGTATATAAATAAATAAATAATTTAGGGAATACACCAGCACCTTTACTTGTCAGATTGACTCTCTCAGGGAACACTACCATCACTTCCTTAGAGTTTGGATCCTAATTCTGCAGCTGATCTGCCCAGACTGGAAGAGTTTCATAGTTCATAGATCATAGTTTCATGCTCACTTTTGGTCACATCCTGCAAGACACCATGGGTCACCCTGCCAGTGTGCCTTTTACCAAGGAAAGAAACTCAATGGAGACTGAAGACATTCAGTGGCTTGGGCAAGAGTGTTTAATTTGCACATTTTTATGAAGCAGAACCAGATGGGAATGGCACCTTTTGTCTGTACAGTCAGAACTTCCCTACATCCAAGAGCAGTGACATCCAGTCTTTCTGGGGCTATTTGTTGTTTTCTCTCTCTGTGTTGCACCCTGAGAGCACCATAATCTTCTCAGTGGCCTCCTGTGAGGAGAGGCTGGGACTGCCATTGGTGTGCAAGTACATCCCTATTCAACTCTAGAGAAGTAAATCCCAAGGCAGAGCTGCAGAGGCACAGCCCACACCTGGGCTGCCTAATTAACCAGTTCCAGGACAACAAGCCTTGGCTATGCATCGCTCCCACTGATAGATTACTCCTGCATTAAACAATTCACCCACCAGGTGCTTCCATTTAGTGTTTCAATGAGCCAGAAACATGCAGCTCCCAAGCCGTGTTTTCTTTGGTTGACTTAATGGAAGATATCATGAGCAAAACATGCACTGATTGCTCTTGAATGTTGCAGGACTTGAAAGCAAGCTCTCAGACCGGTCACAAATACACATTAAGCAGAACATCCTGCATCCACACAACAAATATAGATAATAACTCAGTTCCCTCTGAAAATGCACTTCAGGATCATTCTGTATTGACAGTTCAACTGGAATAATTTCATTTGCTTGCTGGAAAAATTGAGGTATAGATACACTCAGGTGATAAAACAAAGCAAATTTCTAAGGAAACTGTAACAAGAACTTGTTTGTTCTTCTTTCCTTGCATGTTAATGGATGCCTTCTCTCATTGTATGTATCATTGCATTGATATATTCTTTTCATATACTTCCAAACTCCCTGAATCCACTCTAAGCAAAAGGCACTGGAACTAAGTTTGTCAAAGCAAAGCTCACCCTTGGAGCCAGCAAAGCTTTGACATTATTCTAGGATGTGCCAAGTGCATTCATTTACTCAGAGCTCATTCTTGGATACTCTTCTCTCTAGGGAACAACTATACATCAAACAAATGCTTTGCAAAAAGCTTTACTCACGGTTCTATGGCAGATTCATTTTTAATATCTGTAAGGCACAACTTCTAAAGTAAGATTTCATGTACCAAAAGATTTTACTAATTTGCAGAAGCATTGTTATGGTCTTAACCAGGAACGAGTGCACAAAATCACCAGCAGAAAGATGTGCGGTTACACATGAATTTGCCTTTGCCCTCTGAGAGGGTTTTGCTGGTGTAGTCCAACCCGCCATGCTATCAGAGCCTCAGTGAAGACTGTCAGATGGAACAGAAACAGAATAACAATTCTAGAACTATTTTTAAGTCAGAGGCTGCCTTTTTTTATTTGCATCAAATAAAGCCCCTGTAAAGCTATTCAAGTTAATGAATATTTCAGTGTGATACTAGAGTGCAATCAGAGTATTAGCAAATATCTGTATAAATTCTTACATTTGAAGGTAAAAATTAAATTTAAAAATATAATAATTTTTTTCAGGAAATCCTTTTACTGTTTTTACTAAAGAAAATGTCAATATATACACAGGGTTCCACTTGTTTCACCTTTTCTAAGTAAAATCTGAATTAGCTGTGTCCAGATATGGAGGTTTTCTCTAAAAGTACTTGCCACATCTTAAACCTGAACTGAGCATTGCAGTTTCCTGTTAATGAAGGTAGTATAAAACAACTATGCAGTAGTGGCAAAACTGAGCAACAGTGTAAAAACTAGAATCTCCTCACTAACCTCTCCAAACTGTTTGGCTGTCTATGTAATGTATATCAGTATTAAGCAAGTAACAGCCACAGGCCCCAAGTAGTTTGGAGCTCTCACCATGCTGATTATTGTATGAATATAAGCAGAAAATATCCATTGCCTCAAAACCACTACAATCAAGACAATAGCAATGCATGTCGGGGCTTGCAGGAAGTGTGTGGAAGAAGAATGTTGAACCTGAGGACAACTAATTGGAACACAAGATTGTGAGAGCCATTGGCTGAGCAGCCAGCTAGAAGCTCTAAAGATCTAGGGTTTTTTATTCCATAAAACAAGTGGACAACAGATACAAGTGAATCACTTGCAGACTGCCTACTTAAACACTCTTATTAGGCATGGGTATCATAGTAAAGATGGATCCTGAGACAGAAATGAAAGCAGGCTAGGATAATGGTTGTATCTAATGACTTGGTTGTAAAGGCACAGAACCTAATAAAGCACAAGTTAATAAGCTCTCACTATTAGAGAGCTTAACATGACAGAAAGGAATGATGTTGACAGGATTTCTATAACCAGATTATATAAATAGCATTGGTTGGGAGGGAGAGCCGTGGACACAACTGTGCATTAAATATTAAGCACTTGCATTACCTGAGCTAAAGGATCTATCGCAGCAATAAGAAAATTGTTGCACACCCTTAATTTCGGTGGTTAGTCTATTAGAAGGGGAAAGAAAAAGCAATAAACAAGGAATTAAGTTCAAAAATATCTACAGTGTCTGTGCTCTGTGGCCATTCCCATGATGCTCAGGTTCTGCATATCTTTCCCAGCACATCAGGGGTTCTGAGCAGAGGCTACCACTCCTGAATCATCCTTTCTGACAGGTAAGAGTTGTGTGAGAGGAAATATACTTACCATTACAAAGTCAATGACCTGAATTTTCCCAAGACTTCTGTTTTTACAGAATATGGTAATGAAAATCTTTGTCTAACTATTCACATTTCACTGTCTTTTCTATAACACCACAAGTGAGTAGCCAACAATGGAAAATTGCTTTGGGGGGATACTTGCATCCTTTCTCCAATGCAAATATTTTTCTAGGAGAAGGAGACTGTTTTACAGTTTAAAAAAAAAAAAAAGAAAAGAAAAAAAAAAGGTTGCTGGCAAAAGCAGAGCTTTATAGAATATGTTTAAGCAAGACACTGGTCTGATATCAGGGGTTATGTACAGTAATTAATAAGAGCGTTTGCTGTATTATTTCAGCTTCTGCATTCTATGATACATTTGCTGTTTCTGAGATTCAAAATATTGTGTGAGTCACCTTCATAAATATACAGGATAATGCCTAATGACTTGTATCACATTGCAAAGAACTTTTTTTCCTCTCTCTCTAGAGGCAAGCTTTAATAAGTCACAAGAGGTTATGAGTCACTCAAGTCTGAGTTAGGACACTGATCTAAGCCTAGCCCAGAAAACACACTAAGTGCAGATCCTAGTCCCAGTGAGGTAATTTAAGATATATAGATATATATATATATATAAACAAAACAAAACAAAACAATTCAAACCAAAACAAACAAGACAAGGAGGAGAAGAAAAGAAGTAGAAGAAAAAGAAAAGGATGAAGAAGAAACACAATTTGGGAAATTTCCTAATTTCAAAACTGTTCTTATCACAGTTACTATGGCTTGGAAAAGAAACTGGCAAAAATTGTTTGCGTAGCCACCATTGCTGGAGAATTAGAAAAATAGAAAACAACACTTGTTAAAAGCAAGCTGATTTCCAGGGAAGGAAAAAATGCTCCCCCCCCCATCTTGTCACTGGGAGCTCTTCACTGACATCTCTCTATCTTGACCTTCTTCTTCTCCCCCTCCTCATCTCTTCTTTCTTGCTCCTCACCTGCCAGTGATGGCAGATGGCTGAGAGAAGCTGGGATAGGCTTCAAGAATTAGGTGTATTATGGAGGAAAGGTACTCCAGGATGAGCTGCTGGAGTCAGGGAGATTATCCAAGGTTTCTGTCATTGCTGGGCAGCAGTACGGCTACCACAGCTACCCTTGCGCCTCCTGGGATCCTTGATGAGAAGCACTCACAAAAACATCTCGCTGCAAATGGGCCTGCTGAAGACAGAAAGCAGAGTAAACACAGCAGTGAGAAGTGATCACTCCATCTTTCCTCATCGTGCATCTCACAGATTCATGTATACCTGGTATGACAGTTGCCTGCAACTCGCAGAGTCCCCCAGCCAAGAGGAAGGGGGAGGGAGGACAAAGAGGGATAAATAATGATATATCTGCGATAACAAGGCAGTGGTGTGGAAATCTGTCAAGAAATACATACTCCTGATAATAGGGAGAAAACAAGGCCTGATCTTATTCAGTACAAGGCTGGAGTTAACACATTCTGCTACATGGGAAATAAACCAGCTCCTTTCTGCATGAGCAGAGGTGTCCCTCCATCTGCATAATAGCTGTGCACAGCTTGGGAGCACTTGATCTTCCAGACCCCCCTTTTCTCCTCAGCTGGGTTGTTATCATCCTCTGTTATTATCTTCATATTTCCCTTGCTTATGAACAGCATGTTACCTTTGCCTTTACGTCGACAGTCTACCTGGCAATTTTCTCCTCTCCAGCTGGCTTCCCGGCTTCCTGAGTAAGAAAACTAATGTTCTTCGCTCCAAAGTGAATGTCCTAGTCATTATTCTCAATGTACTGTGACACAGCAATACTGAATATCAAAAGACTCCCATAAATTCTCATCTATTTCTCAGTCATATAGAACAATTAACTAAACAGCACAAATAGCAACTTGTCTTTTATGAGCCCTACTGAATTTAGGTTTTAATATGCTTATATTTCACGATTGCTGAGACCTGCAATGTGGATGAACATGTGAGTAAACACTGTTTAATACTGCATATTATGATATGCCAGAGAGCGCTTCCACTGTACCATGTTCTTGATGGTAACCTGGATAAATCACTTTTCATAGATAAACAGGATGAAGTAAAATGCATTTAGTGAAACAAATTGCTGGAAAGAAGCTCCTTACTGGAATGGCTGTCAGCTCTCTCATAGAATCATAGAATGGTTTGGGTTGGAAAGGGTTGTAAAGATTATCTACTTCCCACTCCCCTTCCACTAGACCAGGTTGACTCCAAGCACCATCCAACCTGGCCTTGAAGACTGCCAGGGATGGGGCAGCCACAGCTTCTCTGGGACCCCTGTGCCAGTGCTAACCACCCTGACAAGGAAGAATTTCTTCCTGTTATCTAACCTAAATTTACCCTCTTTTGGTTTAAAGCCATTCCCATTGTCCTGTCACTAGCCCCTATGCACAGCCCTTGTGAAAAGCCCATCTCCACACTTCTTGTAGGCTCCCTTTAAGCACTGGAAGCTGCTCTAAAATCTCTCCAGAGCCTTCTCCAGGCTGAACAAGCCCGACTCAGCCTCTCTTCATAACAGAGGTGCTTCAGTCCTCTAACCATCTTTGTGGCTCTCCTCTGGACTTGCTATATCAGGTCCACATCTTTCCATATGGAAAGACATTTATATCCATATGACTCACAAACTGTTAGGGAAGTAAATTCTTGCTATGGGCTTTTCACTGTCCCATCCTGTACTCTGTGAGTTAGAGCTGCCTTGATGTCACAGTCTGAATATCCTGTTTTCCCCAGAATGGTTCTGAAAACTGTAGTCTGCAGCATCTCAAAATGCTTAAAAGGAGCAACAAAAAAAAATAGGCCTTGTCCAGAAGAAGTTACCAAGTACTTCATCATGATGACCATCATGCTGAGATACACACTAATAAGCTGGTCTTCTGGTCTTTCAGCTAAGTAAAGATTAAATATCCTCTTGTTCTTTAAAATTTACCATCACCGCAGTCTTTCACCTTTCTTTATAAATCTGTAGACCTCAGCAAAGACACAGAAACAGTAGCCAGCATTTCTTGTGATTAGAAATGTAAAGTTCTGAAAACTTTATCTAAGTGGAGGTCATGCTACCTGTAAAGTCAGAACCTGTGAAAATCAAGCTACAAAAAACTTGGATCAAAATCCAAATATGAAATATCCACTTAAAACTACTAAGTAAATCTAATAAATAAACTGGTAATTAAGCCAGTGTTATTTACCTTGTTTCTTCATTTTAAAACTACAAAAATGATAAGAATTTAAATGAAAATGTTGTCAATTTCCATTTGAAAAGACTATATAAGGAGGGTTTAATGGCTTCAGTTTGTTAAAGTCATTTTGTACTCATTATTAATTAAATGCACAAGGACTTCCACTGAGAATCAGGATGTTCTAAATAATATAACTTGTATAAGCAATTACTGTAAAATAAAACTGGATTATCCAATATGACCTGTCTGTCTTTGGTATTCATAATTTTAAATCCCATTTAATTAAATCCTCAGGGTACCATATTCAACATAAAGCCAACCATGACCTTCTTTATAAATGTAGTAGCCATAGTGGGCTGGGAATGAATTTTGGTTACACAACTGGGTGACTCATTCATCAGGAATTTTTCTGGGCTGTCATCATATTTAAACAATATTATGAGCCAATTCCTCAGCTGGTGTAAACAGGCTATTGCAAATCAACTGTAATGGCACTAGAGCTTAATACCGCTGCTCTTTCTTCCTAAGCAACAGAAAGCAGAAGAAAGTGTGCATGCATTTTTTTTAGCTCACTAATGAAGATGAAGTTTATTCTAAGAAAGAGGTAACACATCTTCCCTCTCCTCCTTTTGTTTTTTCTTCTACTGATTCTGGGGAGAATTAACTTCATTGTGGGTTTGGGTTTTGGATTTTTTGTTGTTGCTAATTAGTGTTGTGCTTTCCAGAACAGCATCAAGCCCAAGTGAGAACTTGTTATCTAAAGGGCAAGACAATAAACATATCAAACTGGGGAGTGATTTTTTCTATGATGTTAGCTATCTACCCACACATGCTATAATAGTCTTTCCCTTTTTCTGACTTTTTCTGCCTATTTTTAACCAAGCTGAACTATCTTTTCTGAACAGTGAAGACCTACAAGTATGTTGTTTTCTTAATGTTTGACTTTGTGCACTTATATGTAGTTGTCACACTTACAAAACACAGATATTCTCAAAAAATAAGTAGTCAGGACTTGGGTGCAGACACACACACGCACACATGCTTAATACCCAGTCAGAGACAGTCTCCACCTCAAGCTCCCAAGATTCAATATTGCATTACATGAGTTGCACCGTTTGTGAATAAATACACTGAGAGTTGGATCAACCTGGTAACGTGCAATTTCAGCAAAGAGACAGATGCGTCTATCATATGACCCATAAGCCAGATCCCCATGGGGGTGAATTTAATCACATTTTTCCAAGTGACACTGATGAACTTTCAAAGGTGTCTAAAATACACTGCATTTAGTATAGGGTATTGCATATCTAGTCATATACTCACCTAGCATTGCACACTAGATGGATAGATTTAACTTCATCTATACTGCACTAACCTGAATAAAAAAAAATGTAGGCAGTACTATGTATGAGAGCATGTCAGAAGTCTGATTATGGATATCTCATTACATATTTTTCTTTGCCACTGACCCTTAAAAGATGCATACAGAAGTTTAAATAACAACTTAAGGCCCTGACACAAAAAACCGTGGCAGAATTCCATAAAAAGCTATTAATATTTTTTATGTATGTGTACTTTCATGTGAGGGGAAAGTATGCAATGGAATTACTGCTGAGGACAGATCAGAGAGTCTTGACCTCAGCACTGAGCAGGTAAACAAAGCATTTATTACCGTGCAGTTGACATTGCATTCAGAGTTTCCACCTATTTATGGACAGGATCTTCAAACAGAATTTTTGCTAACCAAAAATTATCAACTATTTAACAAGATTTAAGACATTTTTATTTACAAGGCTACTTGTTTCTTTCTTTCTGGACAACTGTCTGATTAAATAACCTTAGTCGTTATCATCCTATTGGGAAATTTTATCATCTAACGAATATGATCCCAGAATACATTCTGCCACATATTGCTTCTGTCATATCAGAAAATAAGAATACCTTTTCCTGCTTGTTTCAAAAAACTAATGCACAAAAATCTCATTCTTTACTCTCTTTTGGGAGTGGAATAATAGACCCAGGGAAAATTGAAGCAAATTCTTATCTACCTCTTTGGACTGAGTGGAAATGCGTGCTGTAACTATGAAATTTCAAATACAAGACAGAAATCCACAAGGAGGAAAAAAAAACCAAACAACCTCATACTAAAAAAGACAAGATTCTGTAACAGACGTGGTTTCACTATTTTCATATTCAGGCCTTTATGTTAATATAAGAATAAGTACTCTGCACGCACATCTTTTAATCAGCTCATAGGGTGAGCTGTTTGTTTCATTAAATTAGATCCCATTTTCATGCTCAGCACATTGATGAGGAGATGAACAAAGAACATATCACCAATTTCTAATTCTTGATTTCTAGTGGGGAGTTGTCCAGAAGTATTATATCAAGAGCCACTGAACTATCTTATTTCTAGCTGTTATTCTCAAATAGACTTTGTAGCTTTCTCAGGCTTTCTTAGTTCTCCTTTTCCATCAACACCTTTTGCATGTTAATTAACAAACAAATCTGCCTGTGTATACAAACATATAAATATATGTATTGATTTTTTTTAGAGTGACACCAGGGAGCTTTGGATGATGTCCTAAATATAACAATACAGTATATATGTGTGTGTGTTTTGTACTCTGAATTTTCTTCCTTGTGTTTACACATTAACAATATGGACATTACAAATGATCTGTTTGACAGCCAAGAAGAGAATGCTATATGTCTTGCAGGACATGAGATTTTTTCTCATCTTTTTTCTATGTTTCTTTCATTAAACCTTCCCTGAATAATAATTTCCTCTTGTTGGAAAAACAAAGCAAACCAAACCAAAACAAGTATGAATCAAACCTCAAGAACCCTACTTTACCATCTGAAGGTCATAAAATATCACAGATACATAGACACCTGACCACCTAAGTTCTTGCTGTACCAGTAATTTGAGTGAAATCTTCTTTCTTTACATTAGTGCTTAATTCACTGGCTATTTTTCAAAATAGATTAGAAGGGAAAAACATTTCAATTGTCCTGATGTGGTTTAGCTACTGTAAGCATCAGCTGTGTAACTTTCTTCAAACAGAAAATCTCCAACCCTTCTTCAGGGATAGCCTTAGATAGGTACTTGAACACAGCTCTCACAAAACACTTTAATGATAAGTCAGTGGGATTTTCTTTTTCAACATGTCCCTTCTCCTGGTTGCTTCTAAGTGAATCACTAGATAAAATAAAATGTTTGTTCATTCTAAGTACTTATTATTCCTAAAATAGCCCCTTTGTGTGGATAGTGCACTTTTTCTCAAACAAATCAACCAGCAGGAACTAGCTCCATGCACAAAAACATTACAGTGATGACATTCCAAAATTTTAGCTGCAGCTTGCAATCCCTATTGTTGTCGTCCATAGTTTTAGTCAGTTTCAGCTGACATATCTGGGTAAATTACAAGGGGAAATTATATATCTTTCATCAAGGAATTTGTTGAAAATATATACTTCCATTAAAGATTTTCCAATTACTTTAGGAATAAATAAATAAATAGATAGAAAAATAAATAAATAAATAGATAAACAAATAAAAATAGCTATAATTTCTTCCATTGCTTTGGTTTAGGAAATAAAACAAATTTCCTAACTACAATGTCAGTAGTAAAGCTAGCAATAGACTCCTTTCTACCTGTGTCTCAACCCCCATTCTTTTAACTTCAAGACTATTCTTGGAGTCTTTAACAATTAATGTTGCAATAACTCACTTGTATAAATTCACATTGTAGCTTTTACCACAAGCTACCATGTATGTGTAAGGAACATAGACTCATGAACACTTTCTAGGAAGGATAGGTGACCAGAGATTAATAATAATCTCTGATAAACAAATATAAATATTAACAATATTATGAATCAGACACATTTTCCTCAATAGCATTTAGGTTAGATAATGTAACTTATTTTAAGATGGCCACACATTGAAGGTCCCACATATGCCAGTCTGTCAAAAGCACGTGCCCACTATGGTAAATCTGACAAAGACAGAACAAGGAACAAAGTAAGATTACAACATTCATGTTTTAAGATACTTATACATTTATTAAGATATTCTAGGCCATGTATATTCAGAGGCTTCTATTTCTAGTTGGTCGATTGTAGTGATTAGAAAAAGGAGTTTAAATATGCAAAACTCCAGAAAAACATAGTTGCAATGAACTTTCACATTCGTGATCTCCAAAGCACATATGAAGTTGTCATCATCACAGCTCATAATAACTGCCTATGTACAGTCACAAGTGCACAGGGTTTGCCAGGAGCCAAACAGGCAGCTGGATAATTCTTTGTGTATGTGTCTACATAGTTCTACTCTTGCTTCATACCACTGATCATCCTCTCTCCATCTACAGACTGTCTTTTCAACTGTTTGTCTGTCCTTTTTTAAGTCTATAGCAAGCTTTTATAAATACGAGAGCAGAAGCGTAGGATGAAATACAAAGATGATCTATATCTCTGTATGTACTTGACCCAGCTTCAATGGGCATGAACTAGATATATATATATTGTCATATTAGATAATTCTTTAATTCATGCTTAAATCCCAGCTCCTACACCCACCACAGTGCCTACATTTTGGCATGCATTGAAATTTATCTTTGGAATGTGACAATTGGTATCCTGATAAGGAAACTCAGTTGAAAGGGAATATATGAATGTAAGAATATCCTTATTAGGTCAGACCAACTGGGGTCTGACTACTCAGTAACCCGATTCTAACAATGGGCACAAGTCTAGAGGACATGATAAAAATGAAAAGGGTAACAATCTATATGTCTCATTATCATTCTGCTATCCTCCAGCTATTTCAATTTCAGAGATTTGCTGAGCTAGATGAAGAGCTGTTGTGTTCAGTAAACCCTGATAGATTTCTTCTGCATAAACTTGTCCAGTCTCCCCTTGAGCCCATGGAAATTTTTAGCATGCAAAATAGTCTTCAGCAAGAACTTGCTCATGTCTCCTGTCCTGTAAATCAGCTGTCATCTCTCCCTTGTCTTGAAAAAACCCAAAAAAACAGGTGGGTTTGATGAACTTCATTTGACATTTTCTTGTCCTTCAACTGGAAAAGACTGCAAGCACTTTAATCTCCACACACTGTCTTCATATCACTTGCTTTTCTTTTAAATTTCTAGCACATCCTTCCCCCATGTCATCATTTTTCCATGTAGAAGACTCCTAGCTTACACAAGGGTTATTTGTATGAAACCTGTTACAGACCTTTGGTCACTCTTGCCACCTGTCTTTGAACTTTCTCTAGTTCTGCTTCATGCATTAGAGATGAGAGGCTCAGGACTCCATAGAATATTCTAGGATATGGCTGAACCATGACTTTACATTGTGGAACAGTGATCTCTGTTTTGCTCTCTATTGCTCTTAATAATTCCAAACATTTGCTTTATGATGGCAACTGAGCACCAGCTGACATTTCAATGGAAATCTCTTTCTCAAGAACAAATCTTGCTCCTGAGTGGTAACTGTTATCTCAGTGCACTTCATTTGTATATAAACATAGGATTGTCTTCTCTTCTCATCATTTTTCGTTTAGTTTTCTCTGCTGAATTTCATCTACCTTTTCTGTTTTGTTTTGTATTTTCACTTGTCTCATACAAACCTCCTGCAATTTTTTGCAGTCAGATCTCATGCTACCTGAATAATTTAATATCATCACCTAACTTTTTTACATCACTGCTCACTCTGTTATGCAGGTCACTGATAACCATATTAACCAGAACAATCGCCTACACATACCCCTATGGAATTCTACTGCTGACCTCCCTTCACTTGGAAAATTGACTATTTACTCCCACTCTCTGTTGCTTGTCTTATAACCAATTATTTATCCAAGTTATGACCTTTTTATCTCTTACACATGGTTGCTTAATATCTAAATCCAAATAGATTATATCAGTCAGATCAGCTTTACCCATATGCCTGCTGACCCTTGCAAAGATCTCCAATACATTTTCAAGACAGTAATTCCCTTTGGAAAAGGCATGCTGACTTTTCCTAGGTAAAGTACATCTATCCACATGTACACCAATTCCATTCTTAATAATAGTTTCTTCTAATTCGCTCACTGTAGACTCCAAGTTTACAGGTCAGCAACTCCGCAAACGTTTTATTTTTTAACTGGTGCTATGTTTACCATCACCCAGTCTTCAGTAAAGCAGTTTTAAATTAAAGTTTAGATATCAGTGTTAGCAATTCAGCTACTTCATCTCTGGGTTTCTTTGGAAACTCTAAATCAACATTCCTTGCTCCTAGCAGGCTGTTGCTCTTCATTTTGACAGTTAATTCCATAACCTCTGCTACAATCAATCGTGTCTTAAATATATCCTCTGGAAAGTCCTCTGCAAAGAGTAGAGAGAATGAAGGATTTTACATGCCAATATAAAAGTTAAAGAAATTGATTCCATCTGAGAAGATGGAGGTATTATAATTCAGTAGAGTCTTCTAAAAGGCCAAAAACTCAAGAGTGCTTAATATCCCTTTTTAGGTAGAAAGCTGTTTAGTTTTCCTATTCAGTTCAGATACTTACTGATGATATAACAATCTCTCTATCCAAATAAGATATCTACATATGATTAGCTTAATGTGGCCAACATATTTTTCATTAGAGATTTTTTGGCATTTCAAGCCTGAGAGATCATCTTTTTGCTTGTCTTCACCTTATGTAGTTACCAGATATATAAGCAGTTATATCTAGAAGAGAAACATTCCTTTTTTTGTGCTGTACAATACTTAGACTTTGCATTTAACATTCCCTCAGACTTTAAAATAGGTTATCTTAAAATACTGCTGCTAAATTCTGCTTGTTCCCCTTACGTGCAGAGGGACATAGTGCATCCTTATGCAAGCAACAAGTAACTCTGGAAAATGAAACTTATCAGGAAAATAATAAATAAATGATAACTTGATGATATATGGCAACACTAAAAATATGGAGAGAGAACTGCATGCACATGCAGCCTACAGAAGTACCTTTTAACCTTTCTGCAGTATCTACTTGTACATTCTTCTGACATGAAAGTGGTTTAAGGTAGTATCCAATGTTGCATTTGCAGTGGGCTAAGTGCTCAGCCAGTCAGCTATTACAGCTCAGCTGAATATCTTTAGGCCCCCAGTTGCAGTAACCCGATTATATTTATATCCTTTGAAATAGGAAAAGTGCAGTTCTGATGAGAATATAGTTCATATATAACTGTTTCTACTCCAAGCTCTAATAAATAGAAAATGAGAAAAGTCTTGTTCTCCTACAGCCATACTGCTTTGTTAGCAAATGTTCTGCAAAGTGGAATATGGACAATGTATGGCTCAAGCCCATGTGTTGCTATAGCAGTCATTATCTTTCTTGTTACTGCATAGTTTTATGCACTCTGCATTCTCCTCTCATTATAATCTTTATCCTATTCAACTGCAAACTCATTAGGCTCTGTTAATATGACAAGCTGTCTATTTTGCATATCTCAGCTATTTGGATATTTGCTAATAATCATCTTTTCCTATTTCACATCCGTAAGTCAGCAGAAATAATATATGACTTCAGCCATCTTGTATGCCACAGTAATTTGGCCATTGGCAATGTGTGACTGTCTGCATTTTGATCATCTGGATGAACAAGTACATCTTTTCAGATATATTTTTCTATACGCTGGTATTCTACACTTTCAGTTAAACCACATCTAATTAAAACTGTGTCTCATTTTTAATAACACATTCATAAATTCTTGTTCCTTATATTTTAATAAATTTCACAAAACTGAATTGCAAGTTGCAGATCTGTTCTCATAAGTTATTACAGGCTTACCTCCTTTACTATAATAACTAGATGTTAGAAGAAGTGATGTGGACGCTTTTCTTGTAAGAGAACTTCAAAGGATTTCTTTGGCTTGTCATAGTGTATACACAAATTATAAATATCCAATATTTTATTCTTCGCTATTTTCTATCTCACTGAGAGATGCATTTGACTTTTTATTTTGACATGTGAAAACATGGCTGCATAACTTAGTCTGTGGCTGCATCTTTTAGAGACATTGCAGGGAAGAAGGGTTGTGAAAGAAATGTTCCCCAATTTCAACAGATTCATTAAAGTACAAACCAAAACATATTCTGTAGAAGATATCTGAAATTACCACCTATAATTTTTGATAGAAAACAAATAGACTTGGATATTTATTGGGAATCATCTCCTATAACCCTGTATCTCAGTTCATGAAAATAGGGAAATAGATGCTGGGTTAAAGCAAAAATATGAAAAAAGTAATCATAATTGGTTCTAAACTGCAATTTAGTTATTAAGTAGGAGTACAGCTTCAGTAATAGCATTAAAAACATTTAGGTAAAATGCCTAATTAACTTGAGAAAAGTCATTTAGTTTGGTTTATAATCAAATGACGATCACTCTTTTCAACACTTAAAGATTATTTTTAGTATAAATTACTTTTGCTTAAGCACCATTTCAATTACTGAGGCTAAATTGTTAATTAGCTAATTTAATCTTGATTACATTGCTGTATTGTTTCTTTTACTTAAATATGAGCAATGTCTTATGGTTGGTGATAGTTACAACTGATTTATTATTGCATTTGTTCAAAGGTTTTCATACAAATATAAAAAAAGTGAGAGAATTTTATGTATGTCAGTAACCTTCCAGTGAGGTAAATGAACCAAGAAAGTTTAGTAACCTGTAGAGGTGGGATTGTCTTTGTGTTTCCTACATCAGACATGAGACTTTTAAGATTATTTTTAGGAAATAATTTGCTGATTTTAAGTTATAATGTCTCAAGAAGATATTTTACAGGAATTTTTACTGAAGCAACCACAGTGTCTAGATATTAAGTATAGAACTAGGAATATTTTCTGATGTTTTGCTAGAAATTAATGATGTTGAAATTAACCCTAGCAAGAATGTTGCATTTCCTGCTTTAGGAGCACTTGATTACTGAGATATGACAGCACAACCCACTGAGACCCACCAGTGGCCAGAAAAAATGCTGAGTGCCAAACTTAAAGAAAGAGCTTGATACTAAAGTTTGTTCTTCCCTAAGGTCTGAACATGCTACCAAGAACCCCAAAGTGTACAGGAATCCAGTTTATACTTCCAAATTAGTACAGAAGATGTCTGTGAACAGCTGTAACTGTCTTCCATGTTTTTCCCCGCTAACTTGGGTCATTCAATTTAGGAACAGCAATGCCTAAACAGTCTGGCATGTTGTCCTGGTAGACTTTCTTGGAGATCCCAAGCTGACCTCATGTGATGTTTGTGAAAAAAACAGAAGAGATGTGTGTGTCTTCAAAGAGCAATTCAGGGTATCTGAAATCTTGAATCTCCTTCCGTGAAGGTTACGTGGAAACCAGACACATCTAACAGGCCAATTGATAATTTCTCTTCCCAGAAAAATTTCTGGAGCTACATAGCAACAGGCACTGGTTATCCTAACTGTCTGTGGACCTTAGAAAGCTGCAAGTAAGACTTTGACATATATGCCACATTTGTGGCTGCAGATAAATCACTTCTGCTCACCCAATATTCCAGACAGTGAGTCTTTACATAAAGACCAATTCACCAGGATGTTTATGATGGATTTGGTTATTTTGGCCACAATGGTGATGCTGTCCATGATCTACATAGCAGTGTCATGAGAATGAAAAATACAGCAAGAAAACAGCTAATTCAGTAATCTCCGTAACTTTATGATGATAGAATTCCTATAACATTTCAGGAAATGTGCCGGTTACTGTTAGAAACCCTTATGATGACTTCTGCTCTGATTCTTCATTGTGACCAGAATGCAACACTTTTTGCCTGTTTGGACCCATACAGGTAGCCAGCAACCTGGGTTGTCATAGAGAGGTTCAGGATCCGCAGCTAGATTAGTATTCTAATTCATCCTTAACATGTTACTCAACCATATCAACAAAAGACATGGTTATGGTTGTTTCAGACAAGAAAATCCATTATTTTTTCCCCCAGTAATATTGTCAATCCATGGTACTTCAGTAGGGTGATGCCTGTGGCAGAAACTAGAGATTCAAAGACTTACTTTCTATTTTGTAAATATAATAAAAACCAAGGCCAGAATGAAAAAGACATTTAGCATGCAACATGAAACATTTTAGCAGCTCTTCAGCCAGTCAATATTCCTATGCTACATGTTTTCTTTTATATCCTCTGTGTACTAATGACAGATTAACAAGCCACATAGGTAGAAGTGGGAGTTTGAAAGCCAATTAGATGCTGTGAATTTTCCCAAACGTGTCAAAATAAGAAAAGTGACTGTGCTAAGTAACTCAGTGCTGATACACTGGAGAAAATGAGTGATTAGTAAAATTTGGTGCTTTTCTTTGCCTCTTTGAGGCATGGTGATGTGGCTGCTCCATGCTGTGAAACACGAAAGTATGTGTACAACACAGGCAACACTACATATATCTTCCAAATCAGTATTTTATTTTAAGTCAAACTTCCAGTTCTCTGAGTAGCAATGAATATTGGCGCATATCATTCTAGTATGAGTGCCAGAGTTTGTTCTCATTAGTTTGTGTTAGAACAATGCTTTGATGGCACAGATGGAACCTGGATGGATGGCTTTTCTTAGTAATTATCATTTGTCTGTATAAAATTGTAGAAAATTGAGAATAAGTGTCTAAGTAGGATACTTCCTGCTGAACATCACAAGTCCCTGCTTCTCTAGTACCCAGTCCTGAGAGGAAACTATGTGAATCAAATGCTTTGGCTTTATGTTTGACCTACAGCATTCCTGGCTTACTGAGGAGGTAGAAAAGGAAAGATGCGGAGGCAAATACTATTTGACAGCCCATTTCAATGGTAATGTCAATTTTAGTTTTGGCCTGAAGTGTGAAAGTGAAACTGCCAAGAACTTTAGGGGGAAGATACAGGAAGAAAAGACTTTCCTTAGATTTTGCAGAATGGTATTTCTAGGACTGCCTTTAAAACCAGCCAAACAAACATCTTCCTTCAAGCCAAATCATTTTTGTAGAGTTTTTTTACTGATCTTTATTGTTATATCTGTGCAGTACAGGTAGGTGTCTTTGTCAGTGTTTCTGTGACTTGGATGGGGTGCGGTTTCCATTCAGTGATAACAGTGCTGTAGAGAACCTGTTACAGTTCACTTCTCCAAAAACTAACATAGAAGTGAAAATTTGCTATTGATCTCTGTAGCACTGGAAGCTCCCACGACACTGTCTTTCTGAAAGACAGACAAAAAGGAACTTGAAAGACAGAAAAGTCAGACCACTCACTTTCCGCATAAAGGTGACAGACTAACCCATTACCCAGACAGTACAAATATGTGTTCTATTTAGCCATGGTTCATGCTTTAAAGCAGCTCAAATGCTTGTAGATTCAGAAAGCATTTAGCAAGTTTGGGGGAACTATGCAAACAGCAACAAGAACTTCAGTCTTAACACATCGGGGGGTGGAAATGTTTCAAAGGTAGCCTTGAACCTCAGCAGGGTGGATTGGAGGAGGAGTGAAGAGCTCCCACACTGCAATTTTAATTAGTATGAAATCAAAGTTGTACATCAGACATGGGATTTTTCTCTCTAAATCAAAAAGACAGCAGCAAAGCTATCAGCTTTGCGCTAGACAAGGAAAGGACCTTCCCTGAGGAACACATGAACTAAGAATGCATTTGAAAAATAACCATGACAGCAGCAGAAGAAAAACCCATCTGTGAGCTTGCAGCTTTCTCCTGTATTGCCTTGGTGAAAGCTGAAAAGGAAGCATACAGAATATATCCAGTGCTGTGTCCATACAGTTTGCAGGTTGATACCATCGTTGGCATTAGATGCAATGGTAAGAGTTTACTGACCTGCCATAAGGAGAAAAAAGAGGACTTTTTTATAATGACTATTAACTTCTTAACCAGAGGAAGTGTCTTCACTTATGATCTCATTTAACTGAGACACTGTGTTAAAAGAAAGTTCTTAGATCAGAAGCCTGACTTTGTTACTATTTGCAAAAATCAAAAATATAGATCTGCCTTTATGGAGACAACTCCTAATAAAGCAAGCGATACATTTATGTGCCATGCCTAATATGCTTTTATGTTAGGAAGCATAGAGGAATATATAGATCCTAAAAAACAACAGTAATTAGTAGCTTAAAACTAATAAAAGGAATTACAAGTGGAGCCAACTGCTGTGAATGTCACAGACATTTATCTAGAAAGCTTTGTTGGCCTTCATTCACTTTCTGAACCTTACCAAACAAGCAAAAAGGAACATTCTTGATTGCCAGTGGTCCCAATGATGAAGAAATTTCACTTATTGACAGAAAATCATAATTCCATTCGTATGGACCCCTCCCTGCAAACTTATTTTTGAATGCAAATTTTCTTGTTTTCACTTTGACTTTTTTTTTTCAAATTACACCAAACGCATTGACATTTCTGCAAGAAATTCCGTGATGTCTGCTGTTGGGTTTACCATTGGGAAAACAGTACAACCTCTCATGAGAAACCTTAAAATAGGTAAGGATTGAGAAAAAATTGCAATGTTTTCAGTTTGAAAGACATTACGTAGGTGCTTTCTGTAGACTGGAAAACTCTTTAGCCAGAGTGCCCAGCTTAGATGATATCACACCCCCCTGAGCTACCTGTCCTAGTACCAACGAAATGAAGAAACATTTCCAGTAATAGCAGAAATGCTACACTGGTAGGACAGGTATGCCGTTATGTCTTTTACAGACACCTGTCTTAACATAAAAGTCTGACAAAATGATTAAAGCATGGCTGCTCAGAAGGAAGCATCATAAATATTACTTACTCAGAAGTGTACAAAGTAATTACCATCCAGTAATGACTATAAAATTTAGAAAATATGTTGCGTTTTTGAGCCTCAGGCTGAGTTTACTTATTCATTGAGAGTGAATCTGAAGAAGTCTCCAACATTGATACAGACACTTTAAATATTTTGCTAGAGGCTAATTTTTAAATAACTGGCTGGCTAATTACTAGCATCAAAGTGTGGAGCTCTGCATCACCTTTGGTATTTACTTACTGACATAATAAAACCTATCATATGTTGTGACAGCATCTTCAATGTTGAGTAGCTCTTGACTGCTTTTTGAGTGAAGGCAAAGGACAGTTTTTAAACCTGATTAGATATTCTGTGTGAAAGGACAGTAGCAGATGTAGTCTGCAGACTGCCCAAGTCCCAGTGGTTAGCAGTTGTCTTCTCTCACTCTGCTGAGCATGATAAAAAGTTATCCCTCTCCAGCCTGAGCCCTTGGTAACATGCGGCACTTCTCTTAAGGAAAAAAGTGGTGTATGTACAATTTCTGGCACTCTCCTCTCTACTCCAAATGCCTCTTCCCTTCTCTCATCACCTCATCTCACTTCTTTTCTAGGATTTTTTTATTCTCCCTGCTTCTGTTTCACTTTATTTTTGTTGTAAGTTGCTTTCTCTTGGAAGAGTGTGTTTGACTTCTCTGCTCTGCCAACCGTTTCTGGTAAAGCAAAAATAAATCAATGAGAAGTTAGGGTCAAACAAAACAAAACAAACAGTCCATAGGCAGTCCTTCAGGATGTCTGAGAAATAGGAATGACTCCACAGTTTCAATAACCAGCAAGCTGTTAGATCCGCAGTATTCCTGGTATACGTAGCCAGCATAACAGGGAATTTCCATTCCTGGTCTTGGTCATTCAGCCCTTTTGTGTCCTTCCTACCTGGGACAGTTGAAAGCTCAACCTAGGTAAGGTTGTGAGGCAAACCACACTTGGCCTTCTTTTTAACTTTTCTTCTTTTGACAATTCAGAATTCTCTTTACCGGACTTTGACTCTACATCTTCAGTCCACTAAATTCTGTCTTGCAGCACTGGGATGCAAAGAAGCGTGTTACCCAGTTGACTCCTACCCAACATTAGCATATCGTCTTCGAGTTGCAAGTAAATGGTATTATTCTAGTAAACTAAAAAAAATGCCCGAACACCACACTAGTCAGACTGTAGTAGCTGGGATAAAGCCCAAGCCTGGACTGTAAAACCTAGGGTATCCTGGTAAAAAAATATAAAAAAAAAATTGATGGCAGATGCTTGAAGTTCAGGCCCTCAAAACAGCACCACTAACACTGGTTTATTCATCAGCAAAATGCAAGACAAGAATTCAATTAGATGTCTTTATTACGTCACAGAGCCAGACTAAACCCTGCATGGGAAGGGGTTTAAGACTTCCTATATTTTATGTTGAATTCAAGCAATGTATAAGATTAATATAACCAATTAACATAACTAAATATTCCAAGGATTTCCAACACCTTTATTTGCTTGCTATATGGATATCTCATAATCTTCAACATATTTTCCAACTAGTACCACTGTGACACAGGAAGGTATTATTAATTCCATTTCACAGATGGGAAAGTGAAGCTCAGACTGCTGAGATGGAGTTTGGCTGTGCATGGACATTCAAACATGGCAAGATCCATGGATAATTAGTACACATGGCCTATAAGAATGTCATGAAACTTCCAAGGTTCAAAATCACATCTCTGCCAGGCTCAAAACACCAGCTCAGACAGAGCTAACCTAGCACTTCTGTGGGGAATTGTTTTGTATGGGTTTAGTGGCATTGTACAAATTGCACAAAAATAGGGAACTGACCTTGGGATGTGGAAACGTCCTCAGTGTGGATCATCCTTCCTTTTCAGGTGCTAAATAATGTCAAGGGCATATAACAAAAGGCAGGCACTCTGGAGCTGATATTTGGTCCAATCAACACTAAAGACTAACAGGAACGATACAGCATGAGTACGTTACAGAAATACTATCTCCTTTATAGGAATACCACAAAAAATTAAACAGAATTTCTCAGTTAACCTTTGCTCTAAGCATCCCCAAGTCATTCATACTAGTGAGAATGAAAAAATCTAGACCATAATAATAGCATTTTATACCCACTTTACACCAGTGTAACTGACGACACAAGTCATGAGAAGGCAAATTAGAACCCCTGTGTGTGTTACATTATTTTCTATATTTGAATGCTAATGGCTTTCACATTTAGTCAGTTCACAATGAGCTGGCACATATAATACCCTGACATGTAGTTTGCTCTACATAGTCAGTTATATTCCAAGTAAAATGGGCTGTAGATTTTTGTCAGTGAAATTTGGGCCACATTATTTTATTGAACTTCCAGCAGACAGTCTAGTGAAATCGATGGGCAACTCTGCTTAGTAATCAATGAGACTATCTGGCCATTAGCTGGTATTAGAAGAGAGATGCAAATATCTGATAAGGCATAGCTAATAGCATCCACATCTCGTTACAGCTGTGCAGATCAAACCACAAAAGTGATGGCAACCTTACTGTTTCATGGAATCTGTGCTAACAGAAAAGAAAATATGGCCAGAAATAATGTTGCTATCACAACATCTCTTAAACAAGACAAACCTTTAGAAAGCAATTTGCCCGTGTTTTCTGTAAAGAGTAAGGGTCATTAAACAGTCACACCTAAACGTGCAACATTCGAGATCAGCAGTTGCTGTTGAAAATCTTGTCTGTTTCTGTCAACAACTGTGGGTGAAACTTTGAACCCATTAAGCCCCAGTTCTTGGCAACTTAATTTCGTGCATTTTCTGCTTTCAATTAATACTAGAAATAGAGCTAAGAAAGTTCAGCAACCTAAAGAACAGACTTAAGGTGATTCACCAAATGGACTTTGAAGTCACAACTTGCAGAGTCAAAAGTATGTGTTTTCAGGACTTGTGATATTTTTAGCCATGCTACTTCCCTTGATCTGGGCTTAGTGTTGAATGTTCAGACATTGTATGATCAAGCTAAGGAAAAAGAAGAAAAAGTGCACGTGTGCTTCAGTGACTTCAAGTAGAAGTCAACTTGGAGGACAGAGAATTCCTGCACAACATTTCAGACATAATACTTCATAAGGCAAGACTCTTCAAGGAGCTGTCTAAAGTATTTAGACACCTGCTGAAACCAAAGTAAGATGTTTAAAACTATCTCAGCTGTTATTATTTTATATTGCACTAATTTCTGCATGGATATGTTTGGGCATCACTATGACACTGCTATAAAAATAGCTGGGTTGTTTTGACAGAATTTCAGTTAATGCATTTGGGTTCTGTTGATTTGTTAATACTATTTAATTACAGTGCTAACAGCTTTGGGTGACTGTAGTCCCACCAGAACATTAAAATGGTGGGCCTGGCTCAATGAAGCCAAATGAGCTAATTCCAGGACCTTACAGGGTGGGAAATTTTTAAGACCTACCATTTCTACCCCCCAAAATTCAGTAATATATTTAATAAAACCGAAAACCCTGCTGCTGATATCTTTATTTTTGTCCTTGGCCATGACTGACCCAACGAATCTCTTCCAACGAATAATTATTTTCCTAACAAAAATTATATTATGCAAAATGCAAAAGCTTCTCTGAAATGAAGAATTCAATCTCCATTTGATCTAAAGTGAAAAACATAAACAGTATAAAAGAGGTTTGTGTCCCAGCAGCTGCAGAGGGGTTGTGAGCACCAGGGGCCAGGGATCTGGGGCCAGGTACTGGGTGGACTAATGTCTAAGGCCATTTCCTGAGGAATCCTTATTGTTTTCATATATATATATACTTCCATCCTGATCAGCAGAAGAAAAGGACCAGCATTAAACCGTCCATGTTAGTCATGTTTGTGAGGGTATTGGTAAGGTAGTGTGTGCAGTATGTGAGCGTGTCCATTGGGAATAAAAGCTCTGCCTCTCTGCTGACTGGAACAAGACACACTGAGCCATAGTAACCTCCTGTACCATCAGAGTATGAGATTCACATACCTATAACAATCTGATTTCTTGTTTGCTCTCCATCTTGCCTTGAAAGCCTGAATAGCTTCCCCTAACTACTTCTCCTTTTCCCAGGCTATAAAGCTTTATATTTCATTTAATCTCTGTTCTTCTGCAATGTACACCAGCTGTGTCTCTAGAAGTGAGGATCCAAAAGATCCACTTTATGTATACACCACAGGCTACAGTGTGGTGGTATTATTGGATTATCCTTCATTGGGATCATCATACTCCTGGTTGAGCCCTTTAACAGCCCTTTTTGGAAGTGATGCAACTGCAAATAAGCTGCTGTAAAGCCACAAAACTAGGTACCATGTCATTTGAAACAATTTATGTTTCCAAGTTTGTCACAGTGACCACAAAATATGATGCAACTGTTGGCTACTAATCGTGAATCTGTATAGCACGTCTGATTTATTTGCATCTATGGTGAAAAATAAGCACAGCATAACTGCAAATGAGGTGAAAAACCAGAGACAGTATCTTAGCGGGTGGAATTTAATATAATTCCATGTATATAGCCATGGTAATTTACAGCATCTCAGATTTGACCCACCGACAACTTTGTATTTACAATTGCATTTGTCACAATCAACTCACGATCTGTTAGTTGTACAGTATCACTCACCAGGCTATTTATCATTTGCTTGAAAAAGTAGAGGGCTGAAAGCAACATTATGCTCATGCAGTTTGCCATTCTGCACAGCAACAGGAAGCAGTATGACTTTTCCCCAAAATTTGGTTTACTGAATTTGAACTTAATCACGTATTTTTAAGACTTATTTAGACTTTCTTTGAAAAACAAAAAAAGTCAAGCAGTGAAGAATTTATGAAATTATGGTGAATTTATGAAATAGACAATTTCTTCCAAAGTTTGACTTTAATCTCCATTAAAACTGCATAACTTTCTATGGTCATATAACTATGTTTAACATGTATCCTTTTCCTCAAATGAGTAAACATCACTTGATATAGCTGAATAAATGGTGCATATGTTCTGCTCATTAACTGTATTGTGCATGTTAGAGACCAGCTAATGAATCTGTCTGAGAACTGTGTCTGTTCAAGAAAATATCCCATCAATTCTCTGCATAAAAGACCAATGAAGGAGTTTCATTAGTCTCTTTAACTGCTTTCTAATTAGCAATCACAGTGCTTTCCTATGATTTTTCAAAAACTAACACACAAATGCAACAAAATGTTTTTAAAAAAGAATAACAGTGCTATAAATCAGATCCTGAGAAATAATAGCCAGCTGCTTTTTTAATCCTTGTTTTCTACAGGGGAGATGATGACTGCAGTATTCACTCCAAGGAGACCAAACCAGTACAAAACTCCGCTGGGTCTTTCTCTCAGACTCCTTTTTCATGCGGGTCCTTTTTCTTACATCCTTTTTAGGTCTCTATCAGACTACCACAATTATTAATACATATCTTGTGCTTTTTCACTGAGGAGGCTTAAAATGCCTGTTACAGAATTGCAAAGCCAATCTGCTGTACAGGAAGGGTAAGGGAATATAACTTTAACAGTGACTCAGTTAGTCCTTCTTTGAATTAGTATGCTCATGAGAGCTGAAAATTAACACAAACACATGTGCAGAGCCTTCTTTGAACATCCGAGCTAGCTTGGCAACTGATAATTGTAGCCTCTGAAACACAGGGTAGATGCCCTTTACATAACTGTCCCCAAGAGAGACACAACAAAATGTAGCTTGAGGGTTTTCCTCTGGGAATAAAGAAAACATCTCAGAGGTTCTTTCTTGGGGGGGGGGGGAACAAACAAACAAAAAAAAAACCCAACAACAAACCAAATAAAAATCAACAAACCAAATCAAACCAAATCAAAAAAACAGGCAAGTCCAGCCTAAATCTTTCCTAATTCAGTTTTATGAAAGGTTAGAGAAGTTTGGAAATAAATAATACAAAGAAAAAAATTGCCACACTACTGAATTTCAGGGATATTTTTTCTTATTTCAGCTAAGAGTTTTGAACAATCTGGTCCTTTGTTTTCCCTCTACCCAACAAACACTCACGGTTTCTTAGCAAACAATGTATTAATCATTTTCAAACAAGAACAGAAAACTCATCTACTGCTAAACTGGAGTTACGATGAGAATACATTTCTAGGAAATCTAATGGTTTAGTGGTCTAGATGTCCCTGCCTGTGACAGGGGGCTAGAACTAGATGATCTTTAAAGTCTGTTCCAACCTAAACCATTTTGTGATCTGTGACTCTGTGAATGTATTTGCCCACAGGCCAGGCATGAAGGCTTTAAGTACATAGATAAAATCGGCACACTTTAACCACCTAAATCCAAAATTCCCACCTAGAAAAATAAAATAGCTTGTACTCATTGTCTTCCTGATATAGAAGGAGACTAAACTGACAGCTTTAATTTTACTCAATTATTTCATTAGTGCCTTCATGTTTATCTTCATACATGACCAGAGCTGTACTGTGAACAGCCAGAGAAGAAGGTTCCATCCAAACCTACCTACTTAAAATCTAGGTGAAACAACAACATCAGACCTAGTAAGCTTGTTTGGATGACCATCATGTGCACTAAATCAGGCATCTTTGCTATTAAAGCAATAGCAGCAGGCCAAAAGAATGCAATGAGCCACAGTATTTAATTGCTAAAAATATACACCTTTGAGGAGCAGTGCAGTCAATGACATAACCTGGAATAACAAGTAGCATGGATGAAATTGCCATGGTCCAGGAGGGGAAGACGGTGTTGCCATATGGACACAGGTCATGCTGTGTTACTTTTCAACATGTTGACAGGACAGGGTCTGGCCTGTTTGGTTTATTACAATTGTTGTAAATAAAATATTAAAGGAAATACAATTATAACAGCCAGAGCTACCTTCACCCAAATCTTAGCAAGAGGAATCAGTGGTGCCAACAATCAGTATTACATATTAGATATTAGTGACTTAGAATACTATCTTCAGTTTAAGTGATTCAAATGCATATAATTTGCATTCTTCAAGAAGCCTTAACTACCATATGGCTTCAGTGTGACACCTTCCACCCCTCCTGCTGAAATTCCACCTACAGACTAACAAAGAAACTAAGATTCATAGGAACAGAATGGAAACAAGGAAAGAAAAAAATAAAAATAAGAAAAACCCCTGGCTCCGTACAGATGGCTTAATGTAGTCTTTAGGTCAGCTAGAGAGTCCTGAACTCTGCTAACCTATCCCATCACTGTTTATACATTTTATATTAGGCAGTCATTGGATGAAAGTAAAAATAATTCTGAGAGCAGGATTCTGGAATTCAGGCTTCCTGTCACCTTCTTGATGAATATCTTAGTAACTAGGCTGGTTTATTTTTAAAATGACTCCAATCCCTAACTTAGCTGGAGTAGAATACTTCGTGTACGATGTACTCCTGAAATGTTCTTTTGGCCAAACAACAGAAATCAGTCTTTAGTCATTAATGAAATTACTCATTTCATATCATGAAGTATTAATCATGTCAACTTACTTCCCAGTGTCTTTTCTGTCCCAGGAAAGTAAGCAAAATCTAGGTTTTTCTTGTGGTCTTACACATTCTTTAGATCACAGGTGCTATAAAAAGTAGAGGTACCAAACTGTTCTAATGATGAGGATTGTTGTAGCAAGTTGCTGAAGTGAAAGGCTGCTAGTCTGTTTAGTTGTGGAAGAAGGAGAAAAATACCATTACAGGAAAATAAAAAAGATTCAAAACGTTGCCAATTTTATGCTGAAGAAAAACTTGCCTGTTCATTGTATGCCCATTAAGATGATGGCATCAGCTACATGCATTTTTGTGTACACTTTTCATCCTGTTTAAGTATGCTCCTCGGTAAGTCCTTACATTCAAGCTAAGATGAAAAAGTTTTACAGCCTCTACCTGCCAAATGATAGATCATAGCAAAGATGTTCTGATACAGAGTGGCCTCTTTCACCTACCCCTTCTCTTCAGTCCACTTAAGAAATTATTTTCTCCCTTCTTCCCACAATGCCCTTCTTTTATTATCGTTCCTTTTATTTTCTGTAATGTTCCTCCTTTGTTCATCTGCAGTGGTTCTGAATGCTAATGAGCTCACTTCTGATTTATCATTTTGTAAGGTCAGTTTGTGAGGAGACTGGGGCAGACACTATGTTTTGAATCTCGGATTAATTAAAGAAGTCTTGAACAAGGACTCAAGGTCAGCTATTGGGGTAAAGGAAAAAAGAAAATACAGTTTCAAAAAATTTTAATAAGCAAATGGCATAAGGATGAAGATTGTGTTGAAAATGATGCAGACAGTTCAGAGAACCTATAACTTAGGGAGAATAATTTCAGTGTTAATTAGTGCTTGCAAGGTACACATAAACTGTGACTATAGGGGAGTCATCTAAGCACATATGAGCAAATGCTTCCAGGGATACTGCCTAAACAAAGTATCACAAGGACAATCAATTCTCTGTATTCAATGAAATATTTTACTTTTTTCTTTATTTAAAAATAATAAAAGATATTTTCAATTGATGGATATATACTTCAGTAATATAGCTTCTTTTCTTTAATTTGGATTTTAACAGTCTGACTTACTCTTCTTTACAAATAGTATACTTTGAATTTTGTCCCAGACTCTTTCAGTCTCGGTATTGAACATGTATCTTCAATGTATGCACTTAGCATGAAAAATAAACTAAAACTATTTTCAGGACTGCCTTTAGGGTATGTGAATGCTTTATACATGTTGAAAATTATGAACTAAACTCTAGCTACTTACTTCAGCAAGAATCATTCCTTCTGACCCAAAAGCGGCTTATTTTCTTATATTCACTGTCATATTACCATGACCTGATAAAAAGTTACCTTTCATCACAGTCAATTAATAATAGCCTATGAGCTCATAATTATACGAAGTATAGGTGTTAAGAGAAGGCTGCGTGGAGACCTCATAGCAGCCTTCCAGTATCTGAAGGGGGCCTATAAGGATGCTGGGAAGGGACTATTCATTAGGGACTGTAGCGATAGGACAAGGTGTAATGAGTCCAAACTTAAACAAGGGAAGTTTAGATTGGATATAAGGAGGAAGTTCTTTACTGTAAGGGTGGTGAGGCAGTGGAACGGGTTGCACAGGGAAGTTGTGAATGCTCCATCCCTGGCAGTGTTGAAGGCTGGGTTGAACAGAGCCTTTGGTGACATGGTTTAGTATGAGGTGCCCCTGCCCATGGCAGGGGGTTGGAAATAGATGACCTTAAGGTCCTTTCCAAACCTAACTATTCTATGATTCTATGATTCTATAATGCCTAAAGAATCCTAAGCTTTAGCACAGAAATAACATTACCATAGAAATAGTATTAGCATAAGAGTTGCTTATATGTAAATGTGGACCTTTCTGCATGCACAGGGGAATCTCTCTGCCTAGGCCAATCTGGCTGGTAAGAAAAGAAAGCAGCTGCTTTTGTTCACCTCCTAGTTCTGGGTTTTATGCTTACTTAAAACACACAAGTGTTCCTGATTCAAATGTTCCTTTATGTAGAACATAACATTACAGGACAAACCTGTTCGTGGTTTCCTCCTATCACATTCTCACAAGATAGAATGCCCCCCAAATTATATTTTTGCTACCATTTGAAATAGTGGTATTTACTAGTTCCTGCTGCAGGGTAATATTGACATGCACTTGGTTTTATTAGAACAGGAAATAACTTCAGAAGTACATCAGAAGCCACCAATATAGCTGCTATCTAAAACTGACTTTTCAGTTCTCATACATAAATTTAGGCCCTTAGTCCTTGTCGTGGTTTAAGCCCAGCTGTAAATCCACAGAGTCTCGCTTTCACTCCCCCCCACCCCTCCCAACTCCCCCAGGGATGGGGAGAAGAATTGAAAGAATGTAACTCCAACGGGTTGAGGTAAGAGCAGTCCAGTAACTAAGGTATAACACAAATCACTGCTGCTACCACCAATAATAATAATGATAAGGGAAATAACAAAGGAAGAAAGTACAACTGCTCACCACCCATCAACCGATACCCCACTTGACCCGAGCAGTGATCTAGCCCTTCTGGGTAACTGTCTCCAGTTTTACATCCTGGGCATGATGTGCTGTGGTATGGAATACCTCTTTGGCTAGTTTGGGTCAGGTGTCCTGTCTCTGCTTCTTCCCAGCTTCCCCTTCTCTGTGGCAGACCATGAGACTCAGAAAGTCCTTGCTCAGACTAAACATTACTAACCAGCAGCTAAAAAAAAAAGGGGTTATCAGTGCTGTTCCCAGGCTGAAAGTCAAAAACACAGCACTGCACCAGCTACTGAGAAGGAGAAAAATGCCTGCTACTGCTGAACGCAGGACAGTCCTAACCTCTTAAGCATTTATCTTCTCAGTAAAGGCAAAGAACAGAAATATGTGTCTTCTGAGGCCTCCAGAAGGAGATCCTATTCACCTGGGCACCTTGCGTATTCTAGATCCTTCACTGGAATTATTTGTACCTTAAATCCTAAATATCTTTTTAAATCTTCTATTTCTATATTAACTACCTCTTTGAAAGAGTGCTCCATTACAGGCATAAAACGTAGCACAAATTAAATGTCCAGTTTCGATGGATTTGTGTTCCTGTATCTGCATGAATAATCTGAAAGCCAAAGCACCCACAGATGTTCTGTTAGCATAACCAGAGTTATTCCAGAACTTTCAGGTTAATCAAATATTGATGTGTAATTAGCAAGCACACTGATTTGGATGTTAATTTCAGAAATGGTATTAATGAGCAAATCCAATCATCTAATCAATATTCATTTTCCTGAAACCCTGCTCATTTATGCTTTAACCTCAAATTCTAATAAAGTGATAACAAATCTTTGGCTGATATAAAGCCTATAAATACATTTAATCTGAAGGTTATACCAGAATACGTTGGATTTTTATTGTCTTTCAGAGTGAAAATATTTCTCTGTGCAGAATGCCAGTTTACTCTTGAATTGGTTAGAAACGCCTTGGCATTACTGCCAGTAACACCAGCTTTACCATGGCAATAGAGCAATTTAAGCTTCTCTTCTTGATAAAGCTTTTTAGTTTCAGGGTAAGTTGTAGAGTTATTTTTTTTACTATTATATTTTATCAATGCTATATAGCACACAGTATTATATCACCAACAAAAGGAATAGAAAGTCAACATGGGATACACAGCATGTACAATGTAAACAATGCAGGGCTCAGGTTGTGCTACAGTGTACATGTATCCAGATGCTGCTTTAAGAAATCTTGTAGCTAAAAAAGGCAGTCTTCAAGTTACACAGTTGCCTCTTTTGGTGTTATTCACATCTATTTTATGTGTTTAAGTTGGATGTGAAATGTGTGGGAAATTATAGGCATTTAATGAAGTAGTATGTGCCCACCTTCTTCTGCAGCCAGTGGAGAAAGGTTTTAGATACAGATTACCATTAGATCAACTCAATATCTCCCTAGGATTCCTCAAAAATGAGGAAACTCCTTTTTCTATTTTGACTTTATAGGGATTGATCTCTTCAGAGAAAGAATTATGCTAGTGGACATTGGTATTTATGTTGAATAATTCCCCCTTGGACTTAATCCTAGGACAAATTTAGGACTCTCTGATATTTTTTAATGCATCTGGGAATGAATGAAGAGAACATAAAGAACCTTCCTAAACCATATTCAATAGCATGGAGTCCATAGAGAGTCAGCAGCTACAAGTCCTCCTCCTTTTCTTTTCTTCAAAGAGAAGATAGGGTTGGCATTCTGTACCAGGAAGGGGGATATGACTCCCCCAAAACAGAACTCGGTGTCCAGCCATGAAGCAACAAATCCAGTAATCAACAAATCCGTTCATCAAGCAGAGATCATACTGAGCACAAGTGCAGTTGTTTCACAATCTGTATGTGTCCGTGCAACCCTCTTGCCTACAATCAAGGAAACCAAAGTACCAAACACGAGACACACAAAGCACCATTACACAGGTAATTCCAAATATTCAGATAAAAATAAAACAAAGAATGGTTCCACATGGACAGCCAAGTCTTATGAATAGGAATTTGTGATTTCTGCATGCAGTAGCCAATGTCTTCACAGCACCCTCATTTCTGAGTCGCAACAACAGTTATTTCAAATCTGCTCCAGTCAAGCTGAAATTGCTCACACTACTGGGGATTGCTGCAGTCTTTCGCTTGATTTTATTGATTCTTATTGTTACTGCAAATTTGCAAGTCTTCACCACATTCCCTCAGACCATGAGATCCAAGCCCAGTCTTGGGAAACAGATAAACAGACACCTCACTTGGCTCCAAATCTCATTTGACTAAGAGAAAAGTGAAGAATTTAAGCTCAGTCTGACCTGAGATTTGGGAGAGATGGAGAGGAATAAAGAGAAATCTTCTCAATAGAAACAAACAAATTGAAAACCACGGTTTTGTTGTTACACATTTCCTTTGGATTTTAAAAGTTTTGCTATGAGTATTTTAAATAAATAAATAAATAAATAAATAAATAAATAAATAAATAAATAAAAGAGATAGACAGGAAGCATCCTATTTTATTGAAAAAGGACAGTAAAGAAATTCACTGCGGAATTGCAGGTTCAGTTCTTTTGTCTGAATGAGGAGATTGAAATCCACTGCCTCTGTGTAACTGTGCAAGTGTTCAGAGCAGAGTGAGAAGCTCCAGCTGCAGCAATATCAATTGGCAAAGGGAATGGAACTCCAAAAAATCTTTTTCTCATGTTTGTAGTGAAAGGCAAAGTCATGGGGTCATTCTCTTTTGCTCTTTGTCAGTAAGTATTTTTGATTTTTATACTAAGGAGTACTTCAGAGAGACCTGTTTTGCTCTGCTGCACAGCCTGATGAAGGGAGGATTCTGTCTCAGAATTTCATAGGGATTTTCTATCATCTACTTTGCTCAAACCAAGGTTTCCAAGTGCAGGAACAGTGTTCTAACTACCAGGCAAAAGGTAGAGCTGTCACATCTTCTCTTTAATGAGTATTCAAAATGTTGTGTTCAGCGCTTCCAGACAAATAAACCGCCATGGAATGTCATTATAATAATGTCATGAATGTATTTACATGCCAATGTATATATTCAGATGGTGTCTATCCTATGGAAAAAAAAAAAAAGGCACTAACCCACAGTTGCTGCCACTTGTCTGTAAGGACTTTTGCATTAACTGTTATCTTTTTTCTCACTGATATGCTAATCACCCAGTTTAGAGCACTGAGCATCATGCTGAGCAGTGAAAGTAATATGATTCTGCTAGGTGGTATGTTTTTAGCCTTATCTGTTAGCTTAATAAAGCCCCTCTTTGTGTACAGCTATGATGGATGAAAAATATTAAAAGTCTTTGTCTGGATCCTGGCATTTCATTCTTCTGATTACTACGGGGAGTTGAGGGGGGGGAGCTTACATGAATGATAGGTAAATACAATTAAGTAGCTGCTAAAACATACACCAAGTACTTCTTCACAAGTACAGACTGTTCCCAAGCAAAACCATGAAGAAGATGTGCATACACTGCACTAGTTGGACGCACAACAGGGTAACAAGTAGCAACTCAGCTCAGTTCCCTTCATTGTTGTTTTCCAGCATCAACTATACAATGTAACTAAGAGCCCTTTCTGGCATGTCTGCAGGTCATGCTTTGGGGAGTTCCCAGCAACCCAAAAACCTCAGCTCATAGCTGCTGCTTTTGTTTTTATCAGTTTTCATTTTTATTCATTTCCAGGGCTTCACAAGACTCATTCATTTTCTTTCAGCAGCTGAACTACTGTAAATGTTATGAAGAGTTTAATAACAGAGGCTGCTAGGAAAGTATAAAGCATTCTCTCAGAAAACACCAAGTATAGTATATTATGACTGCCAGTGTTGTCATCTATAACACAGATCAAATGTTCAGGATGACAAAAGCTGGACTCATTGGACCTTCCTGAATATGCTGCACTGTGACAGAATGACAGATTTTTCTCTGTCATTAAATAGCAAGAAAGAAATCAAAAATACCTCACATGAGGTCATATCCTAAATTTTCTTTTTTTGGTGTGTATCATTTTACTCTATCAAATTCACAGCTATAGTTTGAAAGAAGGAGGAGAAAACATAAAAATTAGGAAAGGAAGCCTGAACAGTGACATCTGAGGTTTCAATTTCTTTTTAAGTAACCCATTTTCGCCAAAGATCAAAATGAGACTGTTCACTTATTTCTCCCTTTCTAGATGCAGTACTCTAAGAGGACCTCTGATGCTGAGGGCATATCAATAGTTTATGGTAAATCGCATAGAAGTATCGAGGAATTTAGGCTCAAACCTTTGACTCCTGAATCACTTGCACTTCTGTTTGCACTTTCTTTCGTATTTCACTCCTTAAAACATTCATTTCCCCCACCCTGATTTTAAAGAGTTTCAGTGCTGTTTCCTTGAGTTCTTGAGATCCAGTTATCCTGAGGTGCATGTAAATCGCACTAAAATCAGTGGACCTCTCCACTGTCTTTGAACTGTAGTCTTTTATACTTGTGGCTGGTGAGATGTAATTGTTAACTAATAGCCCATAGTTATGTTTTGGGTTTATCAGCTCTTTGAGGCTGTCATTAAGGAAGCTTGTTTCTTTTAGGATATAGTCCCAGTAGAGGACCTTTAAGCCTCTTTCCCTAGGCAGTGTCAGTAGTTTCATTGCACTTCGCATCCGATATGTATAGATTCATACCAACAAAATTGTTTATGCAGCTACTGCACTGGGTTCATTGAACACTGACCATAAAGATATTTTCTAGGGAATTCAGCAGAAAGTCACACAGAATCGATGCTGGGTTATGTTTTGGCTGGGCTGAAAAAGAAATACAGGCTTCAATCTGAAGAAGAAAACCTAAGAACTCCAGGGTTTTGGTGCAGAAGATATGCATTGATCTTTTAAAACTGTGCTGCTTTACACAATCCTATATCCACTTCATCTTAAAAATCACTGTTCAAATTGAAGAAGTGTTGGAAATTACAGCTGAGAGGGTGAAGAAAGAGGTATTCAGCATTTTTAAACATATGTGTTAATCAAAAGTCAAAGAAAAGGTCTGAGAATTGGTGGCTGCTCAAGGAAGATGATGAGATAGGGAGTAAAGTGTCTGTTTTCTAAATATCTGCTTCATGAAAGCTCAGAAGAGCTACTCGAAGTGCAAATGTACAGCTGGCATGTGGAAAAAAGAAGACAAATGGGTATTTTTGTACACTAACACTGAATAAGCCCACTCATTCTTCTGACACAGTGGGAGAGTGGGAAACACTCAGAAGCAGGGTGGACGTGTAAATTTGAACTTGTATTAAAACAGCAGTCATCATTAAGTTTTCCTTATGTTGCCTAATTAACACAATATAAAAGCAAAAAAAAAAAAAAAATCAAATGGACCTGACAATGCTTTGAAGTATCTTATTATTCACAGTGATTTGTTTATGACTATTTATTTCTCATGTACTAATTTAGACTAGGGATGCACTGATGAGGCTGTTTTATTTCTTCATTTTCAATATATTAGTGTTGAAAGTGCAATGCAGCTGGGTGTGATTCTGAGCAGCTTAGTCAGATGAATAAAGTTGGGCATGTTGAAAGGCAAACCTAGTTCTGCATCTCTTTCTTAATGTGCATATCTCATTAGTCAGAAAGAATTATTCAGAATCAATTAATCGGTGGAATTTTCCTTATATGGACTGCTTATGCTAATTTATAACAATATACAGATGCTATAAATTCAGACAACAAAGGTCTGATTCCAGGCCAAGGAACGTATGCAGCATACAGGTGAGAACACAGCAAAGGATTTAGTTATAATATAGTTATTAAATATAAGATTTAATATTTATTAAACATAAATAATAATGATTATTTCTTACTCTTTCAGTAAAGAAAGGGTTTCTTAAGTGTAAAAATTGCTACTGAATAAATTAGAGAGACAGATTTGAAGTATTTACAAATTGAGGAGCTTGCACAAAGCTGGGAGCAGGAAAAATATATCCTTTATAATTCTAAGAGCAAAAAGATTGTTTCTTGTGGTTTATCTACAGATTTCAATTACCTTTTCCCTAGGATTCTTAGGATTTTTCCAGGCATTCAACATGGAGTAGGAGAATCGAAAGCCGGGGACTTATACTTGGCTTTGTTGATTGTCCCTGAGCACATCTATTCACTCTCCCAGCCTGCTTCTCACCATGCTTTTCTTGCCAGGGCTGTAAGCTGTCTGGAGAACAGCAAACTCATGACCTCCCCACAGTGCTTAGCACGTTCTCTTTGGGGTACTTGTACACAACTAGAATACAAATAATAATGTACCTTTCTCCTAGGCCAGGAGGTTCTTTTCATGAGGCGTTATATTAAAAACCACTGAAAACCTTCACTAGAAGTTACTTCACATCATTTTTTCTTATTCCTGAATTAAACTAGCTGTGAGTAATAGATTTCATTTTAAGTTACTAAACAGAAATGCAATTTGTGCAGTATTTCATAAGCATTTATTACCAGTAAGTGAAACACTGAAGCTAAATATGTAGGGAGAAGGGGTGTTTATAAAAGAAATACAACTGTACTGGTTGTCCAGCTGCAGCAGGAAATGAAATTTCATCTATCATCTGCACAAAAGGAGGCAAAACCTACCTACCACTGTATTCCCCTGAAAGCATGAGTCATAGACCTATTCAGATCAAAATATGGATGTCAGATGGCTAGCCCTCAGGCTGTCTGGAGACCTGCTTGCTGCTCAGAAAGAGGTAACAGCTGCTTTGTATAAGACTAATAACTATGATGGAAAAGCCCACACTGGCATGCACAGCTGCACACCTGAAGAAAATAGGCAGGGCAGGATGTATCTGAACCTCAGGAAACAAGTAAATCCTGGTAGTGGTCTTGGATGCAAGCAAAGTGCTGAGTAGTCCTCATTTATGGAGAATTCAAGGAAGATTCAGTTCCTTAGTTCATTTTAGCAAGGCTATGTTTTTTATTTATTTAGCTTTAAACCCTTTACATTTTCATGTAAATCTTTAATACTGTTTTACACTGACTGCATTATATTTGTGTTCTTATACTGGGGTTTTAAAAATGAGTTAACAGGATTCAGTTGCTGTTCTTGATAATCCCACTCTGTTCTGTAGGCAGCTGGTTCTGGGATGCTGTGTAAAGAGGGCTATGGAGCAGAAATCCACCAAGATACTGCAGGAACATCAGCATCAAAAACCTTCAGCTACTGGAAGTGAAAGGTCAGAAGAGGGACCAAAAGTTCCTTATTACTCTAGAACAGAGACTTCATGGTTTTCTTTTAAAATACTGAAAATGAAAGGGTTTGGTGCAGTTTTCTTCCTTGAAAAACAAAAGGTGGAGGGAGGTGAGAGGGGGTGCAGATAATTGCAGTTACTGAATCAATCCCAAACAGTATCTATGGATGTACAGATGAGTGGACCAGGAGTAAATGCAACCTGTGGCAAATATGTTAGATTGTTTTCAAAGAAAACCACAATTGTGGGATCACTAACAAGGTTTCAAAACTGTGCACTGATCTTACAAAACTTTTAACTGCATTAAAACATGACTGAAAAAAAAAAAACCCCAAGTAGATCTAAGATTGGAAATAAACAAAAGCCAGCTTTGGTTTATTTTTGAATTCAAAAAGCTTTTCATTATGACACTTTTATAACAGGAGAAGTTTTAAAATCAAAATGTTTTACTCCCTGACAAATGTAATGTTTTATTTAAGCTAAAGTGTTTTTTTGTTTGGTTTTTTTTTTTTTAGAAAACTCTTGATTCCCCAAGAAGCTAAAATGAGTCTTGGCTTGGCCTCAAAAGGTGCTTTGTTTTTCCAATGTTCAAAACTTTCAGGGAAAAAAGAATCCTTTATTCACACAGCTGTAGCGAGGCAGAGGGGGAGAAGTGGGTACTGATGAGAGGAAACGTACTGAAGTCTTTCTCAAGAGATGGTGCAGCCGATGTGCTTCAAGGTCTATTATACTGTAGCTGTTTCCTTCATCCTTCCTTGCAAAACAAAGAAATATGCTCCTTTCACTTCTTTTTGCTCACCCTGCACATAACCTAAACATGAAGATGTGATAACAGAACCCTGTAAACTAAGCCCTAGATATCTTAGGCCAACCTTGACAGAAGCCTTCAGACGTATTTCGCTACAGCTTTAACAAGATACTCATGATTGTAGGAAGTTTGTAATTCAACAGTCTGAAGTAAAATGGGTCGGAGCAATCCCAGGTACAGCTACAGATTGGGCAAAGAAGAGATTCAGAGCAGCCCTGCAGAGAAGGACTTAGGGGTGCTGGTCGATGAGAAAATGAGCATGAGCTGGCTTCAGTGTGCGCTCGCAGCCCAGAAAGCCAACCGTATCCTGGGCTGCATCAAAAGGAGCATGACCATCAGGTCGAAGGAGGTGATCCTGCCCCTCTACTCTGCTCTTGTGAGACCTCACCTGGAGTATTGTGTGCAGTTCTGGTGTCCTCAACATAAAAAGGACATGGAAATGTTGGAATAAGTCCAGAGGAGGGCCACGAGGATGATCAGGGGAATGGAGCACCTCCTGTATGAAGACAGGCTGAGGAAGTTGGGGCTGTTCAGCCTGGAGAAGAGAAGGCTGCTTGGAGACCTCATAGCAGCCTTCCAGTATCTGAAGGGGGCCTATAGGGATGCTGGGGAGGGACTCTTGACTAGGGACTGTAGTGACAGGACGAGGGGTAATGGGTTAAAACTTAAACAGGGGAAGTTTAGATTGGATATAAGGAGGAAGCTTTTTCCTGTTAGGGTGGTGAGACACTGGAATGAGTTGCCCAGGGGGGTTGTGAGTGCTCCATCCCTGGCAGTGTTCAAGGCCAGGTTGGACAAAACCTTAGGTTTTAGTTTAGGTTTAGTGTGAGGTGTCCCTGCCCATGGTGGGGGGGGGGGGGGGTTGGAACTAGATGATCTTGAGATCCTTTCCAACCCTAACTATTCTATGGTTCTAAAATGAAGAAATACCAGACCCTCATTAAAAAGGTTAGGTATTTCTTACTCCTTTAGAAACCCAGATATAAACAGTGCATCTGGCACAACAGTACTTCTGCTTAGGTGCTAGTAAGACAGCCAGAGAAGCTTTCTTGATGTGAGGAAAACTTTGTGGATAAAGATCAGGTCCAAAATATAAGACTCAATGCCAGATGCAAAGATTTAACTTGTCATTTTCTTTACCATGGCTTTACTTGATTTCTATTATTGGTGTCAGATCTCTCAGTAAAATTTAAACTAGCATAAAGAGTGGTTTCACACCGGGGATGGCATATCTAGAAATAAGTTTTAACATTCAAGTAGTCTGCTGCAGGCTTCCCCTCTGACCTCTGGGGACTTGAAACTCTCCCTTCAGCTTCTAACCTTTAAAGCAGACACACTACTGCATTTTCCACCTTGCCTACCTGGGTTTGGAAGTTGCTTGTAGCAGACACTATTATGGAAAGTTTCACATCATCTGCTCCAGAGGGTTCATCAACTGCCTCTAAAAAATGTAACAGCAAATGCCTTGTTCAGGCCCAAACTAGGGCTTAAGCAACTTGTACAAGTGTATGTCTGAGCTTTTAAATAAAAACGAACCTTTAAATCTTGACAGTTCACCCACATCTGACAGAATATATAGAAATGTTTAAAACAATTTTCTAGATTCAGGTTATAAAAAGATATTCAATGTAATTGTGTCAAAATCTCATAGAAATAGGGGAGTGTCTTAAATGTCAAAAAGCATTTAAATGCTAATGAATGTCTGATTCATATATAAATGAACAAGATAATTTAGGAAATAAAAATGACCTCCTTCCTCCATGACCTATTGATTATATGCCTGTAACACCTCAGTGAAAAGGATACCACCCACTTCTTCAATGAGGCTTTTTCCTCATTACGGATATTCTGAGATATCTTTCAACTGTCAACACATGTGTTTCAAATATGCAGGAGCTATGATGGCTGAAGTGCAAGCTTGTTATCTATTCAGGTAATGAACAGAGCTGTGACTGCAGTCATTATATCAGATTCTGGAAGAAATTCAGCATTAGCATCCAAGTGATATGACACATGCTTCTTTTATAAAAAGCTTTCAACACCCATCTAAATTAGTTAATGAAGAAGAGAAAAAAACCTGACAAATGATAGCAACAGCATAAAAGTAAAAAACATGTCATCCTGGATTTAAAATGCATGTAAAATATTATTCGCATTAACACTTCTTTTAGGAACTTTCATGTTTATGAGTATCCCAGTTATCATTCCTAAGTAAAGGTCTTCTCCTCCCAACTCCCTGTCTGGGAGAACAGGAAGACTGGGGAACTCTCCCATAGGTTTTAGGCAAGAAACTTCCGCTGGGGTTTTATGGAAGAAAAGATTAATCCAGAAGTTTTTCCAAAAGCATTATTGAAAATAACGCTACAAATACTACAACTTCCAGTCTCCAAAATACCATCTATTTATGAAAATTACTTTCCTTTGAATCATGAGACAAGCTTGAGTGTACATATTTTTTAATGATAAAGGCATTTTTTCAAGGCCAATTTAGTGTGTGCAGGCTTTCCAGTTGTGGTTTAAGCCCAGCTGGTAACTCAGAACCATGAAGCCACTAACTCACTCCATCCCTTCTTCCTCCCCCCACTCCCAGAGGGATGGGGAGGAGAATTGAAAGAATGTAACTCCCACGAGTTAAGAACAGTTCGGTAACTAAGGTATAACACAAACCACTGCTGCTACCACCAATAATAATAATGAAAAGGGAAATAACAAGGGAAGAGAACACAACCGCTCACCACCCGCTGACCGATACCCAGCCTGACCCGAGCAGCAATCTAGCCCTGCCAGGTAACTGCTTCCTCCCAGCTTCCCTTCCTCCCTGACAAAGAATGAGACTTAGAAAGTCCTTGGTCAGAGTAAACATTACTGAGCAACAATTAAAAACATTGGTGTTATCAGCACTGTTCCCAGGCTAAAGTCGAAAACACAGCAGCGCACCAGCTATTAAGGAGAAAAACAACTGCTACAGCTGATCCCAGAACACCAGTCCAAGTTTATCTGGCTCCCAGACCACACTACATGTGACTTGCTTTAGAGGGACAAAGCTCTGCTCTGCAGAGCCTCCAGTTTTCCATCAGTTTGGTTTTACTGATGAAGACTTGAGGCCCATGTCCACACTGGAGCACTACCATCTTGCAAGCTTCCAGACATGTGTTTCTGTGCAGTAGATGTACAGCAAAAATAGCATTTTCTCAGATACCACTGAGAAATGCTCTTCTGACAAGAGCTGGGGGGAGGTTGTTGTCAGTGATCTCAGTAGCACAGACATTGATGGCTTCCCCCTTCTCTTCCAGAGATATGCACTGTCTGGGTTCTGAAGTTGCATTCTTTCATCTCACAGAAAAGCCATCATTTCCCACTCTTGCAAGTAGATAACCTAAATATGATAAAATCAGAAAGGTTAAACACACTGATTCTAACAACTTAAACGTTTGAATAACTACTTACATAGGAGTAGTTATATTATCTTCAGAAGTTTACTGAGTCATGCTTATAGTCAGCTATAATGATAAGGTAAATGCACAAAGCACAGGATCACAGGCCATGACTGAAAGAATGGGTTCCCATTTTTTTTTTTATTTGAGGATTATAAAGATATCCAATCTTTTATTCTCCTAAAATATTTATGCTGGTTATTGCCACATTTTTTGAGGTATTGAAGCTTCCAGTCCATATGAAATTTATGCTAAAGAGGATCTGAATAATAATAATAATAATAATAATAATAAATATTTCTCAATATTTAAATTTAAATATTATTTAAATATTCTCACCTTCAGATAGGTCAAACAGATAGATGTCTGCACTGAACTTATAAACATCTTCAGACATTACATGAACATTAAAATTTTTAATTTTTCAATATCTTCTTTTCAACACATGCAGAATTAAACCATTCGAAACAGGGTTCCCTTTCCAAGCTTAATTGCATGCTATGAAATAAAAATAAAGCTGAAATTTTACTATTTTATTGCTGGCTTTTGAAATGTTTCATTTACAGTCTTTTTTGGTAATGAAAATATTTTTATTTAAGTTTGGTGAAATCAAAATATTTCCCCATGTTTTTCAGCTCAGCTGGTGGATCAAAACTAAATTATCTAAACTACTTCATGATTAAATGTGGGATTTGACTGGTAAACTTTTCTCTGCAGACAAAATAGAGGCAGGTGTTGCAGTTGCTCAATTAATCCTCACAGCTTTGATTCCTCTCTGTTCTGAGGGTGTAGTTTTCAACATCAAGGTATGAATATATACATTTTGACGCAGCCTGCAGTCTGGTGTACAAAAAGGCAGCTTGTTTAATGCTAGGTCAGTGAAGGAAAGCGGCTCATCAAGAATACTGCAGTTCTGATGGCTACTGCAGAGCAATTCAAAATTCCCAGGTAACACAATAAAGAGACAAATTTATCAATACAAATCAAATTCTTCAGAAATATGTGACCAGGCAAAACCACACATCCTCACCCTTCCCACAGGAACATCAGGAAATAAATGGCTTTCTATGGCTTTCATCTCTGATGTGTTGTTCTGCTAAAGGGCAGGATTTATGGGATTATGAAAACAAACATTGGCCAAATGTTTTCCTGTGTCCCCCAAAAAGTGAATTAATGAATTAAGAGCATCCTTTTCTCTAGAGCCAAGATCTTAATTTTTGGCATTCCATCCTGCAAACTGGAGTGAAAGCAGAATACAAAAGAGAAGTGAAGATCATCAGTTGTGAATTTCCATCCCACAAAACCACATTTAGACCATTGGATCAGAAGGGTGCTTACGATTCCTAATGTATTATCATGGCATAGTACATCATATACAGGAATTACAGCAGCAGATATCAGTGAGAAGTTGCTTTTCAACATTAAGTATAATACAGATCTGCCTAGATGTTTTCTTCCTGTCACAGATTCTGCAATCTATCTATTCAAATAACCTCTGAAATTATATGGCAGTTACATTTAGCAGCCAGAACTAGGAGAGAAAAGTTTTAGAAATGGGGAGTGTTTGACAGACTAGTTTTTTTCACCCTCCTTATTTCCTCTGTAGTTCTGTGCTATTTTAAAAGATTGATCCTTTAAAACAAAACCCCCTCCTTGTGTAAAAGACGTTGTATTTACGAATGATAAAAAATGCAAAGAAATTGCTTTCTTATTGTTGAAAAACAAACATCTGAATCTCAGCAATAATTAATCTGTGAAGGTGCATAGACCACAAAAGATCATTATCAACAAACCTAAAGTGAGTGAACATATGGTGGTAGGATAAATCAACACTGAAGTAGTATAAATAACAACAGCAAGTCATTAGGTAAATAGGGAGGAAAGGAAGATAACATTGCATGAAATAACTCGTGACAGAATAGCATTTGTGAAGAGAGTTTATGTTTAATGATGTTTCTCTTTTCTGTGGGGCAACTAAGGGCAACATATGACGCCAGTGATGTGGATGTAATTTGGATGCATTTTTCTCACTAAGTAAAATGACCTTCAAAGCAAAGGTGAGGAGATCACAAAAGTCAAATGCTGTCCTTTAGAATTAGACTAGAGTTATAGCTCTGCCCATGAAGTTCAGGACTATCCAATGCATGGAGAAGGTTAATGTGTCCCCTCTACATCCTCCTCTCATCACCCTCCCCTCTCTGTATTCAAGAAAATGGCCCACAGGACTGCAGAGAAGGAGGCAGCTTGTTAAACCACTTCTGTATTCACTCAGGACATCTAAGACCACAAAGTCATAATAGCATGCTGCAGACTGATATTATAATTGACAGATCTGCCCTAACACAAGTGTAGTGCTTCAAGATTCTGGAGACGTCGAATTCAGGGGAATTCAGGAGCTGGGCAATACATTGCTGAAATATAGGATGACATTACAGTGGAAGGATCCTGAAGTATTAGAATATATCAAACACTTTGCATAGTAACCCTCCTGAATTTTAATTTGGCACACGGTCAACTATGACTGCCAGCTCTAAGAGGGAGGAGGGGAAAGGATTGGTATCAGTAGAAAGGGTACTGCTTAGAATTGTTTCTTTGGAGATAGAAATAGCATGAACCTGATGGAAGCAGCTCTAGGGAGAAATGACATTCCCCAGTGAAATCTAACAGAAATAGCCTGTACAGTACTTTCACCATGTCACAGAGTGAATGCTGACAGTGCACAGAGGGTATTTCTATGCAGAAAATTACTGAGAAGCAGTAGAAGCAAGAGACATGTTACAAGATCAACCTGACAAAGTGAGCAATTATGCATTCATGAAACAGAGGACAGAATTTTTCTGCACCCTGTCATCAGCTCTCAGGGCTAAGGGTGATGGATATGACCTTACACAGCCTGATCACAAGAGGCCATGCTGGGTCAGGACCTATTGAGTTTCTTCCTTCAGTGCAGGTGACGGAGTTCATTCCAAATGTAGCTGAGACATTAAACAAATACAACATACTATGCATTAAAATGACATTATTAAGATACAAAGGTTACAGAGCCAAGCATTCAGAAGCTACCTCTACAACCTTACTTCAGTCCCCATTGTGTGTTTTCTCCATCTTCCCATGACTCTCCCTCATACTTCCACACCATATATATGCCTTATAGAAAATTATGCTTATGTCACCATGACAGTGACACAAGAGCTTGTAGACAATATTGCATATGCAGTATGGAAGATCTCATATAGAATCTATCTGTTCACCATGTACATTATCTCCATGGTTTAATTTGTGGTCCTAGGATGTATTTGCTGGACAATATGTGAACTGTTCAGACTTAATCCCTGTCTTTTTGACTCAGACTAATGTAACATCAATGTAGATGTCTCAATGAGGCACCCATATCTGGAGGATATGCTCTCTCTGGAGATATTAACTCTTGCTGTATGGACACAGAAATAGTGACTTGCTATTGGCCTCTGAACCCAGAGGGTCTCTTCTGTATAAATATCTGATAAATAAACAGATAGGGAAAGAAAGGTCTAACTTCCAATTAAAATAATCTGAAATCCACTGAGAGGGTAAGTCTTTCTACTAGCAAGACCCAAATGAAATGATCACAGGTATTCTACCTTCCCTGTCAAACTTTTGTTGGTTTTTCCCCTGGACTAGCCCCAATATAAAAGTTGCCATATATTTGCTGCTGTCAAGAAACTCCACTAAAAGCCAGCAAACAAGATAGAAATTACCCTAGTGATAACTTAACTGCATCCTCTGGGAAAGGCACTGTTATCAGGTCAGGTTTTCTCCAGTCACAGCACTAAAAAATTTCTGTTGTTAAACCTTTCCTAACACCATCAGTGTTTGAACAGGAAATCTGTTAGCAAAAGCTACAGATACTGATGAAAATTCACACAATCAGCATTGTTTCAGCATTTGGCTGGCTTTATATCTAGGGTTTTATACCAGTTGCATTCATCTGACATTCTTGGGCCAGGTGTCTTGTCTGGAAACAATATCCCAAGGGTGAACTGTGTCCAGCTGGACCTGCTCAGCTCTAACATCAGGGCACATTTTGTGTTTGGTAACCAAAACAGCCTTGTTTAGCCCATGAATCCCCATAAACCTCAGATGAGAATAACCTACAGGCAGAAATATTTCATTACAATAACTTTGCAACAAACCCAAAACCTAATATCACAGCAAAACCCAAAAGCCGAAAGAGGTGACATGTTAATAGTTATGTATCAAAGCTTCTTTGTTAACAGATCTTACTGAGCATCTACTTAAATGACCTTTTCTTCTGATTTTTACCAGTAAGGTATCATCAGGCTGGAAAAGCAGAGCTTAGAAACTTTGACCCTAGGACATTAACCTTCATTCAGATGAGCTTCCTCCAGTGTAACTAAAGTCTCCAGGAATTAGGCATGTATATTTTAGAACCATGAAAACAGATAATTAACATTTTTAAGCTCACAAAGTTCAACAAGGCCAAATGAAAGGTCCTGCATCTGGGTCAGGGCAATCCCAATAGTAATACAGGCTGAGGGGATGAATGGATTGAGAGCAGCCCTGAAGAGAAGGACCTGGGGATACTGTTAGATGAAAAATTGGGCATGACCTGGCAATATGCACTTGCAGCCCAGAAAGACAACCGTATGCTGGGCTGCATCACAAGAAGCATCACCAGCAGGTCAAGGGAGGTGATTCTTCTCCTCTACTCCACTCTTGTGAGACCCCACTTGAAGTACTGCATTCAGTTCTGGGGTCCCCAGTATAAGAATGACATGGACTGTTGGAGCAAGTGCAGAGGAGAGCCACAGAAATCATCAGAAGAATGGAGCACCTCTTCTATGAAAACAGGCAGAGAGAGCTGGGATTGTTCAGCCTGAAGAAGAGAAAACCCTGGGAAGACCCTATTGCAGACTTCCAATTAGTAAAGAGGGTTTCTAATAAAGGCAGAGAAAGACTTTACCAGGGCCTATAATGACGGCTTCAAACTGAAAGAGGGTAGATTTAGACTGGATATAAAGAAGAAATTCCATACTATGATGAGGGTGGTAAGACACTGGAACAGGTTGCTCAGAGAAGCTGTGGATGCCCCACCGTTGCAAGTGTTCAAGGTCAGATTGGACAGGGTTTTAAGCAACCTTAACCTGATCTAGTAAAAGATGCCCCTGCCTAAGGAGGGGAGGTTAGACTAAATAAGCTTTAAATATCCCTTCCAACCCAAACTTTTCCATGATTATTAACAATACATTTCTCAAAACGTAGAAATTCTACCTCTGTAAATACAGGTTTCTGTGGTGTTCATAATGAGTTTCTCCTTACAGCTATCAACCTTTGTCTATTCTGCTGTATTTAGAAACATCTGTTATTTACTCCAGTTTTTATTATGATTCATTATTTATGGGCTAGCACCTATCAGCTTTACATGGTGACCATTAGGGTGAGGGTTGCACAAACATGAACAAATGCAAAACAGCCTGCTTTAACATTTTGTATATTATATCTAAGTAGAAGAAATAGGAAAGAGTTCCAATGCATTTTAATGAAACAAATAGTATTTAATAACTAGATTTTTTTTCACAGTGTCCCTGTGAAATAATACAAAAGGATTTTGCTGTCATTGCATTGTATTGTCCTATGATTGCTAGGCATCACAATAAAACCGCAATAAAAAATAACATTTCAAATACAAGAGAAATTTCTTTCTATTCCAAAGTTAACATATAACAGCATACAAAATAAGCTCCAAAGCTGATGAATATTGTATGGGATTTCCACAAAACAAAATGCCTTTTGCATGTGAGACAGTGCATGTCCATGATTATTTCTCTCCAATTTTTACCTTATATTATTCTTTATTTTTGCCTTAGGTAAGTGACTTCACCAGTCAAAAAAAAAAAAAAAAAAAAAAATCAATATAGAAGCAAATAAGTAGGAAAAAAGAAAAGGGGGGAAAGTTCTGGGGAAAACAAAGCATTAGCCACCTATCTACCTTTGTGGCAGTACAGCTGTGGGTAATAGCTTTAGACAGAAGGAGAGTAGATTTATATTAGGTATTAAAAAGAATTCTTTACTGTGAGGGTGGCAAGACGTTGGAACAGATTGCCCATAGAAGATGGGTCTGCCCCATCCCTGCCAGTGCTCAAGGCCAGGTTGGATGGAGCCTGGAGCAATCTGCTCTAGTGGAAGGTGTCCCTGCCTGTGGGTTGGAACTGGATGATTTTGAAGGTACCCTCCAACCCAAACCATCCCCTGATCTGATAAAATTATAGATTATATTGAAAGGCACAGAGGCACCCACCTGTTCGCCTGACCCAATCTCAAGGGAGGTGTGTTGCCTATCAGGGGCTCGTATCAGGGATGTTGCATTGAGGCTGCCTGGTCTAGTAAGTCCCACTGACTATTACCCACTTCTAGTGATCCATGTGGGTGCTAGTGATATAGACAACAGTAGCCCAGAGAATATAAAGAAGTACTACAGAGCCCTGGGAGAGGTGGTTGGGAGCTCTGGAGCTCAGATTGTCTTTTCATCAGTTCTCCAGGATAAAGGGGAGGACCTTAAAAAGGTTAGCGGGATTTGCCAGGTTTATAAATGGTTAGAAGGGTGGTGCCAGTCAGGGGTTTGGGTATCTAGAACATGTGATTCAATTTAGGAGGCCAGGTCTACTGAGGGCTGGTGGAGCTGATCTGAGTGGTTTCAGTAGGAGGCTTGTCAGGTTATTCAAGAAAGCTTTAAACTAGATGTGCTGGGGGACGGAGGGGAATTATTTCATCCCAACACACCCAGCCAGTTACCAGCACCTACAGTAAATGCTCGGAGCAATGCAGAGATATTTCAGCCGCTCCAGCCAATGAGCCGGCTTCATCTGGAGCTCGGCTCAGATGCCTCTATGCAAATGCCCATAGCACAGGGAACAAACAAGAGGAATTAGAGATGTGTGCACGTCTACGGGGGTATGATATAATAGGCATCACAGAAACATGGTGGGATGGCTCCTATGACTGGAGCGTTGGAATGGAAGGTTACAGGCTCTTTCGAAAAGACAGGACCAGGAGACGGGGAGGGGGAGTTGCTGTTTATGCCAATGATTGGCTGGAAAGTATGGAACTCTGTCTGGGGACAGGTGTGCAGTCAACAGAGAGTTTGTGGGTCAGAGTTAAAGGGAGAACAGTGATGGGAGACCTTACTGTGGGGATCTGTTACAGACCACATGATCAAGAGGACTCTGTGGATGAAGCACTCTATAGACAAATAGGAACAGCCTCACGCTCACAGGCCTTTGTTCTCATGGGAGACTTCAACCACCCTGATATCTGTTGGAGGGACTGTCCTGGGTTCAGCAGTAGCAGTAATTTTTCTCCTTCTTAGTAGCTGGTGCAGCGCTGTGTTTTGACTTTCAGCCTGGGAACAGAGCTGATAACACAAATATTTTAGTCTGACCAAGGACTTTGTGAGCCTCATGCTCTGCTAGGGAGGAGGGAAAGCTGGGAGGAAGCAGAGACAGGACACCTGACCCAAACTGACCAAAGAGGTATTCCATACCACAGCATGTCATGCCCAGGATGTAACGGAGAGTTACCCGGAAGGGCTAGGGACTGCTGGGTTGAACAAGGTATCGGTTGGTGCTTGGTTGGGGGGGGGGGGGTGTTATCGGTCGGCTGGTGTTGAGATGATGTATTCTTTCCTCTTGTTATTTCCTTTATCATTATTATTATTGGTGGTAACAGCAGTGATTTGTCTTATACCTTAGTTACTAAACAGTTCTTATCTCAACCCATGGGAGTTGCATTCTTTTCGATTCTCCTCTCCATCCCTCCAGGAGTAGAGGGAGGGCAAGAAGGAGGGGAGGGGGGGGAGGAGCTGTGTGTCTGGGTTTAAACCATGACAGGGACATATGGCCCGGCACAAACAATCCAGGAGGTTTCTCAGTTGTGTGGAAGACAACTTCCTTCTGCAAGTAATAGAGGAGCCGACAAGGAGAGGTGCCATGCATGACCTTGTACTCGTCAACAGGGAAGGGCTCGTTCGAAATGTCACACTCCAGGACAGCCTTGGTTGTAGCAATCACAAAATGGTTGAGTTCCAGATCCCCAGGACAGTGAGAAGAGCGTGTAGCAAGTTCACTGCCATGGACTTCAGGAGAGCAGACTTTGGTCTCTTCAGGAACCTGCTTAGTAAGGTTCCATGCAATATAGCTCTGGAGGGCAGGGGAACCCAAGACTCTTGGTTGATGTTCAAGGATCACCTGCTACAAGCTCAGGAGTGCTGCATCCCAACTAGAAGGAAGTGCAGCAGGAGGGCCAGGAGACCTCCTTGGATGGATAAGGAGCTGCTGGGGAAAATTCAGAGGGAAAAAGAAACTTATAAAAGGTGGAAGCAAGGACAGGCGGCCTGGGAAGAGTACAGGGATGCTGTTTGGGAAGCTAGGGACCAGGTCAGGAAAGCTAAGGCCCAGTTAGAATTAAACTTGTTTCGGGATGTGAAAGATAAAAGGAAATGATTCTATAGGTGCATTGCAAATAAAAGACAGAGTAGGGACAAAGCGAGCCCTCTCTGGAAGCTATCAGGAGAAGTGGCGACTCTGGATTTGAAGAAGGCTGAGGTTCTGAATGGCTTCTTTGCCTCGGTCTTCATTGACAAATGATCTGACCACACCACCCAAGTCTTGGAAGGCAGACACAGAGACTGTGAGAATGAAGACCTTGGGCCCACTGCAGGAAAGGATCTGATTTGAGACCATCTTAAGAACCTGAACGTGCACAAGTCTATGTGACCTGATGAAATCCATCTGTGGGTCTTGAAGGAGCTGGCAAATGAAGTTGCTAAGCCACTGGCCATCAAATTTCAAAAATGATGGCAGTCAGGTGAAGTTCCCTACAACTTGAAAAAGGGAAATATAACCCCCATTTTCAAGAAGGGGAAAACGGAAGACCTGGGGAATTACAGACCAGTCAGTCTCACCTCTGTGCCTGGCAAAATCTTGGAGTACATTCTCCTGGACAACATGCGAAGGCACATGAAAAACAACAAGGTGCTTGGTGACAGCCAGCATGGCTTCACTAAGGGGAAATCCTGCCTGACCAATTTGGTGGCCTTCTATGATGGGGCTACAGAACTGATGGACAAGGGTAAAGCAGTTGATGTCATCTACCTGGACTTGTGCAAAGTGTTTGTCCCACATGACATCCTTGTCTCTAAATTGGAGAGACATCAATTTGGATGGGTGGACCACTTGGTGAATAAAGAACTGGCTGGATGGCCGCACACAAACAGTTGTAGTCAATGGCTCAATGTCCAGCTGGAGACCAGTAACGAGTGGTGTCCCTCAGGGATCGGTGTTGGGACCGGTGTTGTTCAACATCTTTGTCGGTGACATGGACAGTGGGATTGAGTGTTCCTTCTGCAAGTTTGCTGAGGACACTAAGCTGTGTGGATCGGTTTATAACTAGAGGGAAGGGATGCCATCCAGAGGGACCTTGACACGCTTGTGAGGTGGGCTGATGCGAACCTTATGAAGTTTAGCCATGCTAAGTGCAAGGTCCTACACCTGGGTCAGAGCAATCCCAGGCACAGCTACAGGTTGGGCAGAGAAGAGATTCAGAGCAGCCCTGCGGAGAAGGACTTAGGGGTATTGGTCTATGAGAAACAGCATGAGCTGGCTTCAGTGCATGCTCGCAGCCCAGAAAGCCATCCTGGGCTGCATCAAAAGGAGCGTGACCAGCAGGTCAAAGGAGGTGATCCTGCCCCTCTACTCTGCTCTCGTGAGACTTCGAGTATTGTGTGCAGTTCTGGTGTCCTCAACATAGAAAGACATGGAACTGTTGGAACAAGCCCAGAGTATGATCAGGGGACTGGAGCACCTGCTGTATGAAGACAGGCAGAGAAAGTTGAGCCTGTTCAACCTGGAGAAAATAAGGCTGCGTGGAAACCTCATAGCAGCCTTCCAGTATCTGAAGGGGGCCTATAGGGATGCTGGGGAGGGACTCTTCATTAGGACTGTAGTGAGAGTTCAAGGGTTAATTAGTTCAAACTTAAACAGGGGAAGTTTAGATTGGTCAGAAGGAGGAAGCTCTTTACTGTAAGGGTGGTGAGGCACTGGAATCTGTTGCCCCTGGAGGTTGTGAATGCTCCATCCCTGGCAATGTTCAAGGCCAGGCTGGACAGAGCCTTGGGTGACATGGTTTATTGGGAGGTGTCCCTGCCCATGGCAGGGGCGTTGGAAGTAGATGGTCTTTTCCAACCCTAACTATTCTATGATTCTATGATATATTTCAATAGTTCTTGGTCTACTTTTTTTCCTTTGGCCTTGAATTTGGCAAGTAATGTAATTCCTAAATTTCTCCTTGACTCTATGCAAAATGAACAAATGGCTACATGCTGGAAGATGGGATGTGCAATGCAGGAACACAGGTGAGTTGATGCCCAGTGGAGCTTTTGGAGTCCTTTTCCACTGACCCAGTGATGAGCTTTCTGTGACCTCAAACCTTGCCAACAGCTGTAACATGGCCAATGCACAGATTTCATCCAGTTTTATAGTGCCCTGCCCTGAAGACTTTCTATCGTATGAATGTTACACCATAACAATATCACACCTCGTATTGGGGTGAAAACCTGTAGTAACAGTTTTCTGAAAGCATGATGGCAATTTGAAGTTATTCTGTATTTTGTTTTGGGGTTGGTTTTGTTTTTTTGGTTTGGTTTGGTTTGGTTGTTTCAGGGTTTTTTTGTTTCCTTTTTTCTCTGTTCAGTTTTATTTCTGTTGACTTCAAGATCTTGAGTTTATTGGGTTTGCTCTTCCACTTAATGAAGGCTAGAAGTAGCCTCATTTCTAACTCTGCCATACATCACCATGAATCAGGGAAAGAGCTGAGTGAATAATGGATTTAGGAGATTCACTGACTGACAGAGAAACAATTAGATGAGGCCAAATTGAAAAATGCCCAAGCTATGTGGTCAAATTAAAATGTTTTTTTGTTCCATATAAATAAAAACATTTAATTTTATACTTACATAAGTTTTGTGCTAAATCATTTGAATTTTATCTCAGCTGTTGTAAAAATAGAGCATGGCGTGGAGTATTGAAATTAGAGGTTACACATATTCCAAAATATTTTTTTTTCCAGCAAAAATTCCAAAGCACTTAGCAAATTCAATCCAATTGTGATAACTGCTTCAGTATTGCATTTGCATTTTTTATCAGTGTTAACATTTTAGGTGTAAAATCAAACCACTGCTAGCTGGCTCCAACTTACCACTTTATTGATGTGAAACATTTTGAAGGACTGGGATGTCATGCTTACCTGGAACAAAACCAGATATGAAAACTGTTTCTGAAGGGAAATGTCTAAGTCTCTGTCGCTCTCCTGAGAAGAGGAAACCTTGCTCTGACAACTAAACTATTAAACAGTTTATAACTCATGATGTGTTCAGAGTAAGCATGCAATTCCTCTCTGACCATCTAATCCCTCTGAAGCAGAGATAATTGGTCATCCTTATCTGGACTTGCATGAATTCATATATTAGCTTTAAAATGAGCTACAGATTGGATATGATATTTCTGAGTTTAACATTGACTTCAATCTGAAAGAATGCTTGTTTATAGCTGAATCTTAGAAACCTCTGCTTACATAGCCTAGGAGCTGACTTAGTAGTCAAGTACACCAAACAACTGTCTTGCCCAAAAATAGTATTAATGGTAATTTTTCTATTTGAAAGCCAAATGTTTTAAATGGTTTGCTAAAAGAAATCAGGATAGAAGAACTAAACAACTAATGTATTCTGTGCTATGCATGGAATGTCCTGTCAAGAGTTAGCAAAAAACTTCCTCAAAAGTAAGCACCCCATTTCCCTGACTTTTCTCCACTCCTGAAAAATGTGTTGTCATGGTTTAAACCCAACCACAAAAGCTCGTTCACTCACCCCCTCCCGACCCTCCCCGCTCCCGGAGGGATGGGGAGGAGAATCAAGAGAATGTAACTCCCATGGGTTGAGATAAGCACAGCCCAGTAACTAAGGTATAACACAAACCACTGCTGCTGCCACCAGTGATAATATTGATAAGAGAAAATAACAAGAGAATATGACACCACTGCTGAACGTGTTCGAGCTCCCCGAAGAGAGAGTGTGCCCTTCTGGGTAACTCCCAGTTACCTCCCTGGGCATGACGTGCTGTGGTATGGAATACCTCTTTGGGTAGTTTGGGTCAGGTGTCCTGTCTCTGCTTCCTCCCGGCCTCCCCTTGTCCCCAGCAGAGCACGAGGCTCACAAAGTCCCTGGCCAGAATAAACATTACTTAACAACGATTAAAAACAATCGGTGTTATCAGCTCTCTGCCCAGGCTGGAAGTCAAAACACAGAGCTTGCACCAGTTACTAAGGAGCAAAATGGCTACTGGTAAACCCAGGACATGTATCTATTTGAGAAAGTGATAGCAAAAGCAAAAAAACCCAGAAAATATTGAGAACAAACAAGAGTTTAGTTGCTCTGTGTTTGATCTGAGGGGAGCAGAGGACTTCTGGGTTTTGTTCAGTGCTTATTGGCTGACATAGCCAAGATGACTAATGATAGTATTAGATGGAATAAGTCTCTAATCTAATAATTAAGATAATTGTCTAACCAACATTTTACCTCAACATTTCACCTTTTATCTTTTACGTCTATTCTTTAACCAATTTAAAAATCTATTTTAAAATAGTTATGTCATCTTTTTCCTTAACCTAATTGTATAATACCTCTGCTTCTCTCCTTTATGAAAGAAGTGAAACTTCTGGTTCTTGTTTTAATTTCAGGTTATTTTTTGGCAATTCTTATTTGATTCTAAAGCTTTTTGTCCTCAGGAACACAGCATTTTCTGAGCATGTTTCGCTAACTTCTAGCATCCTCATTTCATACAGCAGAATCAGCAAGAAATTAATTCTATTATCTCCAGTTGGCAGGAACTTTCAAGCCACAGGATGACCTGGTGTTAATTTTTTGCATCTTCACTCACTCAGAGAGATACAAACAAAAGAAAACTTAGTGCTTGGGAAAGTGGACCATTGGACACTTAGTGTACACAAGGCTTCAACTGTATTTCTAGATCTGTTCTCATCTCTGTGTTGTAATTTCCACAGAATATGGCATAAATTTAAAGCCTTCATTCCCCATATCCAGGACATCCCTTGCATAATTTGGTTCAAACATATTTAAAGACCAATTAAATACCTGGAATGAAGGTCAAGGGCAGCAAGTTCATTTCTTAGACACAGCAACATGCTTACTAGAAGTATGAGGGGAAGATACCACTTCATATCTCCTCACGCGAATTCTTCTTTCCCAAACTTACACAAAAGTCCACTTTTTTCCTATCAGCCCTGTCTCCCAAATTTGGCCTCTCTTTAGTTATCCCACTCTTCTTGCCACACACTTTCCATTTATTTTACCTTGTTTAAACTCTTGCAAGGTCTTTCATCAGCTAAGAAGCCACTTTGCTTCCACATCAGAATTTCATGTTGCCTGAAGTACTGAAAAGCCTGAGGCTGGGCCACTCCCCTCACCTTCTGACCACAGAGTAAGATGTGCTTGACTTTCTAGTGCAAAATTATATGGACAAAAAAAGAATAAAAAAAGAAGAGAAATTAATTGTTAGATAAAGCAAAGCCCTTAATACCCAAAGCTTTCAGACAGAAGGTTCAATGCATGAAATAATGAGCTAGCATTTGTGTTGTAAATGTACTTAATATTTTGCTATCACCAATTTATTGCTTCTGGCTGCTTCCACAGTTTTGTGGCCAACATGTGCCAGGTTTCACTTTGCAAAGGGATAGTAATGTGCCTTTACCCATCTTCCAGTACTCTGCTCATCAATGCTAATACCATATTCTAGCTGATTTTGATGTGTGAGCTAAAACGATCTGTAACAGGGGATATTAACCTGTAAAGCTGTTTTACTGGAAGTAGCCTTCAATTGAATAAACTTACAATCACTTCAATTTCTCCTAAACTTCTTTAATAATAGAGTTATAAAAAAAAAAATTGAAAAGGTACTTCTATTTTTTTTCCTGTTAAGCATATTTCACCAAATGAATTAATATTAGAAAACCAGGAAAAAAAAAAAAGCCACAAAAACCCCACAAAATGGATAGATGATACTATTACAATTGTAGGGTATTGTTATTGTGGTCTTGAATTTTTCACTGTTCCTATTATAGCCTTGGTATTTGGGGGTTGCAGTTGAGCCACTGTAGATTGCATTGGAATGAAACTGTAATTCAAAAATTTCTGGGTGTGCAAGATTTTTGAAAAGCAATTTTTGAAGTGCTAGGGAAAGAAAATTGTCGGGGTTTTTTTTGGCTGATTGTAAGTATTCTTCCATTCTTTATGCCTGCATTGAAAAAAAAAAAAACAGAATTTTTAAAAAATGCAGAATGTTTTTTTGTGAAGACTTCTACATTTCTAGATATTTTGTGGATATTTTGTTTGAGGCATTGGAGATTTTTCCAGTTTGAGAAAAAAATAGCTACCAAGCAGATGCACTAGCTATTTCAAAATACTCCCTCTCGCTACACCAACAGAAAACTGTACTGTTGATTGCCACTGCTTAATATTGTCTCCCACACACTTAGAAAGCCATGATTTCTAGGGTGAAATATCCAGGACAGTCCACTGAAATGAGGCTTGGCATCCAGATTGCTAGCCTGGTTGCAATCACCCCTTGAGTTACAGAGCTAGTAAATCACGTATCAAAACACAGGAACACATCAATTAATGTTCTACTGGAAACAAATCAAGGACAAGCCTACAGTGTGACATTCTGCCAGTTTTATTTTTAATAGATGTGGGGGAAAAGCTGAAATGTTTGGTCACAGCCTTTATTTACCCAATCTGTCTTATATACTATTGCATAATGCTATCACAATATTAATATGCAAATTGCCACTCAAATAAAAGACGTGCTTTCCTCATTGATTTTCAGCAAAGCTTCTGTTACAAAGAAAAATACTTAGCACTTATATTCTCTTTTCATCTTCAAAACTCTCTTAGTACGCTTTAAGTAATCCTTTTCCTTTCATTTTTCTGACCCTGCATGAGATTTTACGTCTACTTTACCCGTGTACTCTCAAGGTTACGTCCTTCTCTCAGTGTTTACCTAAAACTATTCATGCTTTCAAAAATGATCTCCCTCTCATCTCTTTTTACACCTAGAAAGCAGACCTTGGGAGACTGGACAGAAGGAAAGGCTAGGCAAGGGCAAGAATAAGCTTCGAAGGTCAAAAAGAAAGAAAGGAACTCTATTTCCAGGGAATAATGAACAGTGATCCCACCTACCACTGCTGCTGCTTTTCCTTAGCAGGTGCCTTGGTCTAGTCTAGCAGTCTCTGGAGAGGTGGTAAGGTGACTTCTCTACAGGGCATCACCATCAAGACATGGTTTAGCTGTCTCGAAGGTAGAGTGCATGGGCATCCAGTCCAAGGTAGCAGATGAGAAAATAGCAGTAGCCTCTCCTGGAGAGGAGCATTTTCTCCTCAAAGAGGATGTCTGCTGCAAAGTGTTGTGTAGGAGGCAGAACATGCTTAGGTCCTACAGGAATTTCCCAGCTTACTGGGAAAACATTTATCTGTTATAAAAGGAAAACTCTTGGTCCAGATTTATCTTCTTAATAGAGCCCCCCCTTTTTTTAACAGATTCTATTTTTATAGTCTAACTATATTAATATACCCTGGATTATTATTACTTACCCTGTGTTAGGTAGGTGTCTTGATGACAATTTCAAGTACTGGACTATTAGCACATAAATGCATACAAGCAGTTGAGGTGCTGTATACCCCTCTGAAGATCAGTCACAAACTGGGCACCACTGCTGACCTACTTAGACTCTGAAACCAGGATCTCAGCAGCGCACAGGACAAATGATGAGGGTTGACAGTTTTAAACTAAAAGAGGGAAGATTCAAGCTGGATGTGAGGAAAAATTCTTTACAATGAGGGTGGTAAAACAGTGGAACAGGTTGCCCAGTTGGTGTGCAACCTGTTCACACCCAGAGAGGTGGGAGATGCACCTTCCCTGAAGACATTCAAGACCAGGCTGGATGTGGTTCTGGGCAACCTGATCTAGTTGAAGATGTCCCTGCTCATTGCAGAGGAGTTGGATTACATGACCACTGAAGGTCCCTTCCAACCCAACCTATTCTTTGATTCTATGTTTCTAAATATTAAATTATCCATACCTCCCGTTACCAGGATGTTCTACCTAGATGTTTCCAGAATGCTTCTTAACCAACAGCAAGTGGTTAAGAGAGAATTTCGTCTGAAGACAGAATTTAGACATGACTCAAAGGTAACAACAGGTACCCAGTGAGTTAGCTGACACACTGTGCTCTTGCTCTTAAAAATGTGCTGGGCAGTGGATGTAAAAAGCTGTATTTCAGTTTGAGGAGACACAGTCACATAGTTAATTTTTAATTCACATGAGATATTAAATTTATGATTAAATCTTCATTCTTTCAAGAGTAGAGATTTATGGTTTTTAACCTTGAAGTTCTGAACCAGCGCCTCTGGCAGTGTGTTTAGATCTAGTAGACCTGTGATGTTGGAGACACACATAGCCCCATGTTTACTTTCCTTGCATGCACCCTGACTCCAGTGATCTTGCTAGATTGTAGCCAAAAGTGCAAACTAGAACTAAATTTAAAAGGATCAAGCCAGAGCAGATTGTTACCTTAACTGAATATTTAAGTAGCTTTCTATCTTCTGAAAACATCTATGTTCCTGTGTGTCAGTACTTGGCGTCCATCTTACACTGCTTAGGGTTTCGGGATTTATTTATTGATATATTTATTTATTTATTGCCAGGTTGCTTTTGTCTTCCTTTTAGAAAAAAACCCAAACCAAACAACACACAAAAAATCCCAAACAAAACAACTACTCAATTGAAGTCCCCTCACAACACCTTCTTTAAATTCTCATAGTTACTATGGAAACAGCTATTAAACTGGGAGTGGTGGCAATTAATAACATCTGCAAGTGCAATATGAATTCTACAACATAATTAATCCCAGCATTTAGAGTGGATTGTACAGAGCTGCCCTTTTTGCTTTGCATGCAACTGCAGACTGTGCAAAGCAGATATTAACAAGGGGGTTTAACATTACCATACTGATACGTTAGGGCGTGTGAAATAGTCGGATGATAGCAGGGTATTAACCCATATGAACAAATGACATCAATATTACATAGTTCAATGGACTATGATTCTGGAAAGAATTAGACAGATATTATGGGCAAATGCAAAAATTGTACTTAACACTTTCAGATAACATGCAAATACTCGCTGCTAAAATGATAGCAGAAGCTTGAAATGTAACTTTTAAATCCATTTCTTCATCTGAAATTTAGAGACAAGGGTTGATCAGATATGCAAGTTTACCTATAGCTGCTTTTATCTTTTGACTTTTCAGTTTAAAAGCTGAACTGGAATTTTTTAAAAAATGCCAATTAAAGATTTTTAATAAATCATGAAAGAGATGAGAGAACCTATTTTTCCTTAGGCTTTATCAGAGGAAGAATATTATAAATATTTATTTGTTATTTTATTATTTCTTAAGGGTACTTAGCATAAAACTTTCCACTAGCTTCTCTCATTAAAAATGATGGGTACACAAAAGATTCTAATTTACCTTAAACCATTTTTGCAGTTGGTGTAAAATGTGTAGCAGACACTGTATTATCAGATTGAGGTATATTGCATTACACAGGAGAGATTTCTTCCTTCAGTCTGAGCACAAGCAGTGGGGTTTATGTTTCTAAACCAGAATCTACATGACCTCGATTATCTGAGTTAATGATCTTTGCTTAGGGGCAAGGCATATTAGATGGGCCCAATCCCAGATATTGGGGCTTCTGATACACCACAGCATGGTCACTGCAAGGCCATGCCACTCTGCAGTGTAACATAATAAGAACTTGCTGCAAATGCCTCTTCTTTTCGCCATTACAAGTCTTAATTTGCCATGTTTTAAAACTAAGTGTGCATGTGCACATCCGTATGTGTAGACCAAACCTCTGTTAGTGTTCTCCTTCCCGTTTTTCTTGTTACCCTTCCTACTTACCTTCATCTCTTCCTTTTCAGCACTGTTTTCCTTCCCTTATCACATTTTCCTATTTTTTTCTCCACATTTTCCTGTTTTCTTGTTTCATATTACTTTTCCCCACTTAACTCTTTTTAAAATTTTATCTTCCTTTTGTGAGACATAAATTGAATGTTTTCTCTTTATTTTCACATGCACACCCTTCCTTCGTGATTTGTACTTTCCTGTTCTTGACACTAACTTTTTCTTTATTAACTTTCATTCTTACCCTTTTTTAATCTCCTCCCTGTCCCATATTCCTTCTAATTTATTTTTGCATTCACTAATAGTAAAGCAGATCAAACAGGATATTGATACCATTTTAACCACCTATTTTAGGATGGGGTGCATCCTTCTGTGGAGGTGCTGGTATACGTCCATTGACTACAAATTGAGGCAGCATCACTAGCTTTCCCTAGCTCTTAAAAGCATCAGGAGGTTGATGATCCAATATTGAATGCAAATGCCACTTTGTAAAAGGTGTTTGGAGGCAATTCTCTGACAAATACCCTGTCTCATGCATGCACAATACCTTCTCTGAAGATAGCAATGCTCATGTACTTTTAGGCTGTCATTCTCAGCTGGGAGCACAAGTCACTTAAAGCAACAGTCATTTAATTAAAAGCACAGTACTTACTGTTGTTACTTATTGGATAAGACAAAAGAAACCTTTTTTCCTTGTATGTAGTCCATGTGTATCTCACCAAGTGCAGAATGGGAACAGTAATAACCATGTTCCCAAAAGAAAGGAGTCGGACACAACCCACCTACTTAACCATTAACTCACCCTGGTGAACTTCCAAAAAAGCAGCATCTGTGGCTGGCCAGCATGTCAGCACCCATTCTTTTGCAGGAGTATTGCTAATTAAAATCTCAGCAATAACTCCTGGATGCAGCTTTACTACCACCTGTTTAATTAGGTTAGATGGGTTAAGCAAGTATGAGATGTTGAGGTGGCTTCATTCTGTTTGGCTGAAAGTGGCTTGCTATGATTATTCTGATTGCCATCTGAGAAAGCAGCTGTCCTCTCCTTCCAGTGGGACGATGCACCCTTCTTTACTCCTATGAAGTTGCAAAATACCACATTTCAGGAGAGTAATATTCTTACATTTAGAAAAGCTTCTGTGTGAGGATGAGTCTCACAGGGTGAAAATGTGGGGGAAAAATGTCTGATTTAGGAGGTGAAGGAAGAAATACACATATATTTTTGGTTTCAGGAAAGAGCTGTATCTGCTTGTCAATGGGAGGGATGGAATAAACTAATTTAAAACAGTTTAGGGGCTGGGTGGAAGATAGACAAGGTTGTACTAAAGAATTGTATCAATCACACCCTCACAGAAAACATATATGTTATTTGTGTAAGACTGGTTTTAGAAGTTGTATTTATTTTTTTTTTACAAGATCAGAATATATCATGTCTTAACATTTATAATTGAGGGTTTCCTCCAGCAAGATTACTGACATCTATGGTTTTCTGTGACTAGTGTCACAACATCAATATAAGATTTAAAACAAGCACTTATATATTACACTGTGAAACACAGCACAGTGTTTCTTGAAGGAAAAAAAACCCAAACAACTTCATTTTCCTGTGAAACTCAGAACTGTAATAATAATACTAGAATGAACATAGAGCCCTTCAGAATGAAAATACTATCTCTGCATAGGGCTACACCCTGCACAGATGTACCAGAATCAGTCATAATTGACTAAACTTTGCATTATGCTTCCTCCTTAAATGGGTATTGTGGTTTAACCCCAGCTGTCAACTAAAGCCTCACACATCTGCTTACTCACTCCCCCCAGGTGGGATGGTGGAGAGAATCAGAAGATTAAAAGTGAGAAAACTCCTGGGTTGAAACAAAGGCAGTTTAACAGGTAAAGCAAAAGCCATACACACAAGCAAAGCAAAACAAGGAACTGATTAACTGCTTCCCATTAGCAGGCAGGTATTCAGCCATCTCCAGGAAAGCAGGACTCCATCACATGCTAATGGTTACAAGGGAAAACAAATGCTATCACTCTGAACATCCCCCACTTCCTTCTTCTTCCCTATCTTTATATGCTGAGCATGACATCCTATGGTGTGGAATATCTCTTGGGTCAGTTGGGGTCAGCTGTCCCAGCTGTGTCCCCTCCCAGCTCCTTGAGCACCTGCAGCCTGCTTGCTGGTGGGATGATGTGAGAAGCAGAAAAGGCCTTGACTCTGTGTAAGCACTGCTCATAGTCAGCACAAATTCAAAATTCAGCCCCATCCTAGCTACTGAGAAGAAAATAAACTCTACCGCAGCCTAAACCAGCACAATGGATGAAGTTTCATGTTTTGTTTTAAGGCAGTTTTCTTTGGTGTTCACAGAGAGAATACTTACTCTGCGGGGCTCCAAGTTTTAACGTTAAACTATCCTAAAATTATTGTTGGTTTAACAGTAGCACCAAAAAAATAAACAAAAAAAAAAAAATGGCAGCATGAAAATGCATACATCTCTGCTCTCATTACTAGAATTAGGATGAATGTTTTCTTCAAATCTGACAATTAAAAGAAAAAGAACCCACAGCAATTATATTGGGGAAAGTTTTGCTACTAGATTCAACATGGCTTCTCAAATGTAAATAAAAACAAGGGTGAGAACAAAACAGTGTTGACTACTTTGCTGCTGGATGTACCTGACAAAGTTTTTACAATATAAAAAGATATCTGATTCAAATATGTAAACCAATTCAGCTCACTTGCAATGGGATGGATCCTGCATTTCCATCTGGTGCAGACTTCAATAACAGGCTGGTTTTTTCCCCTGAAATTAGAAATTGAGATCAGGCTGCCTGCACTCTCTAGTCAGTCTTGCACAAGCAAACAGAATAAGAATTACTTAGTAAGATTGCTCCTTCCTGCCCTGTGTAACACACAGACATAAAGAAGAAAATGGTATTTTGGCATCCCTTTAGCATTGATTATCACAGAATTGATAGGAAATAGGAATAGGTTGGAAAAAACTTTTAAGATCATCGGGTCCAACCACTAACCCAGCACTGAAAAGTCCAGGACTGAAACATGCACCCAAGCACCACATCTACACGTCTTTTAAACACCTCCAGGGATGATGACTCAACCACTTCCCTGGGCAGCCTATTCCAGTGCTTGACAAGCCTTGCGGTGAAGAAATTTTTCTCACTATCAAACCTAAACCCCCGCTGATACAACTTGAGGCTGTTTTCCCTTGTCCTGTTGCTCGTTACTTGGGAGAAGAAGCCAACCCCTACATTGCTACAACTTCCTTTCAGGTAGCTGTATCGAGGTGTAAGGTCTCCCCTCAGCCTCCTTTTTTCCAGGCTGAACAACCCCAGTCACCACAGCTGCTCCTCATAAGACCTGTGTTTTAGACCCTTCACCATCTTCATTGCTCTTCTCTGAACATACAATAAGACCCTGCCATACTTCTTACAGGATTTCAGCAAGCACATTTTGGCTGAACCAAATGATATCTCGGATTCCATCTAGCAAACAACTTCACACCCCAAGGACAAAGGTGAAACATACCCAGCACAGGGCAGATTAGGGTCAGCGAGAATCACAGCCACTACAGATTTACTAATTGTAACCCAAAATACCAAGACCTTTAAAACATTCAGTCATTGTGTGCTATCTCTTCACAAAAGTGCTGCAATCACTGTATATATTAAGTTTAAAGCTGCTACTGTTTTCTTTTAATGCTGATTGCTGAAGAATGAATTTGCATACAAGCATAAAACCAGACCAATAAAACTTTTAATCTGGTTCTAACCTAATATATTTGGAGCTTTTTAAAAATGGTTGTCGTGGTTTAAACCCAGTCAGCCATAAATCACGGAGTCTCTTTCACTTCCCCCCCCTTTTCTTCCCCCTGCTCCTGGAGGGATGGGAAGGAGAATCAAAGGAATGCAGCTACCACGGGTTGAGATAAGAACAGTTTAGTAACTAAAGTATAACACAAATCACTGCTGCTACCACCAATAATAATAATGATAAAGGAAATAACAAGGGAAGAGAATACAACACCTCAATACCCGCTGACCGATAACACGCCCCACCCTGCCCGACCAAACACCGACTGGTACCTAGTCCAACCCCACAGAGAACTCGCCCTTCCGGGTAACTCTCAGTTGCATCCTGGGCATGACGTGCTGTGGTATGGAATACCTCTTTGGCTAGTTTGGGTCAGGTGTCCTGTCTCTGCTTCCTCCCAGCTTCCCCTCCTCCCTGGCAGGGCATGAGGCTCACAAAGTCCTTGGTCAGTTTAAACATTTGAGCAGTAACTAAAAACATCAATGATATCATCACTGTTCCCAGGCCGAAAGTCAAAAACACAGCACTGCACCAGCTACTAAGAAGGAGAAAAATGCCTGTTACTGCTGAACCCAGAACAATGGTTAAGAGGCAGAAGGCCCCAGTTTTTTGTCTCTTATGCTGGATTTGCAACAGGGCAAATAATTTATGAAAATGTAAATAATATATTCATAAACTGAAATTAAAGAGAAAAGCTTGATCATTAATTAATACTTGTTACTGATATACTGAAATGAAAAGAAGCCTTTGAAGCAAAATATATTTTATATTTCTGCAATAGGATTTTTTATTTCTGATGTATGGACCACCACAATTAATTGAAAGATTACCAGTAATTTTAGTAGAATCACAGAATGGAATGGAATGGAATAGAATAGAATCATTTAGGTTTGAAAAGACCTTTAAGATCATCTAGTCCAACCGTAAGCCTAACTTTGCCAAGCCCACCAAGTAGTTGCAAAGCAAACTTTTTGTAAAGCCCCTCTCATTGTATCGATCACTGCCATTCCTGTGCTCCCTCACAAAAAGGTCTCAGTCAGATAGGACAGCCAATAAGTTTAGAATGAGGTGAAGTAAGAATGAAGAAAGATTTACCTTTGTGGTTTGTCATTCAAGTCTATATTTAGGTGCTTAAAAAAAGAACACTTGTCAGCTGTAATAGATCTTTAGGAACCTTAACACAGATAAATTATAAGATTATCTGCTGTGCAACATTACTGTGAAGTACACACCATGTATCTAGCATATTGTCTGAAATGTGACTCCATAGGGAAAAAGTATAATCATCAAATGCAAAGGAATTGAAATTGATTAGGAGATTTTAATAGCTTTTTAAAATTTCATGATGAAACTACATTTGTGGGGTTGGTTTGGGTTTGTTTTCCTGGATTAAGGAAAATGAATATCAAGAAACTGAATTCTTCTAGTATCATAGAATAGAATCATAGAATAGTTAGGGTTGGAAAGGACCTCAAAATCATCTAGTTCCACCCCCCTGCCATGGACAGGGACACCTCACATTAAACCATCCCACACAAGGCTTCATCCAACCTGGCCTTGAACACCGCCAGGGATGGAGCACTCACAACCTTCCTGGGCAACCGATTCCAGTGCCTCACCACCCTAACAGGAAAGAATTTCCTCCTTATATCCAATCAAAACTTCCCCTATTTAAGCTTTAACCCGTTACCCCTTGTCCTGTCACTACAGTCCCTGACGAAGAGTCCCTCCCCAGCATCCCTATAGGCCCCCTTCAGATACTGGAAGGCTGCTATTAGGTCCCCACGCAGCCTTCTCTTCTCCAGGCTGAACAGCCCCAGCTTCCTCAGCCTGCCTTCATACGGGAGGTGCTCCAGTCCCCTGATCATCCTCGTGGCCCTCCTCTGGACTTGTTCCAGCAGTTCCATGTCCTTTTTATGTTGAGGACACCAGAACTGCACACAATACTCCAGGTGAGGTCTCACAAGAGCAGAGTAGAGGGGCAGGATCACCTCCTTCGACCTGTTGGTCACGCTCCTTTTGATGCAGCCCAGGATACGGTTGGCTTTCTGGGCTGCGAGCGCACACTGAAGCCGGCTCATGTTCATTTTCTCATCGACCAGCACCCCCAAGTCCTTCTCCGCAGGGCTGCTCTGAATCTCTTCTTTGCCCAGTCTGTAGCTGTGCCTGGGATTGCTCCGACCCAGGTGTAGGACCTTGCACTTGGCATGGTTGAAAACTTCATAAGGTTGGCATCAGCCCACCTCACAAGCGTGTACAGCTCCCTCTGGATGGCATTCCTTCCCTCCAGCATATCAACCGGACCACACAGCTTGGTGTCATCGGCAAACTTGCTGAGGGCACACTCAATCCCACTGTCCATGTCAGCGACGAAGATGTTAAACAAGACCGGTCCCAACACCGATCCCTGAGGGACACCACTCGTTACTGGTCTCCAGCCGGACATCGAGCCATTAACCACAGCTCTTTGTGTGCGGCCGTCCAGCCAGTTCTTTATCCACCGAGTGGTCCATCCATCAAATTGATATCTCTCCAATTTACAGACAAGGATATCGTGTGGGACAGTGTCAAATGCTTTCCACAAGTCCAGGTAGATGACATCAACTGCTTTACCCTTATCCATCAATTCTGTAGCCCCATCATAGAAGGCCACCAAACTGGTCAGGCAGGATTTCCCCTTAGTGAAGCCATGCTGGCGGTCACCAAGCACCTTGTTGTTTTTCATGTGCCTTCGCATGTTGTCCAGGAGAATGTGCTCCAAGATTTTGCCAGGCACAGAGGTGAGACTGACTGGTCTGTAATTCCCCAGGTCTTCCATTTTCCCCTTCTTGAAAATGGGGGTTATATTTCCCTTGTTCCAATCGTCGGGAACTTCACCTGACTGCCATGATTTTTCAAATACAATGGCCAGTGGCTTAGCAACTTCATTCGCCAGCTCCTTCAGGACCCGCGGGTGGATTCCATCAGGTCCCACGGACTTGTGTGCGTTCAGATTTTGAAGATGGTCTCGAAGCAGATCCTCTCCTACAGTGGGCCCAAGGTCTTCATTCTCACAGTCCCTGCATCTACCTTCTAAGAACTGGGTGGTGCAGTCAGAGCCTTTGCCAGTGAAGACCGAGGCAAAGAAGTCATTCAGAACCTCAGCCTTCTCCAAGTCCTGTGTAGCCAGTTCTCCCGAAGGCTTCCTCAGGGGGCCTATTTTGTCCCTAGTCTGTTTTTTGTTTGCTACGTACCTGTAGAATCCATTCCTATTATCCTTAACATCCCTGGCTAGGTTTAATTCTAAGTGGGCCTTAGCCTTCCTAACCTTGTCCCTAGCTTCCCGGACAACATCCGTGTACTCTACCCAGGCTGCCTGTCCTTGCTTCCATTTTTTATTAGCCTCTTTTTTCCTTTGAATTTTCCTCAGCAGCTCCTTATCCATCCAAGGAGGTCTCCTCGCCCTCCTTGCATGTTTTAAGTCAATCAAACACTAAAAATAGTGGGAACTCATTTGAGCATAATTACTCATATTGATACATGTTTCTACATGAGGTCAACATTTCTAAGCATTCTGCATCTTTACTAAATACCTGGCATTTAGATTCATTTTTAAGCCGTACATAATTAGGTGAAACAAATGGGTGAGTAATTAGTAAATAACACATGACTTCTGGAGTAACTCCTGAATTGTTTTCTTCCCTGTGCTTCAGGTTTCCTAAGTTTCAGATTCAAAAAAAAGGCAAAAATTCAAAACCCAGCTTCAAGCCTCACTTAATTTTGAAGGAAAACTGTTATTTGAGTCCAGCCTTTTTCAAAACTGGGCTCCAGTCCATGTTTGCTTGTAAATCTTGTAAAGCTTGCAGGCTGAACGTGAGTTGTGTATCACAGATCTGAGTCTTCTGATGAATGCCGCATAGGGGAGCCCCTGCTGAGCTCCATTTTCCAGCCTTGGCTGTTCCTTGGGACCTCAACCAGCCTGTTTGGAGCTAACCTGTGTATTTCTTCTCCATGCTGGAGTCACACGTAGAGAACTTTTCTCCTCATCCCTGGACTTCAGTGAGTTTCACAGGCATTCTGTTGCACCTAAGTAGCATTCACTACATGATAGTACAAGACTACTTTCCAGATAGTCTAGTTACACAATTGTAAATAGCACGGTAGATTTGATACTTCAGATATTGCCCTATTAAAACACAACATTATTTTCTCTAGCATACTTTTCATATTTCAGCGGTTGTTACAGTGTATTAGTACTGATGCAACAGTCACAATCTGGACCTGACAGTGCTAGGTGGGGTGCCAATCCACCCAGGCATTGCACTGTTGCATCGCTAGCGATGTGTTATTGCTGTTGCAATTATTAGTAGTAATAATTATTGCCCTTAGGAGCAATATAAAGGATGGATGTAGCATCAGAAATGTAGGCTTACAGAAGATTACACTAGCGATGAAAGAAACATCACTGTATAACACTATATTTTTCTATTCATTAGTTTATGTTATCTTTTGATCTTTGTTTTCTGTATGTTATATTGAAATAGTACGTCTGGGGGAGAGTGGTTTTGATTATTCCCACCTACTGAAGCTGTTTTCCATTGGGTTTTGCACAGTCATTTGAACATTCTCTTGAGCATCCTTTTCTGCCTGCCCACTTCCACGGGAGAGCACCTTTTTCCAAGCCCACAGCTTGGTGAGCAATGTGTGGGCTCTAGAAGAAACACAGCCGGGAACTGAACATGACCACTTCGCTGTTGAGCAGAGATGACAGGTGAATGCTGGATCCTTCAGGTAAAGAAGCAGCCAGACAATGCATTTCCACCCTTTATTCTGAGGGTATTGTCTTACTGTTAATCCATTCCTGTGCTGTCCGCTGCAAGTCTGTAAGTGTTTTGGGGCACAACTAACAGAACATCTGGTCTGTGGATCTCCTCAGAGTTTAGGCATGAACTTCTGATAATCTTCAGAGTCCTAGCAAGGACCAGAAACAGTGGGGTGTTTTTGTTGAATATACATGTTCATAATTAAATTGATAGTGGACAGTGATACCCTTAAACATTATGGGGCCACAAGAGCAAGTAGATGCTTTAAATTACCCTTTAAGAAGTAAATCTGTCATGGCCTTGTGCAACCTGAATGACTTCATATTTCCAGCCTCTTTCCTCTGTGCATTTCTCCAGACATTTACTCCACTCCCTAGTGTTTTCCCCTTCACCCTATATCTCTTTGCTATACATCATGTGCGAAGCAGGACTTCTGTCTCCCATAACCCGTGACTCTTCAGTTACCCACAGTACCCTGCAGCCATTGCTGCCTGTATGCCCTGTCAGGAAAGCAGATGTGCTCACAGGAGCAGCTGTAGAAACATAGAATAGAATCATAGAGTAGTCTGGGTTGGAAGGGACCTTCAATGGCCATCCAGTCCAACCCACCTGCAATGAGCAGGGATATCTTCAACTAGATCAGGTTGCCCAGAACCACATCCAGGCTGCCCTTCTTTGTCTCCAGGGATGCTGCACTCACCATCTCTCTGGGCAACTTGCGCCAGTGTTTTACCACCCTCATTATAAAGATTTTTTTTCTCACATCCAACCTGAATCTCCCCTATTTTAGTTTAAAACAATTACCCCTTGTCTTATCACAACAGGCCCTGATAAAATGTCTCTCCCAACTGTCTTATAAGCCCCTTTGAAAGGCTGCAATAAGGTCTCCACAGAGTCTTCTCGCTTCCAGGTTGAACAATGCCAATTCTCTCAGCCTTTCCTCACAGGAGAGGAGCTCCATCCCTCTGATAATTTTTGTGGCCCCACTCTGGACTGTCTCCAACAGGTCCATGTCTTTCCTGTGCTGAGGACCCTAAAGCTGGATGCAGTACTCCGGGTGGGTCTCATGAGAGCAGAGGAGAAGGAGAGAATCGTGTTCTTCAACTTGCTGACCATGCTCCTTCAGATGCAGCCCAAGATATGACTGGTTTAGTACCTGAAGTGTTGCACTTGATGTGGCCAAACCATAAAGCCTATGGAGACCTACAAAAGCCGGGCTGTAGATAGCCTTCAGCCTGTTTGACTCTGCAGACTGCAATATCATTTTAGAAATTGCTATTTCGGACTTGCATTCAAACCCTGAATCCTACGTACCTATAGGTAGGTGGATAGGTGAAGACAACTGCGAGCTCTTCCCACCCGCTCCGAAGTGCCAGCTCCAATCCAGAAACAATGTAGATGAGTGACTGCATGCTGTACAGATTGCAACTGAAATATCACGCTGGCTTTGAGCCTGAGCAATGTGAACACTCCATTCTTCATTTGTGGATCTCAGCTTTGGTCCTTTTGCCACCTTTAAAATAGAGATGAGCACTTTTTTGGTTTATAGAAATTGTTGCGAGTTAATGCATTCAAGATGATGTGATCCTTAAATATAAAGGATGTAAAAAAACAGGAATACTGGGTCTGCTCTTTCATTTTCACCTGTTGGACTAATTAAATATACTAGAATATCATTATAACTACATAATTATATGCAATTAAGTAAATAAAAATGTACAAGCATATGAAAAGAAAAAAAGCCAAACGAAAATCGCAACCCATTTATTCCATATCTAAGAAACCCAGTATTGTCACTGAACTTTTGACTGCTTTAGTGAATAAGCTAAGAGGTCTTGCCCTGGGTTACTTTCCCTATTATAGTTGCCACAGAGACTGGCGAACAAGGGTAAAATAACGGACGAGACGGAATTTGCCCTCTCAGGGGAACCTGAAATTACTGTCTATGCTAGAGACGCGGCTGGGCCGGGGTGAAGCTTGCGGACTCCCCGCCGTGGCTCCAGGGACCCTCTTACCACGAGAGACGCCAGGAACGGGACCCTGAGGAGGACAGCTCCGGCCCGCGGGGCGGCACCGCGCCGGGCTCGCCCCTCCGCGCTGGGGAGCGCTGCTACAGTCAGCGGCAAACGAGCTATATGTAGCTATGTATGTGCTTGAAAGCGCAGCCCCGGCTGGTGGCACAGGGGCTGTGTGAGGCTGTGCTTAAACGGGAGGAGGAGGAGGGGGGGCGAAGAATTAAAACAAGGCACGAAGCGGGTTTAAAAATAGCGTCCGGGCGGCGGGAGGTGAGGCACGCAGCCCGCGGCGGGCGGAGCAGGGCGGGCGCGGCTCCCGCGGGGGCCCTGCCCGGCCCGGAGTTCCTCGGCTGCCTTGTAAGGAGCGCGGCAGCCACAGCGCCCGGCGCCCTCCCCTGCTCCCCGCCCCGACGCTCCCCCACTGCCGGCAGGGAAAGAAGAAGCCGGGAGCAGATCTGCCCGTCTCCAACTCTTCCCTTCTTTCCTCTCCTCCTTTCGGGAGCCCCCACCCCGCTTTGCCTCTCTCTCCTCCTCCTCTGCAATCGGGGGAATAAATCAGGGAAGGACACACACGCACACAGAGTGAGCGGGGATCTGTTACAAAAGTAGCGCTGATGGCGGCGGATCGGATGAAGCTGGAGCTGCTGGAGTAGCAGAGAGTACAGTATCTCTCCCTCTCTCTTCTCTATTTCTCTTCTTCCCCTCTCCACCCACAGATCTCCATCGTTTCTCCTCCTCCTTCCCACCCTCGGCCGTGCTCCCGCTTCTTCACACATCTCTGGGCTGCTCCTCCTGCGAAGGGGGCGGGTGGGGGGGGGAGCGGAGGAGGCTTTAAAAAACAACAGCCCCCCCCCGCCACCACCACACCACACACGATAATTGAATTTATTATTATTGCCGTCTCGCCGACTTGGGGAAGGGGGATCGATCTTCGATCAGGAAGATGGCTGCTGTCTGGCTGCTGGTTTTTAGCCTGACACTTTTCCAGTCCTTGGTGATGAACCACTCCTCGGAGGGACCTTTCCCCTCTGCCACCACGTAAGTCCCAAGGGGTGCAGGAAGGGGGTGCGGGCTGGGGGCACAGCCGGGGCTGCGCCGAGGGCCGAGGGGAGCTCGGCCCCGGCCACAGTACAAAGGGAAATAAATAAAGTCAGTTCGGACGGTGAGGTAAAACTGAAGGATTTCGGCTGTTTTCGCTTGGGAAAGAGTCAGGGTAGTTCGGGGTGCCGGGAGGAGGGGAGCGTGTCCCGGTCACGGCCGGCGGCGGGACTTGTGAGATGAAGGCTTCGCCTTGGAGCCCCGAACCCGAGCATATCCCGGTGCTAAATATACCCCGGCAGCTCGGCCGCGCTGAGAGGAAAGTTTCGAGTTACACAGAGCCCGCCCCCTCCTCCCGCAAAGGTTATTTCAGCCTGGCTGGAGTTCTGACACTGTTGAAAAAATATTTAAAATCTGAAACTTTCAAGATTATATGAAAATCCTCTCAAAAGCAGCAGATTTTCTGGCGTGTGAATCAGGCAGAGGGGAAGGCTCGGAGTTGGGAGCCGATGCCTCAGCTCCCCCTGCCTGGCCGCGGTCCAGCGCACCCGGGAGGGTGTTGGCAGCCGCGGGGTATGTTTTGTGCCCGCGGCTGTGGAGGGTGCGGGATAGTGCCCACGCCTGTACCACACCGAAGCGGTTCAGCATCCTTAAAGCAACACAGCAGAAGAGCCGCTTTCCTCAGCGCTGGCCTTGCAAATCGTTACTTCTCAAAAGCCGCCTTTACGGGAGCTGAGGGATGCTTTCGGTGCGAGCAGCTTTGTGTTTTGCGTGGCCGTGAGATACAGATCTTTAAACCACTGCATGCTTAGTAGCATGGAAGTGTTGCCCAGAGCAGTGCAAAGATCACATAATGAAAGCGTGGAAAAAGAGAAAGGCAGAAATAAGCTTCCGTCATCCTGCAGATTAGCCTACAGATCGGGGGGGAAAAGAACCACAGCAAAACACTGTGGATAGGGTTTCCTTCCCTTTTCTTCTCTTTTTTACCTCATTATTTTTATATTCTTTTTTGTTGTTCGGAAGCACTTACCTCAGTCCCTGAATCCGGGTTAAAGCCACCACTAGGTAACTTTTAAGTGGACGTCTCACTTTAATGCATTTTACATAAGAAAAACAGTGCTAATGGTAGCCTTCCCTATTGTTTAACGCTGGGTAGGATTTATTGCCCTCGTTCACCCGGTGCAGAAGGATGAGTTTACAGCAATTACCAGCAATGCATTTTCACCAATTAGTACTGCTGGTAGGTTGTTATAATTGGATTCAGTTCTGAGTATCGGTGCCATTATGAGAGACTCAAAGGGATACTCGCACTGTTAGATGAAAGAAAGGAATACAAAGACTGGTATAAAATAACCACTTAATGTCTTCTAAGTTGAATAAATATAGCCTTTCATTGGCGGGAAAATTATCTTTTAAAATACTTTTGAGTTGCAGTTTATAAAGATGTGTCACATAGAAGCAAGAGTGACAAAATGCAAAGCCAGGGCTTTTTAAGTCAGTGCTTTTCTTGTGTTTGAGCTCCTATTTACTGTTTCTTACTAAACTGGTAAGTTATCATACACAAGTAATTAAAATTTATCTTCTAAATAGATTTTCCAGTTTTAAAGGAGAAAGACATGTGGAACCTAGTGAGATTAAAAGAATACTGTATAAAAAGGATATTGTATCATTTCAAATAGAAATCTAGATCACTTTTTAGCATAACATTATGTGATATTTCCTTAAAATCGTTTTTGTCCCCCTGTCTATGTTTGCTGATTCCGTTCAGAGTTTACCTTCACTGCCAGTCATGATAACAGGAATTGTCAACAGGGAAATATATAACTTTAATTATAACTATACCTATGATTAAGTAATTCAGAATATGATATTAGTCCGCAGCATTTCCATGTTCTACACAATCCACTTGCTGTTGGCTTTCTTTTTTTCTCATTATTATCCCATTGAAGCACTGTAGAAACAATCTATAGTACCTGTTCATCTTTCACAATAATGTTTCCCCTTCGAAATTAAATCAAAGAGCAAAGATGCTTTAGTTCATTTAGAAGACAGCACAACAGGTTGATGCAGGGAGAGCTGCTCTGCAAAAAGTACTGATGTAACAGGTGAAAGAGAAAACATTTTTTTGTTTCTTTATTAAGACTTGACAGCGGTATTTTTCTCACTATAGATTACAAATGGGGAAGAACAAGGAGAAGTGATGCAAATGCCATTAATATGAAAATTTAATATTTTAAGAATATTAAAAATAGGAAAAAACACAGGAGAAGAGAATAAAAGAAAGAAGGGACATTAATAATTAAAGAGCCAAAGGTTTGCTGATATGATGCTCATAGCTACCTGCTCTCTCTCCTTTATTTTCAGTCCCCTTTCCTCTGAGCTAAAAAGTTGGTCTGAGGAAGCAGCATTTCCCAGCTGTTGTCTGAACAATGTGCATAATCTGGACTATGTAGTTCATGATTTCATTAACAGCTCATTATACAATCTCTTTCCCTTCAGTCATCTGTTCCTTCTGCATCAATATATAGTTTAACATTTGCTTTTACTAAAGCATTCAGAAGTCCTGATCAGTAGTATGCAAGTATGAAACATTCTTAGCAAAAAAAGTGATGAAGGTTTAAGCAATGCCTGTTTGATAAAATCCCCGTCACTCGATTAATTTTACTTCTCTGACAAGGCAAAAAGGCTCTGATATATTTACCCAGCAACCCAAGAGAATTTAAAGGGAAGGGTTGTGCTGGATGAAATGGGAGCCTTAATTTTTCATTGTGAATCTGAGCAGGTGGCATAATTGCATTTGTTGCTTCCTGTGTTGGAGTATTTCACCACAAATATTAAAGGCTTTTTTTTTTTTTTTTTTAATGAACTATTTAAGTATAGGAGTAATTATGCCTTGATGTTTAGCTATAAGGCTTAGCTACCAGTTGGTACATATTCGGTTTCATTAAAGCATATCATTTTCATTGTATCATGTATTAGGGGTGCATTATATGTTGGTACAGGATATCATGCTCTTACTTTTAATGTAGCAACTCCAAGGACTTCAATTATATATGCAGCACTGTAGATATTTTGCACTTATGTGAGAATATTGTTGTATATAGTACTCCTGTCACTATAACCACACTACTGCTAACACAGTACACTAAGCTCTTCCTTCTTTGTAGCCATATATGTCTATTTATTATCCACATCTACACAGGCTTGAGGAAAAAAGATACTATTCAGTAAATGCAGTTTATTTGTTTTGTGAAAAAGGTTGCACAGAACTCACTTTAGAATGACAACATATTTTTAAACTCAAGACTACCTGTTTTGATGCAGTATAGATAAAAGAATAGAAATATAGTTTTGACACAGTATGTCTTGCTAGTTTTGATTTTAACTGATAGTGAGCAATATATGATATAAAGATACATCTGCTGCTTTCTGATCATAAAGTGTGTGCTGATGAAAAAAGAAGAAACAAACAACAAAAAAAAGCAGATATTTTAATTTGGATAAACCTACAGATGAAGTCTTTCAATACCAGTGGGACTGTTGCTGTATTTGTATCATTCTGGATATAGCTTAATGTCTATTTTTCTTTTCTTTCCTCTAATTTCCCTCCCCTACTCTTTCATCCTTTATCCTTTATCTTTTGTCCTTTTTTCCCCCTCAGTCACCTGTTCTGTATGTAAATATTAAACTATACGTTATATTCGAGCCAGATCTGTTACTTAAATAAATGGTGTAAAATGTCTGCAGATAAAAATAACATACAAAAGATAAAAATAATATACATATGAACACATATATATATGTATGCAGGCAGGAAATTTTTAGAGGAGACGTTGTGTATTCCCATTTTTCATTTGCATGAATCATCCTTACTGTTTTGGTGTCATTAGGACAGCTCAGGGAAGTCTGTATGAGTCATGTGAATTAGAGCTTGCACAACTGGGACATTCGTATTTTTGGTTTCTGCACATGGACCGAACAAATGTAGATCTTGATGAGAAGTAGCTGGGTTTGGTACACAATATCACTCTATATAGAATCAGTGACCAAATGTAGATGGAGATGTAGATGTGTTCTGTTCATCTATTTCAATTGTCAGATTTAGGGATTTTAACACAACACATATACATGTAATCTCATTTTTAGCATAAAGTCTATGAAAGAAAAATACCAGTTTTAATGCTGATGTTCATTAGAAAATGATGTTAATTTGAAAACTGTACTTTAAATTAAATAAATGTATATTTAAAAATCTTCATTATCAGGAAAAAAAAATATATCAGAAGTCTATCATTTCCATATCAGTGAACTGGAAAGAAAGCCAAAGATGTAATCTACCTAGAATCAGGGAAGTGAAGTATCACCTCTTAGTGTTTTCTCAGCAGCACATGTCTGGATGCTGAGCTTTATGCAAGATGAGTAAACCCACCGGTATTTTAAAAAGCATCTCTCCAATCCATTCTTCTAGTAGAAACATACTTAAAGATCAGTGTGAAGCAGCTTGTTGATTGGTGTTGGTTTCTTTTTGTGTTTCTGTAGGTGTGGTGGTGATAAATGCAAACTTGTGGTTCCACAAAGCATTTTTCTGTTTTGCATATTTTATCATATAAATTGTGAATGTGATTTTTTTTCTTATTTCCTTCTTAGAAATTTGTGCTGGGGCCTCAAAATTAACAAAACCTATAGATTTACGTTTTATTAAGTGGGAAAATTCAGCCTAGAATGTCAAAGTAGATACTGATCATAAGAGATGAAATTTCACTGAAATAAATAAGCATTGTAGAGGTTCTTGCCATCTTTCATTTTGCAGTGATGCTATTTTCAGACCTGCATTGCTCATACCCTGCAAAATGATTTTATCCAAGAATTCAGCTGCTAGAAAGAGAGCTGGAGCTTGGCAGCACATTAGTCTGAAATGTATTCATTGTTAAATAGAAGGCCTGTTCTACAGATCTTAAAAATATTTATCTAGCAGAGCATTTTAAATTGATGGAAGCATGGTCAAATTATTATTACTTTAATCTTTAGTAACAAGCAAATCAGACTACAGTCGCCTGCTGATAATTGTGATCTGACATGCTTATGCCTTTATTCTTCTGTGAGAATCTTGTAGTGTAATCTTGTGGACCAATGTTTGACTTAAACCCCTGCGAGACAGGGGTTACAATTTAGGATTGTTTTAGTAGTTTAAGAGAGAAATTATTTATTCTCACTATTGTTGACCATATTCGAAACAGAATTGGGCCTCATACTGTTTTGTACTTCTTTGCAGTGCGTGCAGTATATGAGCTTTTGATCCCTGTATGCTTGGGATGCATGTTGTTTAGAGCACTTACCAAGACCTTAGTGACAACAGCAGACACTATGGACAGCAGAAAATGTTGTTTTCTAGTGCCTTGTTAAAATACCTTCTTTAATAGAAGAAAAAATTTACCAGAACACAACACTGGAGTCAAACTTTTGGACCATAGCTATAATTTGGGAAAACCAGATGCCGTACTTTATAATGTCTCCTACAAATGCTGAATCAGACTTCTTGATAGAAAGAATGACAGCTTAGTGTCCTTGGTGTCCTGGTAAAACATATTTAGCACCTTGAAAGTACACAGAACTTAAGAAGTACAAAATAATAACTGCATTTCTGCATCCTCTTCTGGGCAGCACCTGTGTGTTGTGTCTTAGATCACTCTTAGCTCATTCTTGCATCAGCTTTTTCATACCATCTTCAGCTGCTGCAAGACAGGTATTAATGAATAGTTACACAATTTGAATTTGAAATTGCAGCTCTGATTTATTTCTCTTGTTACATCTATTAAATAGCCTGATCCCACTTAACTTTTCTCAAACATGTGTCGGGCAGTGCTTTGTTCTGTAGCATCAGACCAAGAGCTGGATATTGTATCATTTGTGCCAATCAATCCTTACTACAGCAAATTTGTCATTGCTACTACGAAGTGTTGTGATTCTGCTTTCCCTCCTGATTCCCAATAGTAAAAAAGAACTGGAATCAGTATTGTTTGCAGAACGTGATTTTTACGTCAAGCAGTAAGTATTGTGTAATGCACACAGTAGCAATGCAGGAGTGGCTCACGCTTAGGGTGCAAATCACTCTTGACTGCATTTATACTTCAATAATGGGTTGGATATTTGCAATTTAGGGCCAGACTATGCTGCTTGTACCCTGAAATCAAAATGTCCTGTTCATGTTCTCTGAAAAAGAATATTCAGGAAAGGGTGAAGATTTTAAAAATATGCATCAGCACTTTTTAATAACTAAAAATTAATGGCATATGCCTGAAGTTACTCAGCTCAAGAGGGATTTGTCTTTTCCTCCTCTAGTACTTTCCAAACTCTTTTTTGACCTACTCGGCTTCTAAGCAAATTCAGTGTTTCACACCTTCCTTCCTCCCTCCCAGACTTAATAAGTTTTCAGGGTGAAATGTAAAATAGACTCCCTCTTTCACAAGCACACTGTGATGACAATATGGCTTCCTATTTGGTAATGTTACACTACTGATGTTAGGGAAAGGACCGTGGGTTTTTGCTTCTGTCCCTCCTTACAACACCTTTGTCTGTTCACGAGCAGCAAATTGATGACAAAGAGGCGAATTTCCTTGTGTAATCTTTGCTATTTATTTACTAAGATTCTAACAAGTTTCTGAAAAAGATTGACATTATTTTGCATCAACAAATCAGCAAGCTTTTGCAGTTAATTACAGTAATTCAAAATCAGACTTTTTTTAATCTGAAGCAGGCCTGAAATACCCATGGAATGGGAATGTGAAGTTATAATATTGTTGACTGTTGTAAAATAATGTTTTATTGGATTTTCACCCTCTTTTAAAATTACATTCTCTCTCCCTCTATTTTCAGAGTCAGTCAGGACAAGAACTGTAGTCTGACTTTGTAGCAGATCTCCTATGTAGTGACTTAAGCATTTTTCATTTTTGAAATCTCCTCTATTTCTCTAGAGCCATGAATCTCAAGCCAAGGATGCAGAGAGAAGGGAATTTCTTTAAAGAACTTGTGCTGTGGATCATATGGGCTAAGAATAATTTTTGGCACAGCAATCCTCTTTAACATAGATGTATATATTGGAGCAGTGGTCCTTTTTTGAGCCCTCATTCTTATAAAGCCTCAGTTGAAGTCTACGAGCAAAGACTCTGAAATTTATCCATTATAATAAGTTCTGATTTGCTTCTGATCTGGTTTGCAAAGTAAATGAGAACACAAAGGAGTTGCTGAGTCCACAGTCTAGTTTTTGTAACAATCGGATGATAAATTACATTACTTTTATTTAAAGAAGAAAAATTAGACTCAGTTCATTCAAACAATTTTCTAGCCCACGTGCTCCTATTTCACTTCTGCAGGTCCCCACTAGATTGGTCCAAAACCATAAAATGTTTCCCAGCAAGATGATCTCTCTCTCCGATATCTTTATTGGGATTTTTATTGTATTTTGCTAAGCACGGACTAAATCTTTTAAGTAGGCATAAAAATAGAGCTATTAAAGTTCTCTGGGTAAGGGTGGCGGGACTAAAGCCTACATTAAGGCATGCTATTTTTCTCAATTGTCCCTTTAAATACTGTGCTGCATTTTTTTTTCTGCACTAAGGTAGTCTTAAACCAGTGAAAGGGAAGTTTCCTTTGCTCCTGCATAGAGTAGAAATTTGCCACACCAGGCTTGTGTTCATTCTTGATGGAAGGAAACTGAGTCACGGCAAAACGTCTTGAGTCTGAGCTAGAAGAATTGTATTTGTCAGTACTGCAGGAAGGAGGAGAGTAATGAGAAAGAGATTACTAGATGTATGAATTAAGAAGTTAAGGGTTTTTACTGTTCCTTCCCCTGTTCTTAAGGGTGAATATCTTAGTCCTTCATATGTAGATCCAATATCCCATTAGACTAATCAACATGCTGAGAGATAAGTTCACCAGTCAATTAAGAGGGAAGTTTTGGTTTGATATTCTGATGTGGACTAGTGGGAAAAATGGTTTATTTTACATATTGCTGAAAGAGCCCTCATGGTCACCCAGTGAGAACTTGAATATCTGGTAGAGATCTTGTGGATCCTAAATACAGCCCTACATTTGGGAGGCAATACACTTTTCTTGGGGAGTGCTCTACCTTATGAGATATGTTGATATCCTGTTTTGTCAGTTTAATCCAGAAGTATGGTGGCTTCTCACACAGACGTTAATGCATATGTTGCCTTTTTGCAGTATATGGCTGATTTCTTTTAGTAGGTTGAATTAGAATAAAATATAATGCATAGTATGCTATTCTTCAGTAAGTATTTAGAATAATTCCTGCAGAGGTTATTGAATGTCCATATTTTCCGTTAACTTCATATGCAGTTTTATTCTTTTTATATATGGATTTAATAAGTTCATTAGATTTTATTTCAAAGACAGGTTAAAGTGGAGAGACACACATGTAGGTGAGAGAAGGTGGAAATTGAGTGGAGTGAGCAATGAGCTTTCTTGCAGCATCATCTTCTGTGAAAAGTTACCCTTCCTTAGGATGGTTAGCTCTGTGTGTATTTCCTAATGCAGCAAGTATTTCTTGACCTGAGACTTCTCTCATAAGTTAATTCAGTGGCACTTGAAAGAAAGAAGGAAAGAAAAAAAAAGGGGGGGCAAAAGAATAGAAATAAAAGAAATAATGGGCTTTTTTTGATTTACTTTTATTTAATCAGAAATATTCTGATTTTATTTTGCATGATGTCTCTCTTGAGTTGCGTGTATCTTGGCTGAGTTCTTTATCATTTTATGTCTTTCTATTATTATCTGCTTTCCTTTATCTGCCTTGCATTATTTCTTAAGTTTTGAACCTTACATTTCCACACTATTTTCTGTCAGTAAAGTAGGAAACCTGCAGTATTTTACCATTTAGTCAGGCAAGGGTTTATTGTCAAGATTAATTTGTTAGCTAATGCCTGTAAAGCTGTCTGTAGTTGATAAGTGTTGTTAAGCTGTTAATCCTTGTTTATTAAGATGTGTCTTTGCTTTATTCCCACTTTACCTCAGAAACTTGCATGACCAAACCTTTCCTGGATGGGTAATGTTTCTGGTTTACCTGGTTCTCAAAGGTTTGGGTATTTTTCAATAGAATGTCTGTAGAAAAGGTGCCATCATATCTCCTTCTTTTGGTAACTTGAGATCTGGGGAGCTAGAAGAAGTTAATCCCCACGAGCTGTACTTCTTGGATGTACACAGATTGAAAAACATAAGCTTGACAACATTTTTAGAAACTAACAGGAGTCAGCAAAAATCTGCAGACAGTATTATGAACAGAAGCCAGCGTATCTGACTCATGCCAATGCTGCGCACTAGTTGCACGCCTTCACCACATTGCAAATGGCTGTTCTCAACGGCTGAAATCATTTGGAGCTGTAGATGCCCAGTTTATCTGAAATTTGTACTGTGAATATTTGTACTTTTAATTAAAATGGAGACAATAGGTGGGTACAATACTGGCCAAGGGCTCATGTCACTTGAGTGGTTTTCATTAACCTGATCTATTCACTTCTTTCGCAGCCCTGGCTAGAGCCGATTTTGTTCCTTCTGTTCCCATTGAGACCCCAATTGTCATCTTGCTTCAATAAATGTGTTGTATATTGTAAGGTGTCCTGTTTCTGTAAGAAAAATGGTCATAAAATTACATAATTAATGCTATTTAGGTGGTCTGGCATCAGCTTCTTTCCAGTTTTGGACTAGTAGTGTGCTTAAGATGATCAGTAGCAATCACTGATTACCTGTGAATCACTGAGATTTCAAGCAGGAGTAACATAGTTTCCCCTGCAATTATTTTGACTTGCCATAAGCAGTAACAATGAAGCATAGCCCTTACAGTTTTGGTTTTTTTTTTGTCATTTAGCAGGGTGCTTTTCTTGCCTTAGCATCTTCTTGGATTAGATTTTTACCTGTTGTGAATGTATTCTAGATTATGTGGGTAGATATATAACCTGGAAGAGGATCACTAATATGTACAGGACCATGTCTTAAGGAGATTTCGCTGTACTGCACACGTGGGGAATAGTTGTGTTGTAACTGAAAGCAGAGCCTGGTTCTTATAGTCACTTTTGAATTATTAGAAATACACAAAGGATTAATTGGCTTGTTGTATGACTATGTCTCAGAATATACACTAAATGTCTTTGGAAATGATTAGGTACCCAATTTCATCCTTCTTTGCACCAGTGTCATTTCAGCAAAATGAGTATCGGTCCTGTATCATTTAAATCCTGAGTGCAAGGATGGATCCACATAAAATAATTTCTGATTAAACACAAGCAGGTTCCATCACAATGGAATGAGTCATCACTGCCAAGGCCTGATTGTAAAAATTGTATAAAATAAAATGGAAGACTTGATTGTATTAGGCTGTACAAAGGGGAATAGTAAGATATCACAAAGAAACCATGTGTGATATTAGATGTCTTCCCTTTAAATGATAAGCTCTAATGTCACTTCATTGTCTGTGCGCCACTGAGCAAGTGCCCATATGAAAAAGAACTACTTAATGTGCAGGATGGCACTGAAAAATGTTCCTCCAGATTAGGAACAAACCCAATTTTCCTCAGGTATGGAATTGTAGGGAAGAAACAGTTTCCTTTTCAAAATACTGCAACATTTAATAATGCGCAGGATAACCGTAAGTGGGTTTGGCAGATTCACTTGTTTGTGTTTTCTTTTTTGTGTTTTCTTTTTTATTTCTCATTTTTTTTTTTCTTCTTAAATAATTAGTTCTAGAGCTTAACGCTGCAATTCGGAATGGTAGGAGTGATAAAGTCATTTATTTCAGTCCCTCATTATGCACAACCAAAGAATTCATTCGTCTGGTATGAAATCTTGATTTTTTTCAGGTAATTAAGTTTAAAACCAGCAAGAAATTTACAGATAAACTTTATTTTTTTATTTTTTTTTTTCCAGTGAAGCTGAGTTTACTCGAAACATGATGTTGGTTCGCTATGTGGACATGAGGTGACATTCTGATATGATAGCTGCTTTGGTATCAGAGAAGTACTCAGCTAGTATCTTTAGTCACCTGCGATGTAAATGTTCCTAGTATAGGTACACTCTTCCAGTCTACAAAATTATGATTAAAGCACCCATCACATCCTTGTGTGAATCGTGAGAGCTAAGATTAACAAATGGCCGTAAAGAATATTGTAGGGGATGCATAGAACAATACTTTACTTGCAGATATTTTGCTGATAGTGATTTTTCCTTTCATAAATCCATTTACTTATAGAATAAAATACTTTTACGGCCTGCTAGGTAGTTTTGAACAAAAATGTTGAGTTATTCTTGTAGATATTCTTGCTTCTACAAACACTTTATTCAGTAGTGATGCTTCCAGTTTCACAAGCACAACATTCTTATCACAAATATTTGTGATAAAATGTTTTGTTCCACAATTCTATTTACCGGGGGCTCTATTTCTTTTTAGTGAATAGTATCTTACAATTGTCCCATTACTCTCCACGGGAATAATCTCTTTATAGAATAAAGGGCTGATCAGTCTTTAAAACAACCCTAAGTTAAAAGTAAGTTATCCAATTGTAAAGCCATCCAATTGTAAAGCTAAACAGTTGAAAACTAGAAAATGCAAGATATTAAAATTGCCTTATGGCCTTAAATTGTTTTCCTTATCCATCTTCATTGTGATCCTGCCTTCAGTTACAAAAATCAACCATTATTTTTTCTCCTGGAAACGTGTTTCATTGAAGATGCTAAATAGATACACAAGGCCAGAATTTTGCTTACTTGTACTTACATATTAAAATGTAGCTGAATTCTTATTTTGGTTATTTGGCTTTACAGCTTTTATGATTTTGACTTAATAAGAGGGTTTTCTATAACTAATTATTCAAAATGTAAGACTAGCATGACAGGTGGAGATTATAGATAACTTTGGTAAAACTGCAAAGGACATACCTTGTCTCTGGCAGTGAAAACTTAGTAATAACTTCCACTACATGGGGAGATTGCAGAAGCATATGCCTCTGAGAATCGTAAGTGAGGTATTAGCTAAAAGTTATTCTTTGAACCCAGAAGCTATGGCAAAGATACCTTACGAAAATAAATGTTTTTGAAATATGTTTGGATGTTTCCTATTGCTTGAACATCGTTTCATTGAGGAAAGAGAAATCGCTGGCTGATCTTTTGGTTTCTATGCTGTATGACTTTAGTAAATGGTGCAGCGCTTCACTGTGCAGGAGTTATTTCCCAGCTGGGATTTTTCATTAAAATTAACAAACAGGAAGTATCAGTGGTATACCACAGGAACACTGACCATTCTAGTTAGCTATATAACCAGGAACTCATGCTTCTTGTGTGTCTAGCTCTTTATTTAATCTTGTGATTTTAGGAGCAGTCATATCCTAATTGAAAAGATTTCACCAATACCTGAAGTTTTACATTACTGGTGTACCAGACCCAAATGTCATATAGTGGCACTTAATGACATGTATTTAGATAGAACTTATTCAAAGCTTTTTAATAGCCTAATAGATAACCTGCAAACTGGGGATCATCTGCAAGATGACTCATTCAAAAACTGCTTAAAATAGTAGTTCTTCATTACTTGCAATGAAACATCCCTAAAAATCTGCAAAGTAATAAAGTAACACTTTTTTTCATTTTTTTTTTAATTTCATGTAAGTTTTTTAATTCCTGTAATTAAGTACTGTAAGTGTATTCAAAGTCCTTAAATAAATACATGATAGGCAAACATAGACTGTGTGAGATGCACAGCTTTGTGGAATTCTTGTTCTAATTCAACAGTAATTTAGATTGATTCCAGTTTGTGGTTTGTTACTATGTGATTTAACAGGGACGCACACCCTCCATGCAACATTTCTTTCACCTGGGAAAATTGGATAATGAGCTAATGAAGGTTTTCTTGGCTGCTAATGCTGTCCATTTTCAGAATGGAGCAATTACACAATCTTTTTCACACTCAGTGTCTATCTAAATAAAATCAATGCAAAACCAAGGGCTATTTACAGTGAAGTATTGCTATTTTACATTGTACATGTAGTTCTCTGAGAGTCTGAAATGATGTTGAAATGACACAGTAAAAACGAATCTGAGAAGCTTTAAAACCAGTAGTTTAATGCCCACCTCATTTTTCTCTAAACTGAAGTAATTCACCACTATTTGTCTGCCTCCATACAAATGTAATACCTTACCACTGCTATGCTTAGTTTTTAGAAGAAAAGCTCATTCTATGCATCTCAAAACTAGACATGATTTGAATTCACATGGTTTCAGTTTTAAGTTAAGGCTGGATTAAAAATTTCAAGCTATTTATTTACAAAAATAAAATAGGAATTTGAAGGTCTGGTTGTCTCTGTTCTTACCCAGTTTTGTCTTTGATCTGTGAATTCTTCTAAAGGCCATAGAGAATTGCTTGGACAGTGCTTTCAAAATGTAATACATTGTGTAAGTGCTGACTTTTGCTATCGGTTCTTCTGCTTTTTTTTTTGCTTTCTATTGTTCCTGCTTTTATTCTGCTATCCAAGTAAAGTAAAAGTCCGAATACAAATCACAATTAGAATTATGGTAAAGATGAATGCCTGTTTAGGCTACCGGCTGCTTCACAGACTTTAACCTACAAATTAATGTAAAGAAAATTCAGATTAAATATGCACAATGCCTTGATTGTACAACCAAGCAGCTTGTGGATTCATCCCTCAAAAATGTTTTGTGGTGCTTATGAACTGTTAAACTTCTGAATTTGTACTGAAAAGAAATCTGAAGGAGCAAAAGCTGTCTCCGCTATTATTTGGGAACTGCATAGTACATTCCCATTGCTTATTTTCTTTCCAATTTTTATATTATTAAAAAAGAAAAAAAACAACAAAAAAACAAATCAAAACCCAAAACATAAAACCTTTCAACTTTCGAGTTAAAGTAGAAGGTAGAGTATGGAATGGTGTCTTAATGATTCCCAGTATAACACTTCTACTTTTGACATTCACTTTCAGATTTTGGGATCAAGTACTGCATTAGCTAGTTCATCTGAAGGAATTATCTCTAAATGACTCAGATACAATATGTTCCCTGGAAACATTCAAGGTCAGGTTGTACCGGGCTCTGAGCAACCTGATCTAACTGAAGATGTCCTTGCTCAACGCAGAGGGGTCGGACAAGATGACCTTTAAAGCTTCCTTCCAACTTCAACTGCACTGTGATTATAAGATTCTCTATTTCTTACTTGATTTTTGAAGACTTCTTTCAGTAGAAGTTTCGTGGGTACTTTCAAAGGCTTCTGTATATGACATATTTGCCAACCCATTCCAAAGAAGTACTGTGATGATGAGTTATGTCCACTTTTGTCTTAGGTCACATCTTTTAATGAAATTAAGCTTAGCCTTTGTATGTATCGTGCTATGGGACAAAATAATGCTAAAACTGCATAGAAACAATCTGTCATTCCCAATTTTTGTGTGGTGGTAGAAGAATTTTAAAGTCTTATGAAATCATGTACAGAAAGGAATCAATTACATCATTTGTTATCTCTGATGCATTCCTGAATATAATTTCTAATATGGCTGAATTTATTGTATACAATTAAATTTAACGTGAATGATGCCGTATCTCAGACCAGGTCACTGAGTGTTTCTCTGTAAGCACCTCAAACATCAGCAGTACATGCATTGTACGTGTGTTTCTGTTCTTAGTAGCACAGTACATAGGAGCTCCAGTCAAGAAACAAACCCTGTATTATTATGGATTCTGTATGACAGAAGCTTATGAGGCAGGGATCTTTACACAGAAAGTTTGGCATGGAAACAGCATCCCTAGTAATAATAAAGCAATATAGTTTATGTCTCAAAGGGGATTTCTTTGATAATACCTGTAGGGGAACAAATAATGACGGGGTAATATTATGTATACTAATGTGTGTGCACCTCCAACATGATGCACGACAGCCAGATTGCTTTCTGTATTTTTCTTCTCCTGTATGTTCATTGCTTTTATCAATGTAGGACAGACATACCAAATGGTTTTATTGTTCAGCACCCAAGAGAATGGCATAACCTCTGCCATAGGTGACACCGTTAGTGATAGATAAGACAGAAAAATAGTTGGCTCAATACTTATTAAAAGGTTCTTAGTCTATTGTAGATGGATATTGCCACCCTTTATGACTGCATGAAACCTCACAGATCTCTTTTAACATTCTTATCCTCCAGATGCTTTTGCATGTGAATGTTTCTGGACAGTCCAGTTTACTACAAATAGCAAACAAAATATTTGTAGCACTGGGCACAGATAGTTTATTATAAGAACTGCTGCATTAATGTATTTACGATACATCTAGTATGGTCCCATTCTGTCTTCAGACTATGGTCAGTTGAACAGACTTAAATTTCTGTATCTGATCTTCAATGAATTTTTGACAGATGTTCAGGCTGTTGTCTTTGTATGAATACACTGGAGTTGCATTGGTTTTGATGGGAGTAGCCTGTGATATGTTTGAACTGTTGGTACACTCTTTGACTTATCTCTGTGCTAGCATTATTATTGGTACTGTACAGCAGCATTGTACTTCCCCATTTACCATGAGATATGGTAATAACCAGTAGAATATTCTGTAACTGCAGAATTACAAATGACTGAATATTAATCTACACAACATCCAAAGAGAAAAGCATTAAGCTCTTAACAAATATAAACTATACTTTAAATGTAAATTCATAAACTGCTAGTTAACTGTGTGACCTTAGGCATATCACATGGTCATCTTTGCCTTAGCTAGCCAGTTTGAACTGTGGAAATCATAGTGTCTTGCTCTGGACCTGATTTCCATCAAATATTGAATCATTTAATCCTTTGTCATTTAATCTATGGAGGAAATGCATAGATTTAGATTGCAAAATTTATGCTGACATCAGTAAAGCCATAATTTTGCCCTCTACAGTATTCTGTAGAGGGTAAAAGTTATTTCTGTGACATGAAGGTACGCAGAACTACTGTATGCATGTGTTGATCATTTACAGATTTCCTCTGTGTGCCTTTAGTTCTTTATTGAGCTGAATGTAAATTCATTATCTTCCATGTTTTCATATTCATTTGCCTCTTGCTTTTGTATAATTAAAGTTAATATCTACATAAGCTTTAGTTATATACACTCAGCAGATGAGCTAAGTGTAACTACTGACTAGTGGTAAAAACTAGTAGTGGTAGGCAAATAGGGTTACTTTTAAAAAGATTCAGAGGTCTTTGTGCAGTTGCTGTCTGTGCTGTGTGTCTGTCCAAACTGAAGCATCCAATATTTATGAGTATTTAACATCTTTCATAAGGACATTTTCTCTCATCTGAACATTTTCTCTCACCCAAACATGCACATCATTATTTTTTAACAAATAAATATGCATCTCATCTGCTATTGGTAGGGAAAAAAACACCTTTTTTGTTTGCTTTCTGAGAAAGTAATAGTTACTGAAACTTAAATTAAGCTTGGCCAGTAGGAGATATCTTTTGTGGAAGCTAGGGAATACTTAAAGGCCATTTGGTTTCCTTTTCTGAAAGAGAATGCAGGGAATCTGGTGGTGAAGCAGATATTGTTTAAAGGTTACTTGGATTGTTATGAGTCAGGGAAGGCGGATTCATCTTCTTTGTTTAGGAATTGCCATGTGGCATTTAGAAAGGGGTATGTGTGTAAATTTAAATAGCATGATGTTCTCTACTTCCCCAGCAGAGCTATTTCTTTATCCCTTATCTGTATAAACCCCAACATTTCTGCTTACTGGGAGATCAGAATTTGAAAGGAGTGGTGCACCTCAGGTGAAGGAAGGCAGCATCCATGTGCTGGAACCAACCTCCTGTTACAGCTGGGTGCCCTTCCATTTGAAACACAGTGTTGTTATGCTATATAAAACAAAGAAAGGAATCTGAAGCCTTTACAATAGGATTGTTTTATTAATTGCTTGCACAGGGTTATTTAAAGAAACTTACGTGATTTTCCTTTTGTTACGTTCACATACATATCTACAAATCATCAGCACAGAAAGAAGTGCTGTCAGATTAGCAAACGGAGAGCAGCCTGCATTCAGGCAAATGCCAATCAAAGCCAGGAAGCCCACTTCTAGTGACATTGTTGAGCACAGGGATGAATATTCACTGGACTTCACTTTAGAATCAAAATGCTGCCTCAAAGGCATTGTGCTTTCAGCCGAGGGGCGGCAGGGAAAGGGATCCACCTGAGGAGCACAGGTTTGACACAGTTGGACCACATCCAGCTTTGAATATCGCTGAGGCTTCCTGCGGGAAGCCAGAGTCGCTGATAACTAATGAGGTCCATACCGTGTTTGGAGTGCGCGCTGACAGCATGTCATAAAGCAGCGGGATAATATAAATAATAAGATTTTGCTCTGTTTTCTTTATTGCTCTTTGTGACTTTTATTTTTAGCTCCTTGCTACAAGAGATGGGTCTCTGGATCGCCTGCTCTAGTGCACACACTTTCTTTTTTACTGGCTGTCTCTCTGTCTCTTGACAGGTGTAAAGGAGGATCCTAAATATAGAAGCCACCCGTCATTTGGTTTCAGCAATCAGCAAGCACCGATTTAGCATTTGTCTTAACCAGCTAAGCTCCAGAAGGGTGTTTCTTTGTTGAATTACACCCTTTCTTTAAAATTATTAACAAATCAGGTTATCTGTAGCGTGCAGAATACCGTAAGCAAGAATGTCTCTGGAATGATAGTTGTCAGGAATGGCTTTTGTGATGGAAAGGAGAGGAAAATGCTTTTTAAAGAGCTCTCATTTTTTAGCAGTTTAGTTAACGCTGCAGTACCTCATTGGGGAAAACACTGACACTAGGTATATGTACAGTCTCTGTTTTTTAGATGAAGGAACACACTTTCAGACATAAATAACTGTACACTTTCCTATGAATTTTTCCTCAAGAGGAAAGACTTAACTGCAAGTGTACTGATTAGCTGGGGTTTACCTTGCTATACACAGAAATTAGGCATGTGGTAAGAAGTGGAGTTGTCCTGGTACTGCTTGCTTGTAGTGCTCAGTAAAAATAATTTTAACAGAGAGCAGTATGTCTCATGATATACCTTTATTTATGCTTTTGTGGAGGTCAGCACAGGACTTATTCTTAAAAATTAATTGGCCAAATATAACATATTACTATTGCAAAAAGGTCTAGTTGGAATATTTGGAAAAAAACAAGAGCTGTATCACTACATTAAAGTTAGCTTACACATTTTCTGTTAAGCTGTAGGCAGGCGTCTCAAATTCTTTCTCTTCCTTGTCGCCAGTTGCCATTAATATTCATGGAAATTTTTCACAGTCTACAGAAAAGAGCAGGAGATCCTAAAATACAGTATTCAGTTATGACAAGTGAGTTGCTTGTGATGAAGAACCTGTTTGATACTGATTTGCTTTGATTTTTATGTTTTATGATTGTAATACACTTCTAGGATATTAAACACTGTGTTAAACAGAAGAACACAAGTGGAGTCACTGTCTTTATGTGGCTTAGAAAGGCAGTAGTACTTTTTTCATGGTAGTTGTAGTGGTTACATGTGGTCTGTCTGGTTGTGAAAAATTCGGTAGCAAAATATAGCATGGGTTTGTTATGCTTATGTAAGGGTTTATTTTTGGTAACTTGTTCTCCCTATACTAAGCCATGAGAAACAACCTGTTCCCCTATTTCTTTTTTCACTGCTTTATAAATTGGTGTAATTTATTGCAAGCTGCTGCCCAAGGTCTGGGATGTCTGCTTTGGAGGTTGATAGAGGGTGATCCAGACCCTCAGAAAGAAGTCAGGGGTCTGCTAGGTAAAATAGCAAGGCTGGCCTTGAGAAAAGGAAAAAGGCTTAAGGCAGACCTTTCCAAGAAAAGGCTGTTTTCTCAGGTTTGGGACAAGAAATACTGGGATAGATCTAACTTTCTTGACAGAGATAGCCTCAGGCTTTGTATGTGAAAATCCAGACTGCATCTAATGCACCTTCTAGGTGGAAGCTACTTCACATTTCGCATATCAGAACTTAAACCCGCTGAAGCCCAGCAGTTTTGATTATGAGTTTGAGGTTTTGGGCTCAAGGGAAACTGAGTATTCTTCAGTGTGAACTCGTGATCTGATGGTGACTTATGAAGGGAGCAAACCACAATTGCTAAAAGCTCATAGTGCAGCTACTTGAGCACAGCTTTAGCTGCAACCAGTGGCTACTGTGGTAGGTAAACATATCTTTTCTGAGGTAGGAGACACCAGGTTGGAAGCTGGAACTGCTTGTTTAAAAATGCTTGTGTATTTAATAATTAGTTTATTCTCTCATCAGTTCTCCAAACTTATTTTTCACTGTAGCACTGGTTTTTTTTTTCTAGCTGGCTAGAGACCTGACTAGATTCTGTCTGCCTTTGGCATATCATTTGCTGAATACCGGGGGAAGAGCATTTCTGCTGAATTTATTTCACCAGCTGCATGTTAGACAGAAGAGGTGGCAGTCTCCTCTCAGGAGCATTGTCCTTCAGTCACAACATATGGGAAGGGTGCTCTCTATGTGCTTGTTGTTCCGCCCTTGTCCAAGACAGAATCCATGTACTCTACTTTAACCTTTGTATTGTCATAATCTAGATTCTAAACAGAATAAAATCTTGAGTCAGATGATTTTTCCATCAACTTCCATAGATGTTAAATGAGGCCCATATCAGGATTATGTGAAAATATTTCAAATTTTATATCTTAAATCATAAAGTTACATGAAACCAAAAATAGTGTTTGTTCAGGAAAATTCATACTAAAATTAATACTAAAACTGTTCTTAATAAAAGTTAACCAAAAAAAAATGCATTTGGATTGCGAGGGTTGGGAAACTCCATTCTTAATAAAAACCTTTTCTTGTCTATCTGCCTAACTGTCGATCTTTTGATCCATCTATCTATGTATTTACTGGGATGAAGTTGGGGATAAGAAATAGTGCCTGTAACTGGATTAAGGATGTAAGAAGTTTACTAAAAGGATGTAAGGGTGCTTTGTGAGCAAAATGACTAAGCTCGTTAATAAAAATAGACCCATTGTCATGTTATGTGCTTGGTAGCATTGTGCTTGAAGTCCAAATATATGGAACAAAGAGAACTACTGGGAACCTGTGGCATTAGGAAAGTGATTTGCAGTGCTTCTGGTGATACGAATTTGTGTTTGTGCAAATAAAGAGAGTAGGAACTCTAGAAACAGAGTTCATAATCTTATGCTGAAGTAGTTTGTGAAGTGGTCCTTCTGTGTGCACACATTTTAGGTACAAGGTAGGTATACTCTCCCCTCTCTGTGCTAGTCATTAGAGCAAGAACAGTCAGGTTGGATGAAGCACTCAGGCACTTTCAGACAGTAGAGTTACAGAGGGAGGTATAAGTCTTGAAAAAAGCAGTCAGTTATGATTTTCCCACAGAGAGAAGGAGCCCTTCACTGTTTTCAAAACAGACTTGTGACTAACAGCTAGCTGTATAAATAGTGGAGATCTTGTATCTTACGTGATACAGAAGAAGTATCTTCTCAAGTAGCACAGTAGTCCCTTAAGCAAACAAAATGTTTACTTTTTAAAGGGCTGGGAAGTTTATAAAATGTTTTCTTCACTTTCATTTAATAGCACTTATATTACCAGAATTTTCATTTAAGCTGTTTCAAACCCTGTGGGGGACATAAAGGATCTTATTTTTTACAGTGAAACTAATATATGTCCTCATATTTTTTAATTCTAGTCCCTGCCTTTAAAGGTAATGGTTAACAAAATCCTCTTATGAGGCATCATTCCCACACTCTTAATGCAGTGATGTTTTGGGTTTGCATCCTGTGAAATGGGATTCTTCATGGCAAGAGTTAAATGGAAGAGGCCAAACCCAGTGCTGTCAAAGTAAAAGGTTTCGAAAACAGATGGGCAGGATGGCAGTTTTTAGAAGCAAGAAAGAGCTGTGATCCTCATGTCTGAGTGCAAACCTACGCCATGGCAATTACATAGTATCATCTTTTCTGTCATTTCTGGCTTAGGATTTACAGGATCTCAGAACCTGTACGTCGGACATATGCCTGCCATTTTTCTTTCCTTCTTTCCTTCTTTTGAATACTTATCTCCAAGTTTAGTTAGAACATTTAGCTTAATCCCATGACAATGATGTACACTTGCACAGCATTTTTCAATGGTCACACTATGGTCAGAGGGCAGGATCTACCCAAGTGTCACCTGTTGTGGCAAAGAGTGGCTGAAGCTATGCCATCCTGCCCCAGGTGTTGGAGTGCAGGTACCAATCTGACAGCTATACAGGATAGAAGATGGCAGTGATATGGAAGGTATTGGTTGCAAAAGGCTTAGCAGGTCTGGTTAGAGGTTCATAGCTTTCTCCCATGAGCCTATATTCATATAGGCCATGAATCTTGAATGTAGTGTAAACTATGCTCTTCCTAGCAAAACCTTCTAAGAAAGGGAAGACTTCACTAGCAATGTAGGCATGAGTTGTAATTGACACCTGCTTGCTCCTGTCCTGGACAGGCTCATGGGCACAGTGTATGATGCTATGAAAATTACTGATGTAGAGGGATTTAGATTAGGTATTAGGAAGAAATCCTTTATGGTGAGGGTGGTGAGGCACTGGCATAGGTTGCTCAGAGAAGCTGTGGCTGTCCCATCCCTGGCAAGTGTTCAAGGCGAGGTTGGAGGGCTCTTTAAACCATTAAACCATTGAACTATTGATAGCTTTTGTGTTTATTGCTTGGCTTGCAAACTTCCGTAACCACAGTCATCCCATTTCCAGTTCAAGAATTAATCCCTTGGTGGCCAAAGCACAGAAGTGGCAAATCTTCAAGCAGCATGATCTTCTTAAGGGAAAAGTACTTGTGCCAGAGTTGTGGCTCTGTTAAGTTCTTAGTTGGGCACTCAACAGAGAGATTCCCACTTGTGTCTTGTCCGAAAACTTATGGTTTGTTTGCATGCATTATAGCTGTAGGGATGGGATGTGGAGAATTAAAAGGATGCTTGCTTGAGGAGTGTGGCCACCTGGGAGTATAATTGCAAAACCCAGTTTTTCAGTTAGGCTTTGTAATTAGAGGTCTGTAAGATCTTATGAATCAACTGTGCTCAAATTAACCTTGGGTTATTTAATTAAGGAATCTAATGGAGATTTGTGAAATTGCTAAGAACCTAATGGTAGAAATATAAGTAACTTCCATTTTTTTCACTATATATATGCTTTTTTTCACATTAAGAAGTCAGATTCCTAACACTAATCACACAGCAGCATAAATGCTGCTGCTTATGTATATTTGTGGAAGATATGTTCACCTGTATGTCATTACGTTGCAGCAGTTTCAGTATTCCTCCCAGTCTTACAGCTTGTATAAGGACTGCCTGGAACTGCAGCCCTTGCAATCCAGAACAGCGCAGCTCTCACAAGGACAGCTGAAAAAGGGTGGCAAGACAGCACAGCTTTGTGTTCACTGCACTTCATGTGTTAGCTTTAGGTGTTGCGAATTCAGCTTCTTAAAGAGGTGTCAGAGATTTTTCTATTCCTGGTTCCAGCAAGAGGCCCAGAGAGGATGTCTTCTGGAGCTGTGTTGATACCTTGTGGTTTAGGGCGATGTGCCAAAACATAGCACTTTATAAACAGTCACCACGTTTTTAATGGTTTTCGTCAGGAGACATTTACTGCTTGTCAGAGTGTCAGCCTGACGACTGGAGGGACTGAAACACATTGGAGAACAGCAGTATGGGCAGCACTTGTGCTAACTTCCTCAGTTAGCAGTTTCCATCCATGTTTTCTAGCATTGATAAGAGTAGGAAGTACTAATTTCAGGGTTACAGCCCTACTGCAGTTCTTCAGTCTTTCAAGAACAGTGTGCCAGTCCTGGACATGGTGCAAGTATTGGTAGTGTTGCTGGAGATCAACCCCTGTGCAGCTGTAAGAAGCATCTACAAACACGGCTACCTTTAAGGGATGACTGGAGGCATTCCAATGTACTTGCTGTATGTCGCTAGCTGTCTTTCCCTTTCTTTTGCCTTCTTTTTAATGTGCTCTGTCACCTCTTATAGATGTGAACTAACTCCAGCCGGCCAGACGGTGATTCTGCTGCTGCAGTAGGCTGCCTTCTCCTGCGCAAGGGATGTAAACTGGTGGAGGCGTGAGATGGGACAAACCTTGGCTGTGTCCTCGGTGCATTTGCTGTGCAACTTAGCCAGTAAAGGAAGCTGGCAGATACGATTCATGCCTGAACTAGCATGTGACGTACGAACTTGAATTTCTCAGATACTGCTCTCACCCAGTTCTGACATCAGGCATCATGACAAAAGGCCAATGTGGTTCTTTGTGCTGTCAGAACATATTTCTTCTCTCTTCTTGCAAGCAAAGGGTAATGGCAACAGCCTAAGTCTGCAGAGATCAAAGAACTGAGTGCTTCGTCTGGAGCCTTAAACTGGCACTTGGTTTCCTTGAGTCTTTCTTCTGAAATGCAAGGAGTTGTCACCTTTGTTGACACAGAGATGCTAAATTAATTTCAGATCACAATGCACTGAGGTTTTAAAGTAGTAGACACTATTTAAATGTTTCATAGACTACCTCTCTGTATATGTAAGATATTCTCTCCTTCTTTCTAATTCCATTATAACCAACATTTAAAGAGTTCACTGCAAACTATATTTATATGACACATGCTTTTCTTTGTAATGAGGAAAATTAGTTCCCCTAGCAGGAGCAGTGCATTTCAGGTGTTACTGAACATACAGATTCTCATACAAGCTGCCACATTTGCTCTGAAACCTCTCCTTGTTTTGCAGCAACTGAAAAGATAAAGCATCTTTCTCCACAGATAAATATAAGGGAGAAGCAGCACTCTGCTCCATTTACACTGGGAGACAGTTGATCATAAAACTAGTGTTCTGGTACCTGGTTCTGGATTTATTCACTCTCAGCCTGTCATCTTCTTCAGGCATGGAGTGGTCCTGGCAATTATTCTTGGGCTGTGCTACTGCTTGCTAAAATCATGACAGTCCTTTATGGATCAAGACCGATAGGTGCCTATGAAGTCCATTTGACACAATGTGGAGGCTGAACTTTAACAAAATGTATTAAATATAATGAGATTAGTGGCAAACTACTAAGAGGGCAACTCATCTGATCTGCTTGCAATTTGAGCCTGGATCTGGTAATTAATTTACATATAAAAAGATTTCGTTTGAAAGTAAAATCCCATGCAAAAGAGGAACTTTAGCAGGCTAAAATCCTACCTCAGTGTGAGGCAGCTCAATAGACTAAATGAAGACTTAATCTATAATTCTATGATTAACCATTATACAGTAGCATTCAGGTTTTTTTTTTCTAGTACAGAAGAGGTTTGGTATTTTTTTATATGAATGTGTTGGTATGGTAAAGATTTTTATAAAAATCATGTTTCTTGAATCATTGGACCATAAATGCAACTCAATTTTGGTTTTGTTTTATATGCGTTTTCTTTTTCTGGATTTGTAAATTTATCCTAAGAGGCACATTTATCACACCAATTTTAATACTCAATAAGACCATAAAAATGGTTGAGATTACAATTACACATATCTGAGAGCTGAGTGTCTCAGAAGACTATACAGAAAAAATTAGAAGTAGTAGGAAAAAGGGAGGAAGTAGGGAGAGGGGATAGCAGTACATTGTCACCGCAATGGAGGCATACAAAATGATTCAGATTGGAAAATGTCAAACTAATGGGAAAATAGGATAAATAAAGAACAAGAGTATAGGGCCTACAACAGCGAAACTTAAAAAAGACTTGTTCAACAGCATCCTGCAGAACTACATGCAAATTCGAACACTTTTGATTTTACTGTTGTGAGATATATTATATATATATATATATATATATATATATATAAAAGACTGTGGGTTAATGGAAAACATGACTATTTAGTTTTTATACTCCAAAATCCATGTCCCCAATCTCAGAACATTTGAACTTCATTATCCCGTAGAAGTTGTCAAACTGTCACCTTTGCATATCCCCAAGGAAGCATAACCAAGCATTAGTCAGTCAGACTTACACAGTCTACAAATGTGCAGGTCCAGACAGTGTACATTTTAGAGCTCGAAAGGGATAGCCCCTGGATCTGTGAAAACTATTGTCATGGTTTAACCCCAGGTGTCAGCTCAGCCCCATACATCTGCTCACTCATTCCCCCCTGCTGGGATGGGGGAGAAAAGCAGAAGTGTAAAAGTGAGAAAACTCATGGGTTGAGATGGAGACAGTGTAACAGGTAAAGCAAAAGCTGTGCGTGAGCAAAGCAAAACAAGGAATTTGTTGACCAATTCCCATGGTCAGGCAGGAGTTCAACTATCCCCAGGACAGCAGGGCTCCATCATTTGTAACAGTTACTTGGAAGACAAAAGCCATCCCTCTGAATGTCTCCCCGCTTCCTTCTTCTTCACCAGCTTTATATGCTGAGCATGACTTCCCGTGGTGTGGAATATCCCTGTGGTCAGTTGGGCTCAGCTGTCCCGGCTGTGTCCTCTCCCAAATCCTTTTGTACTCCTAGCCTACTCACTGGTGGGAGGAGGAACAGAAAAGGCCTTGGCTCTGTGTAGGCACTGCTCAGGAGTAACTAAAACATCCCTGTGTTATCAACATTTCCAGTCCAAATTTGAAACACAGCCCCATACCAGCTATTATGAAGAAAATTACCTCAGCTGAAATGAGCGCAATTGTCTATTATAAATCCTGTGTGTCAGAAGAAATATTTGGTATTTGAAGGGAAGGGAAAAAAGAAGAAAAGAAAAAATGTAGAGCTGAGACTGACATCGGGAGATACCAAGCAATTACTCTGTTCTGGAAAGATATGTAAACAGTGTCAGGACTTATTACAGGATATGTATTACAGGATATTTTAAGTGGCATTATGGAATCAACCAGAAATACTGTTAAACAAATATTTTTCATTAAATCTAGTAATTTTTAGCAAAAGAAAGTTGTAGAGAGAATTGGTATGAAGATGCTTAATAGAAGTCTAAAATAGTCCATTTAAACAGCATTAAGATGCTGAGAACATTCAGAAAGTAGCAAGTGAACAAACCTGACCTGCTGCACAGTGTCTTGGAAAGTCTAGGAAAAGATTTGTGCAATGTACTCATTGTTAATTCATTAAAAAAGTCACTTTGAGGGTAGAAGATAAAAGAGTGTATAAAAATGTTTTGAGAGGAGAGCTATTTAGAAACTGTTGAAAAGCAAAAGAAGGGCAGAAGAGTAGCCGCATTACAGGAAACAACACTCAGAAAGAAAGTGTCTCTCATATGGAAAGAAGTATTTATATGAGCACCTGTAAATTTTCGGAAGTGGCTCTGTGATTGCATATTTGAGGTTAGATTTTCCTAACTGTTCAGCATACTTTGCTTATTACTACTTTGCCTATTAAAATGCAAGGATTGGTCAATTTGAATGGACTTAAAATGAGTTAATAAATAGAATGTATCCAAAGCATGGGCTTTTGCACTGGCCTGTGATCATTTATGCTGTTTAAGTGATGCCAGGCATAGCCCTGGTGCAAGCTAACTCCCGCACAGTGCCCAAGCTTACCTCTGAGCTCAGTAAGCTGAAGTAAACTTCTGCTCTCTGTGAACATGCTGGAAGTAGTGGTCACTTTTGGAAGTGGTCCCTACTTGGGGAAGAGCAAGAGAACTGAGGTACATGGATGCAGTCTGTGTTGACTGTTCTGTCTGAGCCAGACCATGGTCCCTTGCCTGTTTTGTTTAGGAGCAGAGCTGTATCCCTACCCCTTGCTCTCAGAAGATAGTTTAGACCCTTAGGCTGTTAGGAAGCATCACTGTTTCATAGCTGTAGGGGTATCATTGCAGTTTAATAACAAACACCCTCAAATATAGATAGATTTTTCACTCTTCTCTGGCCACAGCAGTCTGCAGAGGGCAAAATGCTAGTATTGTGTGCAGTTCTGGTGTCCTCAACATAAAAAGGACATGGAACTGCTGGAAAAAGTCCAGAGGAGGGCCACGAGAATGATCAGGGGACTGGAGCACCTCCCGTACGAAGACAGGCTGAGGAAGTTGGGGCTGTTCAGCCTGGAGAAGAGAAGGCTGCGTGGAGACCTAATAGCAGCCTTCCAGTGTCTGAAGGGGGCCTATAGGGATGCTGGGGAGGGACTCTTCATCGGGGACTGTAGTGAAAGGACAAGGGGTAACGGGTTAAAACTTAAACAGGGAAAGTTTAGATTGGATATAAGGAGGAAATTCTTTCCTGTTAGGGTGGTGAGACACTGGAATCGGTTGCCCAGGGGGGTTGTGAGTGCTCCATCCCTGGCGGTGTTCAAGGCCAGGTTGGATGAAGCCTTGTGTTGGATGGTTTAGTGAGAGGTGTCCCTGTCCATGGCAGGGGGGTTGGAACTAGATGATCTTGATGTCCTTTCCAACCCTAACTATTCTGTGATTCTATGATTCTATGAACTGTGCTCAGGGAAAACTTGAATTCAAAACAGTATTTGCAGAAGGAAGGAAAAATTAAAAATGTAAAAGTCTGTTACTTTATCTGTATTGAAACAAAACATTACAGCTGTCCCTTTCACCTCTGCTAGTTTGTTCTGCTGGAAAGAGGGTTTCTATTTCTCTTTAGTCCATGATGATAATTGCTGTCATGCACATTTTAAAGTTTCCGCTTATTTTCTCCGCTGCTGTGTATTTTATTGACAGAGGGTCTTTCTGTAAACATCTTAATGGCCAGTGTTCCTTTTTCCTCTTCAGGTTTGTTTTTAACCTTCTCATTTGCTCTAATTCATCAGCAAATGTGACAGCGGTTAGTCTGGTGAGAGGTTTGTCTGGTACGTGGAGCAATATTGCTCTGCTGTTTTCTTAAAGTGTCTTATCCACCTGTATTATCTTTGTATTTGTATTTTGTAAGTGATTTGTGAAATGGGACACTGGCCACAATACAGAGATGCCATAGGTGCATGCAAATGATAGCAGCATGGCTTATGGTCCATGAGTGTGACCAACAATAAAGGTAATAACAGTAACACACTTAGTGTGCAGAGGACTGTTTTCTCTTTGGGACACGCTTTCCATGTGAGTTTAGCAGGATAAGAGTAGGTGAAGATCTGTGCTGCATGTATTTCATAACTGAGACTATCCTATCATCACAACTACCCTGTAATGGGATGACATTCATTTGTGATGTATTTATGGTGTGATGGTGAATTGTGGCAAAACAGACTCTGTGCAGGAGATATATGCCCTGGAATTCCTAATCATATGACCTTACTTTTCTCCTTTCCTGGAAAAATGATAAAGAACTTAAAACACAAGTACCAGCAGGCTATTAAGACCTGTGGAAGGTAATATGGTGACCTAGACCATACATTAGCGTGATCACCTATTTTGACTTTCTGGTTAATGGACACCTCTCACAGTAATTTCTACAGTCAGCACAAGACCTCTCCTCCAACTCTGGGATTACATATCATTAGAGAATTTTCTGACAAGTTGAAGGACATTATTCAGTAAAGACTCAGACTGAAAGGATGAAGAGAGTGGTGATTAGCTACATGGAGTAGGCATTCTATTTCCATTCATTCTTTCATTCTCTTTAAAAAAGAACAGTTTTTCAGGCCAGCCTAGCCTTGAGGAGGCTGAAAGAGGACAATGATCTTTCCTGATTGTTCTTCAAGCTGTCGAGTCTGAGCACCACAATGCCTCTATTTATCCCCTCTTTTATTCCTGTCTGTATTTCATTAGCAGGTTTTCTTTTGCCTGTTACTCAGTCTTACAGAAGCTTCTTGTGTATCTCATAATTCCTTTTCAGAAAGATTATACAAGTTTGTAGTGTCCTGGGATTCAGAAATGCCTGGCTTGTGTGTCTTAACTTTGACCATAGGGTTCTATAGAAGGGATGCATTAAATCTGTAAAACACAAAGTTTTATGTGTTAGACTCCCTAAGAAACAAAAAGTGGTGGTGTCCAAGGCCAGGCCGGACAGAGCCTTGGGTGGCATGGTTTAGTGGGAGGTGTCCCTGCCCATGACAGGGAGCTGGGAACTAGATGATCTTAAGGTCCTTTCCAACCCAAACTATTCTATGATTCTATGATTTTATGATTAGAGGTCATAGTAAAGAATGAAACCCTTCCCACCAGAAAGAGGAATAATGTCCATGACATGATGTGGAATTATAGAGTGTCTATAAGCAGAAGCAATATGTGTTTTATTTTCTGGTAATGAAATCACCATTTTTGTGGCAGTGAACACAATAGTTAAACTGTTGTGTAATGATAGACTGAAAAAAATATTTTGTTGTCCAGAGAATTTGGGTAAGAATTTCTTTATTTGTCTAGAACTCAGCAACCATCCCTCCCAATTAAGTGTCCAGCTTTTTTTCCTTAGTGAAGGAAAAAAAAAGGGAAAAAAATAAACCTTCTCAGTCCAAGTTGACATTTGAGGGTGAATAGATACCTATTTAAAATGATAAATAGGAAAAGTCCACTTTTATCAAACTTCTCAAAAATATTAAAATGCTCTTAAAATGGATATGTTTTACTTCACATTGCATATAGTAGACCATAACTGGAGTAAGACTGGAAAGGAATTAGCAGAAACTTTTAAAAGTCTAAGATTTGAAAGCGTTATTTTTTTTTTAATGTTATTTAAAGCAAAGATGTTTTATTTTTCTTAATTCTTCATGAACTTTAATGGATATTATTTGTATATGGAGTAAATTTTTAAACCAAACTTACTGTCAAAAATGTCTGCATGAAAAGTTTTTCAAGAAATTAGTGTCCAGATATTGCATGAAAACAGAGAAGTTTAGAGCGATTCTCTATATGCAGTAGACTGCACATTTCTCTTCTGAATATGATGAGGATGGAAGATTTCACTGTGTCATATGGCTTGGAGGTGTATTCTTCCTGGGAAACACAGCCCTTAGTCCTTGTGCTTGATTCCACCCAGCAGTAGTGATAACTGGGAGGCGTGTGTTAACTCCATGAGTCCCACACAAGAATGGATGTCACTGGCCCTGGGGTGCATAGCATAATTGTGTCAACAGACTAAGGAGTGGACAGTATTGTAATCTAAATGCTCCTTTGCCTCTAGAAACAATTTCTCAGGCCACATGTTGTGGGCAATATTAGAGAGTCACTGTGTCACTCTTCACCCATGAAAAAGCTGCTTTTCTGAGCTGGTTGAACTACAAACCTCTTGGAATTGATGCCAGAAAGCTAAAACTAAACTAGTAGAGGGTTATGTTTGCACTTGTGCTCCCATGACATGTGAAAGATTGGCCCAGGTTCTGGAGAGAAAAGAAAAATCATATTCTTCCAAGTTTTCTCGTTCCTTCCCCCATAATATTCCAGTCTCAAGGCTCTGTATTGCCGAGAGAGTTGACCACACCCCATGAAGTGAACGTATGTACCAGGCAATTTGCTTGAAGTTCAGCCTCTTAAATGCAATCTTTAAAGAAGTTTCACACCATTGCCGCAGCATCAAGATTCAATAAGTGCTCTCTGCTGCTGTCTGAAGCCTAAATATCAACAGGTACAGTGCAAGCAACACATGGTGAGATTCCACTGGAGCAGTTGGTTAGCAGGGTGGTTATCTTGCTTTGAGGTGCAGGTTTCTGGCAGGATACTTGCCTTTTTCCTTTTTTTTTTTCTTAGTTCCTTTTGTACTCTAACATCAGGAATGGATAAAATAAACTCACTAAACCAGTCATCACCTTTCAAGATTGCTAATGCTCATAAGAATTAACAAAGTGGTAATCCTGAAGGCCAAACTGCTCTCAGCTAACCTTTTGCAAGCATTAGCACTTGGGTTTTGAGTGTGTTTGTTTGTTTTCTTTTTATTCCTGATTGCTTCACATCTGCCTCTTCACTGATGTTCTGTAAGTTTGATTCTTTTTGTCTTGTTAGATGTCCAAAATCTTAGCCTGAGAGGGTGAAATGATGTGAGATGATTGTATTGCAAGAGCCATACAGGTATTCACCTGTAAGGATATGGTCTATCAGCATGGATTGCAGCTCACATGCTTGACGCATGGCAATTCTGTTTTGCATATGAAGTGTGAAAAGCTGATGGAAACATGAGGGTTTTCAATATAACTGTGATGTTCCTGAAGCTGTGTCTATACATGTGAGCAAATTCAAGCTCACTCTGCTTGACAGCTGAGCTATCTGGCAGACAGAGTGCACGTGGCCATGTCAGAAGCTGTGGTGTGCTGGCTAATAGGCTTTGTGTAATAGGCTAATAGGCTGTAACAGCCTACCTGTAAGGCAGTGCTGACACAGGTTTTAGAGTGGCAATGGCTCTTCTTCAGCCAGCTGGAAGCAGGGGCAAAACACAGAATTTCCCCAAAAGATTCATACTTTTACTGATGGTTTGTTGCTGCACAGACGAACTTTGTGCTCCCTGTTTTTGTAGCCGGACAGTGTGGTCCATGGGTTCCCATGTGTTAGTGCAGAAGAAATAATTTACAACAGAATTCATCACTTGTTGCTGTTGTACATCACACAACCCCAGAACTGCATCCTTCCAACTCAACAGGCTGCTTTTCACTACCAGTGTGTGCCATGTTCATACAAGCCTCCTTCCCAAGCTTGCCTCCCATTTATTTCTTCTGATTATCTTGAAATTGTGTACTACTCAGACCCTTGTTCATATAAGTAGCCAAGCTTCCTATGCCACACTTCTCTGCTTCATTATCTGAATTTGATAATCTTGGAAGATGTCAGTCTTTTTATTAGTACTTTGTTGATGTTGAGGTTAAGTTCTTCATGGTCTCAAGATCTTCACATGAAAATCAGCTATTGGGGTCTCCTTGCTACTAAAGGTGGGAGATGCTGATAATGCTTAAAGCCCCTGCACTTATTTAAAGGACCCTTCTGGCCATGGAATGCAATTTTTATTTTCAGGAGGCAAATTATGAAAATCATAATAAATTAAAGATTTTAGGTTCTTTCCTATCCATTAGCTGTAATACTAATGGAACCTATTCTGGCTTTTTGGAGCTCACTTTAATTTCTTATATAGATACAAATTTTATAATAGCATGTTAGAGATTGCCTTAGTGCAATTTTTTTTTTGTTTATAACACAGGTAATTTTATGTGTGCTTCAACATCTTTTTACGGCTAGTCCTTTTTAAAGTGTATTAGAGTTCTTCCCTTTTCGCCATTAGGCTGGTATATCACAGCTTAAAGCGTGCTCCAAGATGACACTGTGCTAATCAGAATGCTCTGTATTCACATAAGAAAACACAGTCTGAAACAGTAGCAAAAATCTATTCTCTTGTCTGCATTGCAGCTCTCTAATGCTTGTTGCATACTTCCTCTTTGCACTGGATTCCTAATGCCTGGAGTGGAAACTGTATATGGGATGAGTAAGAAATACACAGTGGTAAACTGACAAGTAAATACACTCAGTGCAGATGAGAGGAGCAGAAATGTGGCCATTTTTAATAGCTTGTGCAGGGCAGCTAATGCTGTCATACTTGCTCTTCTTTGCTCTATTAATTGTAGATTGAATCAGTAGGTTTGTAATCAGTTTCATATGATATAGTGCAAGATAATTTTTCTTGTCACCTGTTGTGCTTTTCATTAAGGTGCAGAAGACTTCTTATGAAGAAGAGTTTGTGGAATTAAGGACTAAAGATAGGGAAATATTAAAATTGATTTTGAATATTGCAATAAAAAATCAGATCTTTATTCTCTAGTAAAGTGATGTATCAGAAGTTATGTTTATGTATTCCCTCCTCCCTCACCACCTTGTTCATGCAGGCAACACCTATTTTAAGCCGCTCAGTTCAAGGAGGATGTTGAGAATGGAACCTAAGGATAACATTTTCCATGCATACAGTCCAATAAATTAGCTGTCTTTATAAAAACCTCCATAAATGAACTTTTCCTTTTAGATTGATAATGAATATTATGAGTTGTAAAATAATTTCTATGGTGCTTGATGTATTGACAAAATAGGCGATGCATCCTCACCCTCAACTATCATCACTGCACAGCAATTCTGACACTTGAGACAAGCCTTTCTAATCTTTCATGTTCTTACCAGTAGTTGAATGCATTTTGATTTACTTATGATCTGATGAAACAATTGCAGTGAAAGCCATCATTATGAAAAAGAGCGATAATGGGATAAAACAAGCATAAACCCCAAATTTTGATGTTGTAGACTATATTACAGGAGTCTCAGTATAGAAAAAAGGTGCTGTCTAAATGATGAAGGAATAGTACTGGAAATTCTTGTGATTGTGAGAAAGAGAATAGAAATATTACCACAAAAGCTACTAAGTTTATCTGTAGATTCTGCTGTGTTTAGCATTTTAGGAACGTACACATTAGATTCATGCTGCAGAGTGATCTTGGTGCACACAGATTTTATTCCAGGCAAAAATTAACTGGAAGTTGTGCTTCAAGAGGACAACTAACATTGTCTAACTGCTCACAGATGTTCAGTTTACAGGACCAAGCTATAATGAAGTCCTAAGTAAAATGCCCCAGGCACACCTTGTTTGGGCATTTGGTCCTCAGCATAACTGCTTTGCTTCCCAGATTTGCTCCTGATGTGCCACAGTGTTTGCTAATATGAACATAGCTTCAGTTTCAGTAATGTTATTCAGGACATTTTCTAACTCCACCGTTTTTCTTGGGAAAATCCTGACATTACTGATATCAGTGAACATTTTGAAAGTGATGAAAAAACCCTTTCATAGCCTTTCCTCCCTCCATCTGTCTACTTTGTATTTCCAAAGAGAGATTTATGGCTTTATAGGAGACACTTGCTGTTTGTAGACAACCAGGCCCACAATAAAGGAAAAAAGCAAGTCCCCTGAAGTCTGTTCTTTCGTTACTTCATTATTCCATTCCCCTGTCCATTCTTGAAGTATCAATTTTTCATTGTGGTACTGAAACTGGAGCTCATCCAATTCCCCCAAAGAATTTCAAGTAGAAGCTGCAATTACTGTTGTTCAGGTGCTTCCAGCCTGTCATGCTTCATGTTTACGAATGCCATTACTTTGTGCTGTAAACTGTTCATTTTGGAACAAAGAATTCTGGCTGCTTAGTGCTGACATCCAAAAAGCATGGTAAACTCTTTAGGTATGTGCTATAATTTTCCTCAAGCTGCTTCCTTATTAAGTGATGCAATTTTAATGTGTTTGTGTCATGAGTTAGAGTGGCTTTTTACTTAAAGTAATTGATTATATAGAGTCGTGGAACTAATCACGATCCTGAAGATGGTAGCTAACCAATAAAAGTGGACACACAAATCAAATATTACAGAATATTTTATAGCTGTTCAGCTTCTTTTGAAACAGCTATGTGAAAAAAAATACAGTACAGACAACACAGAGCAACTTCTTGAAATGCCTTCTGGTAACCCCTTTTCTTCCTGTTCAGCTAAGCTACACTGAGTTCAGTGAAAAGAATCTTGTTATTGAAGCCCTTAAACAGTGAAATTATCTGCAGTAAGTTTTACTGGATTGATAGAATTTGGCTGAAAGGAGCCTGTCATCATAGTGTTATTTTTTTTTCTTTGCTAAGGCTAAAGGAACAAGAGTCTGAAAATTACAAAGTCTACTATATGCATGTCTCTTAAATGGTGGGAGCTTCAGTGTATGGCTGATTAAGCAGTAAAACTATCGAGTAGGCTGTGCATAGTCACAGAAAAGACTATCAAAGGACTTACAGAAGTCTACACAAACCATATGTAGCAGAAGACGTGCAAACCAAGAACCATCCAAATAGGCATTTTAACACATAGAACACGTAACTGGAGCTTGAGAGTATGTTTAGCATATGGCTAAAACAATGAGCTAAGTGGTATGTATATGATAGAAGATGAGAAACACTGGAAGAATGCATCAGCTAATGCATGAGGAACTTCCTAAATGCGTATAAGAGCCATGCTTTAGATTCTTTGGATTAAAACTACAAGACAGCTGAGTTCAGCACTTTGCCAATTGTTAAGCTTGCTGGCATGTTGCCTAAAAATAACTGTGTGTGAGAAATACAGTGCTTAATTTTATGTCTTTGCAAGGTAAGTAAAATTTCTCTAGGGGAGGTGTAAGTAGGCACAGTTCTGGAGGAATCAGCTGTTACCACTGCAGGAGACACTTAGGTCTGGATTGCCTAAAGGTGAGATGACACCTGGGGAAATTTGAGAGCTTGCTGTCCCTGACTGGTTGTCCACTGCTTTAGGAGATGCAAGCTGGGAAAGGAGCAAGCAGCATCTCACTTAATCCATTATCAAGTAGCTTTAGAAAGAAATAATAGCTTATCGTTTAACTATAGACACGTACAAATCTGTTCATTCACTTTTCTTCTGAATGTTTAAATTCCTTGTTGTTTAACGTCAGTTTTTCACAATGGAAAAGTAGTAGGACTTGGTTTCTGTATATCCATGTCACTCTTACTGTGGAAACTGCTAAAACCAATTGACTTACGCCAGCATAAAAGTAGCACAAAGTGATGTAGAATGAAATAACTATTTTACTGCATTAAGTGAGTGCTGGGGATTTGAGCGGATGTAGAGAGGTACAACTACTCTGGATGTTTTTGCTTGCTGCTTCTCTCTGAAGGGGGCTGGAGAGGTTAGATGTTTGCAGGACAAGGCTATTTCTGCGCACACTTTCCTCCCTAAAATTCTCGTGAACCCATGACAAAGATGATGATTATTTCCATGGTTGTGCCATGATTTGCTTTATGATTTGTCAGGTCACTTGTATTTCATTTAGCCTTTCAGGAAATACCAATTTGGAGCATGTAGTGTTGACAAAAGGCCAATAACCATAACAAAGAGGGTGGTCCCTCTACTTGTCCAGATGACTGATAACAAAGAAAAGGTCAGCTTCACATTTCATAGGTCACTTACTTTTGTCTTGTGGGAACAAAATCAATCTGCCCACTTTCCCTCCCCAAGACCACTATCAATGGACTGTGTGAAAGATGATGTGACTCTTGTGCTGACACGCTTTTTGGATTGGCATTTGAAAGAAAATGATGAAAGTTGAAAGTCAAAATTCAAAAGTCAGTGAATGTGCTCTTGCTAAGGGATATACGATTCTGGGTGGAGTAAGAGACCATTTCAGAGTATTGTTTCAGAAGTGCAGAAGAGAGAACCCTGCAATCTTATCATGACAGTGAATAGCAACAGCTTACTAGTCCAGAACAGGCTACTTGATTATTTTGCATGTAGCTGTTGTCAAAGTATGGTAATCAAGCTGCCAATGCCTTGCTTGTCTAGGAAAGCTGATAGCTATCAGATGCTTTTACATTGCATTTTGATGCATATTTTCAATATCTTGTTGTGCTGTATGCTATAAAAAGAGAGTGTGTATGAGTGAAACCTGTGTATTGTGATATTAAATTTTATATACATAGATCTTTAATATCAACTAACACTACATAGTTAGGATGGAGACATCCAAATCTGAAACCATTTTTCACAATTTCATTACTTCTGTGCATAAATCTATTACTCTTTCTTTTGCTTTTTCATGGCATAGCACATCGTTGTTTTGCTTCCATTTTTGTTTTATTTTATCAAGAACAACTTTTTGCTGTCTCAGTAAAAGATTTCTACAGACCTGAAGAACATGACAATAGACTTGTATTGTGCATGCATAAATGCATTTCCTGATGTCTGATACTAGTGCTGGTTTTGTACTGGAAATGAGAATCTAGTGTCTCATGATCACTACTTATCATAAACCATGGTTTAGAACTGTCTGATTTTCTGTTTGCAGTACGAAAGTAATTTATTCAGAGAAACAGGAGATTGTGTATAAAAGATTTGTACACAATTAGGAGTTTAACTGGAAATGTCAACGTTTTTCTCCCCAAATGCTCTTCTGTGAAAGTACTCTTCTCTTTCTCTTGGAGGATATACAGTAGCCTACATAAATCAAAGTATTAAGTTGATTAAATATTAAACACAAATTCTAAACTTTCATTAAAGTGGTCTGTTACCTTTGTAAGACTGAAAGCTATCTCATCCTTCTTATCTAAAGTATCATCAGTTGTTCTGCAGGCAGCAGATCTCACATACCGCTGCTCTCTTGTGTTCTAAATGAAAAGAGATTATGTTTCAACAACATGCTTATGAAGGGGTATATATGGATCAAATTTTGATTGTCCTACTTTGTTGTGTGCTACAGACCTTTTAAACATCAGCTTATCTCAGAATGCTTTCCAGATATCCTTCAGCAGTCATGACTGCTAGTAGAAAAAAGGACATGCTAATTCTGCAAATGCGATGGTCAGATGTCTCTTTCTTTCTTTCCTTACCTTCTTCTATACCCACACAGATCAGGTGGTTGTAGATGTAGTACTCTACTGCATGGGTTCAAGTTTTAACTTTCAAGTGTAGCCACACAATGTTTTGAATAACAATTCATGTATTTCAGCAGTAAATCCTCTTTATGAAGGACAACATGGGTTATACTGTTTTCTTACCCTCCAAAAGAAAATTCTTTCAGACTGTAATTTAAAAGCACTCTGCAATTAAAGATAGATAAAAATGTAAGAGCTGAATGCTGAAAATGGTTTAACTTTCCTCGATCCATTTAGCTTCTGTTGTATCTTCCCATGTAATTCGAACATAGAAGAAAATCAGCACTTTTATGCTTCCAATCAGCTTATACTCAGATACACCTTCATTTCCCTGCTCTCTAATGAAAGATTTATCCTAATTTAGTTACATGGTTATAAACAACAGATGCCAAGCCTATAACTTAAACCACTTTCAGTCAGTGTGAGCATTTCTCATCTAGGCACAAGTCCCCTCAAGTATGTAAGTATTAAATATATACCCATAGGCATAGCTATTAAAATATAATTAATATATAAGTAATATTAATATATTAAACATTAAATATATTATTAAAATATAATATGTTTTACTATTAAATATTAAACACATTAATATATTAAACATTTCAGCAAATGCTTAAATATCTTTCAAGGTCACTAAGTTTTGTAAGAACTGTTCTTTTAGGATGAAATCCTCACTCTACTGAAGTTGACATGAGGATTTCTACTGTCTTCATTGAGATTTCACTCCTGCTGCCTCAAGCCCTATGTGTGTGAGATCATAAAATTCATAACCAGATATATTCTTCTAGATTCAGTGATCCTTAAGAGACATGCACTGTTTTGGCCATTGTTTCTCTTCACCACCTCCTGTCATGGCTGGACAGTACATCGCCTTTATCTTCTAGGCATGTCAGTGCATTTCTGGGCATAACTGTGATTATGAAGAAAATCTAACCTGGTTCAGGTCTACCATTAACATCTTCATTAAGAGTCGGTTCACATTTCCTCACCATAAGATCTTAAAAACGCACTTACATGTGAAAAAAGTATATTTTTTTTCATCTTAAAATTTACAGCTTAAAAAATAATTGTTCATATTGTCAGGACTACAGAAGTAATAGCTTCACAACTGCTGTGAAGTAAATATTGTTAATGGTATTTAAACATATAATAGAAAGTAAAGCAGAAAGGTGAAATTATTTAACCAAAGTCACATAAAACATTAGTGTCAGGTGCTAGTAACACCTAAGTCCATAAGATTTAGCCTCTGGCTGAATACACTGTGTTTTTCTTTCAGCTATTTTCCTCCTTTTTATAATTCTATACATGCCCTATAGCTATGCTTAAAATGTATTTGACTTAGTGAGTGCATATTTAAATCAACATTCAAATGATAATTTCCTTCCAATTTTATAAAAATAAAGATAAAAAAAGAAGATATTTTTTCTAGTCCAACCCTGGCAGGTAACACATTTGAGAACTACTACAAGAGGTTTAGGTTTATCCGTGGTGACTTCTTCCGAAAGGTGCTTAATTAGGATGTCTCACACTTTTCTGAGTATGAAAATCTAATTGCCACCTTCTAGCTCAAAGAACACAATCAAGAAGCATTATCCCATCTCAAAACTGCCTCTTCCTCATGTCACTTCCACATCTGGTGTCACTTCATTAATTTTTTTTCAGTCTTGTATGCTTCTTTTCTCTAAAGGAAATATGTTGAACCTAACAGCAAATTTAGCACCATCCTAAAAGTGTGTTTTCTTCTCTTGCAGCTAGGGCTACTTACTGAAAATCATCATCAGAATCAAATGGTGAATAGCAAAAGGACACACAAAAAGCCTAAAACTTAATTATAAAAAAGAGAAAGTAAATGGACATGTCAAGAATGTCACAAGTACAGCTTAAAGCAAAACATGGCAGTACTTTGCTGGACAGGATATTTGATGTCTCTACGGGGCAGTTGACTGGAGCTGACCTGAGATGCACTTAAAACCTCACAGATCCTGCCTGCAGGAAGAATTTCTCCCATAGACCTCTTCAGTGGCATGTTAAATGGCAGAGATGATTTTCAGAAAGCAGTCTGAATCTTAAATTCAGACCTGAGCTGAAACTGGAAGGGCTCTGTCAGATTCTTAAAGGTTTAGAATGTTTTTGAACTCTATGGAATGTTCCTGTAGGGTGTGATGAAACTGTATTTGGGCTTTATGCTTATGGAATGCTGGAAAACGGATTCTTCTGGCCTCTTCCCTGTCACATAAAACGTGAAGATATGAGAAGTCAGACACTTTGTGCTTTCGTCAAATAGCTTTGAAACATTGAACCTCTAGTACCAGAGCTAGAAAGTGACTCTTAGTGCTAAGGATAAAAACATCTTATTCTTCTGGACTGAAATAGTTCCTTTTGGATTGAAAATACAGCTTCATCTTCATGTTGCATCACACAGTGACTTTTGATTCATCACAGGTTAATATTCACTTAACTTACAATGAAACTCATTGCCTTGAATAGAAGCTTCAGGCAAGTAAACCCCAACCTTAAAGCCTGATTAAGTTAAATTGCAGCTAAGTTTAATCCTATACTGAACTCTTCACCTGTGTCCTGTGGTTAGATTGCTTTAGCAAATGTGCATCTAGGGTACAGAAATTGTGAACTGAGAAAACCACCTACAGTGCACCAACGTGAAGACCCAGACAAGAAGCAACAGCAGGGATCCCTTCCCCCATGGTACCTTATGATAATCTCATTATCTGGAGGTCTGGTGCATGAAACCAGACAGTTTGACATTCTTTGACAGCTGAATGGTTCAATCATTCAGTTGTGTCAGGTTCAGGAGGAGATGAGGCATAAGGAAAATTAAGTTTATTTAGTAAATTAAAATTGTAAGCTGTATTTTTAAGTTTTCTTTTTTTTTTTTTTCTATTGTTATTAGTCACTTGCAAGGCCAGGCTTTTGTCACGAGTTTTCCAATAACTTCCTCTAAACTTTAGATCTTGGATTTAGGTATGTTGTTCTTATCTGTTTTATTTCATGTTCATCTCATCTTCATCTTCCCCAGAAAAACAAAACAAAGCAAACCAAACTTCAGATGTATAACCCAGGCAATTTTCTGTGGGGAAAAATAAAACCTAAACTAGCAAAACCACAAAACTTAGAACTTATTAAAATCTCAAGTTTATCAAGATCATACCGTAATTTTAGGGATCTGTATTTTTCTTAAAATAAAAATAATTCTCTCTGGAAATATTAGCAGGCACAGCCAGATGTGTGATGATGGCATAAATCATCACAGAAATTATACACCAAAAAGAAAACCGTGCTTATCCAAGCTGAGTGTCTCCTATCCTGGAACAACTGGCTGGAGAGATGAGGGGAGAGTAGTGGATGGATGTTGTCTACCCAAACTTCAGCAAGGCTTTCAGTGCTATCTCCCATGACATCCTCGTGGGCAATCTCAGGGAATGTTGGCTGGACGAATGGACAGTGAGGTGGACTGAGAACTGGCTGAATTCATAGGGTTGTGCTCAGTGACAGAGTATAGCTGTATATCTGTAAGTAGCACTTTTCCCCAGGCGTTAATACTGGGGCCAGTATTGTTCAGCTTACTCATCAGTGACTTCAGGGAAGGGACAGAGTGCCTCTTCAGCAAGTTTGCTGATGATACAGAATGGGAAGGAGTGGCTGGCACCCCAGAGTGCTGTGCTGTCATTCAGAAGGTTCTAGACAGAGAGGAACCTCATGAAGTTCAACGAAGGCAAGTGCAGGGTCCTGTCTCTGGGGAGGAATAACCCCTAAACCAGGACAGGCTGAAGACTGACCTGCTGGAAAGTAGCTCTGCAGAGAATGACCTGAGGGTCAGCAAGTTGTCTATGAGCCAGCAGTGTGTCCCTGTGGCCAAGAAGGCCAATAGTATCCTGTGATGCATTAGGAAGAGCACTGTCAGCAGGTCAAAGGACGTGATCCTCCCTCTCTACTCAGCCTTGTTGATGCCTCCCCTGGAGAACTGTGTCCAGTTCTGGGCTCCCCAGGACAAGAGAGCCATGAAGCTCCTGTATCAAGGCCATTGAAGGGGTACTAAAGATTAAAGATCTGGAGCATCTCTCATATGAAGAAAAGCTGAGGGAGCTGGGTCTGTTCATCCTAGAGAAGAGAAGGCTCTGCGGTGATCTGGTCAATGTGAACCTGAAGGGATGGTGTCAAGAGGATAGGACCTCTTGTTTGTGGTGCCAGGAAGTATGACAAAAAGTAACAGGCAAAACCTAAAACACAGGAAGTTCCATCTGAACACGAGGAAGAACTTAACTGTGAGGGTGACTGGGCAGCGGAACAGGTTTCCCAGAGATGTTGTGGTGTCTCCTGGCCCGGAGATATTCAAGAGTAAGCTGGACACAATCCTGTGTAGTGTGCTCTAGGTGACAAAAATAAAAAGAAAAATATCAAAATATGCTTATGAAGAAGAAAATTGTACAGATTGTGACTTAGTGAATGACTGTCTGGCAAAGGTATGGCTCTGCCGTTTCAGAGCTATCTTTGTGATGAACATAAGAACACAACTGTACTAAGGTTTTCACCTTCCCTCCCATCTGGGAAATGTTATATATTCAGAGCTGTTGAGGCATTCAATGTATCCTTGGAATCTGGTATGTTGTCACAGCAAAATTGTATTAAAGTCATGACAATGAAGAGAAATGCAGAAACTGCACCTAGTTTAAAAGGCTCCTTCATCTTTCTCTAATGGTATCGACAGCCTTTTCACCGACCAATTTGGAAACTGCCTGGGGTAGCGTTTTATAAATAAAATAATTTTTTAAAAAAGATTAAATACTCTCATTCACAGATTTATCAAAATTAAATAATTCAATCTTTTAGTTTGTGCTTCTGCAGTATAAGAGCTGTCCCTTCATTCCCACATTCCCTCCTTGCCAGCTATTCCTCTCTTCTACATGCTGACACCCATCCAGTCCTAAATAAATGCAGAATGACCCTCCAGAGTTAACATTTTCTCTGCTTGTCAGGCTCTTTCCTATTTCCCTCTTCTCTGTTTCCTGAATACTTCATATCTGTGCCTTTGAAATACCCTTTAGTTACTTCTGATAGCCCAGGTTGGAATGAAGGCATCTCTTTACTTGTTTCAGTGCAAATCATAGCACAGGGAGAGGCAGCCTGAGGTGAAGAGTGCTTGTGTGTTGGCACGATTCGATTCAAATTACTGTTGTTGTTTCTATTTGAACACCCTTTTATTTTATTTTTATTTAAAAAAGAAATCAATCCTTTCCTAGATCAATATCAGTGAACCTGCGATTATTCATTAAACTGTTGGTAGTGCACTCTCTTCAGAGCAGCTATCACCACTGCTCTAGGTTAACATCTTTCTTAATTAAATATTATTTATGACTCTGTAACTTAACCCCCAGTACTTTATAGTTGGAAATGGAAACAGAGAACAAGGTGCTGAAGAAGGCACTCTTGTGTTTTATCTATTTTGCATAACACAGAAGAGCATTGCTTTAGTAATTGACTTTTTTTATTTTGCTCACTGTAATGACTGCTAGAGATACTGGTTTAATCAACCAACCATGCAAGTGCAATGATTGTGAATCAGATCTTTGTGAAGCAAACAAATGCTCCACAGTAAATTGCCAAGGGATACCGGCTACCCTGTTCTGTTTTTACTCCAATAGATTGTCTTTTATGCAGCTGCCTCATAAAAAGCCTTCATTATGTATGGACCTTTAATCAAAATGTCACTAGATCCTGTGTTCTGGTATGCTTCATTTGAAACACATCTAATGCTTTTATTTATTAAATTGTCTGGCGTTGACTCCAGCCACCATTAACCCTAGTAAGCAAAGATGGATGAGAGAGTGACAAAAGGCTTGTGTCAGAGCTGAGAGCACTTGTGCGTGTATGATGTCTTGATCTATTTGTACATCTCTCTTGGGGACCATAAGGCAATTAAGTTCACCCATTCCTAACACAGCCCTTTCTGTACACTCTGATTTGATAGGAGAATGAGTAATTCCTGGTAATGACTACTACAACAATTATAGTGCATTGTATTGATGCTTAATTAGAGAATGTATTGAAACTGGGGAAGGGGACAAGTGAAAGAGGGGAGGGTTTGCTCCCAAGCAAATGTCAGGACTCTTCCTTAATACCCTGTCTTTCTAATGTGCATTGAATGCACTGACAAACACTGTGGCCTCCTGACCTTAGAGCATTTACCCCAGCCTGAGAAAGAAGAGTGAAGCCTCTTTGAAAAGACATTGTTTTAAAGCTGAATTACGCTTAATGTCATTCTTGTTCAGCTTTACTGCGAACTGACCCTTACAGGCCTTTGGCCCTGCGTGCACAGTTGGAAACCATTTCTGTGTCTGAGCTTTCTGAATCAAACACTTGCAGTCTCATCAGACAGGCGTTCAGAAGTGAAGCCCAAATGTCATGAGCACGGACTCTTATTTTTCTAAGGTTTATGTAAGTAATTTATGAGCTATCTATAATACTTTTAGAGAATGAGACTGAGACTTTGGTATCACTCCAATAATGACAGTGAACACTATCCTTCAATTTCCAGTTTCAGCAGATTTAAGAAAAATACTATATATCACTATTGGAGGATTACAGCAGACCTGCATAAAACATGCACAGCTATTCACGGCTGAACTGGCCTGTGAAGCCCAACACTAGCCATTTCAAAAGGTTAATTTTGTAAAGTGGGAGACTGCAATATGGTTTTGGTTGCTGCTGGTTCTTTACAGGGTAATTGCATTCATGTTTTTTTCTGGTAGTTTACAGTATGGTAGCACTTCTGATGCACAGCTGGTTTGTCTAACACATTGGAGAAGCTTAGTCATTTTAATATATCTAAGGTCCACCTGTACCAACCTGTGCAGACACTCTCCTGATCCTGTGATCTCATGTCCTGATCTTCCCTAGGCTAGCTAATGTATAAAGAGCTCATGGCTTCAGACCTCATGGAGTAACGGACAGTTTTCAAAGCTGTTTTTCAGACACTACAGTGTGTGTGGCATCAGACTGATAACTTCTTGAACAGGAAGAAAAGAGCGCATTGTTTATTTTCTCTTATACTATTATCCCTTTCAAAGAGTATTAATGTGTGTTTGCATCCCAGGAACCACTGCATGCCAGCTGCACCTTTAGCAAAAACTCAGTGTAATTCAGTGTGACTTTGTGAAATGGAAAGAATTTAAAGGCAGCATGGCTTTGCTAATTTTGATGTTAATTTCTGTAGAAACTGAATGTTCTGTGCCAGTCTTTTGCTTGTATGATAATCTCTGCTTTGCATCTTCTGCGTCTTTTCTCATGCTATTTTGCGTTTTGTTTGAAATGGCAGCACTGAATGCAGATAGTGCCGAGCTTTCAGAAGATGAAGTCTATTTAGGTCTTTCCAAAAAAATGTCTCTTCATTGCTATAAATGCTATTACTCCACATGCCACTGCAGTGGCACGTTAGGGAGGTGACAGCTTTGCACATTGGAAGTCAGGTTTTGAATGGAAGTATATATTTGCAAATGAAGCAGCTGATTAATTTGGATGTGCAGCTTTCAAGTAATATTCTTTGGAGTACACTGTACAACAAAAACTCTTAAAGTAAGTAATAATTTGAACAACTACAAGAAGAAGAAGAGTAGCATTCCATTGCTGGAGTATTGTTTGAGTCAGGGTTTTTCTTTCCTTAGACTACGGGGGTTTATCAAAAGGTGGCATTCTGCTTGCTGGTATAATTGATGATTTATTTATGAATCCTTGTCATTATTAAACAAGAAAGAGCAACATCACAGAAAACTGCAGTTGAAAGGAGGTTATGGAATTTGAAGCTTGGGAGTGAACAAACAGCTCACAGTTGTATTAAGAATCCCAACACATTTTTGCCAATCCTAATTGCCGTTTTCAGTCTTAAATGATCATAGAATATTTTCAAAATTAATTTATATTAAATGATCATTATAAACAACATAATAATTATTATTATTACTACTATTTTATATGGAGATATAGGGGAGATTCTCCCTATACAATCGTGTCCTGTCTTCTAAGTGTGCATAAACACCTGCTGATCTTGAAGCATCCCTCTATTTTTACATTCAACTTTTACACTTAGGCAAGCGACAAACCCAGAAAAGGTAGACCTGCTGTACAGGATCAGAGTGCAGACTCCCTGTTCAGCTATGTACTTAAATTATATGACTAGTGCCACTTGCATAAGTGGAATTACTCACTTGCTCATGTACCTTGCTGCAGCAAAGCTTCTGGCACAGGGTACTTCAATGGCTTGCTGGTGCTAGTGTCAGTCCTGTGTGATGGAATTCTGCTGCTACAGCCAAAACCCACATCAGACAATCGGATAAATATAGAGAAGTGAGCAACTCAACTCCCTGCTGATGCAATGTCGTTTCCTTAGTTGCACTTACCTAATATATTCTATGAGAGGTGAAGTACTTTAATACTCATTTTTCTCACTAAAAAAAATTAAAAAGATAAAAACTCCTCTGATTTTTAATAGAGGTACTGCTTTACACCCGAAAAGACAGTGAGATGCACTGATTTAGGAACTTATGCATGTGTTGCTAAACTTGAGGGAAGTTTTTCTGAAAGCTTATCTTGGCATTTCTATTAAATACATACATTCAGTGCTACATAACATAAACCAAAAAAGGTTACTCTGTATGTGTTAAATGTTAGATAATATAAAAAAAGAAAACCTAGGTTTACCTTTTATCTATGTATTTTATATTTATATACTTTATATATTTCATATTACTGTTGTAATAATTTTCTTTTCAGTCTAAGTTCTGATCCTGTATTTCTTTGTCAGGCTGAAGCAGGCTTTGAATTCAGTGTAATCATATCATCTCATGGTACAGAGATATTGAACTGCTTTGTTGTATAGACATTATGTAGTCTCCTTTTTCACAGTTACACCTAGATATTGTTGTTCCTTTATGTATATTATGAAAGAAGGTAAGTGACTTAATGAAAGAAGGAGATCAAACTAATTTCATGTTTTAAGGACAAAAATGTATGTTTCTTATCATGGTGGCCTGTAGAGTTTATTCAGTATGGAAAGTACACAAGTGCAGTCCATATATGTAGCTCCTGCATTCTAGATGCATGAAAAGAGGATACTGCAGTGGTAATAGCATAAAGATCAGATGAAATGAAATTTCCAGAGATGAATTGGTGCACATGGGTGTGGATGAATGTGTATGAAACTATTTTTTTTTCTTTAATCTCTTCTTTACTGGAATCCAATATGTCATTATTTTAATTTCCTTATAGGGTTTTTCTTTTTTTTTCTCAGGCTAAAATATAATGCTTATTACTTTGGAAAAAAAGTAATTTGAATATAAATTCTCACTAAAGTGTGAGTGTGATATCTTAAACACAACTGATAAAATCAATTTGTGCCTGAAAAGCCTTTGCAAAATTGTGCAGTTAAGCACTTGGTAAAGTTCCATTACACTGAGATTTATTTGTCAATTATTTTTTAAGACATGCTTTTTTATTCTCTGAAGGCATTATACCATTAACAGGCTTATTGTATAATACAAAACCATCAAAAAATAACAGCATTTACATATTACTTTCATAGGGACCATCTTCTAATCCAGGCTCTGTTGCTACAGTACTGGAATAGCTACAGTGATATATGTGAGATTCAGTTTCAATCTCTTTTTTACCAAACACTGTATGATTTTAGTGAAGTATCTGAGTTTGTACTAGAGTAATGAACTTAGTCCAGATTGCATTTAAATACTAGTTAACCAGAGGTGAAACAAAGAGAAGGTGAGATGCATCTTAGCTGCTATTAGGGGGAGCTACAGTGGGGGCAAATACACTCAGGTCTCTCCAGTGGCTGCTCTTCCATGAGACCCGTATGTTAGACCACTGCAATTTAAACCAAAATGATCATGTTTCATCTAGTACAAATTAGAAACAAATTAAGGATTCTTCATTTTGAATTTATATTTCTCAGCCACAGAAGCTTCAACTAGAGTGTTTGATTATTTTTCCGATGCCAAGCAATAAATGGTACTAGATGTATATCTGATTGTAAGAGCCTTTAATGGAACACATTTGAGGACTACAGACAGTCATTTGAGCTGAAAACTTGTTATTTTCTCTATTAAACTGTTTTAGAACTAGAATCTTTAAAAATTAAAGCATAACAATTTTTAAGATCTTTTTGTGTTTTGTAATTTTGCAGAGCTGATTTTGTATCAGGCTGACATTAAAGACTGAGCTTAAATTATTAAATGATATTTTGTGCAACAGTAATTTCCATTAGAGGCTGTTTTTCATGTTATTTGCTAGGAAGCTTTAAACTCCAAAAGAATACTTTTGGCACGGTGAAGGGAAATATTTGTGTAGCAGGAGCTGTAATTATGAACACGTGTGGCTAAATACCTGTCAGCCGCTTGGTTTATACTGAACAAGCTTGCAAAATAGCGTGTCTGTACCCTGATCCTAGCTATTAAAAGGAGGAATTACTTGGTCACTCCTATTTAACATCTGGATGCTTCAGAGAATCTACCACTCATTTGTTACAGTGGAAAGTGCAGTTACAGCTGGAGAACTGAACTGAACTGAACCATGAGGAGAGGGTATTTCAATGGGAGTGAGCAGCAGTGAGTGGGTCCAGTCCCTAGGTCAGATAGTGCTGTTCACAGATCAATCCTTGAAGCCTTCTGTCGGAGCAATTTAGGCGAGGTTTTATTGGAAGGCGAGAGCAAAGCAGCCATTCAAGCTGTGCTCAAAGGCCTCATAAAAGATAGTTAGTTGGGCCTAGAAATCCTTGGGTGAAGATAGAGAAAGATTTCTTCAGCCACTGAGCAGCTCATGGTGCCATCCACACTTGACTATTTCCACCCTGGAACCTGCCACTAGGACTTGGTATTAAGGAGCAAATGTTATAACATAGGCAGTCATTGGGGTGTCACAGTTCTGCCCTTCATTTGTCATGAGACATTGACTTGCTACTGACTTTGTACTGGAAGTTAGTGGTGGAACTTAAATCTCCTGAGCTGTTGGTGGAATGAGGCAATTTCTGCTCCTTCTGTCTGTACTAGTGCTGCATCACTGGGTTCCTAGTTCCCATTTATGTGTGGTACACAGGGATTCCTTGAAAGAGCAGTTGGCAGAGCAGCCTAATGAGTGCTCCTATGTGCTTGTTTTGTGAAGGCTATGACAGAGAAGACCCGTGTTTATACAGAGAGAGAGTGTTTGGAAAAAAAATGGGACATTGTGATAGGTTCTGTGACTGGATGGCTTAAACAGGTAAAATAAGAACTTAAAATTCCCAACTCTAAACGTTAAAGTATCTGCTACTGAAAACCAGGTGTGTTCTGAAGAGTTTTTGTCTACATTAAGCCTTTCTACAGAATGACAGACATGACACAGAAATTGTCTTACTCCACAAATGTTTCAGTTTGACGGTAAATATTCCAAGCAAGGATTTTGCAGTTTGAAAAGAGGAAAGAGCAAGAGGGTCCCTCTGTCCTTGGCTATTGGGTCTGTCTTAAATCTGGAAAGTCCTTGACCAGCAGCTGGTCACATTTAGGCAGATAAGACAGTTGAAGAGGGCAAACAAATGAAGTTTTATTTTACCTTCTTGCCAACAGGGGAAAAGTCTTTGCCTAAGGAGCAAATGATGCATTTTGTACATTCATTTGCATGCACAGAGATAGCATAACTTCCCTATTTTTCTCACTCAGAGCAGCAGCTAAATGTCATGAATTCATCTGTGCTTCGCTTTTATTACACAAAAGTTCTTCCAAACATTTATGCAAAATTATGTGATATATTTTTCAACAGATAGCTGGCAGTGGGTATACAAGCGTGTATCATTTTTGCATTGGAATAAAGTGGGATCTCCCAACACTTGCAACACACATCTCTTTTCACTTTAATTTCTGAATCCTTAACTTCCTTGCAAGTTGCTGTTTACTATATGTAGTATTTGTGCTATAGCTGTAAGCTGTAATACCTTCACAGAATCCATTAGCTAATTTTCAGACAAAAGAATTGGAGGGCTGTACACTTTCTTGAGGTGTTGTTTAACTATAGAAGTTAAAGAATAAAGTGAACGTGTCTCTAAGTGATGAATTTACATCATCTCCTCCACTCTGTGGCATGTAATTGATGTGATGATCAATTGTTAGAAACCCCATAGTAAGACCTGGAAAATTCACAAATACTTATATGGACTACTTTACCTTAGTTTGGTTTTATATCACATCTTAATTGTATATTTGATATAATTTTATTTTTTTTTTGTTTTGGCTATGAAGTGAGATTCAAGAGCTTGATTTGATAACCGTGAGATTTTAATGATCTTTGCATCAGTCTCCCAATATCCAACACTTTTATTTCCCTGAACTAGAATCAGTGGGAATTTAGCACACTGTGACAATTCGTTCAGCATTGAACAAAACTTGCCTTTATTACTTATTCCGAAATCTAGTTCATTATATATCCATCCAACTGTATACCTGAAACAAGAGTACTGTCTGCTAAATAAGTCAGCAAAACATACAGTGCTATAGGAGGTATAAATGCATCAACATGGGTAATTTCTGTGTAGAAGGTTAGCAATTCCATTGTAACATAACTTCTTCTTTCACATGCCTTCTATAAATTACAATAACACTTTCTTTTTGCCCTTTAGTGTTGCATAAAAAAGGCAAAGAATGGTTGAGAATCCTGCTTTTATGATGATTTTGTAGCCTTTCCGCCTCCTTCACAGACAGCAAATCTACTAAAAATCATCTGATCCTGAAAGTGAAGGTTTTTCTGAGCAAGGAAACAGAGATTAGCTTGAAAAAAACGTAGCAAGGGTTGTTCTTTCTCCATTTCTGCATCTAATCTCATTTATCTTCATTTTTCAAACACCACTTTTGCATTGAATTAGGAGCAATATGGGTTTTTTTTTTCTTTTTTGATAATCTTAATAAATATTGACCTAATTTGAAAATACTTTTTCTTCTTGCTCCTTACAACTTTCTTTATTTTTATTATTGTTATTTTTGTGTGCAAGAATCATTCAGAAACTTGATCAAAATGCAACCTTAACTGAGGAGAGCAGGAAGTGGGTCTGCCAAGTGACTTCAGCTAGCAGAGTTCAGTTCTACACCTGCCTCTTCAGATTACAAAACATTATCCAAGCACAAGTCAGCTAATGGACCTTAAATTAGTGCGAGCGGTCTAAAAAGCTGCGGCATACACTTACATGAACCTACTTTCCTTGAAGTCAACAGAAAAATATTGCATCAGTTTCAGCAGGAAAAAGGTTGCAACCAGGCTGTCCAATATCTGGATCTCCTGGCTTCTTTCACCCATGTAATTGAGCAGTGGTCTGTCTGGTCTGCCAGTATGGTTTGGTATAAATGTTTAATATAAAAACAGATTTTAATGAAGTTAAAACAAAAATTTCTTAGTCTAGCACATGCTATATTAAGTTCTACTTGGAGTGTAACTAAGGATGTACCTGTGAAAATCCTCTGATATTAGGTGATATAATTGTCTTACTTAAAAAAAAAAAAAGGGAAAAAAAGGGGAAAAAACCCCAATCTAATAAAAGTAACTAATTAAATAAAATTGCTTTCTGTGCTGTCAAAATTGCTCTTGTGCTAAGTTGGCAAATAGTCTAATGTGGATGGATGGCTTTGTAGTGTTCTGGCTGTTTCTTCATTTATCTCATCACAACCCAGCCAACAGCAGCAGGGTTGTAACTTCTAATTCCCCAGTAAATGACCCGTGTCTGTCTGTCTGTAATCAGACAGTCCCCCTTCATCATTCACATCACAAGTTGCTGTGGAAAGGCACGTGCACGCCCCTTTTGTTTAGTCATTGCTTGATATGGGGAAAACCTGTGGGGGGGAGAACGGGGTTAAAAACAGTTGTACTGGAAAATGTAATCACCTTTCAGTGGAACATCCATTGCAACATTTGTGCCTAACTAAAATAGGAAGAAACTCCACTTTTGTACAGGCTTTCTGTTGGTGCCCTTTACAGGAAGAAATGACTGCTGGTTCTTTAAGTCATGGGAGCTCACGTTTGCTGTGACAGCTTTCCCATCATTAAATAAACTCTGACCATGAGCAGCTGTCAGGCAGATATTGCACTGCAGGCTTCAGCTAAAAGGAGCACCAGACACGCATTTTAGTGCCTAAAGGCTCTTGTTTCATTTTTCTGAAGACACAGGGTATTTTTAAAAAATACAAGGAAATAATATGATTCCTTTGCATTGAACAATCTGTCACATTTTCCCATGAAAGTTATAGGATGTGATTGTGTCCATTTCTGAAAAAGGTTGTCTATGAAGAGCAAGAAATATGTCAAATGTGTGCTTTTGTCTGGTGAAAAGATGGGATGCAGGAATACTGATGTTAGCACTTAAAAAATGTTAATGATGTTATTTAAGTTTTTGTGAGGAAGATTAGAGGAATCATACTGAACTGCCTCAGAGATCTAGAATGCCATTTTTTATCCTTTGAACTTTGGATAGTAATCTAGAAAAGCCCTTCCAAAGTTATTGCTTTTTATTATGTTGGACCCTGCTGTACTAGGTATTGTAGAGGCAAGTAAGAAAAGGACAGTTTCACCTACAGGTGTAATAGGCTAAGATGGATATGCAGTAAAATTATCTTTTAAGGTAAATATAGAGTCAGTACTGGAAGAAACATCATTATTTGATTTTAAGTTACAACTGGGGAGGGAATTGCCATTAAATTAGATTGAAGATAAATTTCTCCATCTCTCCTGTGAAGACAGGCTGAGAGTTGGGGCTGTTCGGGGGGGGGAGAAGGCTCTGGGGAAAATTTCCAGTGCCTGAAGGGTGACTACAAGAAGGCTGAAGAGGGACTTTTTATGAGGTCTTGTAGTGACAGGACAAGGGGAAATGGATTTAAACTGAAGAGGGTAGATTTAGATTAGATACAAGGAAGAAATTCTGTACTGTGAGGGTGGTGAAGCTCTGGCACAGGTTGTCCTGAGAAGCTGTGGCTGCCCCATCCCTGGCAGTGTTCAAGGCCAGATTGGACATGGCTTCGAGCAATCTGGTCTAATGGGAGGTATCTCTGCCTGTGGCAGGGGGATGGAACTGGATGAGATTTAACATCCTTTCCAACCCGAATAATAAACTGGATTCTACAATTCCAGTTTAGGAACTGATATTATCTACCCTAACCAGCCTAAAAGTCAGCCTAGATATGCTGGAAAACCTGGACTAGGAATCAAAGTTTTTCTAGAAGCAATGTAGGAGGGAGGTGGTTCAGCTCACCTGGTGGAGGACAGAATGGGTCAGATGCTTCCATGGGAAGCAGAAGCCTAGCTCATTTGCAAATTAATACAGAAAAATAAAACAAAAACAAATCTAGGTGACTAACTTCAAAAGACAAGGTGTGAGATAATTGTGTGGAGGCAGGAACCCTAGAAAATATGCAAGAAGGATTTATTAAAAAATCAAGACTATTTTTTGCACATTAAAAAGGAAAATGATTAATATTTCATTCATATGTGATATTAGGAATAAGTAATTCAAAATTTAAGGGTAACTTCTTCCACAATTTCAAGTTTAGAATCATAGAATCATAGAATAGTTAGGGTTGGAAAGGACCTTGAGATCATCTAGTTCCAACCCCCCTGCCGTGGGGGCACCTCACACTAAATCATCTCTCAGTTTAACTAACTAATACATGTTCTCACCATTCCAGTTTCTTTTTAGGACAGAGATGAATACATCCAGCAAAAACACAAAGCAGTTGGAAATGGAAAAAGTCAATTTAAAAATCAATCCTCCCTGATTTTTCTATCGACTCCTCTTAGAAATAACACTCAGAATTTTTATAAATTAAATGGATCATTTAAAAATCTCCATGTGTTCAATTATTCATTTTATGCGTTTGAAAACACTTTTGGATAATGGGTTTCACTTTTTCACCTTTCATATGTCTCATTCTTTCATGCAGAAAAATAGAAACCATTGAAAAATGGAAGACGATAGGAGTTTGCTTTTTTTTGTAGCTGTGCTTATGAGTTGGTACTGTTCTCACAGATACACATGACGGTTTTATAGCAGAAGTAAACATAATGCACCATAAGAGCCACTTTTTAACAGACTGATTTCTGTACAGACCTAAACATTTATATAATATGAGTGCTTTGAGAAGATTTAAGCAAGGAAGTTAGGGCATATTTTTAATCAGATTCTGGAAACCAAAGTATAGTAGTGAAGGTTTGGGAGCATTAAAACTATGATGGAATCAATTGTAATAGTAAATGAAAATGTAATTGGTCCCTAAATCCCAACATACATTACTTTCATATGACCATGTCAGAGATGTAGGATGTGAATGAGCAAAGAAATAGGTGGTAAGAGTACTTTTGGTGATACTATGCAAAAGGAGAAAGCAAATATAGACCATGACTCTTGACCTGTTGCACTTACTAGACTCTGTTGAACCTCTGTGGAAAAGCATGGCCACTAACCTGAAAGGGGCCTACTTGCTATTTGGCTTGGAGATAGGTATCAAAGAGACTCTAATGGTGTGGCAAACATTCACCAAAGAATGGCAAAATAGCCTGAACACTGGTCAAATAACACAAAGGGTAAGACACATTAAAAATTTCAGGAAAGGGCTGCTCAGTTATACTGGAGAAAAGGAGCCTTTAGACACTTATACTGTGTCTGGAGGTCTTTCTCTTATCGTGCTTCGTTTTGTAAGCATTTAATGAGAGTAAGCTCGGACGCAGAGAGTTCTAGTGGGGCATTGGAGGACAAAGTCATGGAGTCTCCAGTCTTTGCTCATTCTGCTACCCCTCTGACTCTCAGGATTTGTCAAGAGAGTGGGGGATATATTCAGTTCAGTGACAGACCCATTTTGAGGTAAACCCTCTTTTCATGCCATGATTTGGGGGCGGGGGGGGGAGGGTACCTCAATGGCATATCAGTAAGATTTCCATTGAAAACACTTGCTTGAACTCTTCTTCTGATACACACTCATACATTTTCCCATTAAAAGGCTATGTTACTAGTGAAGAGGTTTACTCTTACTAATATTTTAGCATTTTATTAGTAATCAGATACGAGACGACTGAATTCTTAACAACTGTTGCAGTAGCTGTCTGTCCTTGTTAGTTGCCAAAGGGTTTGTCTCAATAAGCATTTTTTACATTCCATGCTACATGGATTTTTTTTCTACAACTTTGCGATTTTCTGCACACCCTTTTTCCTCGTAGAGAATCTGGGGAATATTTTATACAGTGGAACTCCTCCTGTCTAGACTTAAGAACTATATTGTTTAAAAGCTTTGATTTTACAGTCTATTAAAAGAGTTTTTCAAAGCTTAGCCCAAATTAGAAAAAATACCTGCAAGCTAAAGAAAAAAGTTAATGGAAGTCTAGATAGTCACAAAAGACGTGATGAGGTCTCCTTTTGCATTATTGATTTGGCATACGTGGTTGTTCAGTCAATATAGGACTTCTTTCTGAAATTTTGGAATCATAACTTAGCATTCTGCCATCTGGACAAGCAGTCAGTCTTTATTGAGTGTACTGAGAAGAACATGGCTTTTTAACATGTAATTTTTGTATGTCTGAAACACCTGGAAACCAGTGAGGAAATAATGGAAGTGCTGCAGGGACAGACTGAAATCACTGCTCATTATCCAAAGATTTTGAAGGAAAAAATAAAGATACAACACAGTAGAAAATAAAGGATATAATATAATAGATGAGAGTGACAAATAAGCCAGGCCAGGGCTGGAGGGAGGCTGAAAACAGTAGTATCGTGGGCACAAGCTATGGTTAATGAGAAGCCATGGTTACAACGTGCTAGTTCAATTTCTGCTGCAGGGTTTTTGTGAAGGCTTCAGACACTTTGAGCTAAACTTTGAAAAAGTTCTTCTTTACTGTGTCAGAATATTCTGCTTGTGGGAAATAGGATTCAAACAGGAACCATGAGAAACGGTGTATTTACTGGGGAGAGACCCCTTATCCATCGAGAAAATGGATTTGTTTTGAAACTAGCACTTTTGTAAAACTCAGTACCTTCCTGTCTGGGTATTTCCCATTCCAATCTGCGAACATGTTAGTTTGGGCTGTCAGAAGGTTCTTCATATTAGATGTCACAGGCCTAAATCTTTCGTGTTGGGAAGAGTAATCGCTTTCTTCTAAAATATGAGGAAAGCTCCTTTAATGAAGTGTCTTTTTCCTGTCTTTCCTACTTTCATCATTAGTCGAAACAGTCATTCCTTGCTTATCAGATTAAGGCAAGGATATACAAGGATATAAGAAACGGCAAGGATAAACATATGTATTTGCGCCAGGTATCAAATCAGAGAGCTGCGATAATGACAGGGGTGAGAAGATAAATGGTCTAGAGACCAGATACTCTGGCTAGGCAAGCGACACAGCCCTCTTCTGAGCATGGACCGCACTAGAATAAACTCATACCATGGTTCCTTTCTTGCTACAAAATATGACATAGCACAAAAGCATAAAACCTATATTGGATCCAGCCCTTTTCCAAAGAGTTTCGTTTACTGGGCACAGCAGCAAATCACTGCCTGTTCTCTGGTGAAAAACAGTAACCACAAACCTGTGCGTTGCCAAAACACCTTGTGTCATCTATGCCAGCTGCTACCTGTGCCTGCCACTCCTCCCTTGAAGTGTCTGGAGAGGGGCTATAGGCCAGAAGATTTATTCTGATGTACCAGCTTGTTCCTAGTTGCTGTTTTTCTCTGTACTGTCTGTTGGGAGAGGGACTGCAGGTCCCTTAGGAAAGGCATTGCTGGGAGTGAGCTGCAAGTCGGGCAGTTTGCTCTGGCCGGCAACATACCAGCTCTGTCCAGTGATCCTTGCTACAGCGAGTAATAGGTACAGTGATATGTTTGATTTACAGCTGGCTTAGTGTTGTGGCCACCACAGAATACTGTACGGAATAATCAGGTTGTCAAGGCTGGGTAGGGGCTGTATTAAAAAAAGAAAGAAGGTAAGTTAGGCTCCATCACATTTGGAAACAGACCTTGGTACAAGAGGCAGCTACAGTGCAATACTTAATGGTTAAGACAATGTCTGTCCTGGAGAGTACCAGGCAAACTCCAGCTGATAAGAAGTAAAATAAAGAAAAAAGAGAGGGGCTTAGATTTGAGTGAGCTAAAGAGAATCACCTGGGTGTAGCTTGAATATTTTGATTCATTCCAAGCTTATTCTTTTTCAGCAAAGTCAAGTCCTGTCCATTCTGTATTCAATTTTATAATATATTCTGATTTTTTACCTTTTTCTTGTGCTATAATCATATGCAAGTTCCATTTGCCAGTGATCTGATTGGATGCCTCTCTTTTCTTTCTGGATTCTATAGGATAAAATCATGGGTAGATAAGATGCAAGAAGATCTCGTAACATTAGCACGAACTGCAAGCGGAGTGGACCAGCTTGCTGCGGTGAGTAAGAATATGCCCCTTAGGCTGCAACAACTAGGAAGTGAAGTGAATGTTGTGCATCATCTAGGCACTACAGTAATTTCATCCCAATGTAGTAAAATGATTTTGGGGAATCAAACTCTGCAGTGTTTACTGAGAGAGAGATGAATAACACAGACATCTATCAATTCACTCTCTTAATGTTGCAGGACTTGTTCATTGCTAATATTTAACCAGCTTACCATTGTTGCTACCCTTCCACCTGAAGCAAGTGCTTTTATGTGATATGTTTGTCAAATACGGTGTCCAGGAAGCAACCATTCTCTCCAGTGGAAAATTCTGCTGTCTCTTAACAAGGGAGACTATTTTTCTGACACATATTTCCTGAAATGGGGCACCTTTTGGTTAAAAGGGATGTAAATGAGAATGAAAACTACTTTTATTCAGCTGTTCAAATGTAAAACAAAGTGTGTTTTAGGGAAGAATTTACAATTCTTCTGTCATTAAAAAACCCTTTTATGCTATATTCCATTCATAGAAGGTAAAAACACACCTGATACTGCAGAAAAATGAAGCTGCAGTTCAGAAACATGTCAGGATTATGCTGCCTATATGAATTTGTATATATGTATCATGATACAGTATGCAACTGTATGATCAGAGATTTCCCTCTCCCTATCCCTGCACAAGTCCCTTTGCTCCTTCTCTGAACCAATTGATTGATGTAGGACTGTATAATGAAGGGAAATATTGCTCTTATATCAGGAAAAGAAGTTATTCTGTCAATCAACAAAAGCCCTTAGCCCTTAGTGCTGGGGAGCCAAACATGCTGTGAGATTTGGTTTTCAGAAGTCATAATCTCCCCAAATGATCCATGAAATGAATAGTAGCTGTGTTTCAAAGCCATCAAGAAACACACAGAGAAATCAGGGGTGAAGTTTCTCAGATTCAACACTGTATATTAATGTTGACCTTAAGGGCATTTTACCCAGACATCCATATCTCATGTGAATCCTGTCCTAGAAGGACATTTTCATCTTTACTGACTATAAGAGGAGGTTAGATGACTAGCACAAATGTCCACGTTTATATTGTAGGAGCTTTAGTTTAACATGAGATCAACACTGTCCTGTAGAAGCAAAGGCTGCATGTACATAAGGAGCATAGAACATAAGACTGCTGAGGTTTTCTCCTGTAATCTTTTACTGTTTCTCCTCCCCTTCCAGTCTTTTATCTCTGTATTCTTTTCCTGCTATTTTCCAGTCTGTTATTTCCTGCTTATATATCCCAATCTCTTGCCCTTTATTCTTCATTCAGTTTTCATCTCTTTTTTTCCCCCACTGCTTAGACCATAAGGGTGAGAGATCACAGCTGCAGAGGAGGTGTGACATTCTCTAGGAGTGACGTTCTCTGGGTTGGAATACTCCTGTGTGTGGATTTAGCTGATAAAATCTCTGCAGTGGCCTGCTGCTACTTTTCAGGCTAAAAATCACTAAATGCAATGGGATAAAAAGTATATCTTTAAATACATATATTGAATTTTGGTTGACAGTGCAGAGGCGATAGGTTATTTCAAAGGGAGATGAGTTGGTATTTCTAACTCTAGCAAAGAGTTGTGTTAATGTCTCACCCATTTTGCCTGGCATTTCTGTGCAAACACCACACAGTAAAATAGATAACGACAAACCAAGAGATTGATGCTGTCACTTTTTTTTCTTTTTTTTTCCCCTGAGGAAAATGTTAGTTTATGTAGATAATGTTCAACAAATTTACAAGCTGCTAAAACAGTCTTAGAATGAGAACTGCTGGGCAAACATAATAATATGTAGTGCTACCAGCATTACTTAAAGTATGCCACAGTGACATTCACAGTGAAAAGAAACCCCATTAGTGTGGGAATACTGTTTGTGTGTTTCTTTTTGAAAGCCAAAATTTACAAAACACTTAGAAGATACAATGTTATCTTAGAGGGTATCCACAAGGTGGTCCATATGTGCTTGTAATCCTAGGATTAGAAGAATGAAAGGGAATGTTTCCATGTAAAATATCACTTTATATCAAAGCCGGTTATTTGACCTAAATTGTATGATGTCTTTCTCTAGCCACAAGGTTTTAATTAGCTCTCTTGTCTGCAAGGGAGAATGCAAAGCCCTGCAAGATGTGTCATGCAGTCTCTCCCTCTCTCCTCTTGTTTACAGGCTATTGTCACTTCCTTATTTTTAAATTGCATGCTTTCTTTTCTGCTTGCTGCTTATTGGTCTGATCGCTTCTGAAACAAAGTGCAATCTTGGAAAATTGGAGACTACAAGACATTAAAAACAGCATGCTTGCATGCTTGTCACTTTTATTCACAGAACTTGCTTTCAATTACTCAAGCTTTAAAAAGACTCAATTATCAGCTTTTTTTTTGACTTTCTACTAATTCTAACTTTTTGGACCAGGTCTGTAGTCTTCATGTATTTGGAAAACTTAAAAGAAGAAATACATTTGTTTGTTTTTTTCTGACCCTTATCCTTCCAAAAGTGGAATTATTAATACAAAAAGGAGCAGAGTGATCCTATTGTAAAATAGTAGACCTGATTGGAACTAGATGATCTTAACTTCCTTTCTAACCCTAACTTTTCTATGATTCTGTGATTCTGTGATTTTCTGTGAAGAGCTGTAGTACCCAAATGTGTAGGGTTGGAAAGCTGTGCTTTGGTCAGACAGAGTTTCGGTAGGAGTCATGTCTTTCCTCTTTCTAGAGAAAATCAACTTTAATTTCACCAAGTGATGATGTTAAAGGTCATAGCAAGGACATGCAACAGATTATAACCATTTCACAGCCTGGTCCCTCTCCCTGGACTCAGGGAAGGAAGTCTGAATAAGTTCTGAATCAATGGGACTTGAATTACAATCTGTGTCTGCTCCATACAATTGAGTCTTCTATGAGAACATCTAAAGTGACCAAGATAGCTATCAAAGTAGCACAATTACTGTATTGTCAGCTGGAGTGAATTAGTAGGCACACTAATTAAGTGTGAGTGCACACTGAAGCCAGCTCATGTTAAATTTCCCATCAACCAGCACCCCCAAGTCATTCTGTACAGGGCTGCTCTGAATCTCTTCTCTGCCCAGTCTGTAGCTGTGTCTGGGATTGCTCCATCCCAGGTGTAGGACCTTGCACTTGTCGTGGTTCGATTTCAAAAGGCTGGCATCAGCCCACCTCTCAAGCATGTCAAGGTCCCTCTGGATGGCATCGCTTCCCTCCAGCGTATCAACCGAACCACACAGCTTGGTGTCATTGGCAAATTTGCTGAGGGCACACTCAATCCCACTGTCCATGTCAGTGACAAAGATGTTGAACAAGACCGGTCCCAACACTGATCCCTGAGGGACACCACTCGTTACTGGTCTCCAGCTGGACATTGAGCCATTGACTGCAACTCTTTGTGTGCAGCCATCCAGCCAGTTCTTTATCCACCGAGTGGTCCACCTATCCAAATTGATATCTCTCCAATTTAGAGACAAGGATATTGTGTGAGACAGTGTCGAATGCTTTGCACAAGTCCAGGTAGATGACATCAACTGCTCTACACTTGTCCGTCAGTTCCATAGCCCCATCATAGAAGGCCACCAAATTGGTCAGGCAGGATTTCCCCTTAGTGAAGCAATGCTGGCTGTCACCAAACACATTGTTTTTCATGTGCCTTACAGCAGATTCTTCTGGAAGGCATGCTAAGTATCAACACACACTTCACATACCTTTTCTCTTATTAGCAATTGTGACAGCAATGTAATGCCTGTAATAAGCAAAATCGAGAAAGAAATCTTGGATGCCATTAAATTAGGAGTTCTACACTGAGGCTACACTTATCCAGGGCCTTAATTAAGCAAACTAGTATAACTTCAGTAGAAAGAACAGACAAAATGGCTAAGTGTAGGAGATGGATAGGCAGGGGAGAGCTGAGGTTTATTATGGTGCACAGAGGAAACATGATCTTTGATTTATAGATGTGCATACAGAGAGAATCCTGAGTTTTTTGGGTTAAAACTTAAACAGGGGAAGTTTAGATTGGATATAAGGAGGAAATTCTTTCCTGTTAGGGTGGTGAGACACTGGAATCGGTTGCCCAGGGAGGCTGTGAGTGCTCCATCCCTGGCGGTGTTCAAGGCCAGGTTGGATGAAGCCTTGTGTGGGATGGTTTAGTGTGAGGTGTCCCTGTCCATGGCAGGGGGGTTGGAACTAGATGATCTTGAGGTCCTTTCCAACCCTAACTATGATATGATTCTATAACCAAGAACTGAGTTCAGGCTTTCATTTTATCCATTCAGAGCCTTAAATCCAGATCATTCTTCTTCTGAATTTGTTGTGGTAAATTGCTGCTTTGATGGTATGAATCAACATGAATACTAGTAACATCTAAATGTAAGTTCTGTTATCAGTAAGATTGATTGCATTTAGAGTGTAGTTCTTCCTTGTGTTCTTCAAGCCTAATTTAAGCTATCTGGGAATGGTCTCAAAGTAGTCCTCCAAAAATAATATTAAAGTTAATTTTTAAATACTGCTTTTTTTTTGTACATTGTTAGGAGTTTAGGTGAGAGCTGGGAGAACACCAACTTGGATTTAATACCAATGTAATATCCTCATTACAGTAATGCAAAGATCGCTTCAACAAGACAGGATGTCAGGATTCAAGATTCCAAAATACTCAGATGATTGAAAACTGGGAAAGCTCCACTGGCTTCGCTGGATTATATTGATTTATGTTTGCTAAGAAACATGCCTAACAACATTTAATTTACAATTCAAGCAGGTTAAAAGTACTTTGAAACCACTCCCCCCACCCTGCTCCTTGTTATGCAAGAAACAAGAGGCTTGATCTTATTGCTGCTGTAGCTGCCCAGCTGAAAAAGTTACTGTTTGATAATATGATTTAACAGATTTCTTTTTCCCCTAGAAGGGCAAAGGGAGTGTTTATAAGAAGGTGTTGTATATACAACAACTTGAGACTTGAAAGCAGGAAAAGAGGATAAACAGGAAAACCTTTGTTAAACAGATACCACATGTCCAATGCTCTTCTTTAAATGCCTCTCAGCAAAGACATGGATTAGTATATGCCCTTTAATTTTACGAGTACCATGGTTTAAAATAAAATCCCCCACAAAACAGTCGTGTAATTGTCCTTTCAACTTGAAAAGGTTCATACAGCTTTGCCTGAACTCTCTGTGCAGTCAGGCATTATGAAGCTGCTCTGGCTTGTGCCAGATATGTGATATGTGATTTCTATACAGCAAATAGACTTTTAGAAAAATATAAAGAATAGAAAGCAGCTTAATAGATGTTTAAAATCCATGTAGTAAAATAAATATTGACCATGTATCTGATCTCACCACCTTCATTTATCAGTTGGCATTTTGTCTTAGTAAGGACAAGAAAGTGTACAAAGTTCTAAGTCACATTCTCTACCTACAGTTACATCAGCATGCAGAAAAAAATAGGTGAAGAGCTAACTAAACTACAGAGCTAAATAAATATGTAGTCCCATTTTGATGGAAGCATGTTCAGCTTCCATTTTTACATAGACCTTTCATTGCAGAGACCCATGACTACGTTAATTGACAGCTCTTTTAATCTAATAAACTACAGCAACCCTGCTTCTGATTTCCAGCTCCTAAAATACCTCTAGGGACAGGAGAGAGGAGGGAGGGATCCGTGCCATACCAAGAAGTGAAAACCTCAGAGTAGAACTCATGCCTTATAGCAATGCTTGTCTGTTCCAAACTGATTGAAGAGACTACTCTTTTGCATAAACACTGTATTAAGAACTTGGGTCTGTGTTAAGAGCTTTGACATGACAAACACACTGGAGCTTCACTATGACTCTTAAGGCAAAAAGATGCCATCTTGTACAGTATAACCTTTTCAGGCAATAGCATAATTGAACGAAACAGCAGATAGAGGCAGTTCTAAGGAAATCTAGTCTCTGAATATGTTTCCTTTCTGATATATTGCTGCAAAAACAATCCATGCATGATGTTCATAAGGCATGCTGTTATGACAGTCCCAGGAGCTGCAGAGTGAACCCTCATAGACTGACTTGCCCTTTAAATGATATTAATACTGAGATAAAAATACTGTTTCTTCCTCTAAAATGAGAGCTACATTCAGATATTTGATCTGTGGTGATGAGTTCCATTCACAGAATGAATCCACCAGCAACTGTTAGAAGTTTGTTATTATTTTGTCTCTTGAATGGTGTTTTATAATAATGAGCTCTTTCTTGCTGAACACCCAGTCGAGGTTCTGCATGAGCACGTTTCATCCATTGCTCAGTGTGAGGTCTATGTGAATGATGCACAGATGGTGCGAGTCTGCTGAAGCACTCAGACTGGCAGCAGATTCCCAGTCCATGCTTTTAGCTTTTCAGATCTTGGATCAGTCCCTGGAGTTTAACTGAGGTGAGTGACTTGTAAGAGGCACTGGTCTCTGATTTCAACTCTTCTGGAGCAGATATGTTCAGGAAAGGTTCCTTCTGCCATAAGGAATTATAAACTATGGATAATTTTCTGTTGTACTCATTAGCGGTTTTAGCTAGTTAGCGTTATGTTCTAAAGGCTCTATAGATAGAGATATGCTGCTACCTTATTACCTGTAGAAGCTGAAACATGCAGCTTGCCTTGTGCTCTTCCTTAACAGTAATGAAGGTCTGTGCAAGGGGAGGCTTCAGTAGCATACTTGAGTGTGTACAGTTTATATCTGGATGAGTCTTCCCCACTGTCATAAGTGGTCTGAATTTCTGGTTTCCAAAAGCATTTTGAAGGACAAGTTAGCAGTACACGTTTTCATTATTACTATTTTCTATGATTGGCATATTTATGTGTATCTTTCTTTAAAGTCATAAAGTTAATGAGATAAATTAGCAAAGACTTTATATAAATTTGGAATTATTTATTACAAAAAAATAAGCTGATCCATAGAATTGAAATTTTTATTTATTTTTACCAGCTTTTTATATATACACCTGTATATACTATATTTATCAGCTTGGATTCAGCTTGAATATTATTCAGCTTGAATATGCTTTAGCCAAAGGCAAAGAGTTTTGTACCTCATGCTATTCTCTCATGAACTACCAGATGGACCTGAGGGATATATGGCCACATTCCAGAATATACTACATACACCCTGGTTAAGGCTGAAGTAATGGAGATTTTTATGATTAAGAAAAATATAACAAAGAAATGTGAGAATTTGATTTTTTTTTTCCTTTTTTAAAGATGGCTTTATTTTAATAGTAACAACCCAAGTAGGTATATTTGGTTTACACTTCTTTGGAGGTCTTGTCTATGGACTACATAAATGTGAATTTCATTTGAATGTTCTGATTGGTAGAGATTCTAATCAGCTTGTCACTAGTTTGACCCTGAGTTTTAAGACACTTCTGACTTCTGGCCTATGAAATGTTAATATATTCCTGTGCAGTGTCCATCCTTTTTTACCCCTGAAAATGGGAAACATAGCTAATACCACAACACTTAGAGAGACAGCTCGCATGACTGCAAAGCTGTTCAGTGTGTGCCCTGGGTGTACTCTCCAGTGCTCTGAGAAAGGAAAGCAAGTACGTAAATGAGTCAAACATGAGAATTAAGGAAACTTTTGTGTTCATTCAATAAATTGTGCCACCCAGTGAGGTTCACTATGACTGACCTCAAAAGTCAGAAAAAATTCATATCCTTTCTTTTCTCCTTTTGTCTCTTTTTGTTGTCCTGAATGGAACAGAAGACTATCCGCTTTTTAGAAAAACATAAAATAAAATACAAATTATTTTTTTACCTCTCTAAAACAAAATCATGATTTTTTTTTTTAAATGCCTTCAGGAATGTGCAATAAAATAGTTTATCATAAAGTTTGGCCAAGTAGGCTGTATATGAAACCAGTGCTCTGAAACACTTGGATTTTTTCTAAGCTTGACACTATTTACACTAGTGTCTGCCTCATCCCTAAGGCAAGGACACTAGTTTGCTGTCTCAGTTGGGTGTGGCGAAGGGAACTGAGGTCAAGATTACATTTAAAATGGAATTATGAAGGGTTGGTACAGGAAAACATGGGCATTTCAAGTATTCACTGAGAGGCTGGAGTCCATTTACCGAAATTTAAATAATGGATGAGGTAGATTAGACTGGTTAGAAATTCCCAGAATACAGTGGGCATCTTTTAATAATGCAGTATTTATAAAGGTACATGCCATTTGCGGTTTGCCACTGCCAGTGATATGTTCTATGTGCAAGCAAACACCAAAGCTGCAGGCATTTAAAATAGAATCCTCCAAACTGAATTCTGTTGAGTTTACACACTCTAACCAATGCTGAGATGTCAGGAAAATGAATGAAATCAGTTTTAAAAATGACGAGTGGAAAATCTAAAGACATATCTGCAAGTTCTGTTTGTAATCCAAATGGAAATTAAGAGACTGTCAAGCACAGGGAGTCTCATTTATTGTTTGCAGATGCTACTCTCCCTCTGCTCCCTTAGCAATAAACTGGCATTTTGAAGAGTTCCTTCATCCAGAAAGCAAAATCTGCTCTAAATGACAAAGAATAGGTGGCTGCATTAACAAAGCTTGCTCAGTCTCAAGGGAAGGGATGGCCTAATATTACCATACTTTTAATTACTATTTGATGATCTGGATAATCTTTAAGCAAGGCACTGTGTTTGATTCATTTATAACTGTCCATTGGCTTTAACACTAACAAAATCTGTCCTATTGGTGCTTAAATTGAGGTGGTTCTTGTCAAAGCTGAGAGCACCAAAACCAACAAAACCTGAACATTATAGCTAATCGGTTTTTAAGTCCTGTGGTTAGTGAAACAACCAAAAAAACTCTTGTTAGTTCCCTGTAACTTAAAGTTACCTTTGGGGAGAGTCAGTAGGGGTTAAACTGAATTAAGAGCAGCTGAAGCAGGACAAAATTTCCTATGAATAAGTGAGTTTGAAAAATTTCATAAGTGCCCATATCAAAATATGCCAGAAATTCATAAGAATGTGAAACCTTTTCCTCTATTGTTCTTCTGTTGCAAGAAAGATTCACTTGTACACTCTGTACTCATCATGTGTTGAGATTTTTGGCTTCTCATCCACTCTCAGCCAAAAGCCTGAGCAAAAACTGCTCTGTAACCAAGAAATGATGTAGTCTTGTTCAGTACTGTATTGCTATCACTATGAAACAAAATTGAATGCTTTAAAATACATTTTTCTTGCCACAGGGGGTTTTTAGATCTGGTTTTGATGTTTGTACCATATCAAAGGTACAAAGCTGAATTCATTTTTTTTGCAAGTTTGAATACAAAGTGACAATTAGAAAAATTGCTTCTTAATTTTAAAGTCTTCTGGACTACTTTGTTATCACCAGTCAAAAGTGTCTGATGATTCCATCCTACAAAGTATCCCTGATTACTTGCTTTACTGTGAGTAGGCACCTGAGTGAGCCAATTGACTCTGGTGCTACTTATGTTAACTGTGGTGTAAGTGTTCCCAGCATCTTGTAGAATTCAGCCTGGATCAATCTCAGGCACAGCTACAGATTGGGCAAAGAAGAGATTCAGAGCAGCTCTGCGGAGAAGGACTTGGGGGTGCTGGTCTATGAGAAAATGAACATGAGCCGGCTTCAGTGTGCGCTCGCAGCCCAGAAAGCCAACCGTATCCTGGGCTGCATCAAAAGGAGTGTGACCAGCAGGTGGAAGGAGGTGATCCTGCCCCTCTACTCTGCTCTTGTGAGACCTCACCTGGAGTATTGTGTGCAGTTCTGGTGTCATCAACATAAAAATGACTTGGAACTGTTGGAACAAGTGCAGAGGAGGGCCACGAGGATGATCAGGGGACTGGAGCACCTCCTGTATGAAGACAGGCTGAGAAAGTTGGGGTTGTTCAGCCTGGAGAAGAGAAGGCTGCGTGGGGGGACCTAATAGCAGCCTTCCAGTATCTGAAGGGGGCCCATAGGGATGCTGGGGAGAGACTCTTCATCAGGGACTGTAGTGACAGGACAAGGGCTAATGGGTTAAAACTTAAACAGGGGAAGTTTAGATTGGATATAAGGAGGAAATTCTTTCCTGTTAGGGTGGTGAGACACTGGAATCGGTTGCCCAGGGAGGTTGTGAGTGCTCCATCCCTGGCAGTGTTCAAGGCCAGGTTGGATGAAGCCTTGGGTGAGATGGTTTAGTGTGAGGTGTCCCTGCCTATAGCAGGGGGTTTGGAACTAGATGATCTTAAGGTCCTTTCCAACCCTAACTATTCTGTGATTCTATAATCATAGAATCAACTAGGTTGGAAGAGACCTTTAAGAATCAAGTCCAACCATTACCCCAAGACGGCCAAGTCCACCACTAAACCGTGTCACTGAGGGCCACATCTACACAGTTTTTGAACAGTCCCAGGAACAGTGATTCCATCACTTCCCTGAGTCGCCTGTTCCAATGCCTGACAACTCTCTCTTTGAAGAAATTTTTCCTAATATCCAACCTGAACCTCCCCTGTCACAGCTTGAGGCCATTACCTCTTGTTGGGAGAAGAGAGCGACCCCCACCTCACTACAACCTCCTTTCGGGTAGTTGTAGAGAGCAGTAAGGACCCCCTTGAGCCTTCTCTTCTCCAGATTAAACAACCCCAGTTCCCTCAGCTGCTCCCCATAAGAGGTCCTTTCACCAGCTTTAGACCTTTTGCCAGTTTTGTTGCCCTTCTCTGGCCCCTCTCCAGCACCTCAATGTCTTTCCTGTAGTGGTGGGTCCAGAACTGAACACAGGATTCAAGCTGTGGCCTCACCAGTCTCCAGTACAGGGGATGATCACTGCCCTGCTCCTGCTGGCCACACTATTGCTGATACAGGTCACAATGGCATTAGCCTTCTTGGCTGCCTGGGCCTGAATATGTTACTTGAGAATGAACTAGCTCTGATAATTTTTTTCCTAATATGCACATTACTACTATGACATGTCATAGTTTTCGACATATCAGCTGCCCTGTCACTTATCATCCCAGACCTTTACAGCAGTCAGGGATCAGGCGAGTGATTCTGAAAAGCAACAGCTACAGTAAACTATTGGGGTGTTTTTCCCTTTGTGTTGTTGCCATGAATTTCAAGAATGAAGGCATGTGTGAGTTGCAAGGGAGCAGCTGCAATCTTATTTATACGTTATATGTAACAGAGAGCAAGACATATTTAAAATACTCAAACTGAGTTCTTTGAACAGACAGAATGCTCCTTGGGAAGGAGCATTTTTCAATGTTTTCCACAATAGATGGCTTGTGATTCAAAGAAAAGAAATGTCTTGTGAGGAAAGAGAAATCTATGGCATGTATTAGAAATAGAAAGAACTAGTATAATTTTGGAAATAGGATATGGTAGAAAGAAGATAAAATTAGCTGCCTCTGGGCAGATTATATATTTTTTAATGACTACTAAAAATTTGAGTTCAAGGAAAATATCTACAGTAATAAAAAGTTAACAAGGATAGTCACTCACATGGATTGGAGTGATTATTTGTTTTCTGACTTTTCCTGCTCCCAAGATCTCTTCATATATTTGCCTGTCTGTCAGATGGCTCCCCTTCTCTCCTTTTCTCACATCAGTGAGACCTAACATCCATCCAAGAAGCAGGACTGGAGAAAAGATTTAGGACACATCTGAGGGGTTCATCCAGGAGATAGGCTAGCTATGGCATAGGATCAAGGTTGATTGAAGGCGTAGGGCTGAAGACAGGCATACATATTCCATAGCCAAGGATTGGACTGAAATGGAACCTATGGGCAACAGTGCAGGTGGAGGCTCCCGGTGAGGCAAGTCGTGGTCATTGAGACCTATTAATGCCCTGTGGTGGTAGAAAGCAAGAGACTTTTTGGAAGAACCAGGGGAAATTTGCCATGGGAAGTCACAGATCCAAAGCACAGATAATTTATTACTCTCAGGAACTTTTTCTGAGTGTAATAAGGGCCATTTAAATAACGCTTTACTGTTGCAGTGGGCCTCAATCCCAATGACAGCCACAGTTTAGCAAGAGTCATATAACAGAGGCGCATCATTCGTTCTTTCTCAATTTGTACAGAAGTAGTTGATTTTCCCTCACAAGTCTTATATAAAACAAGAGAATGTCTCTTTGTGAGAGATTTATAAACATGTCCTTGAAGACTGAATGGAGAGGGCCATGTTCTGCTGAGGAGCTGTCAGATTTTCTAATCTTCACCACAGTCAACTATTGTCCTTCTTGTGTTGTTTCACCCTAATGTGACTCTATCATATTCTCTCCCCTAACACCTTGCAATTCATTATACCAGAATACATATTCAGCATTGAGAAAGCAATTTTATTGCATTCTTGCCTGAATCAAGCAGTACAAGGCTATTGACTTCAGAGAAATATTGAAGTGTTTTTTGTGCTTTGACCTTGCAGATTTTACTTAGTCATGTAATGAGGCTTTATTCCGTGAGAAACACTAGGGTTTTACTGACAACTGGGAGGGCTTTTTGCAAAACATGTGTGATTAAAGTACTAAAAATGATTTTAGATGTAAAAGCCAACAGAAACTTGTATTCACTCGGTCAAACCAATTTAATAAAACGTATTAAAATTAGCTCCTCTTCACAAGCCACAGAGCCTGCCAAATTGCATTTTGAAAGACAAATGAGCACACCTTTGCTGATAAGACCCTTTGTGCCTGTTTGAGATGAGCTTCTGCTAATTGTGTTTGACTTCTAGGTAGGAAGCTTGGAGAAGGAAAACTTTGTCACAGGGTGCCCAGTCCTGAAGCGTGTATCATTTCCCTGTGTGGAGTTGTGCTGAAATGCTGCAGTGCTACAACTGAATGGAAGGGGAGAAGGCAACAACTAAATTATGTACACACATCTTCAATAAATAGTGAACAATTCTTAAGTTATTCCTTGGTAGCTGAGGCAGGTCTCACACTTCAGGAAAGTAAAGAACTGTTGAAATTCTGAATTATTTCCGATGTTTTTTGTTTAGGAGCTTGTGGATAAATCTGTCACCAGCAGTGGAAGCACGGGAGGTAGGTGCTCTAAGCCCTGCCATGGGGTAAAACAAGGAGGAGGAGAAAAAGAGTCACTAACTCAGATCTAGATGGAATCTTGTGCACAGCAGACCCACAAAAGATTAGAAAGATCTTAAGTATTAATAGTAGTGTTTTTCTGCTCGTGATGCACTGACTTTTTAAAAGTAGTTGTTACTATATAAAAAATTAAAGCTTATTCCAATGACTCAGTTACTGATGGGAAGAAGAGGGTACTTCTGAAGGAAAAAAAAACAAACCCCAACATCATTGTTGTGAAATTCAAAACTGCTGAAAACCTATGACAGCTTATGAGATATGCCTAATAAAAATATGCAGCTATGACTGTAGTTGTCAGAAATTTGACTGTGCTAAATACCCATCAGCTACAAGCACTGGAAGCACATTTTGGTGAGTTTCTTTAAGGTCTCCACAGCTTTAACCCAAGAAACCTGGCAAGGCTAGCAGACTCTGTCTGATCTGTAGTTTCTTGGTTCTTGTGCTGGATGGCAGCCAGTGCATTAGTGCTGGACCCGTTCCTGCTTGTGCCTGGAATTACTCCCCGGGAGACAGCATGGCCCCCATCAGGCAGTGTTGCGGAGAGGCAAAGTACTTGAGTAAACTCAGGCCATCTGTTGGTTGCATCGGTTAGTTTCCCCCATTTGCCTATCAAGCCATAAGGTTTTTTAGTTTCCCTGCCCCCTCCCCCAAAAATGTGTTTTTGCTTTATCCAGTTCTAGTGATAGGGAAGTGGATTTCTTGCTACTTTTTCTTCTTTGCTTCTTGTGGTTGTGGGCATTTCATTGTAGTGGCTTTATTTAACAAATCACATTATCTCCTTTATATACGTGTTCCACTCTGGAAACAGTTAATGTCTCCCTTATCTTACCAGACATAACCTTTACTCATGATAGAAGAGTAACATGATTATATTTCTTTTCACCCTTCTTTCCCCCCATCTTTTCCACTCCTTTCACTTCTGTATTTCCCTTTTTTTTTTCTTTTGTCTTTTTATCTCTTTCCTTGTTTTTTGTCCTTTTCTTCTTCTTCACTGTCATATGAAATAGTAAATAAGGGACTAAACTCGTTACATTAGGATAACTTAAATGATTTACTTTGAACTTTTTTTTTGTTGTTCAGCATTCAAGGAAGAATTCAATCCAGCAGTAGCTATTTAATTTCAACCTCAGTAATTTCAAAGGATCTCCATTTTACTTTTCTCTCAGCATGATATGGGAATCAGATTCCTTGAGCATTTAGCAGCTGAACTATCCATCACTAGACACAGTCAGTTTTGAAGATGTATTAAATGATTTTTAGTGGCACCTACTACCTCTCAGACAAAAAGGTGAAGTATTTCTTTAATCCAAGACACCTTTCTGAAGCTCTGCAGTAAGAACAGAGGGCATCATGATGCCTGTCCTGTCAAGTCACTTTTCTGATTTTTGTTGCCATTTTGATTTATTTCCATTTTTCCCTCTTCTTGCAGATTTATCTGAAAAACAGAGATTTGTATACTGTGGAAGCCAACAACCCTCGTCAGCTTGTGGAACTTGCAGCCAGAGATATTGAAAAGCTTCTGAGTAACAGATCTAAAGCCTTGGTGGTGAGTACTAATGGACTGAGTTTTCTATTTAGCATTTTAAAAAATCATTATTTGTTATTGAAACATGAATTTATTGTTATTTTTGCTGCCTACACACTTACGGGCAATGTCAGCCTGATGTGTATAGGATATGGCATGTAGAAAGATGGCTTGTGACTTCATGGTAGAAAATGAACTCATTAGTTCATTGGCATAGGGCAGATGCTCATAACATTGATGGGCAGATTAGGAACCACGGCCAAGTAACAAATCAAGTTATAAATAGATTGGAAAATATTCCTCTAAGTGACGCACATTAATGTTTATGACTTGAAGATCACTGTACTCTACAGTCAGCAGTGATGTTAGGGAAACAAGAAGTAGAGCTTTTTTAAATGATGTAAAAATAATGGTATCTTTGAAGTCATGATTGTTCATTTTGGTACTATTCTATATAGTGTGTATGTACACTAACTATATCTGTTGATATTTGGTCTGTCTTATTCAGTCTTTCCTGATGGCATCAACTTATCCTTCTCCTTCAACAAATGTAACCATGTGTGAATCAGATTAATTTCCCTACCTATTCTATCTCTGACTTGCTAATTTAATCTGTTTTTCAATCATGTGTCAGATCAGCAGATTTAATCTTGAACTATTAGTGAGAAGACCATGCTGCATTGTAAGCTCACAATTCTTCATGCTTTAAATAAGAAGTAGCTATTTCTTAAAAGTGCTTTTGCCAGCAGTCCCTTTCTCTTCTATCCTGTAAGACACCAAACCTGGATAATTGCTTTTCATGATTCCTACTCACATCACTCTGACTCGTATAAGAGTTTAGAGTGCTTTCCAAAAGATGCTGAACAAATATGCACGGGGGATCTGGATGAATTCATAAACATGTTTTTACAGACTAGAACTACTAGACATAGGTTTAAAGGATGGAACAGCAAACTGTGATTCCCTGAGCAATTACGTATCCACATAGACTTGCAAATGAGTTTGGACATGTCATTTAAAGTTAAAGAGAGAAGAAAGAGGGATTAATTCACCTAACTGTAGATGTCTACTCAGCTGGTAGTCCTAAGCTCCTTTTTTGTTCAGTGGAATAAAACAGGCACTTCTCAGTCAGGATTGACCTGACATGCTCTGAATAAGGCTTTAAAATGGGATGAACTCCAGCCCAGAAGTACTCACTTCTCGCTTTCTCTTCCAGAGAAGCCTCAATATAAATGTCTATATTATAGATGTATACAATTGGAGATGAGTCCCACCCAAGCAGTCCTCTTATCAGTACAGTCGTGCAGCTGAAGAAGCAGTCTGAGAGTGAAACTGCTGCTTGCAAGCTGTCTTGAGGACTAGCCTTCTTGTAGGCAATGGGATTTTGTTTTGTCTGTTATCCCTGAATAGGTACCACAGGATGTAACCATTTTCCTGCCTTTTTATTCCTAAGAGGACTTCACTTTTTCAGTTCCCATAGCTTCCCTAACACGCAGTGTACATCAGGGTTATCTGGGCCAAAGCTTCTCTGCTTCACTCAAACGAGTGCAAAATGGGCATGATTTTTTGTTTGTTTTCCTGTTTTAACTCAATGGGCATCTGTTTATGTAACACTCTGTGGACTTGGTATTATTATTGCAAAATGTTATAAGTCATTTGCAGAGCTTTGTGAATGTACTGGTTTTCCCACTATTTTCACATCAAGCCATGTGATGTTTTTAAGTTCTCACAGCCAAACCTTATATTTTCTTGTGACTCAAGATTAATGTAAAGGTTTGTGTGTGTCTGTGGTGGCTTGATCTTAAAACTGCAAGAAAATTAAGAATCTCATGCTTTAGAAGAGATTCCAGAACAATTTTTCTGTCAGTGTGGAAGAAGAGTCCCTGCCTCACTTCAGGCAAGCCCACAGTCACTTCTTGAAAACAGTAATACAATTCAGTTCCCTGATGTAAAAGAAGATTCAGTTAGGTGAAGGATGTTCCATAAGTCCGGCTGCTCCTAATGGCTCAGATATTTATACTGGCTTTTCCATTTGTAGTTATCCTGGATTTGTATCAGAGCTTTCAGTGACTTCTGATTTTAAGCCTTCCTCTGGATTATTTTTATACACAGTAGACATTCACTTATTATGTCCTGCATCTGAACTGTTACTTACTTCTAGAAGAATTTCTTCACCTTCCATATGTATTTCTTTTTCTTCTGTTTTTTAAGGACTATCCTTATGCTGGCATTTTATAAACTTTATGTAGTGAAGCTGAATTATTTATCTAAAGTTTAAGTCTTCTTAAATCTGCTGGGTCACATTTTCTTTGAAATTAGGAGTGGAGTTGAATGGAACTGGTACTAATGATTACACAAAGGACTTTACTGTTGGGGCTAATATGACTCAAAGTGTTAATTAAAACCTGAATCCTGAAAAGAATATGATGCAAGAGGTTGATACATCCCCCAGTGATGCCACGAGGAAGGTGCCTGTGAATGACATCAACAGTGTCTTTGTTCAGAGGCATGCCATGATTTTCTGTAGGCTTGCTTCACAAACAATCTTTGGGCAAGGTTATGATAAGCAAATATTAGTGATGACTTTTCTAATAATAAGCTGTCTTCCCTTGAGCTGCAAGAGCACCTTTGAAGGAGAAATAACTCTTGCATTCCAAATTATTTGTGTTTTCAGGCAACTTTGTGCTAGAAAACTCTCTAGCTGTGACTTAACGGTAAAATTAATTAGTGGAAATGTGGAAAAGCTTTGTGGATTCGTTTCTAGTTCATATGAGAAAGGATTATAGCAAAAATCTGGACAAAGATGACTTATCCTGATCTAAGGAAAAAAATCTATTTTTCTTTTTGTCATGTGTATGAATTTATGTTTGGGAGAAGCTTAAAAATTGTGGTTGAAATAGGTACCTACCTGGGGAAGGAGAAAAGGGAAAGGCATAATCTGAAGTTTCCTAGATGGCTATTACTTGAAAATGTTAGCAAGAGGAGAAAAAATTAGGACGAAAAGAAAATGGAGAATTTTCTAGGAAAGCATAATGGAGGAAGACAGTGGTATGAGTAGTAAGGAGGAAGGCAGGCAACAAACAGCCTTATAGTTAAGGGTGTCAAAGACTGTCTTGCTGTACAGCCTATTGGTCAAATAGTAAACATTTCTTTAGTTGTTTCCTGTTGTTTACCATTACCTATATGCCTGGCCTAACCCTACGGAACACACATTATTTTGATATTATGGAATTTCTATATGCATATGTTACGCATGTTGTCTTTTGACTTGATGATCCTTATGGGTCCCTTCCAACTTGAGATATTCTATGATTCTATGGTATTATAGGCAAGTTAATATTCTGTCTCTGTGTATCTATCTTGTTAAAAGGTAGTGCACAGACTAGCTGTGCTACCATTCCAACCTGCATTTCCAAGTGTGTAAATGGAAAATGGGAGGAGATTTCATTGAAAATATATCTTGCAATACTACAGGCAAAACTCACAAAGATTCTTGGATATTTTTCACGTACACAATCTTTCCAAGGTTACCAACAAATAGTATGCCTAGAGCATTAAGCAGTCTTGCAGCTAAATTGTTCATCTTCACTAGAGTTATCCTCTATTTTAAACCCCCTACCCCATTCATCAGTGCAATAGCTTTCCGGGGCCATGTAGATCATGCTAATAGATCATAATCCTTCAGTTCAGATGGAAACTAAAGAATTAACCCACACATACTTTTCTTTATACAAAAGACAAGAATACTTGTATCTGGGGGTTACTAATATTATTTCATGAATATCATTAGAAATACTAAATAGAGTACCTAACCTTATAATATATTTATAAAATATGGTTTGAGGAGTTACAAATATTTTCTCACTGACTATATAAAAATAAATCCTTTTAAACATATTAATATGTGAGATGGATTCATAATTTATTACTTATGTAAAATACTGTATTAAGATTTGCACAGATCATAATTTTTGTTGACACACTATAAAATTTAAAATTGTAAATTCTGTTTCTAGAAAGGCATATTTTAAAATTCTGTGCTTTGCAGAGTGCTTTTCTGGGGTTTTGTTTTCTGTTCATGCATTGTGTTGTGAGGTAAATGAAGTATGACATCTGAAAGTAATATTTGATCCAGTGCTGCCCAACAAATCTAAGGTGCAGCTTCACTCTTGTGTGATCTCAGGGGTGCAGCCCTTGACTTTCCTCTGCCCATATGAGCAGCCCATTATTCATCAGTTATAGGGGAGCATCCTGAATCTTCTATGCCAGGAAAATCTGCAGTTTTAACTTCTTGCTAATTATTGCTGGTACATTTGAACTGAAGACAGTAAGCAAGTGTGGATCTCTTAGGTAACAGGGAATTAAAGTTAAGAGAAAAAATGATGAATAAACACCTACTAACAGTCTTTGCAAACACAGCGAGCAGAAAATGTTGGAAACAGGATCAAAACATTGTATTTCTTGTTCAGATAAGATTCCTTTTTGCAGTTGTGACTTACTTTAACTGTTGGCAACATGTTTGTGTAATACTTTGAGATGAATCCTACTTGTCCTCATTCGAAATTAAGACGTATGCATATTCTTCTGCAAATCTTCTTTTCCACTGTGAACTAACTCTTTCTGGAAAGCCTCAGTGTCAGTATCTTGTTGTCAACATTATGGTGTACGCTTACAGTACATTTATTAATAAACTCTTCTTCCATTACTGCCCCTATTCTAATGCAACAGAATAAACATTCGTGTAAAGCAAAGTCTACTAAACTACATTTCACTAGAGAATGAGAGACATTCATATTTGCACTGACAAATTTCTGCTTAATATTGTTTTATTTTGCTGTGGGGTTATTTGTTTTCTCTTTTATCTATTAAACTCTTACGTTAAGGCCATCCAATGAAAGGTACTAGTCAATAACCTTGTCTTCTCGGACTGCATGTAGACAAAGATGAGCTTCATACGGATTTGCACCTTTTTGTCTAGATTTCTTCAGCCTTCTCAGCCAAAGGCGTCATATCTTCAGTCCGGTCTTTATGCCTTGGTTTCTTCTGAAAACTGAGGAAACTGAGTTTCCATGGAAACTGAGGCACAGACTGTGTTCTAGGAGACAGGTTCCCTCTACGTACTGTTGGGTAATGTCCAATATGCACAACTGTGTCTGTGACTGTGGAGCTTAGAATGTTTATCTGCTGGTTTAGATGCAATTTCAACACAGCTGTGCAAGTGTGTCCAGATCTCTTATTATTTCCCTGCTCGCCTTCACTGTCTCACAATATAACTAGGAAGATTAAATAAACGTGGTATAATGTATTTTGAGACTCCTGGCCCCAGACGCTGTAAACTTTAAATAAGGTTGGGAACTTTTCTGCAGCCTGAAAGACCTACAAAACTAAAATAAATTTTGTAAGTGTGCTTCATACTCTTTCTTTTTGGAAGTGATCCAGAACTCTAACTTGAATTTTGTTTGGATATCTAAAAGTAAGGAACATCCTCAAATACAGTCTGGGACACACACCTTCTGGTCTGTTAATCATAAATTGCTTATACCAGTATGGTAGTCTAAACCTTAGAGCTAATCGCTTTGTGAGGATTTGGGCCAGGTCTGTGAGCAGAAAATATCTGTGTATACATATGGATAAGCATCTAGATCCAGATACACTAGCACACTTGTGCTGAAATTGCATCTAAACTATGTTCCAGTGTGTAGACTGGAAGTATGTATTTTTCCAGTTAACTTCTAATCTAAAAACTAAATAGACAAAACATCTGACCAGGGAGAAGTATGTGCAACTCAGTTCTTTTCCTTCCCATTTAAATCCTCTGATCATAGGGCTAAAGTCCTCCAATCCATACTATAATCTGTGCAAAAGTCATAGAATCATAGAATAGTTAGGGTTGGAAAGGACCTTAAAATCATCTAGTTTCAACCGCCCTGCCATGGGCAGGGACTCCTTCCACCAAACCATGTCATCCAGGGCTCTGTCCAAACTGCCCTTGAACACCGCCAGGGATGGAGCATTCACAGCTTCCTTGGGCAACCCATTCCAGTGCCTCACCACCCTTACAGTAAAGAATTTCCTCCTCATATCTAATCTAAACTTCCCCTGTTTAAGTTTTAATCCATTACCCATTGTCCTGTCACTGCAGTCCCCGATGAAGAGTCCCTCCCCAGCACCCCTATAGCCCCCTTCAGATACTGGAAGGCTGCTATTAGGTCCCCCCACGCAGCCTTCTCTTCTCCAGGCTGAACAGCCCCAACTTCCTCAGCCTGTCTTCATATGGGAGGTGCTCCAGTCCCCTGATCATCCTCGTGGCCCTCCTCTGCACTTGTTCCAACAGTTCCATGTCCTTTTATGTTGAGGACACCAGAACTGCACACAATACTGCAGGTGAAGTCTTACGAGAGCAGAGTAGAGGGGCAGGATCACCTCCTTCGACCTGCTGGTCACACTTCTTTTGATGCAGCCCAGGATACGGTTGGCTTTCTGGGCTGCGAGCGCACACTGCCGGCTCATGTTAAGCTTCTCATCAACCAACACCCCAAAGTCCTTCTCCGCAGGGCTGCTCTGAATCTCTTCTCTGTCCAGCCTGTAGCTGTGCCTGGGGATGCTCTGACCCAGGTGTAGGACCTTGCACTTCGCATGGTTAAACTTCATGGGACTGGCATCAGCCCACCTCACAAGCGTGTCAGGGTCCCTCTGGATGGCATTCCTTCCCTCCAGCATATCAACCGACCCAACACAGCTTGGTGTTATCGGCAAACTTGTTGAGGGAGCACTCAATCCCACTGTCCATGTCAGCGACGAAGATGTTAAACAAGACCGGTCCCAACACCGATCCCTGAGGGACACCACTCGTTACTGGTCTCCAGCCGGACATCGAGCCATTGACCACAACTCTTTGTGTGCGGCCATCCAGCCAGTTCTTTATCCACCGAGTGGTCCACCTATCAAATTGATGTCTCTCCAACTTAGAGACAAGCATGTCGTGTGGGACAACATCGAACGTTTTCCACAAGTCCAGGTAGATGACGTCAACTGCTCTACCCCTGTCCATCAGTTCTGTAGCCCCATCATAGAAGGCCACCAAATTGGTCAGGCAGGATTTCCCCTTAGTGAAGCCATGCTGGCTGTCACCAAGCACCTTGTTGTTTTACATGTGCCTTAGCATGCCTTCCGGGAGAATGTGCTCCAAGGTTTTGCCAGGCACAGAGGTGAGACTGACTGGTCTGTAATTCCCCGGGTCATCCATTTTCTCCTTCTTGAAAATGGGGGTTATATTTCCCTTTTTCCAGTCGTTGGGCACTTCACCTGACTGCCATGATTTTTCAAATATGATGGCCAGTGACTTAGCAACTTCATTCACCAGCTCCTTCAGGACCCTCAGATGGATTTCTTCAGGTCCCACGGACTTGTGGACATTCAGGTTATCAAGATGGTCTCGAACCAGATCCTCTCCTACGGTGGGCCCAAGGTCTTCATTCTCACAGTCCCTGTGTCTGCCTTCCAAGACTTAGGTGGTGTGGTCAGAGCCTTTGCCAGTGAAGACTGAGGCAAAGAAGTCATTCAGAACCTCAGCCTTCTCCAAATCCTGTGTAGCCAGTTCTCCCAAGAGTTTCCAGAGAGGGCCCATGTTTTCCCTAGTCTGTCTTTTATTTGCAATGTACCTATAGAATCCCTTCCTGTTATCTTTCACATACCTAGCCAAGTTTAATTCTAACTGGGCCTTAGCTTTCCTAACGTGGTTCCTAGCTTCCCAGACACCATCCCTGTATTCTTCCCAGGCCGCCTGTCCTTGCTTCCACCAGTCACATAGTAACAGTTGCCCTCCACCTTCATTATCATCCCTTCAAATATATTAAATCAATTTATTCTCATTCTCAGGCTGTGACAGCCAAAGTCCTTGTCTGAAAATTAGGCCATTCTCCAGAGATTTAATTTAGATCCTCTTTAAGTTGAGGGCAATCTGTGACTCTGACTTTCCTTGTTATTTTAATGATGACATGGTAAACTCTGTGATTTTGTCATTAGAAGCCACTGATGAGCTAGGCCTTGAGTTGATGGAGTCACCTGATGTTTCCTATTACTTTCTTATGCACAGCTGTGATATCTCACAGAATAAAGAGAGAAAGGGAGAGGTCTCATTTTAATACTGAGTTGTGGTGGTGTCAGAAGGTTGATCAAGGTAAAATGGCTTTCCCTTCTTCTCTTTCCTACCAGTGGACTTTCTGTGCTGGGTTGTTCACCAATATAGTTTTAGGTCTGTCTTCTAAGAAGTCTACAAGGATGGGGAAGAGCAAATTAGCTTGAGTAAATTACTGATCAAACAGATGAACTGAAATTTTGTCTGTGGATGTTTCTGTACCATGTAAGTAGGTTATATGGTATTTTTCACTTTAACGTATTATTTTTACCCTTGAAATTGTTAGGCTGTGGCTGCTTCTTCTCTTTAACATTTCAAAGTATTTTATTCTTTTATTTTAACTTGTCACTTAAAACTGGAGGTGGTTTTTCGCTGTAGGAAAAGATATTTAGTGAAAAGATCACATAAAGTGTGTACCAGCATCACAAACCAAACAGCTTTGGTTGTGCCAAAAAATACTAGAAAAAATACTGATGTTTTAGAAAAATTACAAATAAAATGAACTTTTATCTGTAATATCATACATACCGTATGTTTTTACATGACATTGGTTCTTTAAGTCTTTCCCATTATTTATTTGGTAGAATTTTACAGACTTAGGGTACTAGGGCTATTTATATGTTTACTTTTTATATCCCCATCAGTTCTGCACATACTAAGTAACTCATCGGGGTGGAAAATTCCTAAATTTTATTAGTGGATGCTTTCTGTGAGTGTTTGGAATAGACACTGTCAGCTACTTTCAGCAGCATTAGATTTAGATTTCAATCCACGACTAGAGCTGGTCCAAATAGCAGAAATAGCTACTTTGGATATGGCAGAAACTTTGTAGGTGAGTTTAAGATTGATACTGCACTGCTTTTAAAACTACCTTCACTGGATATTTGCACACTAGCACTTTTTAGACTATAATACTGAGCCCATTAGCCAGTATGAACTTTCCTTGAATCTCCAGATGCAAATGTAGCCTATTTTTAAAGTCAGTTGTAGCTGCTGAAGCAAGTGCGTTTTGGAACAACAGCTAGCAAGATGTGACACTTGTGAAGACAAACATTTGTCAACTTGGCCATTTCAGAGGTTTGAATCTGGTTTTATTTGTCTTTCCTAGAGACTTATTTTATTAACTGAAAGCCAAAGGTTGTATAGATGCAACATTATGCATCAGAAGATGGAGTCACAAAACTCACATACCTTGCAAGGCATCATAGAAATCTGGAAAAATAAATTGGAGTGCTTGCAATGAAAGTTCCTACAAATATTGCCTGTTTCCATACTTTCACAGTTTCCTTGATTTGCCTTCTGCAGATGTCATATTAGTGTTGACAGATAGAGAGAAGTTCATCCTTCCCACTTACCATATCCTTATAGGTAGCCATGTGTTATCATTTTGATTTTTGTGAACCTGAACTGTATGTAGTGCTGAAACAGCATTTAATATGCTAGCTTAGAGAGACACCTGCTGAATCTCTGTCCTGCTAGCACAGCCAATTGCAGTTAGAGCTTGTAAGCGTGCCTGGGATGATGAACACTAAAAAGAGCTTGTGGCAAATAACATTATTGGATGATCAGTTTCACAATTTAACTATTTTATCTCCTTACATGGTAGATTGTCACTGATAGCTTTCTTGCGTTCCCATTTGATATGGAGAAAAACAAGCAGTGATAGCTGCAGCAGTTCTTTCCCATTCAGTCCCCTGTATATACTCATTTGAGCAAAATCCCTTACAAAATAAACCACCATGGCTAATTTCCCAAAGGTTGTGTTGTTGTTTTTTAAGCTCTCTGGGGGAATTCTGCATGTGTTTGTTACAAGCAGGTTTCTTTGTCTAGGTTTATGGATACTGAAATCTCCTTTGTGAATTATGTTCTTCATGTGCAAAGCCTCATTAAAGCATTACTCTAAGCTGGGGGGGGCGGGGGTGATGTACCAGCTGTGAAAAGTGAAATCTTGTTCTAGATAACACTTTTGGTTTCTTTTGGTTATAAAGTTACTTTCTTTTCAGCTTCAGAAGCTCAGATTTAAAAAGAAAACAATGCAACCCAAACTGCTTTTCTTGGATTCATCCCAGTTTCTGTCTCCAGGGTTTTGCTACCCTTCTTAGCTAAGGCTTACCCCTAGGCAGCTTCTTCTCCTGCAGATATTTTTGTATCTGTTTTTGCCTGATAGGCAGAGCGAACTATTTTCTTACTTATTTCTTGGCCTGATGACTTCAGATCATCTGCCCAAAGAGCACATTGATGAATTTATAGCTTTAAGACTCTTTACCACTGTGGCTAGTCAGAAATTGTGTAGAAGAATGGTCTTTCAGTGATAAAAAATATGACCTTTTCAAAATCACAATATTTTGTCCTAGGAGTTGAATTTGCTTCAATTTATTTATTTAATGGAAGTTTGCCTGTCTAAACAGACTGAAGAAAAATATAGGAGTTCTTGAGGATTGCTGATGTTGGCTTCTATACGCTACTGCTGTTTGGCCAACCCTCCCAAGACTCCCGACCTTTCCTTCAGCTCCTAAGTTTACTTTTTCAACACAACAAAATTATACTTTAAAACTTTTAAATCCTCTGTGAAATGAAGACTCCACTTGTTTGCTGAAAGCTCTATCAAATATTACTGAGAAGAACCAAATATAAGTCGTGATCTCAATGGTCCAAACTTTCACACACCAGTTATACACAAACTGTTATATAGTAGCTGTGCATTAATTTTGGGACTCTTTCCTGCATATTATTTTGTATTTCAGTACCTTTTTTTTAGGAGCATTGATACCTGACTGTATGCATGATACCAGTATTTGTTTCAGTGGAATGCTTTGTACCCTTTGTTTCTCTTTTTCCTCATTCCCAATATTCAAAGTTCAAATTTGACGGTGTTGCTACAGCATCACAGTAACTCATCTTAAATTGTTCACCCTTTTCACCTTATAAATACTTTTTAGGCTGCCTGTGTCCAAGACACAGTTACTGTTTTCTATAAATACTATGAAATCTCTAAATTCCTGGTCCTTTTTCTAATGATAAAACATCTGATTATGACAATTCTTTTGAATTACATTTCCTGTAAGAATTTTAGAGAGTTTTAGTAAGTTCTCAAAAATTTGAATTGTAATTTAGTTCAAATTGCATTTTAGAAGGCAGAATTAAAGCACAAGTGCAGTGAAATACAGATAATAATATAGAACCATTCCTAATTGTCAAGGACTTTTGGGTCTCCAAGCTTAACATTTCACTGCTTTGTGCTTATTCAATGTTCACTTTCATAAGTGGTGTGTGATGCTGGAAATAGAGCTTTTGGGGCAAGGCAGAGATTTTATGAGGGAACTACCATGTCTTGGGTGCCTACATCATGTTCCGTGTCCTCTTTTAGAACATGACTGGGGATAGTATAGGATAGGGTAGGATGGAGTAGGATATGTTAGTATAGGATAGAACATTCATCTTTCAGCACATGATTTCCCTCTTCTCTGACTTCAGACATAATTCTTTGGCAGGCCTAAGATCAGAAGATCATGACAGAGTGTGCGGGTGTTGCAATTATGTGTGTAGTGGTAGGTATTCAGATAAGCAATTCTTAACAAGAAAAATCAACAGTAAATCATTAGCAGCCAGACAAAATATAGTAAATAAAAAAATAAATAAGTTCAGATTAAATAAATGTTATCCAAATCCAAAAGGTTTTAATTATTTTTGGTGAATGTTTTACATTGGAAGATAAATGTAGTTAAATCTTTTCTTCCCTAATGAGAAATTGAAATACTTTGCTATAGTGAAACTGTTCATTTTTTCCACGTGTTTGTTCTACCTTTTTTTCTGCCACATTTTTTGTAAGATTAAGCTAAAGGCAATAATTGTTACTGTGAAGCCAGAAGATTGAATTTAAAGATGCCAGTTTTGACTGAAGAAATACATACACACATCAGACTAACTTTCAACTTCAGTAGAACTCCTGCTGCAATAAGGACCTATTAAATTGCAGAATAGACATCAGAATCTCATTTTAAACCCCTTTTAGAGTAGTGTTCTATGATCAAGTAAAAGACAAAACCCTACATTTGGGTTGGTTGCTGGTCATGTATTTTTATAAATTAAAATTCAACAATGAGTAGCTGAATGCTCTTTTATTTCCATCAGTCTTCCTAATGTTTTTCCCCTTTCTGGAAAGGATTCTGTATAGGTAGCCATTTACTGCATGGCCATATTGCTTATTATATAGCTGCAGTATCCTTAGATGCACTGTAGCACTGGATAACAGTATGGGTTCAGTCGTGTAACAAATTGTTTCCTGGAATAGTTGAGTTTTTCCTCCAGCATTTTGGTAGCTCAGTTTGAGACAGTATTTCAGGCATGCAGCTAATTGGGACCCTCGGGAAAGAACGCAGGTAAATCTGCGGTTCTTCCAAGTAAGCTTTAAAGGAATCAGATCAGCAGGGTTTGAGTCCTTGGAAACAGCTTGCTGCAGAGCTAGTTAAGAAGAAATACTGAATTTCTGTCTTCATGAATGTATGAAGCAGATTCAGGTGGTGTGTTCACCTGGCAGTTTTCTTTCATAAGTTTTTCTCCCTTGCCAGTTTAAGGTGTCCACCTGCCACCTATATCACATCTTTCGGGCTTTCCAGTGGAATTTCCATATTCAAACATGCCTTAAGAGAGATCCTGTCAGCTTTCTTTGCAACACTGACTTTGATGTACTTGTTAGTACAAAAGGCAAAATTCCCCAGGAGCCCAGCAATTTCCTTGTGCCATAAGTCTCTGTGGAAAAGTTTAGAAAGCAGGATATGCTGAAGGAAAGCAGCGCGATAAACTGTTCTGTGCTGTTTCCTGAAGGTCTAAATTGCAATTTCTAACTTTCTGTGATCCAGCTGTAAAATTACTGATAAACAAATGTAAGCTTCACCTTGCAAAAAAGATCTATTAATCAGTAGAGGCTAAGGTACTTCACATGTTTTTATGTTAATTCTTTTGCTTGAATAAAAAGATTCCTTTTGATGGGGAAGCTTCAAGAAACAAGTGAATGACACATTTTATGATGTGTCAATGTGACGAAGATATGGTTTCTTCAAAGTCCAAGGTCAGTCCAGGAACATTTTTCATTCCCTTTTATGCAGCTGCTTAGCAGATAGAAATTGATGCTCTTCAAATAAAGTCCTAAAGGGCTCACATTTGTTATGTGTTTGGATTTGATTTATGAACTCAAGTGGAGGTGGAAGTGGTCCTCAGTGGTCTGTCTACAAACATGTTTACATGTTTGTTCCCGGTGTTCAGAGGGAAGTGGATTTTTGATGACCTAGCTCCAAACACTGAAGTCTCCAAAATATGCCTGATTTTAACACGAGGACCTGACTGTCCTGGTGGAATTGGAAACACGTAGTCATCTAGGTCCATACTGCACCTGTGGCATACAGACATGAGATAAGCACAGCTGAAACACAGATACATATGTGCTAAGACCAGGATGTCTTACACAGATGCAACTGAAATCCTCTCTGTAGCCATTTGGGTAAATGTTGCAAGATGACACCTTAAGTTCTTCAGGATCAGACTGAAATCTTCTACTTAGGACTGCACTACAGAGATGCTGTGGTTGAGGTTTTTCTTCTTTTTGTGTGTTTGATTTAGCTTTTTTTTTTTTTTTTTTTTTGTAGATTTTAATTTCCAATATGTTTGGAAGAAGATTCTGCAACTCAAATGGCTGCCTAGGAAATTAGGGATTTGAGATCAAATTTATCTTCAATCAAAGAAAGTTTATGTTTATCTCCCACCCTCCAAAAGAGTGTTCTGATCACTTAATTACAAGCTAGACTGAAGTACACTAATTCTTTGTTGGTTATTCCTCCATCATATCAGTGCTGAGTCATTGTGTGAGGAACAAAGGATTCACAGAACCAGGAGGGAGGATGATACAGAAGGGCTTGCATTTGAGTTTTTATAGTATTTAGCTAGATGAGAATAAACTCTTTTCCCATTGTATTTTTCTCAATTTAAACATCGTAATTTTCTTTATATTGCAAGACATCTCAAAAATGTATGGCAGTCAGAATGTGTGCTAGGCACTGCACCTCTGAATTAAGCACTGTGAATGAGTATTTATAGCATAAGTAGATGCTCTTGCACTTCCTCTAATGCCCAAAAGTCGGCCATAGGGGAAGCCTTTGCTCTGTTTCTCTGAATCTTTGATACCAGCAAAGTTAATGAATAAGGTTTTTTCTAATTAGTGGAGTTTTTTTTCTACATTCTCCTTAGTCTTGTTCTAGGCTTTTAATTTTTACTTTTTAAAAAATATTATTTCATTTTTTGGCCTTCATAAATTACATTTTTGGCACCATTCAGGCTTTATTTACAGAATTGCGCTAATATTTTCCAGAGACAAAACCAGTTGGTTTGTTCTTCCAGGTTGATGGACATGATATTTGTCAAACAAAATCAGTTGAAGGTATAGAGCACCAGTTCCCAAGGGAGGGGATGAATCCACAAATATATATCAACAGTTTGTATTGAATTGTGACTGCCAGAGAAATTCACTTTTATTTAATATTAACTTTCAAAATAGTTAAAAACCATCAATATGGCTTTGGAAGTAGTCCACAAATAGAAATTGTTTAGAAGCCACTGTTATAGAGGGGTACAGAATATAACACATTCAGAGTGCAGTGATATCTAGTTTAGCTATGAAAAAATACAATTTTTGTATAACAGTAGTTTACTGGACTGTGCCTCCCACAGTAAAAAACCAGTTTGAATTCTTAGTGGGCTTTGGGGTGTGCTGGTTGGTTTGTTTGCTTTTTATTTGGTTTAGTTTGTTTTTTTCTTACTCATTCCTTGCAAGCTGAAAGAACTACATTGTGTGAGCTCTTAACACCTTCCCTAAGTTTAGTTAACAGTGACATCATGAACCTATTTCAAGTTTTTCATCTTTTAATAGCAACAGAAGTTCTGTCAGTCTTAAGGTTCGAGACACTCTGGGACAAAGATTGGCTTTTTTATATAGAATTATTTGGGGATTTAATGTATTTTCAGTTCACTATTTCTTATTAAAACTTCAGTCACCCACCACTTGATTGTAATTAAAACTGCCTTGAGGCAATAAATTTTGTTCTATGAAAATATGACAGGTATAATTATGGAAAATCTAATTGTTCGTATATTGCTGCTTTTCATGTGGTGTTAAAATAAGTGATGAAGTAAAAAAAAAAAAGAGATTAAGATTTCTTTTTTCCTTTTAAATAGAACAAAACAGAACAACAAAGTTTGTCCTTTTTCTTGAACCTAGGTCTGTAATGCACTCTCCTGACTCCATGAATCCTGTAATTGTCTCCAGACCAAAGACAGGAAGGTTTTTGAATTGCACCCTATTGAATTAGTACAGGGAAAATGTTCATTTGTGATGGTGGACTTAGGCAGGCAACAAGAAGAAAAATGAATGGAGGTGGGTTCCATCCTAGAGCAACATGGTCAGTACAGTATTCAGTGGGACACGTGAGGATGGGACATTTCCTCCATTAGCATCTTGATTACATCTAGCTCTGACATTACTAAAAAAAATATGTATTTCTCTATATGTTGCTAAAAACCTTGAAACTCATTGGTGGTTATGTTTCAAGACTATTTCCTCAAATGTTTCTGTGGTGTCACCTGTTACAGATCTCAGCATGTTGCACCTTAATTAAGAAGGGTTTTTAATCCCCCCACCAAGAAGCTAGCAGGGAACACTTGCAAAAACCAAAAGGTCACAAAGATGCTTTAGTTCTTGCCCTCCTGTACAGAAAAACCTTACAAAAGCGTACGGTTTCAGTTTTTTTGCTTGCATGCTGGCTATAGCTGGGTTTTTCTCCTTTGCTTTTTATGTTGTTTCCAAGTTGGTTTGTGTTACAGCAGCAGTGACTCACTGATGCTCAGCCCAGTGTAAGGTATTAAACAGACAGCTTCTGCTGCTGTATTCAGTGGCTATTCCCTAAGTACCTTGTCTGAGTCAGAGCAGAGTGGAGCAGTGATTTTGTTTTTGCTGGATGTGTTTGGGCTGATAGTGCAGGGGTGGGCAGTGGCAATGCTCCTGTCGCTGAGCAGGCAGTGAGCCATCCCCTTGACGTTTGCTCTGGGTTTTCTTCTTGTTTTTTCCCTCTATTGTACTTTTTTCAAGGGTTTACATGTATTCTGGAGTTGTCAGGGTGTGTTTATGTTTAACCAGGTCTTTAAAAAAATGAATGTGAATGAACAGTAAATGCCAGTGGAGCATGCTTACCTGTTCCCAAGGTGATAAAAGCAGATTGAGCCGAAATCCTAGGGGTGAGTATTTCCAGGTAGGTTTCAAACAGAATCAACCTTTAGTGACACAGAAGATCCTGACGTGTGTAAACCTCACAGTCCCACCAGGCACTTCCTTAGCGTTTCCAAACCGTGTTCTCTTCTACAGCATTAATGACATGCCAGACTTCACACTGTTTCATCTGAGGAGGCCATCTCTCCTGGCCCCCCAGCTATCCTTTTTTTAGCTTTTTTTCCCTCAAATCTGCTATGCATTGTAATAGCTATATGCCAGGAGAAGTAACAACTGAAGAGTGCCTTAAGGACATTCCTTTAATGAGCAATGGAGGGGACTGGAAGTCAAAGAACTAGTCCATGGCATTTTGCAACTCTAGGGAGAGTATTTCATCTCATGACACATTTCATGGGCTTCAACTCCCTGTAAAAAGATGGTAGCATATTTAAATGTGGTCCTGCCTTCTTATGTGTACTAAAATGTCTGTACTAAAACATTCTGTATAAATGTGTGTGTGTAATGAAAATACATTGTAGTAACTTCAAATTTTTGGCTATAATCTGAAAATGTTTTCATTAGGAATATATTTCTATTTTTTTCTCCACAAGTAGACATCCCATGGTGTAATTTTACCCTCACGTATTGTTTCCCATGCTTTCAGATTTTTCTATGTATTATTTTCTCTGTGCCCTGTGTTTTAAAATCTCAACTCTTAATATTCAATATACATCTTATTTTCAGATTATAATTTTGTAAATCCAGTGCTTGATACTGGTCTTTGCATTTACTAAGAATATGCTAAAGAGGTGACTACAGAGGATGAAAATGAGGAAAAATTAATGTTGCAATGTACAAACTGTGAGGTAGCATAACTATAGTCATATGCAATTGTAGTTGGGAGAATGGAGCATGGGTTCTGCTATAAGGTGCTTTAATTTTCTGATTTCATGGTTTTAACCTTTCAGTGAATCATGCTATGCTTTTAAGTTTTCTAATATTTCGTAAAAGGGAAATCTGTGTATGCAATAAATTCACATAAGATACATATTTGCATAGATAATCATTGCTGTATTGTAGGCAAAACTTATAGCTTCAGGCTTGTTCCGGATTTTGTGCAGAATTAAGCATGGGTTTAATATTAAGCATGTAATAGTTTAATGATGTATTTTTTCTTGAATCAAGAAGTCTATATTATGACTTGAAATAAAAAATATGTAAAATATTGTAATAGTGAATATAATAATAAACAATATGGAATCATTAATAGAATTATATTCAAGTGGAACAGAGAAACAATACCTCATCTGCTTTGAACATCTACTAATTTCCCACTGAAGTTAAATGGGCACAGTATTTCTAACTGTGTATGTCTGCCTGCAACTTGTGTATCTCCTACTTCAGAGTACTTTGTGCATATTCACCTTGTTTAGCTACAGTTAGGTTAAGCTACTGCACATTTCATATAGAAGACCCTGTTGGTCTTAGTGTTAAGGATTTGGTATTTTCCAGTGCAGTGATTTTGAAAGCAAGTGGGCATGTTTTGTATATAACTATTAGTGCTAAATTCTAAGTTAGTGTTATTCAAAATTGCCCCTCCTATTATTACAAAATTCCAGTCTCAGGATACTGGTGGAATAGGGGTATGACACATTGTCCTTGCTGCAGTCAGGCTTTCTACGAGTTTATATGGAATAGAACTAGTGCTGCTTCAGTCTTGTCAGATTGGACCTAAACTGAGCTAGTGGCTCAGAATTGAGTATGCACACACATATATATAAATATATATCTATATATGTTTGTGTGTGTGTATATATATGTATACACACACACATACTTACCCATGTCACAACACAATGCTTGTGCTGTGCTTGTATTTTCTTCTTTTCTGTTTTTTTTTTTTTCCCTCTTATTTTTTCTTGGTATTTCATTGTACTCTGGATAGTCTCACTAATTATTAGTAAATTCTTGGTTATGCTGTTTAAACAAAATACTTCTGTTAAGATATCTTCATTGTGGTCTCAGCTGCAACCACAGCTGTGTCAGCTATTGGCCATGGATTAGAATTGGTAGGAAGGACATGAAGTGGCAGAGATGTGGGAACAAGATCTGCTTTTGCAGGATGCTTGACTACATGCTTTGATTTATTATTTAGCTGTGAGCTGTGTTCTGTTCAGCAGGGGAGCTTTTCTTCCTGCAGTGCCATTGAGATCTGTGTGTCAAGTTACCCTTGTGTAGCGACTTGGACATTGTTCTTACTCCAACGCTACTACTGCGTGCTTTCAACAGAATGTATTTTCACAGTGGTTTCAATGCCTAGAAAAAGACTATTTTACACTTGTTTCTATACTGTCTGATATCAGCATGTCTACACAAACATTATACCGCTAATTGTTTCTTCACTGACAACCATTTGTCAGCTTGGAAACTAAAGAATTCCATTATATAGAATTAAATGAATGGTAAGAAATAGCTGCATAATTAGAAGCTCTCTTACCACATCAGAATAAAATCCTATCTTTTCAAATTGCATCGAATCTCAGCAAAGGTTTCTGGTATCTTTTTGGTGTTTTTGGGCAACGATCAGCCAAGTGAATGGGGAAGGTGATAAATGTTGATGTGACCAAGTTTTCATTTGGTTCTTGTAAGGAGGGTGTTTGGATGGAGCGATGTTTTATATCACCATGTATTAGAATGGTTTCTGCATCTAGGAAAGCCTCCTATGTTATGAATTGAAAACTTTAATAATAATCTCGCTAACTTTGTAAGTCACTTAATATAAAGGAAAATACTGCTGTCTAAAAAAGCTGGGCATAGAAATACAAAGTGTAAAAAGTACTGAAGTTAAACTTTTTTGATCTGCAGTCAGAACTGTTGCAATATTTACTCTTTATAATATTGGAATAGAAGTCTAGACTCTGATATTTTTTCCAATCTGCAGTTTTTAATGGCCACTAAAAATGAGCACTACAGTAAAAGCCACTGGGAAACATTTGTGATCAGCAAATAAAATCCATAGGCAAAGGGCTTGGCAATTGCTTAGAAATTGCCTGTAGCTGCTTTCTCAGCCCCAACAGCAGTGCTGTGAGGGAGTATTTCACAGCAGCTCACAGCATATTAAAGGTAGGAGACTCAGGTAACCTGAGAAAGATTACAGATGCTTTTTCACAGGTTTTCTAAATGAAGACTGATATGCCAACTGTGTCAGTACTTGTGCTCCCTCTGAACCATTGCTGTGTCATAGAGTCTAAGTGAACTGGGTGTCATATATATATTGTCTCTGCAACACATTTTAGAGCTGCATCCAAGAAGATATAAATTCCTGACACAAGATATCCCATTAACAGGTTCATTTTTACAGCATTCCCAATGAGCGATCTTTGAGAACACTTTGATTGTACTATCTCTTAAATGCTTGAGTAGCAAATGAAAAAAAAAAAAAACCCATGCTGTGTCATTTATTTTGCTTAAATTAAGCTTTATAAGAGAAAGCTAATTTAATTGTCTATTCTAAGCTACAGCTGTAGGCTTCCACTGGAAAAATAGGCACTACCGGAGTAGAGTGGAGGATTCATTTCACTCTCAGTACCTTCAGTGCTGTTTCCTCTTCTGCAGCAGAGAAGAACATATTATCCTTTAAAATTTCTTTACACTTTAGCTCCTTGTTGCTCATCTACCTTGGGGATTGTTACTTGTTTAATGCTTGCAACCTTTTCTGCACCACTTTCAAGCCCTTATTCTCTTTGAAAAACACAAGCCCCAGTGTTCAAGAATAACTAATAATTCTTTCATGTATTTGACAGATTTTCCAAACTGATAAGCATTTAAAACTGGAACATATAGAAACAGCAGGCTTCAGTCTTGACCTGCAAAGTACAGCATTAGTTTTCATTAGTATCTTGATAGGTAGTGGGTATCATTGGTATCTGTGTAACTTCCCTAGGCTCAAGAGATTTTCCAGAATTAGACTTTTCCCTATCAATTGAAAATCAAAACTGTAGGATCCTGTCCATTGGATGTCAATTTTGTCACTGGTAGAACCTAAGGAAGCATTCTTCTATGTCCTTTCTTGTTGACTAACAAAGATGGTGCCAATTGCAATGGATCTGTTGTAGGCTCAACTTGAATGTGCTACTTATGTGGAAGTCTAGCTCAAAACACTTTTATGATGAGATCTTTGGACTTCCAAGGAGTTTTAATGTATTTATTTTTAGGAAAACAACCATTTGAGGTGAATTAAGGAAACATCTTCTCTTTAAGCTGCCAAAGTGTTGAAAAATGATGAAGAATGGGGAAGTTGATTTCACAGAATAGGATTTTATTCTGCAATCCCCTGAGCATCACTTTCAGGGGATCTTCATGTAAGAGGGCTCACTTGTACAGGCTGAAAAGAAGGGCCAAAATCCGTTTACTGGGATGTATAGATATACTTAGGTATGCAAGACATTACAGAATGGGATTTTTAAAGCACAGAAGAAAATTAGACTCCTAATGCCCCCATTTTCAGTTGGAGGATGGCATCCAAGGACCAGATGTTTCTCTTCAGAATCATAAAACTTTGAAATCCAATCCAAGCTGCCTCTGAGTAAGCAGTTCTGGTCCCAAAGCATGGAGAATTTATTCCCATATTGGAAATATTGCAATTGCATTTTAATTAAGCACATGGAGCCATCGGATGTGTTGTAAATCACTGGTACTACCTGTGGTATGTGTTATCATTTCAGAGGCAGGGTTAGCTCCTGCTGAGGATTTTGATTTTTCAATCCTTCTCCAATGTTGACTTGTTTCACTGTGTGGGCAGCGCAAGGAAACATATTGAACAGATGTTTTGGTCTGAAAAGGCAGCAAACAACCAGACAACAGAAGTGCACACACAAACACAAGCAAGGAGTGTTCAGCAGGGATTCAGCTGTTTGAATTGGAAAGGATGAAAAGGTCCATGGGGCAGCCACAGCAACAACTACATCATGTTCAAGAAAGGAAAAAAAGAAGCGAATTCTGTCTGGATCTGCCTGCACAATGGGAACTTAGCTAACTGCAAATCAAGCTCTGTAAATATGCCATGGACCAGCTATCTATGGCAAAGATGAAGGAAATGGGAGAAGGTTGCACTGCTATACACTGATTGATTTGCACCTCAGACCCTGGGGGGTTGCTCTGTGGCCATATTCTGGAAGCTGAAACAATGCATCCATGCTAATTGTGAGTGTCCTTGAATGAAGGCAGTATTTTAGTAAAAAAAGAAAAACCCACCATTTAAAGAACAGGCTTAATAAGTAGCTAATGAGTTAAGTTGGGTGACATTTTGATGTTTATGCCCTTCTCCCTTTTAGCCAGGCTGTGATTGTTGTTGGAGCTGGAGGTGTTGTGCTGTGCTGTGACACCAGCCGGTTGGTCAGACTGCCTCAAGTTAGTTTAAGGTGCACCATGTTGTCCTTCTTTGCAGGGAGAGGAGATTGGATTGATCTCCATGTTCAAAACCAGAGCAAATAAAATATTTCCAGCTGATTTTTTCCCTTTTGTATTTCTCTCTGTTTTTCTTTCTTTTTCTCCTCCGTTTTGTTTTATTTTGGGGGTGAGTTTTTCTTTCTCCTCTGGTGCCTCTGATAGCACACAACAGCCTGAGGACTGTATTTTTGTCCTACACCATTTGTACTTTTCAGATTGCTCAAAATAATTTTACAGAGTGGATATAGGGAGAAATGAAGTTAATATTGTCATTTGGATGTTTTTCTTTATTTTAAGTAACTAGAGAGGAGAAATATCGTATTCCCATAAATGGGGCCATGGGTTATTTTTTTTTCTGTGTCTAAGCTTATAAGTGATGCACTGTGGAGGAGGAACAATACTTTTCACCCCTGTAAAAATGACATCAAATGATACCTGTGGTATCTCCATGCCCTGAATACTGCAAACAGCTAATCTATTAAAAGAAACCCGAGTTGTTTTCGGCAGAGCAATGCATGTTCGCTTTTCACAGTGTTATATAAAACTGAAAACCTTGTATGTTGCTTAATTCAAGCAAAGATCTGGATTCTGAAGAAAAAACAGAACAGGCCTTTATAACACTAGCAGAGACCTTCAGGTAATTTGTTTACCTTCTGTTCATGGGAGTCAAGGAGCAGCATTATCATTAAAAGGATGAAGTGCATTCAGACAATTGGAACACCAGTAAGATGCTAATTAAAGAAACTGCAGAAAAATACCATGCTGTGTCCTTTAGTTCTACAGAGGAATTTAACCTGTGGTGTTTTTTATGAAAATAAAAGGGATTTATTTTGTTAACATCAGAGCTTAGTAAATAGACTCCCATGGCAGAATGACAGAGCACTGCATCCTTACACAGCAGTGGTTTAATATATCAATGTCAATTTAAATATAATTAAAATTGGTCTCAGGGGTCTGCAAACTGCTGTAAAGGGACACAAGAAACACAAAAGAGAAGCCAGAAACATGGGCCAAAAACAAAGAAGAACCAGCACAAGGAGATAAACAGCAGAGGTGGATTCAGGTAGAAGCAACAGTTATTGGTGTGCAAGGAGAGAAAGATGAGGTTTGAAATAGACAAGATCAATCAAAAAAGATTAAAGAAGAAGAAGAAAACTTATTTTTCCATGTTCATAGTCCTCTTGATGCTCATGTTCTGTCTTTTATAATTGTTCAGTAAACAATTCTTTATTAACTTTTCATTACAGGTATAAAGATTTTGTGATTAGTTTTGGGATCTTGAGCTTGGAAAGAAAGCACGACTCAGGGCTGTGTCCATAAATCTTAACAAGATGAGCTTCAGATGGGTGAGAGCAGACGAGAAAGCAATTTCTGTTATGGTAGGGAAGAGGACTTGGTGATGGTTTACCTGCAGATGAGCAACCCAGCAATTTCTGAAGCTTGCAGAACAGAAGGTATGAATGGCAACAGTGGACAGCTGAAAACCTGGTCTCGACAAACTGGCACCTTAATAAACTATGCTTTGCACTTCAGAGCTACAGGGGGGCACATAACATACTGATTGACTTGACTGATGTAGTCTTCATGGTGAAGGATGGGAGGATCAGGAAAAAACGTATTTTCAAGAGTCATAGAGTAGGTAGTCTCTGTATTAGTGTTTCTCAATTAGAAAATGAGGAAGAAGGTCAGTTTTATACCTTGTAGGTTATGGAATTTTTATATATTTCACCATTAGTTCATAAGATGAAACACTAAATCTAGCTGAATATATTCCAGATACAGACCAAAACCTAAATCTGATATGAAAAGAGACAAAATAAGTGGCATGGCAGGACTTAATCGGTAGAACAGTAAATCCTATTGACTCTAAAGTGCATGAGCCTTTAGCACATTAATTAGTTTTTGACGCCTTTAATAACAGGCATCAGACACTTAGCAAGATCTTTCAGTAAACATATTTTGAAGATGAAGCATATTTTGAAGAGGTAAGAACTGGTAAGAGTTGGAAGCTTGATTTGCCTTCTACTAGCAAAGATAAACTTGCCTTGATAAACTCCTCTCCACTACAGCTTATACAAAAGCCGTCGTAACAGAGACTAAAATATTGCTTTAAATCCTGTCTTGGCTTATCTGGATTTTTGTGACTTACTAAAAGCTAGTAACTCATTCAAAGCTGAGCAAGTCACCACTAGAAAAAGCAATAAAATATTAAACAGTTTCTTATTGATTTCTGAAGTGAGGATTGATGCTATAAGGCTTCAGTTCCTACACATAAATGCTACTGTGATTTGGTATTTCATAACAGTGGGCATATTGGTCCCTCAAGGGAGACCATACTGTGGGGAAACATAATTACTCTGGCTCATTTCTTGTATTCACTTCTTTTGTTTTCTGATTTCAGGAAACAAAAGGTCTGGCTTGGTTCAGAGCTGAAGTTAGAAATCTATTAGGAAATTTAAAATATAGAAATACAGCATTATGTTAAAAATATTATGGAGACACAAGCCACTTAAAGTTGTCAGTGAAAATTCCAGTGAGTCTCATGTCCAAGCTACCTTTAGTATTTACAAAATTGGCTTCAGAAATGCTGGTTTTCTGGAGTTCTGTGAAAGAAGACATTACTTCACATGTCAGGATGAACTACTTGTGCTTGCAAATCAATGGAACTTCTATAACTAGTTGTAAATTACTTCACTGAAAAGTAAGGCTATTCAGTGGATATGAACATGAGTGTGTTCTATATATCCTGTTTTAATGCCCATTTAATGCCCACATAATGGGATTTGTGCTTCAGTCATTTCTTTAGGATTAGCTGATTAACCCTTCTTGATGGAGTACACGTTTTAGAGTATATGTGCCAATACAGAGACTAGGACTGTTTGATTGCACTTTCTTGTAAAGAAACTGTTTCTGTGATACAGATGTCTGCATGCATTAGGGGCTGTAGTGATAGGAGAAGGGGTAACAGGTTAAAACTTAAACAGTAGAAGTTTAGATTGGATTTAAGGAGGAAGTTCTTTACTGTAAGGGTGGTGAGGCACTGGAATGGGTTGCCCAAGGAAGCTGTGAATACTTCATGCCTGGCAGTATTCAAGGCCAGGTTGGACAGAGCCTCGGGTGACATGGTTTAGTGTGAGGTGTCCCTGCCTGTGGCAGGGGCGTTGGAAGTTGATGATCTTAAGGTCCTTTCAAACCCTAACTATTCTATGATCCTATGTGAGCTAGAAGTCTATGCAAACCTGGCAAGCAGTGGATAGAAATAGCCCTTCCTAGAGCATGATTCATTTAGTCTTGTTTGCATACCTGCCTTGGTCAGATGAATCTCACCTTCCCTGTTTATCTGCTGCTCCCTTTATCCCTTCTCTCCTTTTACAGACTGTAAATTAGAAAGATTAATGGGACACTACTACAGCCCCAAAGTTTAGGAGCTAAGTCTAGTTTCTGCTCCTTTTCTTTGTGCACACACAGGGGATGTTATAGAAACAGTACAGATGAGCCAGCAAATAAAGTCTAAGTGTCTTTCTGTATTACAGCTCTGCATGAGGGTTTATGGGGACTTAGATGGTTATCAGGCCTGGAAAAGTCTTGCCAGTTTAGAGAGAAGGATGTTGTGGGGGTCTGTGTCAAAGCCTTACAGAAGTCCAGAGAGATGGCATAGATTCATCTGTATTATCACATAGTTATAGTTGAACAAAGAAGTAAAGGAGGAAACTGCTGGAAAAGCTTTTGTTTGTTTGTTTCCAATGAAAATATAAAAATGAAGCCTTTTTCTTATAGTTAGTAGCGATCCTAGAGCACATTTTAATGAGGTCACAACACTTCAGTAACTCGATGTAGTCAACTAAGACCAATTCCACTTTAGGAAATTGGACTGTTCTTACTTTTCAAGTAATTCCTGCAGTTCTGAATGAAAAATAGTATCTTTTACCTCCTCTTATTCTACCCTAAATAATGGTGTCATAGCTTATCATGGTATGGTTGTGTGTTCAAACCATTTTCTGCTGCAGTAAGCAGCTGTATATCAGTAGTCTGTGAAACATTTTTTGTTTTGTTTCCAAAGGGAAGGACCTATAAGCCTGATGTGATTTATTTCCCATTGTAAGACAGAGAACGTACTGTTGTATGCTCCTGGAATTAATATTTCAATTGTCTATTAATAAAGAAGATCATGATAAATATTAACCACCCTTTATAGACTACTGCCCCTCAGCTACAGTTCTTACTGCTGATCATAAGGGCAGTCCAGGAGGCCCAGAGCAATAAAGGTTCCTACAGCTTTATGAGAAAATTATCAGACCTGCCCTGGACATTTAGCTGTATATTAAAGGAGTGAATAAAGTAGAACTGATTAAATAAGTGAAAAGCTTGTACAGAGCCTGAGTCACAGAAGGGCATTAAACTGGTGTACTGTGCAAATGTCGCTGAATGCTGTGTCTTGATGTGATTCAATGCTGATGAGGTATTCCCCTAGCTGTCACTTTGTGCCACCGAGAGTCTTTGGCTTTTCATCAGTTAAACAGACTGAAGTGTCGCCTTTGGAAGATAATTATGGGTTCTCAGAGAAAATGACAGTGTTAAACCCTGCTGGATGGTACTTGTCTCACTTGAGAGAGCACAAAAAAGCACACACAGGCCATGGGTTCTCTGCAGAAGGACCCCTTCCTGGGATAATGATACAGCTTCATGTAGGAACGATGGATCTGGATAGGAATCTGATGGAGAAAATGCTGCTTTATCTTATGTGACTGGCTGTGCTAACCTTTCCAGAGGAGCAGCAGAGTTGATAAGGAAATGTTGAACAACAGCAGCCTGTTGGTCGGAAGGGGATTTGTTGACTTGGACACCTTCCGGGAAGTATCCAAAAGTATCATGTTCTCCACTACTCTTTCAGAAGGCCGTTGTGAGACATACAAGTCTCTTGCAGGAGGTCCTTTGTAAATTCTCATGTTTAATTAATGTTGTTGGGTTTACATAGTTGCTTAATTGGCATTGCCATAGAGAGATGCTTGCTTGGTGGCTAGAACAGTGTGTAGTGTTTGTGTCTGAGTATGTGCCTTTGTTGAAGCCCGATTTGTTATTGTTTACATGATCACACTGCACAGGGATACTATTACTGAAACAAATCTTTAGCTGATGAATACCAGGGTAACTTCAAATAAAATTAATGGATCTTTCCTGACTTAACCCATAAATTGCAGGGGGTATTAGAGTTCGTGCACAGAGGACTTACTATTTTCAAAGTTGCATTAAGGTCTTTCTGTATTATTATCTCCTCAGATGTTGGATCCTTAATTCAGAAAAACTGCAAGTATTCTGTATTTTAAGAGGAAATTTACTTTTAAGTGTGATTCTCTGATTATGTACTTCTTACTCTTTGTGACCTGAGGACACAGAGTAGTGTTGAAAACCTGTTGCTGCCACAAATGCAGAAAGGTAGAGAAACTGTCAAGCTGCAAGTGCATAACTTTCATTCTGCAAAATTCTCTTTGGGATTGTGCATTTGTCTACAAATTAATACATATCAATCATTTATCAGGTCTGTTTGTTTTCAGAAAGCATGCATGAATATAATATGAAAGAAGAACGAATCAGTAAAGAAATTGCAAGTACAATGATTAGCATTTTTTCAAGTAATTGCTTAAAATGCAGGAGGAACAAGCAACAAAAAACAACAGAAAACCCCACAAAATAAGAAGCTGATAAATGGAATCAAAAGAATCGCTGTCAAGATGAGTTGGTTGCACATTTCTAGTATGAATGCTGGTGAAAGACTTTTTGCTTCTGGAGAGATAAATGAGAAGTTCCCTTTGTGTGAATACATCAGATGGCAGCAAAATCACAAGCAATTTGATTAGTTCGACAAGTTGTCAATTTTCACAGACGCAGGCAGGGAGCACTGATGGGTTTTGTGTGTGGAACACAGATGTTCTATTTACAGTCTCTAAGTGAGATAATAAAAGTTCCCTGTCTTGCCAACCTGTGTTGGAGCAACTCCAAAAAGAGATAGTGTGCTGCCGGTGCCACTGCTTTTGGTTCTTTTGTACCAAGGGTGGTAAGACAGGAGAAAGGGGAATCTAAAAATAACAGATGCAAAGGCCTTTGTGCGCTGTAATTGTGTTTGTGCTACAGAAGCCTTTGCTTTTCTTTATGTGTTTCAATATTACCTATCTTACTTATTATGATGAAGGAAGTGTGATAAGAATGTTCATTATGGAAAGATATACAGTAAGGCATATCAGAAGACTGGGCAGAAAAACAATCTGTATTCTACTCTTAAATTGTTTAGCAAGGTTTTTCAACCAACAAGACGTTAGGTCAGCCTGAAATAATGAAAAGTGCTGATGATGAAAGCAGAGGAAGGAAGAGCATAGGCAGCATTTAGAGCTGGACAGTGCTAACTGGTTTGAATTGGCAATGAAACATTTATATTCAGAAAAGAGTTAATGCCATTTTAGATCCATACCTAATGTCAGCTCAACTCAAGCCTTTCATCTAATTAGCTTAGAATATTTTTGGCTGAATTTGTATCTGATCCTCCAGCGTTAGGATCTGTTTCTGTAGATTTACCTCTGGGTTGGAGCCAAAACTACAGTTAATCTGTGGTCCTGAGTATCATTTGGATGCACGCTGCAGCTCACAAGAGCAGCTGTTTCGCAAGATGTGTGCCTCAAGTTTTCAAAACTTGTGTGTAAATATGTGGTTGTGTACACTTAGTGCTGTTTGGGGAAAAAATGTTAAGATTGAATGAGTTTTTAAACTAGCAGAAAGTTTACCATGTCTTAATTTAGAATTAATGAAGAAATCTCAAACAGGAAAACTGGTACTAGCCAAAGTTTGTTGTCAAACAAGAGGAAGAGGAATATGCACCAAATCTCTGCTCCAGGCAATGTGGGAACACTCTGAAAAATCCTGTCAGGATTAAAGAATCAAAAGAAATTGAAAATCAGTGGACACATGAGAGGTCATCTGATGTCATTTCAGACCTTTGCATCTCTTACCTCTTTTGTAGCTTCGATAGATTTTAGGCTAAAACTTCAGCTCAGGGACACAGGAGATAGAAAAGACAATGAAGACAGAGTTGCAGAAATAATGTTCTGCTACTGGAATTCCTATGAGGTTGGAGGAATCCAACCAAAAGCAAAATGAAAGCCAAATTTGTAGGTTTTATTTCAACACAGCAGGAGAATGCAAAACAGATTAAAGAAAGTTTTCCAGCATCATATTGTCAAAGATCTTTATAACATGTTAGTACAGAACACTGTGCCTCTGAGAAGAGCAGGGCATTTTTGAGGACATTCTGGGTAATTTTTTCTGTAGTACTTAAATCTTGTCTCAAAAGCAATTTGAGAAGCTTAAGTTTGTTGGCTTGCTGTGTGACTTCAGGCTCCATAATGAAAAAAAGTGGTGCAGTTTCTGCACACCTTGGTCTGTCTTGAAGTCTATTTAATAAGATTGCACTAAAAAGCTGCTTTTTTGCCATATTGACTAAGTTAACCTTCTTTTAGAACTAAAAAAGAAAATCAGTCCTCTATGTAGATTTAGGTAGGCCATGCACTACAAAATGTTTATTGCTGAGTTAAATTGGGCCGTCTCATATGCAAAACATTGAGCGGGAAAGATTAGAACCTGCGGCCATTCTTGCAGGCTTGATTTTATTATTCAAGATAAATTCTTTCTTTTTGATTAGCTTGTTTAGAAATTCTGACTGATCAGTTAGGAGTTTAGGAAGAAGTCATCTAGCAGCCAGCACTAGCTCCTAAGTGGTTCTGCAGCAATGTCTGTTGATTTATATTACTGACAAAATTATTGTTTTTCAATATCAGGTTTTGACACATTAACTCTGTGCTGGTTTCTTCTCTTTTTATGTTTGTTTGTCCTGATCTGTTTTGAAAGCGATTGATTCATTGATCATGACCACAGTAGCATATAACATGAACAAACCAATCCTGTCTGTAAGCATTAACTTCCATCTGTGTCTTCTTGTGTGCTGAGCAATCTCTTAAACTAGTCACTCTGGAAATCACAGTTGTCACTCTCCAAGCTACCTACTTTACTTCACACAAATACTTGCTCATGGCAGATTAGTGAAACTTGGGAATCCTGAACTCTTCTTAAGGGCTCTGTAGGAAAATGTGCTCTTTTAGGTAGAAAGTCTTTGGTCTAATTACTGCCAAATGTAATTGCCACTTACCTTCCTGCTCTGCTTGGCCTTATTTTTTTTTTTCCCTTCCCCTTAACCTGACTCCTCATTATATTCCTGTTTCCCAGCATAGGAAGTCCTGTCTTTCTCTTTTTATGCTGCTTATCCTAGCCTAAGTCCTTATAATCAGGAGGAACCTCCAGAGGTTTCATCTGCACCATCAGCAGTTCCAAATCTTTCGTCTGTCTTCTTTTCTTATATTTTACCTTTTTTCCCTCTCCTCTGTTCCCCTAGCTTTTGACTTAGACTTTTCCATCCTTTCTGCCCACACAATCTGAATCTTTCCTCCCTTGGCACCTTTTCCCCTCCAGTCCTCCTTTTTTCTCTGTGCCACTCCCAGGTGGCAGTTCAAGAGAGAGAAACTTACATGTTCCTCTAAATGCTGCTGTTGAATACAGACCTCATTGGCTCTTCTTCCTAAGACTGAATAATGTATAATTAAATATTTCTGCCATATGGCAAGCACAGCTATGTTGCAGGGACTATCAAATCACAGAAATGTTGGTAGGAAGGGAACTCTGGAGTTCATCTAATCCAGGCTCCTGCTCAAAGTGGGACTGTTGCCAGCAATACAACCAGGTCAGCCACAGCATTACCTAGCCAAGAACTGAAAACGTCCAAGGATGGAGAGCGAATAGCTTCTTTGAGTCACCTGATTCCGAACTGCACTATTCTCTTAGTAAGCATCTTTCTCCTAATGTATGACTTGAATGTTCTGGGCCTGTGACCATCCTCTTTTGAACCCTTTCTAGTTTCTCAACATCCCCTGTTGAACTCAGAAGAGTGCAGGTGGACATTTCTTCAGAGGCAGCCCCACCATGGCTGAGCAGAGGAGAATAAAAACTTACTCTGATCTACTGGCCCCTTGCTCCTGGTGCAGCTGACAGGCAGTCTGCCTTTTCTGCAATGATATCCAAGTGTTGGCTCATTTTTGGTGTCTCCTCTGCCCCAAGTTCTTTTCTGCAGGGAACTCGTAGCTGGTGAGTTCCCTTGTGGTGCTGCTGCATAGGATTATCCCATCCTAGGCACAGACCTTTGACCTTGTCCTTGTAGATCCAGAAGATATCTCTTTTGATTCAATTTTGAAGTTTCTTGGGGTCTCTTTGGGTTGAGGTTTTGGCATTCAGCATGTCAGTCACTCTGCCTAATTTAGTATCACCTTTAAATGTGCTGAGGATGTACTCTGTCTCATCGTCCAGGTTGTCAATGAAGATATTGAACAACGCTGGCCTCACTATTGACCCCTCGTGCTCTGCTTGTTACCAGCCACCAATTAGATAGCAAGTAATTGATTACTGCCTTTCAGCCTGGCAGTCTTTCTCTTTCCTACCCAGCAATACAATACAACCCTGATTCTTCACTCAGCTGTTCTGAATTTTGGGAAGGAAAAAGTTAAAAACCCCTATGGAGAGAGTGAGGAAAGTCCTAAGAAGTTTTGAGGAGAAGCTGGGAGAAACAGGAATCAAAGTCCTAAATCTTGTCTTCTAACTGCTAATAAGAAAATCAAGGAATAGACACATCTCTCCCTCCCCCCCTGAGATTGTAACCACAAGTTTTAAGTTTTATTATATTTTTATTGATACTAGAGACATTTTTAAGGTAACATCTACTTCATTTCCACAGCTGATCAAGATGTTATTAGCACAAAGCACTGCAAAACTCTTTATTTGATAGTGGTTGCTTTCTGATGGAATATTTAAGTAATTAAATACCTCAAAAGGGCACTGCCTTAGATTGCATTTCAAAAGATATACAGGAATTCATAGAGAAAAAAAACTATGGATTGTTTGGCCTCCTTCATTCATGGACTTTCACTTATAGTTCTTGGTTATATATAGTGCTCTTGGTTATGTCACTGAGCCAAAGAGCAACCCTCTCAAAAAAAAGACCCTGTCTTCTTTTCATGTCCCTGCAAAAGCAGGCTAAATGACTAGTAAACTAGTAAACTAGTAAACTTCTCTATCCTGTACTCAAATAATTCTCCACTTTTGATTTCAGTACTTACCTTTTAGATTGCAGAACCTCTCTTCTGTGCTTTCATAAAAAAAAAAAAAAAGTATTTTTCTTGTTCACAGTCCTCCTTTTTTCTTGTAATTAACAAATCTTTTTGTCCTTTGTTTCTGAACTGTGTTGTGGCTTGTGTAATGCTTTTTAAGTCCTTTACTAAAGTTGAGTCAGTCAGGATTCCACATTCCTCAGGCATAACAGGATTTTGCTGCTCTGCCAGGCTGCTCATGCGGGAGAGCACATTAGGACAAATCCTGTGGGGTTTTTTTGTTGCTGTCACAAAGGGTTGTGTGGGAACAGTTATTCCACTTTCAGTACTGGTTTGTGATCACACATAGTCATGATCTGACAGCCTTCCATGGGGAAGATGAGCTGTATACTTTGGAACCACTACATTTCTAGGACCTCATTGCAGATGATAATGATAACTCACACTTATAATAAAGCTTCAGTAGTACAGTAGAATGGGATCCTCTTGCTAATGCAGTGTCAATCAATTTTGCTAAGCTTCAGTGCTTGTTTACTCTTTCAGTTGTAAGTTAATACCCAGCAGACTTTGTTAGTTGAATTATTGATAAAGCGTTTTGTTCCATGTAAGGATGCAAACTCAGTTTTCAATTGCAAAGGTAAGAGAATGCGCTGTGCTCATTCCCAAGATGTTGTTGTGAATATGTATGTTGGAACTTAATCACAAAATGCAATTGCTTTTACTTCAGCTTTACAAAATATGATTAATGAATGAGATCATTAAATATTAAGTTAAGAGGGAAGCTCTTATTTTGCACCTAACTCAAGACTTTCTGTCCATGGTATATCAGTTAGCCAGGCTGCAGCAGGAGCAAATACAGCCTTCAAAACAAAGCTCATAGTATCTCACAAACTCTAATTTGTAAACTCAGCCAATAGTCCCTTTTTCTTTGAGTAGAATTGAATTCGTCACCTCTTCCAAGCAGTAAAGGAGGATAAATTTTGCATTTTATTTCATATGTAAAGGACAAAACTTAGAGGTTCTGAGTCTAAATGGGACCTTTACTATGGTACAGTGCAGCTTATAACAGAAGCTTTAGGGTATCCCTTAACATTTCTCAAATGATGCCTGCAGCCAGAGGCCAAGGATATCCTGTGGAATATGTCCCAGCTGCAGGCTATGCTGCAGAATTATGCAGAAAGAATAAACATGAGATTCAATCTAGAGCCTCTGGAATTGAATTAAAGTGAATGAGAAATGAAGAAAGTGAATCTGTTGTTGCAGTTAATTCATATGTAGTTACTACAGATATTTTACAGTGAAATCATTTTCAAACTTGGCACTTTTTTGTATGACATCTGTGTTTTCTTAGGAATATGTACATTTATCATTTGCAGTCTTAATGGGGATTATGTGGGTTCATGACAATAAGGTCTTGTGAAGTGTTTGTTTGCTAAAGGATGAGGAAAAGGGTGGTAACACTTATAGCTAAAAAATACATTCTTTTTCTAAAATATACTGAGATCCTTAATCCTGCAGGTTCACTCAGGGATCTGTTCATGCTGGATCTTTCAGTCACATTCTCTTCCAGTGAGTATGATGGCAAGGGCAAGGCTTTGTATATCAGGACCATGTCCTTCAAAGTGCTGTATTCAGTGCCTGAAGTAACGCCTGATGCAGGAGACAGCAGAAGGAGGGGTTTTGCTGGGGGAATTGAAGTTACAGGCTGTTGTGAGTAAAGTGACTGTGCTGCCCTGTGAAAATGTGTGAGAGCAGAAAGTGGGAGACAGTTTTATGAGGCTGTTGGTCACTGTATGTGATCTGAGATGTCAGAAAAAGTGAAGGCTGTCCTAGCAGGCAAAGGCAGGCAGCTCTGCTACTCTGGTTTGTAGGCTGAGCTGTTTAGACACCAATTAGATAATGGAGGAAAAAGAAATTTTTCTCCTGATGCCTGATGAACTTGTCAGAAGCCTTTTTCAGAAGGGCTCTGAACACGATCGCACAATATTCACCAGATGGGGCATGTGGTTGTGGATTTCAGATGGAGTCATTAATCTATTTGCTTGTTTTAAAAGATGTGTTTACACTTCTACATCTATTTTCTTGGCTTAGGCACATGGGAAATTGTAGGGATTATTTCCTTCCTGAGAAACAATCATAGCTTATTAGTGAGTACACATAGGTTTTCATTATACTTCAGTTTGCATGTTCATTGAAAAGCAGAATTGACTCGCCTAGGATTTCTCAGACATCCCTGTGTCAACACAGACTATTCCTGCAACTTGTATTGGAACTTTCCAGAATTCATGGGCAGGAACCTATGTCTTTGCAGAGGCAAAACCCCTCTGAAGTGTGAGTCCTGTAAGAACATCAGCTGTGGGTATCAACCACTTCGCTCTGAGGCTTGTAGCTCAGAAACCACGCTGCTTCTATCACAGAACTCCTTTCTTATGCATTAATCTAATTAGTTCTTGCACATTTTACTGTCCTCATAATTATCTTGCTACTGCATATAAAATATTCCTTATTGAATGGGGAAAGAAATTTTGGACCTCTTTCTTCGTATTGTGGTTGTGTCACCGTCTGCTCCTGTAGCCACTATCTTTTCAGAAGGGCAAAAAAAAAAAATATAAACCGGAAACATTTTTGAAACATCTATAAGTGATTTTTTTTTGTTTTATTTTACATTAAAAAAATTGTTACAACAATTTCAAATTCAGCTGCTTAGATCTGCTTTCTCTCTGTTTGATGTATTTTATCTTTCTTCCAGTTTTCAATGTGTTTTTTAGCAAAATGTGGTTTTAAAAATATATGTTTTGAGGCAAACATTCCAGGTAAATATTCTTTTGAAATGTATGTAAAAATTGAACTGAGCACAAGATAAGGTCTTATTTATAATTTCACCTTTTAGATCTTTTGAAGCCAGGAAGCCTCAATGCGGAGCTTTCACAGTAGCCAAGTGCTTTCATGGCAGGTGATTTCTGGGCTTGTTGTGGTTCTCAGTGTGACTCTGCAGTGGGTACATACTCACTGTTGGGAGGTTGAGGAGATTATCACCAGGAAGGTGTGTTCTCACTAGTGGGAGGAATAAGCTCTTTGCTAGGCTCACATTTTATAGGGATTATTGCCTTACAAGACTCCCCAAATAAATAATAATAACAATGCTAGTAGCAGTAGTAGTAGTAGTAGTAGTAGTAATGATAATAATAATGCCATGTTGACCATGCCTACTTTTAATTCTCTCTAAATGGAAGTTAAGCATAATGTTGCTTATGCACTTTAAGAGATACCTGGGGTCAAGTTTCCTTAGGGTGCCTGTGTAAACAAACTCTTAATCTGTCTTTATGGTTTTGGTTTCACCTTATCTCCAAAAGTGAATGGGATTTTTTGGGGAGAGAGAGGGCTTGATTTAGAGACATTCCTCTGGGTTATGGACTCTCCCACACCATCTGAAAAGTGAAAAAAAATAAAGCTTTTGCCATTTAAAGCTGATGTTTTCTGAACAGATGGTGAGATTCAGCCCTGGGTAATCTAGACCCGTGTGGAAAATCAAATTCAAATGCCAGATCTGAAGCCTGCTATGAAAGTTCACATACGCAAGCAAGACATGCAGAAGTTCACTGTATTCTCTTTATAGAGCTTTAAGCTATATGGCAGTCTTTAGCCTTCTCATATTTTAAGTAATGAGATGAGAGGAACTTGTTCAGGAAGCAGAATCTTCCAGCCACCTGGTATTATGTTCTGGTTTAACCATTAAACTTTGTACCAAGGGCTTCCACAGTGCAAAGTTTATATTTACTTGCACAGTAATAAAGGATTGATGTTTAGAATGAACTTCAGAACGGATATATTGGACCAGCTCTCAGTATCTCAGAGAGTTTATCTGATGGACATTTCTTAAAATGAAAAATTAATTATTTGTCAGACCAAATCTAACCTCTGCATTAAAATACGTAATGTGTTCTCCTGCAAGAGTGAGTGTTTTTTTAGGTGGGTTTTTGTTAGTTTTGTGGGGGTGGTTTTGAAGGGGGAGTGCTTTTTTCTTAGGCAAGATAAATTAAAGGACTGAAGATTTGAAGTTTATACAGAACATAACTGTTGCCTCACTATTCAGAATAGATCCCCACGTTTCTGATAAAACCAGTCTTGGGTACAAGATACCGTACAATAAAAGAACAATAGTAGTAAAATGAACTGCTTCCAGTGTCATTCAGTTCTGCCTGAAATTTAAAATTAAGAAGGGATGTTTTTTTGTAAGGAACAGGAGAGTTTTTGCCAAGTCTTAAGACAAGGTGAGATTTGTACAAACTCTGAATCACATATGTTCATTGATTTGGGGCATCACCAGTGCACAAAACACTCAAAACAATAACTGAGGTTGCGGGAAATCACTCATACAGTTATTCTTCAAGAATACAGCCACTGAACGCTTTGGCATAGTTAGTATGTGTCTCTGTGAAGAACTTAGCCCAGGAGGAACCATCTGATGCAGATGGTATTTATAACTGTTACAGGCTTTAACATAGTCTAAGGAAAGATAAAATAAATATTTGTTATTTTAAAACTTTTTTCTGTTGGCTTTCACTAGGGCCCTGTGCTTGGAAAGAACCAACTGTGCTTTATGCAAACTTATGTTTAAGAACAGTTCTAATGAAGTCTATGTGAAAATGGAATAATGTGAAAAGGAAAACATTAAAGCACATATTATACACGAAGTTTTGTTGGATGGGGACCTGTGTGTGCAAACAGAACAATGGCCCAATATTTAGAGCTTTAGTCCCAGTCATGGGGAATGTTGGTTGAAGATTTTGCTTTGCTGCAGATTTCTTGTGTGGTTTCAATATAATTATATGTATATGTCCTGGGTATAATTAATTTCAATATAATAATATATTTCAATATAATTATTTTCAATATAAAATTGTCCAAGTAGATGGTTTTCTAAATTAGTCGTGTCTGCCTTCCTCTTCAAATATTTAAGAGACAAAGATATTTCCAGGAAATATCTGGAAGTACCCTCTCTTTCTGTAGAGCGAGAATGGATAATTAGTTCAAAGACACCTAATATTTAAGCAGGTGAAGTTAGATACCTCATTTATGGTATCTTCTGCCCAATTCATTATAACTATCCTGGAAGTGTAGACAAATGAAATCTTAGAACATATCCTCTCTGTCATGTTCCTTATTTTTCAGAAGTGTTCATAGGTGGGGGTGCTAGGATGACCAATATGGTCCATGTGTGACCCCAGTACATTGAGCTATTTCTGGCTTCCTTCTCCCTAATGTCACGGGGTGTATCAGTAATCTTGGAAGAGGGAATACTTTTGAGTGTTACTTTGCAAGGGTTTGGTGAAGATCACTTCATTCAATATTCAGTCGAGGAGGCCACACCTCCCCTGGGCACAGGCAAATGCCATGACTGCTTTTTAGCTTGTGTCCCCTATTCCCTTCCCACAGACCTAAGAGTCTACAGGTGATGAAATGGCAACATGCATGTAAGCCTGGCTGCAGGGTAGGTTGGAATATGTGTCTACATCAAAGCATTTGGGAATGTTCCTTGTCAGCAACTATATCACAAGATTTGGCAAGACTAAAGATGATCTAGTGGTATATTTTCCTCACTTTTATAAACTAGTGCAGTATTTGGATGTAAAACAAGAGAAGTCACAATACGTAGTCTCAGATTAACTTCTTAAATCAAATGCACTGCATTTTGTAATGCAGGCAATTCCCGTACTCTTCTGATTAACCCATAGAATTGTAGCAGTTTATAATTTTCTTCCATAGAATGCCATTGATGCAGCTTTGACCCAATGAGCTTTGGCCTGTGTAGCAGCGTGGGCTGAATTCTCTAGCCTGAAGTCTAAAATTAGAAATGTGGAAGCCCACAAGCTCTGTATATGGTATCAACATATAATACTGTTTCAGGAAGGAATCAAGACAAACCAAGTAGCTGCCATTCAGAATAAATCCCAGGGATTTTAGGCAAAAGCCACAGTGAGCTTGGATTGCTCATTATTTTTGTAAGGAGCTTTTAGAAAGAAATGCATTAATATGTACATTATAAATCCAACCCCACAGGTCACAGAGAGTTTGCAATTTGCAAGTGCTTTAGGAATAGTTGTGAGAAATTGGAGAGGAGGAAGGGTAGGAAGTGTCAGTAGGAGAAATAGTGCTTAGTGCTAATGAGCAGATGCTCTACTGTGTATTGAGAGACCTTCTTGCAATTAAAAAATAGTTGCAGGTAGGAGGAGATCATTCAGCTGTCTGTGTGCTGTCACTTGTACCTTGACCAGCTTTTGGTATGTCACATGCATTTTGATAAAAGCAAAAAAGAGAAAAAATGAGTCTGTAGCTGGTGGTTGATTTAGCAGTAATGTTCTTTGCAGTAGAAGAGTGAGACCTGGGTGCAAAGAGAGCTGCAGAACTTCTATGCTTGTAGAAACCAGGTGTCATTCATGTGATGGTAGCTAATGGTTTCCTCCTGAAGTTCTGGCTCGTCTATGTGTAGGGAAACATTAGTGTTCTGTGGAGGAGGGCAGAAGGGCAGTTTCTGTCTCATCTCTTCAGGCAATGAGTCACAGGGGAAAACAGAGTAGCCAATATTGGATTTCCACGCCCTTAGCAAGGAGTTCAAAGAGGAGAAATAAGGAGCAAGAATCAAAAGTATAAGTTCTTCTATGGCTTGTTTACTCCACTCCATTGTGGGCAGGGCAATGTGCAAGGGCACAGGGCTAGCCCCATTAGCAGAAGAAAGGTCAGCATGCTCAAGTCATCTAGAGCAAGAGCACATCTCAGTCATGTGTGTACCTTCTGGAATTGGAAAGTGGGTAGAAAATAAACAGATTCCAAAATTATTGTCTTCAGCTTTAAGTTTGTATGTAATACTGTCATGTTTACTAGAGAAACACTTCCAGGTGTTAGGAGGTGCGTCTTGCATGGGCAGAATAGTTCAGTGAGAGTCACACAGTTGCTGCAAGCATTGCTTGATCCAACATATGCACTTTTCCTCTATCTTCCTTTATTTGTCTCCAGGTTAGGGGGCTTATAGCATAATTAGAAAATGAATTATTTATGAGGAGTCATTAAAATGTGCAGCTTGCAGATTAATCAAAGACAGGAGACATGATATGAAACTGCCTTTTCCTCTGCTGCTTTTGCTTATAATGACTGCAGGGAAGCCTAGATAAAGCATCCTGAGCACTGGAACAAAAAAAATGAATGCTCTGCAATATTACCTGTGTGTGTGCAAATACCCATGTGAGTGTTGGAGGGAAATCAAAATTACAGCTGGGAGATTAACCAGCAGAAGGGTATTCTGAGGAGACAAAGGGAAGGGGTAGGTCATGACTCATTATGCAGCTTTGGAAATCAGAAAATGTAATTTCTCTGCCAACTGGAAGAGTTTATGAGCCTAATGAAATTTAAAATCAGTGGGAGCTCATTTAATAGCAATAAGACATATAATATTCTAATATTATGAGGGGTCTGTCTCAAAATAATGTAGGGGGCCTTTATTTATATGCTGCTGCGATACTAAGGATGTATTACTAAGCAGATAATCTCTACCCCTCTAATAAATGAAATTCAAGTCAAAGAAAGTTAAACCTTGTAACTGCCCAGCTATTTTACTCTTAATGAAACTTACTTATCTGGAGGTATTCTGAGAAAAACACATCCATGCCACAAGAGAGGTCGCTTTAACACTGGCTTCTTGTTTATTTTGAGGTGCAGTTTGGGCACAGATGTTAGTCTTTTCAAAGCTTGGTCTTTGTGAGAAATCACGGTTTTTTTTTGCTGTGATCACTGGTGAAGCCAGTTCACCTGAATGAGCAACGCTAGCAGTTCCTACATATTATTAGAGGTTCTTGTGGCATTAATCATAGATTTCCTGGGTTTGGGTATATGGTGAAGGGATGGAAAGGGAGCAAGGATGAACTTTTTTCTCCTAATTTCTGGTATAAATAGTTTTCCATATACCTTATTTTTTAAGTGCATTTTCATGCTCTAAGCCTAATAAAAGATGAGTCATTAGTATAATAATCAGCACAAATATGCTTATGAAAGGGCATATGGAGGAGCTGGGGTCTTTTACAGAAGGTACTTGTATTGGGATGTCACGTATTCAGTTTGGTTATCCTGGCAAATAACAGCAAGCCATCCTCTATGGAAAGAAGTGGTACACAACTGCTAGCTCAGATTTGGAGTCAACATGACAATGGTGTATTTGTGGTATCATCTTGAACATGTATTAATTCAATGGATTGCTTCGGTGTTTGTAATCCAGGTTTCCTACATTTCTCTTTAAATGTGTATGCTGACCAGAAGGTAAAAGGCCCCACTCTTTTATTTTTGTCAGTTTTAAAATTCCTCATTGAGCCATGATTGATACAACCTAAACCCCTCTATTTCATTTCTATCCTCTGTCTATTCCAGATTCATTTTTGTTGTTACATTGGCAGATGTACATGAATGTACAGGAAGAAACCCCAACACATTTTAAGCCTATGCTATCTGAGAGGTAGTAGTATTTTGTACAATAAGAATACAGATGCATCATCTCTATTAATATAAATTGTGTCAATTGAAGCTTAGTAGGACCAAGTAAAATAATTTCTGATTGTCTTCACCTGTTTGCTCACAGTTTACACTGAATGCTTCCATGGCAGTTAATGGTTTAGTCTATATTAATGAATAATTGCCATAGCAAACACCAAAAAGATCACTTCTTGCTCAGACGGTGTACTCGTCTGTTTTCATCAGTAAGATGTTCAATGAGTATTCACAAGCTGTTACTATTTCTAGCTAATCAACATTTACAACAAAGGCTTGTGCTTTGGATTGTTTATGATTTTTGGGTGTCCCACATGCAACAGCATTAAAAAACCCTGATACTCAAAAAGAGCTGAGCAGCCCCATTGACAGCCTCATGCCTGCCCAAGGTTCTGTGAATAACCACTTTAAAATGCAATACTAAAAATGCTCACTTGATCCTCTTCCATTTACATGTTAGCCAGTATTAACGCCAGCACAATAGCGTCATCTTTTGGGATCACAGAATCACAGAATCACAGAATCCCAAGGGTTGGAAGGGACCTAAAAAGATCATCTAGTCCAACCCCCCTGCAAGAGCAGGGTAACCTACAGTACATCACACAGGAACTTGTCCAGGCGGGCCTTGAATATCTCCAGTGTAGGAGACTCCACAACCCCCCTGGGCAGCCTGTTCCAGTGCTCTGTCACTCTTACAGTAAAGAAGTTCTTCCTGATGTTAACGTGGAACTTCCTATGTTCCAGTTTACACCCATTGCCCCTTGTCCTATCACTGGATATCACTGAAAAAAGCCTAGCTCCATCATCCTGACACCTACCCTTCACATATTTGTAAACATTGATGAGGTCACCCCTCAGTCTCCTCTTTTGCAAGCTAAAGAGACCCAGCTCCCTCAGCCTCTCCTCATAAGGGAGATGTTCCACTCCCTTAATCATCTTTGTGGCTCTGCGCTGGACTCCTTCAAGCAATTCCCTGTCCTTCTTGAACAGAGGGGCCCAGAACTGGACGCAATATTCCAGATGCGGCCTCACCAAGGCTGAGTAGAGGGGGAGGAGAACCTCTCTTGACCTACTAACCACTCCCTTTCTAATGCACCCTAAGATGCCATTTGCCTTCTTGGCCACAAGAGCACATTGCTGGCTCATGGTCATCCTCCTATCCACCAGGACCCCCAGGTCCCTTTCCCCTTCACTACTTTCCAGCAGGTCAACCCCCAACCTGTACTGGTACATGGGGTTGTTCTTCCCCAGATGCAAGACTCTACACTTGCCCTTGTTAAATTTCATCAAGTTTCTCCCCGCCCAACTCTCCAGCCTGTCCAGGTCTCGCTGAATGGCAGCACAGTCCTCTGGTGTGTCAGCCACTCCTCCCAGTTTTGTGTCATCAGCAAACTTGCTGAGGGTGCACTCAGTTCCCTCATCCAGGTCATTGATGAAAATATTAAACAGCACCGGTCCCAGCACCGACCCCTGAGGAACTCCACTAGTCACAGACCTCCAGCTAGATTCTGCGCCATTGACCACAACTCTCTGCCTTCTTCCTTTCAACCAGTTCTCGATCACCTCACTACTTGATCGTCAAGCCCACACTTCCTCAGCTTATCTATGAGGATGCTGTTTAATATCTCCATGTTGAATATCTCCATAGTATTTAATATTTCCACAATTCTCATGCATAAGCCTAATGCATCCGTTTTTCTACTTTTCTTTAAGAATTATAAAGTTGCCTCCTTAGGGTCAATTCTGCCACATCACTGGGATTTTTTTGCAGCTGTGTGGGTTTGATATAGCTTCATACAGTTTTGTTACGTATGTTTACCTTCCTTAATTATATTTTCTGCAGACAATTTGCATATTAAATTCCCAGTTTTATCTTGGTATATCATTTTGTTACTGTCTTATAAACGTAGCAATATTAATATAATATTATTTATATTTGTAAAATTATTGTGCCAGGTTACATGTAGGCATGATTTTGATTTTGCACCTTTTTTTGATAGGCAAGATATTGGTATAGCACCTTTCTTGATATTTTTTTCCCCAGCTTTTGCAATTATTTTCTTGATATGTTATATTTTATGGTACATTTTTAAGAAAAATAGTATAGGGAATAAACACAGTTAATGTAAAGGAACACAGACCATGTTCATTCCTTCATACTTTAGCCTGGCGCATGAGAGGTGACACAGGGCTTAAAACAGTGTTTGCTATAAGGTTTCTAGAGTTTGTTTTTTAAAAACTATTTTTGCAAATTATTCCCTCTTTATATAATTATTTTTCCTTAAACAACTCTATTTTTCTGCATGTTTTTTCTTTCTTAGGGATATTTTCCTTAATCATCAAAGGAGACAACCTCAGTGTACAGAATGCAATAAATAATTCAAATTCAGGACAGACTTTAGAAATAGTGGATTTCACTGGTGGAGGTTTTGATTGTTTCTTTTTCAAATAACAGCATCAACCTGCACTTCCATTCTTTTACAATGCACTATGTAAATACAGTACAGAAAGACGGCCACTGTTTCTAGTGTAATAATGATAACACATAAAAATAAGTTGTTACAGAAGGGAAAGGTATATGTTAAAAAAGAAAGAAAAAAGTCCAAGGAAAACCAATAGGATATTCTAAGAATTGATTGGTAATTTTGGGAGCATTGTTAAAGGTATTTAGTTTTTTGAACAACAAATCATATCTCTGTAGAACATTTGCCTTTTTTTTCTATTTGAGTACCCTTCTGGTTTTGTTACTGAGCTGTATAAATGAAACATCTTTTCCAAACTAACAATCCATCAAATATGGCATACTTGCTAGTATGCAAAGTAATAAAATTATGGATGTTTAAAAAGGCCTTTTAGTTTTTATCTGTTCATGAGATAGTTCGTACTTTCCAGACTTTGCTTTTTTTTATATGTTTATTTACAGAACCATGGCAATAACAAGCAGATGACTAGTTGTGGATATTAGAAAGGATACTTAGTGCTGCTTAATAGGATGCAGTGCTAGGAGTCCCCAGGAAGAACCCCAGCAATGTGAATTACATTCCCCTTTAACGATTTGGGATATGGCCTACAACATCTTTTGCCATCTCTCCTCCTAGTTATGTGCTGATTTTCCATGTGAGAAGAAACAAGCTGCCTCTTTGCCCTGTGATTCATGCTCAGAATAATTTTTTTGTGTAGGGAGCTTAGGGCTTCACAAATGAAAAGGCACTAGGTGAATACTAAACATGAGGACTGCTGCATAAATTGAAAGACTTGAACATCTATGGTACTTTCTCCTGTATTTCTGGTCTAGCAAGCTGCATATAACCCATGAATTCTTGTCCTCCTTATGAATAATGCCAACACTTATGTGTTGTATGCTTATATTTTTAAATTATTCCTACAGCCTGTCAAATGCAGTTAGGTACATCCCACATTTGCTTTTATTTATCTACAAAGTGCAGTCTCCTTCTTCATTACAGTTGGGCTGCCAGGATGGATGGAAACCATCCCGAGACGTATATGAATTTAAATGGCAACAGAATGACTGGCACTAGGTATGTGTTTTTAGTGTCAAGGCTATAGTAAAGTATATCATTAGTTGTTAAACATAGTCTGCTGTCGGCTCAGTGCCAGTGTGCTGTCTTATGTGCAGTGCCAAACCTTGCTGAGAACCTAGCATGTTCTGTAGTTCAATTGCATATTTTCTCAGTTGTAACTGCAGAAATGAGAAACCAAATGTAGTGACACAAAATAACTTCTGAACCATGTGAACACTGGATTCCACTGTGACATGGAAACCAGTCTTTGGGCCTGGAAAGTTACTGCTGTTCATATTTCTTTGGGCCTCGTTTGTCCTTACTCACCCATTCTAAGTGAGTAAATGAGAGTGAAATCATCCTTGAGTATCCTTCTCAGATCCTTGCTGATTGTGAATGACTGTGATGGCTTCTTGCCAGTTACTTCCCACAGTCACAGCAGAAATAGGAATACAGGAATATAGGAATACAGGGCAATGGGGAAAGATATGCCTCAGATTAGTAACTCTTTGTGTGGGGTGTTTCCTACCACCTGGTGGGATAGAAAAGTCTCTTGTTACATTCCTTTGTGTTGCTTTTCCACCTTGCTTCTCCATCCTTCTCTGGTAAGAGTGCAGGTGAAGGAAGATCATTGAATGCTCTTCACACATTTGCTGCAGAGGATGGGTAATCAGATGCAAAGAAAGGCCATTTCACAAAAAGTTTTTGCATAGTTTGGTCCTGCAATGGCAGGAGTTAAGGAATAAGACTAAATGGTGAGTCATTTAATATTGATTTTAAAAAAGTCATTGGAAAATTATTCTGCCTCAATAATTTTGTAAGAGAAGTTATTAAAATCATAAAGTAATTTAATTTAAAGCAGGGATTCAGAAAGTGCTGGAGATAATAGTGTAAGCAGTACTTTTAGCAGAAATTGTCTTACTAATATACTATTTTCTCTATCTGATTTTCCGTATTCTGTGTAATGAAACATTTTTTATATACTGTCACTCTTTTGTGTGCTCTGTATTAAGTTTAATAAAACAAGACTATAAAAGTGAGCTGAAGTTTTTATTTAAATGCATTTTATGATTCTGTTGCGTTGTCACATGGTGTAGTCATGAGGTGAGACAGAAGGCTAGCATATAGCAGGAAGGAATGACAGAATTTTGTCTGCAAAAGCAAGGATTTAACTAGACATAGATATCAGTAAGTGAAAGAAAAAATATTTTTATCTGATGGTGTAGTTTAGTCATTTGCATCTCTGCAGGAAAATATTAAAGAAATTAAGAAAATGTAAGTGATCTGGTATAAGCATAAAGTATATTTTCCAGGTTGCAAGACACTATGGCAACAACCAGCAATTAATTAAAACTATTTTACAGAACTACAGATGTCAATTTTTTGTTGGTTTATTGTATTTTGTTTTGCTTTATTTTAGTGTTTGTTTTTTTTTTTTCCTAAGATTCTTGCATGATCTTTACTGCTAGCCTGGTTTAAAAGGTAGAAAAGGTGGAAATGACCTTAAAATAGATTACTGAGAAAGTCTGAAAGACTGGTTCAAATCTGCTGTACTAAAATAGACTTCAGTGTTTCACTGGAAGAAAAAAAACCAACAAGAACTGAAAGGCCCAATTTAGAATTTAACCACAGAGGGATAATTTCACATTGGAGAAACACATCTAAAAAAGTATTAACAGCAAGAGCTCCACTAGAACTAGTGGTGCCTTCTCTTGAAACAGCTTTTAAAATTCACCAGTGAAAGATGACTGGCTACATTTTAGACTATTTAAAAGTATTATGGTGTCTCTGAGGTCTGGCATATTAATTCTTTCACTTGTTTTAAGCATACAGACAGTAACTGTAAAAGGGGCTTAAATGTTAGGGGTTTGTTTAGCTTTTGAAAGCCCAATACTAATAGAAATATTTCTATAGAACCTATTAAACTAGGAATTCAAACTTTACCCTTCTCCCTACATCTTTTGATTTAAGCCCTGAGGTCTGCAGTTCAAATGCTGCAGCAGCCTGCAGAAATTAAAGGGACTGCAGATGGACTTGGATAGTTTCACCCCTAAGCAGTGACTTGCAGAGTAGATAAATAACAAAAAAGGGATCCCACCTTGCAACTGGACCCAGCCACACATAGGAAAGTCAATATTTGTTCAGATTTAACTACAGCAGTTTTAACTGTACTGTCCAGTTTTGCATTTGAGACTGAATAGCTTCCAAACAATTCAATTTAAAGGAAGAATTATGTGGACACACCTAGAGTTCAAAGAAAAATTGACAGCCAGGAGTGACCTATCTGAAAGTAATTAGTGCTCTTGTTCTGTCTCACAGTGCGTATGTGTCCATCCACAGAAATGTTGCCACTAAATGTCAGTTAACTTGACCAGGAAATATGAGGCTGGGTATGTAGGGACCAATCCTGCAGTCATTAACACAGAGGACGACAATTCTTAAATATACTAGAAATGAGGCAGAAAAGTCAACTAAATAGAAATCTGTACTATCTCCAAGCAGTTGGCTATGGATCTGATGGAGTAGAATCATAGAATCATAGAATATTTAGGGTTGGAAAGGACCTTAAGATCATCTAGTTCCAACCCCCCTACTATGGTCAGGGACAGCTCCCACTAAACCATGTCACCCAAGGCTCTGTCCAGCCTGGCCTTGGACACGGTCAGGTGAACTGAGGATTGCTGTGCTTCCAACAACCTGCCGAATAACTGACATGCTGGAAATCAGAGACCTGGAGCAGTGAACCTGTGTGTGAAATTCTTTGAGAATGGAGTTAAAAAATTATTTTACTTTTGTATTTAGCAAAAAAACCCACAAAGTAATTACAAATGGGCTGGGCAGTGGCTTTGCACTGAGATAAATATCCTTTCATCATACAAGAAATTAATACCTTTGTGTAACCAGGGACACAGGCAATGTTTTACATTTCATTCCTCATTTTCTTTTTCCCCTCTGGCAGAACTATTTAGTTGGTGGTTAAGTGAAACTCTCTGCACTTTAGAATTTCAATTCTTTTAATTGAAACTGAGATACTGTGACTGCTCAGAATTGCATCTGGTTCTTCTACCTGCAAATCTATTCTTTTCATTTTATATTGAGTAACCATTCCTCCTTGTAATTTTTTTCTGTGGAAGCTCCACCTACTGCCACTGCCAAGCTTTGTGCTTTGACATGTGGGAAATGGACAAAATGCTTTTCTTGAAGGAAGGACAAGAAAAAAGAAGACTATTTTAATGTCTTTTATTCTCTGGACACTAATGGTCTTTAGTATTTGACCTAGGGATATCTCTTAGAGTCACAGAAGACGCAAAGTGAAAAGCAGTACATGGGCAGAAGTGAGCAGAAAGATTATGAATCACTAAAATACTCTGAAAGACTGATAATTTAAAGGTATTTCCAAACTCACAGGCATGGCTGTATTGTGCATCAGATGGATGTTTGAGGAATATGTGCAAGCAAAAAAGTTCTCTTGCCCCCCAGATAAGCTCCCTTTGACTTCAGGATCATGTTCATTCTTCACTCCTTCTTTGAGCTCAATCTAAACTAATTACAACTGGCTTTACACATATTCACGCCATTGTGATATGAGTACAAGCCTACAAACAAAGGCTAACGATAAAAGGTAATGTGCCTGAGTAATCACTTGCAGTCACTAGTTGCAAGTTTTTAAGGTTCATTGAAAATATCCTTTGCTTACAACGAAAGTAAATTTGGCCAGGTATGTTAAACTGCAGAGAGGGGTCTAATGGAGTATCACAGGGGAGATTTTAAGTTTGGCCTGGATTAACATCATCATTAATGATCTGGAAGAACATGGCAGTCAGCATGTTCATTAAATTTGCATGTGATACAAAGGTTGGTTTCAAATACCATTGAAAGTACAAAACCACAGAGGGGCAGAGAGAATCTTGACAGAACAAAACCAATAAAGAAAAGAAAAGAAGAAGAAAGGAAAAAAAATGAAAAAGAAAAGAGAAAAAAGAGAAAGAACAAAAAAAAAAAAAAAAAGAAAAGAGATTCAGGTCAGCAAAATGTAGGTTGATAAAGGAAATTATTAATATTCTGAAGTACAGTGTAGGAAGGAGAAGTCTGGGTAATGCCCACAGAGACAATTTTCATATAATTAATAATAATAATAATAATTTTTAAAAGCAGGTTAAAAAAACATGTTTATACTCTATTAGTGGGATCATACCACTGATACACTTCTTTAAACAAGGGCACACATTATATAGACTTCTAGGCATGTCAAAATATTGAGAGATTGGAAAGAAATCAAAAGAATACCTACAAATACACCAATAACATTAAGAGAGAAGGGGTTGATTTCAGAGCAGAGTTTTTTAAAATAATCTATACAAAGTACTGGAAGTAAAATAGGTTTTCGGGGGGGGGAATTAGGATATGAGGAATATTGCAGTGCATGTGTGAGAATGGCAGATGTGTGTTCAGGGTAGTGCCATGTTGTGTGAACACAACACAGCAAGGGGAATCACCACAGAGAAGATTCAAACTGGGGGCATGGAAAATATCTTGGAAGTAAAATCTTTTCATCTAGGAAGTAATTTTCCCAAGGGTAGTTGGGATTTAACATTTCTGTGTATTTTATCCTCTCTCTTCCCAAAGCAGTGTCAGATAGATAGGCAAGTGCTATTATACCTCTTTACCTGGTGGGGTACTAAGGCTGTTGCTTGACACCACTGCCAAGCTCTCATGGGCTCTTGCTGCTGGTAGGCGCTAGATATGCTCTCAGTTTCCTACAGGAGAGGACAGCCAAAGTGCCTCAATCTGTAAAGAGAGAAGAGCAAAAGATCCAGATCATTAATTGTGACATAAATTTTCTCTTTTTTTTTTGCAACATGAAGTCTCAAAGTAAGATTTTTTGTATTTATTGCATCAGCCTCAAATGATAAGTACTGTATTTCTTCATATTCTTTTCTTGCATTGAGAATATGGTGACTTTATTGTATTTTACCCTGAATGAAGCCGTATCTTAAAGTACTAGAGGTGCTAAAAGTCTTCTTTGCCTGAGTCTAGTTTTACTCTTCCTTTTAAATAATCACTTTTATTGGCAAGGAGAAGGAAAATACTTCTTTTTTTCTGATTAGTCATGTTGAAATTAGAAATAAATGCTTCAGAAAACCACCCGTGTTTCTTTTTTTTTCCACAGAGTAATTTCAGGATGATGGATATTTTTGCAAAAAAAATGTTTCTTCATTATCTTCTGTTTGGTGATGGTCTCATCAGCTGCTGTAGTGAATTTAGTAAATCTTTTTAATTTGTCTGCTTGTTTCAGTTTAATTAATTTTTTTATATATGAGAAAGATTGATGGAAGTTAAAGATTAAATTCCTGCTTCAGATAGCTGGAATAAATTGGCAGATCAAACCAGCAGCTATTACTATCTTCTAGGTTTTTAAAATAAAATTGCTTTTTTTTTTTTTTTTTGCCATCATAGGATCCTTAAAGCCTATGAAATGTTTTTTTCCACCCTCTCTAAGCTGTAATTACTGTATGAGGAATGAGAACTCTGGAGACCTTTATTTGTAAGCGCTTAACACTTGAGCCTCAGCAATGTGCAGTACCAGCAGAAGGAAGGATCATTTCTGAGATACTGTAATTGATTCACTGTTCTTATTCAAAAAAAGTTAACTTAAACACAATTGTGGAAATAATCATAGGACTCTAAATATCAGTGATGAAAGAATCTCTGTGGAAGAACACCGGCTTTTTATTGAACACCTCTGGAGATCAGCTTTAAGTCTCTTTTTTTCTTTTTTTTTTTTTTTTTTTTTGCCAGCGATCTAGGGTTTCATAATTAAGCCAATTGATTTAATCACTTTATGCTACTGAAAAATGGTGTATTTCTTTTTCAGTCCTTTTTGAGCCAGTAAGCTCTTCATAGTATGCAGTGTCATGTGCCATGTGTTTGCTCCAGTTTAGTCTGAAAGTGGTTGGAGATTTCCAGATGATACTGTAATATTGGTAACAGACAAAAGCCATGTTTCTTGTCAGCAGGATCCTTCCATCTGAAACTGCAAAACACAAGACACAGAAGGGCTGTGTTTAGAGTTCTTAATTTCTTTATAACCCAAATGAAAAATAACTAGTAAAAGATACAAATGGTGTGATTAAGACAATAATATCAATACAGAAGAGCTGAAAAATCTGGCATCACAGATGTGGGGGAGAGCAAGGTGCATGGCAAATCCTCAGCAATAACAACCATGCTGCAAAGGTTGCTAGGCAGAATTTCGGAGCCAGATTTGGGGAGAGCCACCCAGGAGACTCCCACCTGTGCATAAGAATCCCTTCACACTGCATGCTCCAAGATTTCAGGAATTAAACCTATCCTGTGTACAGGCTTAGAGAATGCACATTTTGTGCCTATTCTGTCCTCCCATAGCTTCTATGTGTGTCTCAGTTGCCAAAGGTGCCTTAGGCTTTGGATTCAGTTTTTTTCCTCCTAGACAGATGATTCTCGACTTTTTGGCAGCTCACTGACTAAGCTTGAACAGCTTTGTAGGATGAATCCATGTCTTCAGAATATTGGCAACAGAAATATAAACTATCAATGTTAATAAATCAAAATAGCTGCTGTATGATTCAGAGAAGAAAACAATATACTCCTAATGGCAAAACAATTAGAAACTAATTAATGAATAAACTAAAGGGATGAATAACAATATCTTGAATATCTTGGACATAGCTTACATCCATATGTTTTAAGGAACCCAAAGAATAAACTAAGAAAACATCTAGTCCAGTAGTATTGGAAGAGCATGAATGTATTTTCATGATTCATAGAAGTGAACAATATGACTTGGTAAATCTGATAGCAGTTCACCAGTCATCAGGAACGGAGATCATGATCCTGTATTCAGTTGCTGAAGGTGCACAAGAAGCAGATCAGCAGGTTGAAGGAGTTGACTGGTGCCCTGCCTTACATCTGCAGGGCACCAGTCTTGCGATTTAAGGATTTCAATTTAAAGGTTTGACTTCAGTCTGGATTTAGTGTGGTCCTTTGGAGTCAATATGGCCCAGTATAAATGTGTTTCTCCAGGAAAAGAAAAGGAGATAAAGTGAACTGGAGAGAAGAATCTGTGTTCAGAAAACCAGTCCACAAAGGTTATAGAGGTCAAGCATGTCAACACAGTTTCCAGTTTGGTACAGTACACAACACTGGTATATATACCACAAGAAACTTGCAAAATTCAGTCAATGCATGGGACTAGTGTATGGGAAACTTTTACATTGTATGTTAAATGGTGGTTTATGCACTCTTAAGTACCTGAGTGTGGAAGGTGTGGAAAAGTGCAGAAAGCGGTGAATAAGTGGGAAAAAGCTTCTACATTTAGGATGTTAAGGATGACTCTACACATATTTCTGCTTCCCAGATTCTGATATACTTTTTCCTCTTTACCATCCTCAACATATGGGGGGGCTCTCCTCTATCTCTCATCTTATGGATGCTGGCAAACTGCCATTCCTGGGCACTGGAAATGTACATAGATGTGTCAGCCCAGAAAGAGGGAATGCTGCAGCATTGCCTTTCCTGCTAAAACAGGCTGTGTGCTGCTGGGACATATCTCTGTCCCTGGCTTTTCCCCAGCCTCTTGCTTTAACTTTCTAGGCATGCCAGCTCTGAGATAGCATTGACCTTAAGTCTCTGCATTCAGGTGTGTGCTCCCTTCTCTCTTCACTCACACCCCTTCACCTTTGCTCCACTTCAGGTGCTCCCTTCTGGCTTCAAACTCTGTAGTAATGGAAAGGGTTATTATCAATACTACTAGTCTGTACAAAGTGCTTTGCTTTTGTTTATATGAGGTGCCTGTTTATCAGCAGTTCTAAACGCAAGTGCCTTGCTGTAACTGCAGGCACACAAAATATTTCAGCACAGAAACTGCTTGAGGTCAGCTCTGAAGTGAAATCTAACATGACAATGAACTCTTTAAAATAGTCTATCAGTTACTCCATATGCCTGCTGTGAAGTGATAGCGATGTTGAATACAGGCACATGAAGGAAAATACATTTATGAAAAGTTTTATTGAGTCTATCAGAAAAGGAAAGCCTGTACAGCAATAATAAATAAGCATAAAACCCCTCAACATTCCAAACAAATCACATTTTGGTATGTTGATAATGTAACTAGCTTGTGCTTCAGGATTAATGCATTCATTTTATACTGAAATAGCAGTCAAAATTTTCAGTCTAAATTCAGGCCATTTGGAAATATCTTTTCTGTCTTTTCAATTTGTATTAATTTGCTTTTTTTTTTTCTTTATAATAAAATAATTTGAGCTCTGGCAAGGCAATATTCCTGCAAGTAGATATGTGATAATACTTCATCACACCCATTCTAGCAAGCGAAACTTAATGCTTGAATAATAGGGCTTTCATAGATTCATAACAGGTACAGTCAGAAGTGGCATGGAATGGGCATTAGAAGACATGGCTTCTCTGGCAATGGAAATTTCCATTTACACCATTTGTGAACACAAAACTCAGAAGGCATTTATTTTGCCAGGATAATAGAGTATTTAAACAAAACTGTTACTTCAGACAGGAAATACGTGTTGCCTCCTAGCTCTGTGGTGGTTGTTTATGTAGTTATGGTTTTCATGGTGATTAGTGCTATTACATGTTGAAAAAATACAGCTTTTGCAGGCTCTCTAAAGCTACATCAGAGCAAAATGGGTTATACATTGCAGGCACAATTCTTTCATGAGAATAAGAGGTTTTAATCTGCAAATGCAGCATAATAGTATTCCCAGGTCAATTTCTGCTTTCCTCACTAAGGCAAATGGTGTAAATTAGTTTAAATAGGTGGCTGAATTGAAGTGACAAGAGTAATTTATGCTACCCAAGGTTCTGTTAACTCCTTTAAAAGATGAGACACTCTGTTAAAGTCCTTGCAGACTGGTCTAATTGGGCAGGCTTGAAGGATGCTCAGTACATTTCCCTGGGTCCTGAAGCTCACTTTGTAGAGCCTGTGGACAGAGTCCTGCAGGATGGCTTGGTTGTCAGCTGCCTTCCACCACAGACTCTGTAGCTCTTTCGCACAGGGTTCAGACTGGTTTTGTTTCTACCACTGTATTATTAAATACCGAATGTACTCTTTGCACTCACAAGTATCTTCGGTGCCCAGAAGTGTGTGATCAGTGTGAGATATAGCAGTGTCTACCTCAAATCCTTTTTATAGATAACGTTTACTGGTTCTGAAACATACACAATTTGCACAGACTGCTGCTGACACATTGGATCCATAAGCAAATTATACCTTAGTCTCAAATGTGTGGTACCAGAATGCCAAAAGAACTCAAGTTTATGTCATTTTACATATGACCCCCACTGTTAAAGCACATGTTTTAGAGCAATGTAGTTTTTTCTATTACAGAATTCTTAGCTGGGGAAAAAAGCATGGGCAAGGAAATGAACAAACCCCAATTTGTTCTTTTTATTCTTGAAGAGGAGCTGCAATGCGTCGCTTGAGCAATCTTTCCTCAAGTGTCTTTCCCAGTAAATTACAGTTTCTCCTGCGTGCCACATGCATCATTAAACATTCCATGCATCTCCCAGTGTTTCTATATCCTTTCACGGAGAAGGACAGTAATAAGATTAATCTTTGTCACTAACAATCACTTGTATAGCTATGAGGAAGGAACGCTTCATATATAACGCACAATGGAAGCCAAAGGTTAAGCTGAGGTCTACTAAATTAAGGGCATCTATCAGTATACTCAGTTTTCTCATACCTCTTCATATATTCCTTCATATATTTATGTTATATTCAGGCATTTGAATGCTAATCCAGGGATCCAAATGATTGGTAGTTAGCCATCTGCGCTTGATATAAACAGTAATAGCAAAGAGAAAACCAGACCTGGAAATATGGCTATCTATTCACTACAGGGCTTTGGGATGACTTTCTTTTCACACCCTTAACAACATCCTTGAGGAATCAATGCTTTCTCTTCCATTTAGGCATCTAAGCTATCCCTAACTTTTAACTAAAACTATGAGTTAGGAAATAGCTGGCTGGGCTTGCCTGAGATCATTGGGATACAATTGCTCCTACAAACAAGTATGCAGTTGTTGCACAGTTGTACCTGCGGAAGAGGATTAAGTGTTCCTGGTTTGTGAAAACACATGCTGGAGGAGTCTCCTGCAACTCCTATGGAGACCTTCTGCTTGCAATTGTGGTCTTCTGTGCTGCTGAATTCCAGTCCTATGACCTCTGTGAATTCTATATTGGTGGCAGCCCATACTGCTTGCAAAACGCAAGATGGTGTAAAAAGCCAACAGCTGTTCAGGGTGTATTCTGGATTCATTTTTATTATATTGTATTTACTTCTTTGAAGTATCAGTGCAGAACTATGTGGGTCTAGATGAACAACATGAGATCACTCATATGTTAACAATTAACTGGTTTACTTCCTCACATGTTTCTAGGCATTATAGAAGAAACAGATCTTGGCCAGACAAAGAAGTAGAGAGAATTTTATAGTGACCTAGATAAGCAAGGTATGTCTGGGAAATGCTAATAATAATTTTACCTCTCTGATCTCTTTCTGCTTGACTGATTTATCATTTAATGCAGCACATTGCTATGCAGGTATCCTTCCTTTTCATGATCCTGCATTCCACCTAATAAACCCTGACCTTCAGCAGAGCGTGTTAACACAAGCAGCCTGTAGCACCACTAGCTACTAGTGTTTTCAGTTCTTTCCTTAGCTTGGGCATGGCTGTTAGCAGACAGATCTATTCTGCGTTTGAGTCATGTCCTTTGAATGAAAGTCCCACAGCCCAGAAAAACGGGAAAATAAAACCAGCTTGCAAGCTGGTGTCAGGGCTCCAGGTGCCAGAGATGCAATTTCAGTCCTCCTGATAAGCCAAGGTGCTAAAACAGTGAGAGGTGATGTGCTCAGCTATTACGGCTGGGCAGAGAGGATCCTTCCAGTTCTGAAGTTTATGCTGCATTTTGGGAGTCCTTCAGGGTGAGAAAAATGTGATAAAATACCATATGTAAAAACAAGAATGTGGGGTTAATTTTCCCTTTGCTTCAAGCCTCCAAGTAAGTCAGCTTATAAGGAAATTGAGTAAAACAGGTGAGAATTCACAGTCATTTACTTGAATAAATATTTTGAGAGTATAGGTATGTCTACACCTTTTTCTCTACTATGTAAGTATCTAGCTCGGCATCTACAGCCAAAAACTATAGCTAAAGGGAATTTTCTGGATTTATTTCAGAAAAAAAAAGAATCCTAAATAATTTTTGTCTATTTCTGCTAAAAATAGCTATATAGGGAAAGGTGTTTTTCATGTAAAACAAGATGATAGGTCACTTTCTACAGAGATGCAAGGTGTGAGCTTTCTCTTACACTAAGAAAAATTGGAGCTTTGTCTCATGTTCTGTATAAGTGCTTAACTGCTACTGCCAAGAGATACTGTGTGTTCAGAAGAAGTGGAAAGGATGATATCGCACCTCGCCCCTGAGCTTTTAGGTATGTGTTAGGCATGCTCTGAGAATGGATATGGGTCAAAGTACTTGGGTGGACAATGAGGAATTATTTAGTGCCTGGATTTTACTTGGGTTTCTGTGTAAAGTAAGTGTCAAGCTACTTACCATTGTCAAGAGCAAGGTATTTCCTAGTATATCCAGAAGCTGAGGATTCATTTCAGTCTTTTTCTGGGTACTCCCCTCTTCTGTGACTGTGTTTACTGTTCTTTTAAATTTGGCTAATGGTATCTACGTCATGAAGGATTTCCAAGTCCAAAGTAATTAAGTCTGAAAAGCATGTTGAGACAGATAGAAAGCACTGTCTAACTGCGCTAGTATAATTATACACTGCATAACTGATCCAAGTACCAAGGAAAAGTGGAACATGAAAGAACAGCTAAATTTATCCCAGAAAATGGGTTCAGCAGTTCAGCATTCAGATTTAGATCAGTAGAGCAGCCTTACTGCTGTTAAAAGCCACATAATCAGCTAATTTTGGCTGATGTACTATCGGTTGTTGTGAAGTGCCTCTTTATGTGTGTTGATTTAGTTATTAATTAAGAGAAGTTTTATTGTACAAGTAACATATGGTTTTGTTTTAAAATTTTCTCTGGATAAAACATTTACTTCTTGATGTCAATTCTTAAATATTTTTCTTCCATTAAACTTACTTTATCTTTTATGTTTTGTAAGCCATACACAGATCATAGCATTCACAGAGTTTTTTTTAGGATACAGGGATGAAAAATTTTGCACAAATTCAGCATACTGCAAATGAAAACTCAGAAAATATTTAAAATCTGCCTGGTGGTGTGCAAAGATGATGACTGGGCTACAGGTACAGTATTTAATCCCCTACCCCTTTTGTCACCTAGGTATAAAACAAATTCGAAAGCAATCTGCCAGTAATGTAATCTGCTTTGTAAACCAGCTAATGCATTTTGCTTCCCAAATTCTGATAGCATTGCTTGTGCATATTAAGATTGTATAGCTCACACTCGTGCATTCAAAATTAATTGTGTTAGCTGATAGAAGTATTGCTTTATGTTTTTCCTGATGCCACCAGTGTAAGAGGTCCAGTAGCTTTTTTAACAGATTTTTTTTTGAAAGTGCTGCAGCCCTTTTAGAAAAAGAGATAATACCTGTTGTATCTGGAATTTATCCTAATGTTGCAGGCATGCATCAGCATTGTGCACATTGAAGCAATGCTGTACATATCTTTTGACTTGAATTATAAAAGCAAACAGCTAGCCTCGTCCCCATAAACACATTCAAGGCAAAGTTTTCTGTTAATGTTAACTGAGCAGGACTACATGCTGTGGAGATGGTAGTTTGTACCTGGCCTGGTGACTTAAAACATTAGTATCATGACCTTGTAACTCTTCACAGCAGAAGCAAGCAGAAGGTGCTGTCCTCAGCTGATGTCTCTGTCTTATTGAGTCCTGAGTGAAAGTGCAAAGAGCTTTGCTAGGCTCCACTGAGGGACAGTACTTCAGATAACTAAAAGTGCCTGGTTTGGGAAAGAAGTGAAATAGTGCACCCAAACTCTGCTGTCCAGGGTGCTGTCCTGTTGTAGGCTTATGAAAAGGGGTAAATATCATCCCAATGTGCAACATTAAACTCATTCTCAGCTGCTGCTTAAAATTCACATACTCTTCATTGGTTGCAGTCTATATTAAGAACAGTAAGAATATAATTCATTATAGAATACATTAATTATGTTCAGAATTGCTACTATGCTCTTGAATCCCAATGGGACTTGTGGAGTTTTGGGTGATGTGGTTGTTGAGTTTTAAGTGCTATATTATAAGATGCAGTTACGGCTGGGTAGTGAATGGGATGACTGGTTCGGTTTTACTTTATCACTGATTTATTTTTGTTGTATGAGAGATAAACCAGAAAAGTGCTACTGCTCATTCTGACTGCAGAAATCAGATCCTTTTTTTTTTTTTTTTTTTTTCTAAGAGATGCAGAGAAATCAGATATAAATGTTGGAGAGCTTACTTACAAAAAAAATTATTTCAAATAAAATCTATACTGAGACTCTGGCAGTAATAAAGCCTTCTAGAGAAGAGGAAAAATTCACAAAAGAGTAATAAAATTGAAAATAAAATTATCTTAGAACTTTTAAATTGCTGCTGTTACTTCTTAATGGAATGGGTAAAGGATTTTAACTTCCTTTTAAAAAAGAAGAAATAATTTTAAATTATATTAGATTATCATTATCTTATTCATATCATAAATTATGTTATTCCAAATCATAACAGTGCATAAAATTGAAAATTACATTTTACTTTTCAAGATAAAGGCATTATAGTAAAATTGTTCTGCTTCGGTGAAGAGTCCTAACGGGCACTATTTCTTAGAGCAATTTTTAATGACCATATTTCAGTTAGAGCACAGTGGTAAGCATAATTACTATGCATTTTCAAAAATCAAAGCAACTATCAGCCTGCATTTGACTGCTTACAGTTTGACTGTGTGTATACATGATACTTTGCTGATGTTACTATTGGGATGTGCTTGTATTTTCTTTATTAGAGATTTTCTTAGCAAAACCTCACTATTTCTGTGTCCCGTGGCCCTGCCCTTTCAGAAGGGCTCAACCGGCCGGCCTGCCATGGCAGCAGGAAGCTTTGCAAAGCTGCTGAAATACCGTGCACCAAAGGGCTTGGTTTACCTTTAGACACTGATGAAGGTAGAAATCTGCAGTTGAGGAACAGCAGCAGACTTTATGATTCATTCAGGTTGCTGCAGGGGGAGATAAGACAGCAATGGAGTGTTGGCATGCAGCAGAGGTGAGTGTGGGATGGGGTTACCATGTAGCATCCAGATCTGACTCTTGCCTGGTTTTGGTTTATAGAATCATAGAATCAACCAACTTGGAAAAAACTTCTAAGATCATTGAGCCCAACTTTTACCTCAGGACTGTGAAGCCCACCACTAAGCCATGTCACTAAGGGCAGAATGATCTCTCCTCATGGCTGCCTCTCATGATCTCCAGTCACAGCCATCCCTCATCTGCCCTCTTGTAGTGGCCCACACAATATAGCTGCCACCCCTACCCCTTATGCCCCCCCCCTTCTCCCGTCAAGATCTCCCCTCATGGCCATCCCTTATGGCCCATGGCTGCACCTGCTCTCACTTCACAATCTCCCCTCGTAACTTCCCAACCACTCCCTTCATGTGCTTCCCTGATGGCCACCCCTGCTCTTCCCTTGATCTCCACCCACCCCTCATGAACGTCCCAATTCTCCCCTCATTATCTTCACTAATGGCTGCTTCTGCTCTCATAATGTCGCCTCATACCTTATGGCCACCCCTCCTGTCTCCTCATGACTTCCTCTCATGGCCACCCCTCCTGTCCCCTCATAATCCCTGTTCTTGACTGCCCCACCTCTCCCCTCATGTTCTCCCCTCATGGGTGCCCCTGCTTTGCCCTCACAATCTTCCCTCACGATCTTCCCTTATGGCTGTCCCTCCATGATCTCCTCTCACCCCTCATGACTGTCCCTCTTGTCCACTTGTGATCTCCCCTCATCCCTCATGGCGGCCTCTCCTGTCCCCTCACGATCTCCGTATAACCCTCATGTAATTATTGTTCTTGTTGTTGCTTTCATAGAATCACAGACTGGTTTGGATTGGAAGGGACCTTAAAGACCATCCAGTTCCAACCCCCTGCCATGGGCAGGGACACCTTCTGCTAGAGCAGGTTGCTCCAAGCCCCTGTGTCCAACCTGGCCTTGAACACTGCCACGGATGGGGCAGCCACAGCTTCTCTGGGCACCCTGTGCCAGGCCCTCAGCACCCTCACAGGGAAGAGCTTCTGCCTAAGAGCTCATCTCAGTCTCCCCTGTTTTTGTTTAAACTCATTACCCCCTGTCCTATCACTACAGTCCCTAATGAAGAGTCCCTCTCTGGCATCCTTGTAGGCCCCCTTAAAATACTGGGAGGCTGCTACCATTACGACTAATACTACTATTATCCCGGTGTTCTGGGGGCTCTTTTCCGCCTGCCGCTGACGTTTCCAGCGCCAGCAGCTCCCTCGGGCCCGCAGCAGCGGGCGGCTGTTGAGGCAGCGCAGCGCCCGGCCCCTGGGAGGCCGGCAGGTGGCGCTGCAGGAGCGCGGGCTGCGACCCAGTGCCACGCTTCTTTCGCCCTCCTTCCGCGCTCCCTGCGCTCTGCTTCCGCGCCAGAAGGCCCACCAGCCCCGCCTTGAAAACGCTTTCAAAAGCCTGCTGCATCCGTGTCCACCTCTTGGGCAGTGCTTGCTTTGTTTGCCGGGAGTTCATTCCCGATGTAAACGAGATCGATACACAAATATCAGTTCAGCATTTTTTTGCCCTTTAAGGTAGAAATCTGTGGGAGTCGCTCAGAAAGAATGAGGTATAAATCACTGTGCATGCTCAGGATCTATCTGGCCTCAAAATAAGCCATAGCTGTTGATTGCTGCGTGTGTTGTCGTGCTGTTCATGCAGGCACTGCACAAACAGAAAGCTGAAATGATGTTTGCCGTGATTGCATAGAGATAAATGGTAGCAGATGCCGCACAAGGGATGAATAAGCCAGTGTCATTGAGGATTTTGGGAAGTTGTCTCGGGATACTGCCAAAGCCTGGCTTTTGTCAGGGTCTCTGCGTTTTTCCGTTGTTTTACCGGGAAGAAGGAAGTTTGAGTCTGATTTTAGCCACTGACTGAATAGAGCTGATTGTCAGTCGCCCACAGAAAGATTTTAGTCTGGATGTGTTACAGGTTTATAATAAACACATGAGGCTGTGAATCATCATCATCAGCTAGTGAATGGTATGGAGCATACGGCTATGGATAATGTAACCTGGGGACAAAATGTGGAGAGAAATAAATAATTAAAAAAAAGGACTGTAGTCAAAGCCCTACAAAACTCTGATAAGAATACTGCAGAAAAATGAGAAGGTTCTGCTAAACTTGATATAGTAGAGATCAAAGCAGCGAGTAGAGAACTAAGAAAGAATGGCTTCAGAGAAACTGAGAAAAAAAAGTATTCCTAGGAGAACCTTTGTGCTGGAAGTGATGCATTAGATAGATAAAGCCCGAAGATGGATTCTTGAGATTGGTTAGTAAGAGGTTATTTAGAAGAACTAATGATATTATTGTAAGTATATTTGAAGGAACAAATCAGATTTCAGCTGGCCAGTCATCTCATCAATAAACTGTACTTAACTCGTGATATGTTTTCTTTTCCTGTTCAAGACTGAGCTTTCAGAGCCTCTAATGCATCCTTCTGCAGCCCACATGATAAACATGGCAAGGTTAGGCAAGGAGATATTTATTCATAAGTGTCAGAGATAGTCAGGAAACTAGAGAATTCTTAGAATGTCATTGCCAGTCAGTGACCCTGAAAAGATTGACATATGATAACACTGTGAGACAGCCAGGTTGGGAGTTACTCTGGTTTGAGGTCATGCCTCTCTGCTGGTGAGAGACAACTCCTACTCTAGCTTTGTCCTCCAGAGAGAGTCATTTCTTCTGCTGTGCTTTGATTTTATTCTTCAGGTATAGGTACCTGTTTCAAGGTGTGAGCCTGTCTAGGAAAGAAGTTTCTGAAAACAGCATTTTGATTTAAAAGTCTTTTATGGAGAAAAGGTTATGAAGAAGAAACTTTCCAGAAACTATAATTTTATTGTTTTATTTGCTTGCAACTTGAAAATAATGACAATAGAATGCTCATATAATATCCTTGCATCCAAAGAATAGGGGTAATAACCATGTGCTGGGCATGTGTCCCAAAGCAATTGTTACCATTTAATAAATTGCCATGATATACTAAATTCTGGATTTCATCTACATATTTATGGTCCATGTGCATTTCAATATGTGTAAGCTCCTCTGGAAATAATTTATTTTCTGGTTCATTTAATAAGAAGTGTTTGGCCTTCCCTGTGAATCCTCCCTCAATTTGCTATCTAGATTCTCCAGATAAGCATAAAATCATGGACTCAGCTTGTCTCAAAAATAAGCTCTTCCTTAGGAAATTAAAGCGCTAGTAATGAAAGGTTTTATATTTTAATGAATTAGACACATTTTATTAATAATGTCTTCTAAAACATATTTTGGACAGGAAATTGCCCAAATAATTTTAACAGATTTTACTTTGATTTATTTTTATCATTAATATAATGTAAATTTAATATTAAAAGCTGGACTCAGTGTTCTGCTGATGAATCAGTGATTGGTCTTGTAAAGAAGTAATATGCAGAGTAACAAATGGCAGGAAGGATAAAATCAGCATCTGCTATCTGCTAGCTAATCTCGTGATTTATAAAAACAGTTAAGACTTCAATAGAAGTTTATGAAAACACTATTAATTAACAGAGACACATTTTGGTTTGAGGCAAATTTCTCTTTTAGGCAGCGTTATTGATAACATACTGTGTATGAACCTGATAGACCACAGCAGCCCCTCTGTTGGTGGGAAATAATGTATGTAATCAAGATGAGCCTTGGCAGAGCGCCTTAAACCACAAGAAAATTGGAGTCCTAAAAGAGGAGCTACCAGGCAGAATGTTACCCAAAGGCCACCAGGGGTATAATACAGAATATTGAGCATGCTGAGAGTTAACAGAAAATGCACATAGGTTGGCTGAAATACAAACTATTATCTTGTATGTATATTTACATTTCCTTGCCACTGTGCAGTGCTATGGCTCTAAGGTGGCTGAGGACTTCAGTGCAGTTCTCAAATAACCGTAAGTTTGCCATGGAAATCTAGCTGGTAAAGAGACAATTTAAGCCATTGCCATTGGAAATTACAGTGGATTTTCCTATACAAGGAAAGCAGCATTGCTGCAATGTAGTCTCAGATCATTGACTCTTCACTTTTCCATACTGCATCCTTTTGGAGTTTCATGAGTCCATAGCTGCTGGAGAAAGGCTTCTCTGCATACTTGCTACTGTGGCAGGGCAGTTGCTGACTAGATGATCTTTAAGGTCCCTTCCAGCCCAAGCCATTTTACAGTTCTATGATTTTCTGTATCTAAGAACTGATGTGAAAGGTCTCATATCAGAAAGCAGCAGGAATCTACTTTTTATTTCAAATATTGCACTCGAGAAGAGGCTACTGGGTTGCTGATTGGGATAATCGACTTTGTGAAAACTAGGGAATCAATTTTTCAGAAGAACAGTGATACATAAATTTCAGGATTTCATTTGTCCCAAAGTAAACATCACAGTGTAGCACAGCATCGTGTTTCCACCATAGCTTTGTAATTTCTTTTCAGAACCTCATAAAATACCTCACAAAAGCAAGGGGAAACCAAAACAAAGACCAAAGCTGCATTTCAAGTGTTAACTGAGGTTAATGGGAAGGGTCTAATGGCCTTTTGTTGTCCTAAACTCACCCCATTGGTTTTGACTTTAAATTCATCTCACTTGATCTGTGTCAAAAATCCTCAGTCAATAAAGCAGGAGGCATTGATTGTTTTGCTGTTACTCATATTTTTATCATTTTTCCTTGCATTAGTCATGAAGCTTGTGGTAGCAATTTACAAATGTTGAGGTCAAAATATATTTCTTTTTATGTTGGTGTAGTTTCTACTCCCCCTTTCCTCTTTCTTTCTTTCCCCCTGCCACCGTCCCCGTCCCCCCGTCCCCCCCCGAGGGATGGGGAGGAGAATTGAAAGAATGTAATTCGCACGGGTTGAGATAAGAACAGTCCAGTAACTAAGGTATAACACAAATCACTACTGCTACCACCAATGATAATGATGATAAGAGAAATAACAAGGGAAGAGAATATGATACTACTTGCCGAAATGAGACTGACGGAGAAGAGAGTGTGCCCTTCTGGGAAACTCACAGTTACCTCCCCAGGCATGACATGCTGTGGTATGGAATACCCCTTTGGCTAGTTTGGGTCAGGTGTCCTGTCTCTGCTTCCTCCCAGCCTCCCCTCCTCCCTGGCAGAGTATGAGACTCACAAAGTCCTTGGTCAGAGTAAACATTACTGAGCAACAACTAAAAACATTGGTGTTATCAGCACTGTTTCCAGGCTGAAAGTCAAAACACAGCGCTGCACCAGCTACTAAGAAGGAAAAAAACTGACTGCTACTGCTAAACCCAGGACATATGTATATGTTACATATTGTAGAAAATGAGGGAAGGGGACATGATGCGGGTCTTTATTTTGCCCACTCCCACATGGGTGCACAGAAGATATAACTAATTCCTGTTGAAAAGGAGCTGAGAGAAGTTCTGTTCTCCATTGTAAGACAGAATTTTCCCATTATTTCTCTAAACGCTTCAGGCATGGGACTTGTTTTGTCTTTTTTTTTTTGCATGGGAAAGGTTTTGAGTCCATGAGGGTAACTTACTTTTTTGGCACAGGTATTTTATGTCAGAATCAGTTTACTACTTTCTATCCTGCTAAAGGTGGATACCCAGAATATGCCTGTTTGCTTCTCTCACACTGTACAAGAAAGGCATCCTGGTACAGCCTCTGAGCCCGTCCCTCAGTAGCCTCTCTCGAAGGGTCAAAAGTAGATATGTAGGAGAGGGTGTAGAAGGACAGACATCGTGGTTCTTAGTCAAAATGCTCTCTTCACCTCCAGTTTGCAATCCAGGATTTTCCTCAGTCACAGATGGTTTTAATTGTGTTAATAACACTTGGTAGATTTTCTTCCCATGAATATGTCTGGTCTGTCCTAAACAGATGTAAACTTTTAGCTCTATCAGTAATCTGTGACAGGTTCTGCAGCCTGTCTGGTATGTGAAGAAGCATCTCATTCTCTTTGTCTTGAAGCATCCCCTGCTTGAACTTGCAGTTCAAGAGCCAGAGGTCAAATAATCTCTGGTCATCCTCTCTGTGCCAATCATATTATTATAGGCTGCTGTGTGTTAATCAGTGGTCTTTTTCAAGTTGATAGTAATAGACACTATATTAAACTTTATAACAGCATCTCTAAAATTATCTAAAATTAAAATATGTATTGTTACAGCTTACAATTGTCAACTTGGACTTTCCTTTGTTTCTGTGCATAAGCATAGTTGACATGATAAAGCTCACTAAAGTGCCATGTGATGTCCAGTTTCAGTATGAAACCAGGCTTGTGTGTCTTTATTACATCTGTTGGGTTTTGTCTGTAAGAGATTGTAAAGCACTTTACAATTAAATCAAAATTCAATCATAACATGAGCCATTGAACATAAGGCAGAATCAGTCTGCATTAAATATAAACATAAGATGTTTCAATAATAAATGTCTATTATGACTAGATCTGGGAGATTATTTGGGAGATGCTCAGGTGTGTTAATGAAAGTGGGTTTCTGGGGAAATGGGCAGATATGAAAATGAGACTTATTAAACACAGCAAGTCCCCAGACAGCATCTCACTCAGCATGACCACTAATTCACGGGCTGAGATATAATTGACAGTCAAGGATTCTTTATCTGTTGTAGATGTTCCTCTGTTTGACCATGAGTTTGGACAATATTACCAGTGGTGATAAACTCCAAAAGTGCACAAGTGAGAAAAAAAAAAAAAAATCTAGCATAAATTTTGGATGAAAGGCAACTGAAACTAAATGCAGTGATGCCGTGTTTCTAAAGCTAATCTCTAGAATAAATAGTGGGGATGAGGAGTACAGTTAAAGCTTGTACCCCTCAGATGACACCACAACCATGTGAAGAGTGAAACCTCGCTAGAGTTCTGTGTTAGGCTTCAGGACACAGTCTGATGTATAGACAAAAAGCTTTAAAATTCCACTGATTTCTCTGCAGTTTTATCAATAGGTGCAATATTGTCTTGTTCTTGTTTAAAACCTTATTGTAGCACAACCTTCTGAAAGGGTGTACTGAGCCTGCACAGTAGAACCAGTGCTAAAAGTTCAGCAAGTATTGATGCTAACAGTGTGCCTAATTAAGATTGAACACTTGTGCTGATCACAACAATGTGAGCCACCAGATAAGATTTATATGTTTCGGGATTATTTTCCATTTTTGGATGTGGCAGACCAAAGATAGAAAAGCAATAGTAACATAGTGATATCCCCAAGCATGCCTCTGGAAGTTGCAATAAGCCTGAGTTTAATATTCTCTCCGTGCTATGGATCTGTTGATGATGTTGTAATCTAAGGTTGATCCGAATGCTCTCAGGGAGTTGTTTTGTTGCATGCAGTACTCTTCTCTGGTCCTCGGAAGCAAAAGAAGTTTGCAGTGAAAATGAGAAGCTGTTACTATCAGCAAAAAGCACAATATAAGCATTACAGATCACCTAAGGAACATTTAATGACTTGGCAATTCTAAGCTTTGCATTATTTTAAAGGAGGATGGAGAAATTAATTTAATTGGTGAAATCTTTCATTTAGAGTTAAGATTAATAAGCAATTTCTTCTCACTGTAAATGTATGTTATTTACTGGGTTTGTGTTTCCACTGTTTTCCTTATATCATCTGATCCTACTGAGGAGGAACTAAATTGAAATTCTATCTCCTTAGCTCACATTTCTCTGTCAAATTTATTAGAAATTATATATTATTAGAATTATAAAAGACTGAAGAGTGGGCAGGCTAATTAAAAGCCCACTTTACGTTTTTTGTTTAATCAGTGACAAATAATTAGGTAAATTTCTTATATGCCTTGGTTGTAAAAGTAGAACCATAAAAAATCTTGCATTTCGTAAAGAAAGTGAACGAGCAATGTATCCTGTTATGACAGCCTGTGAAATGCATCAAATGCTGGAGGATGTTTATTAACAAATTAGGAAAAAAAAAGGAATTTTTTTAATGTGATAATAAAAGAATATAAAAGAATAGCTTGGAGACAAAGTGTGAATAAGAAATATTATATTTTTCAGGAACTTGAGCATATTCCTTTTAATTTTTAATTGTCACGGATAAGTAGTGTGTCTGATCTTATCACAGCTGAGTAAAAATCCTGTGGTGATGGGGAATTTTATTTATAATGGGTACTTTACTTCTTAAGCCACAATATCAATATATGCGTGCTTCTGTTTGCATAATATTTTATGAGTGTCTGATTAAGCCTTTATTAAGCCTATTGCATGAGGCTTAATAGATCTGCAATGTTGGTTATGCTTCTGAATTTAGGCTATTGTTGCAGCTACCCTCATTTGTCACAAGATTCATTTCATTTGATAAGTAATGTTGGCAAACAAATACATGTATTTTTAAACTGTGTAACTTGATACTAAATGACTCGAAGTCAATTTAAGACAGAAGTTAATACTTCATCATCAGAAATATAGAATCAAAGAGTAGTTAGGGTTGGAAAAGACCTTAAGGTCATCTAGTTCCAACCCCCCTGCCATGGGCAGGGACACCTCACACTAAACCATGTCACCCAAGTCCCTGGCCAGCCCAGCCTTCAACACCCCCAGGGATGGAGCATTCACAGCTTCCTTGGGCAACCCATTCCAGTGCCTCACCACCCTCACAGTAAAGAACTTCTTCCTTATATCCAATCTAAACTTCCTCTGTTCAAGTTTAAAGCCATTACCCCTTGCCCTGTCACTACAGTCCCTAATGAAGAGTCCCTCCCCAGCATCCTTATAGGCCCCCTTCAGATACTGGAAGGCTACTATGAGGTCTCCATGCAGCCTTCTCTTCTCCAGTCTGAACAGCCCCAACTTTCTCAGACTGTCTTCATGCGGGTGGTGCTCCAGTCCCCTGATCATCCTCGTGGCCTCCTCTGGACTTGTTCCAACAGCTCCATGTCCTTTTTATGTTGAGGACACAAGAACCACACACGATACTCCAAGTGAGGTCTCGCGAGAGAGACCTCATATATATAATATATATATATAATATATATATATAATGTAGCTCATCATCATAAAAAGAGTGTAACTTATTAAACATGACTCTAGTTCGTGTTCTGGAAAGCTGTCAGGTATTAGTCTATCTTCTTAGAAATGAAATTTAAATCTGGTCAGTATGAAGTTCAAAAGAAGAAAAAGAAAGTAAAAGGTTTGTGTTTTGTTTTTGTTGGGTTTTTTTCTTCTCTGTTTTCCTGTAGGAGGCTGTCTTAGTACTTCTCCCTGAAATAGTCATATAGTCACTGTCTCTTATACTTTCATAATCACTGCATAAACATGAATGAATCCCAAGTTTTTCTTTTAATGGGCAAACTGAAGTGCCAGGAGCTTACATGGTGTGATAAAGGTCACAGGCAGAATTTGGTGTTAGTTTTAATTCCTAGGATGGTGTGTTTTTGTTGTTAAAGAGATGCCTTAGGAAAATGAGCTATGGCAATTTTGTGCATTTGTTAAAGTCAGGGTTATTAAGAGCATATTAACACTAAGTATCTCTTAACACAAGTGTCAGTCTTAGAACATTTCTTAGTGTTGTTATAGATGAATACTGAAAATGAATATTCTGAGTCCCAATGAGAATGACTGTTCTTTATTAAAAGAAGGCTTTTCAATTCATAAAATACATTGCTAGCTACGTAATTAAAACCTCCAATCCCTAACTATGTTTTTTGTACAAGGTGATTTTTAATCTTATTCCAGTTTTCTTTGGATGGGAAGAAGTCAGCATTAAAGTCTCATTTTGACCTCTAAATCCATATAGGTTGAATAGACAAAATGCTCAGAAAACTCTAAATCTGATTCTTGAGCGGTTGCTTTGCAGCAACTGCTTCACAGTTACAGTGATAACCTGACCACAGACTAAAGGCTCCAGTTTATACCTTTGGGAAAACTGGCTGTTCAGACAGAAGCTTTTCATTATGTTCTTGTCTTGTACTGATGGAAAACCAAAAGTAAACTAGACAGTAAAATTACAGTAGCAGAGGTATTCTACATTACAGTGACTACACGGTTGCAGATGCTTACTCCAGTCTTCCTTCCATGATCACATAGCCTAAAGGCTGAACAATATCATCCGTAGTAGTAGATTGATTATAAAGAGCAGGATTTGAAACAAGGGAGCCTGCTTTTCTGCTATCAACTGGTCCTGTAGGTGGATCGTTCACAGTACATTTGTTTTAAGGCATAAAGATATAAAACAGGAGGAAAAGTTTAGCTGACTTACCTCTTCACCAATTTATCCATTTTCTAGGTTTGCTACCTGGATGTTTTTAAAATGAAAGGAATACATAGAACTCACCTGTGGAACACAGCATCTTCCTTACCTACAGAATATTGCCATTTTCTCTGCTGTCCACTATTACTGGGAAATAATTATCCAAAATAACTTACACGTAAAATTTGCTCTTACAGCAACAGCTCTATTTACTTTTTCTGAAGCTGGCATGTGCCAATGAAACTAGCTATATCCATGAAAAAGGAAAACATGCTTAGGGAAGCTATATGGTGGATAAAACAGGTTTATGCCGGAATCTGCTTCATCAACATGCTTCTTAAGTTCTAGAACAATGTCATTAATTATCTTGGCTAATTTCCTCCCCTAGTATCTCAATTTAGTATTTTGTGCATCATAAACCATGCCACTTGTTTCTGAGGTACTTACACACTGTCTAGTTTAATTTCACATTCATAATCATTTTCCTCTGTATTGCCAAGGTCTGGATTTGAGTAGCTGACTAATTAAAATATTGGTGTGTCAAGCCATCTGCATGCAGACCGTTTGTTGGTTTTTTTTTTTTTTTTTTTTGCTCCTGTTCCCCCTATCTTTGTCTAGCTTGTATGAAAAGTATGAAAATATGGAAATGTGGAAGTCAACAGGGTATTGAACATGTGAGATTTTAGTGTGTCGGTTGTTGCTCTTGAAAAGGAGGTAGTAGATGCTCATGGACAAATTAGAATATTGCTGCCAGGGCTTGATAGACCACACTGTAGAATTAACTATGGAACACTGCTGCGATGGAAAGAAAAGATACTCCTATGTAAGATTCAAACAGGAGTACTGGAGGATAATGGAATTACCCTTATCTGAAATAAATGTTATTGAATAAAATTGCCATTGCAATAAAATTGGAAGTTGTTTCTTTTTCTGAAAATGAATCATTTTTGTTTAGCCATGAGATGAAGTTTGTTGTAAAAATCTGATGATTTTGGCTCTACCAAGTAAATGCTTAAAACCTCATTGATTTTATATAAACAAGATACGGATTTGAAAATGGTTTGTAAAATCTATTCTAGCTTTCTTTACACATGTACTTTTCCTCTGCTTTTCTAACTCTTTGTTAACATCATTCTTTGCTGAAAGAGGAATGTTTAAAACGAAAGGTATGAAAATGAAAATGTTTTGCGTTGTTTTCCATTGCTTTGCATTGCTTCTAGTGTGAGGCACTTGTGATCTACCTGAAGTCACTGAGGAATGAATTCTTGGCTCTGATGTTACAAAGGCTTCAGTGTTTATATAAATCTGACAAATATTACTATTTTATATATCCCAGAGAGAATACCTCATTGGTTTTATATGACAAGTAGTTAAGATAGAAATTCTGCATCTGACACATGGAGAGAAAGCAGTACCTTCACCTATAAATATTTTTCAACTTTGATCATACTCAAAAACTTTAGATATTTAAAGTTGTGTTAGTCATATATGTCTTTGGCTTTCTTAGAAACACAAATAACTTAAGGTGGAAAGGAACTCACAGGGCTATTTGGTTCAGTCTTCCCCTAACCCAGAGGTTATGAATATGAAATACAGATATGGATAAATAAAAAAAAAAAAACCTTTTAACTCCCCCCCCCCCCCCCCCCCCCCCCCCCGGTTATTACCCTGTTTGAACATTGTTCTGTTATTCAGACCCTTAGTCCATCATCAGGGGATAATGGATGAAGGAAGGTGCTAATCTCTTAAAACTTAGATAAATTCATGTCTTTGTTGTACAATTCGATAGGAGATGCACATGAGGCAGTGCCTTATTGAAAAGGGAGGAGTTATAAATAATTTATAACCTTTCTGTGTATTTCTGCCTGTTTACTTGCTATCCCCATGTCCTTTATTATTACCATATCAAATTAGAAAATCTGGCATGGAATATTCAGATCCAAGTATAATTACAAAGCTCAGCCAAAGTATATTAAGGTTTCTTTCAACTTTATGAAGACCTTTTTGTTTTAAAAAAATTACTTACTATTCCCTATTGTTTGGAGAACTGCTGCACAATGATCTACAATTGCTAGCAATTAAGAAAATCAACAAAGCTTTGAACTCAAATTTGTTTTTCCCTGTTTTATTAACAGTTGCACTTCTGATTGTGATATAATAAGACATATTATGGATGATTGAATTTTGAAACACAAAATGATTAAATAATGAGATCATGTTTTAATAACTTTTAGAGTTACTAGGGAAATCTCATTGCTTAAATAATGCATCAGAACATCAAGTTCAAGGACAGTGTTGTGAAGTACACACTTTGAAGTTAGTATAGAAAGAAAAAGGTTATTTTATTATCTTTTATAATGTATTTGTTATTTCATCCCAGTCCTTATGTAGACACACATATTTAAAAAAAACTACTATTAACATAAAAATAACATCTAACATTTTCATGCATTAGTGTGCCTGTGCTATGTTTCATATATTAACAACTAGTTTGTTTTCTTCTTCAGTATCAGCACCTCCATGTCTAAAAACAAATAAAAAATCAGAGTGGAAGAAATTGAGGTTATATTAAAGATGTGATTGAATCTTCTAGGTTGAAGTCCAATTTACACCTGGCACTGCTTCAGTGAGACAGAAAGAAGTCTTCTGAAGTGAATGATCAGATTATGCCTGTTGCTTGCTCTCATTTATTAGTTCATCTGCAATAGTTCATAATAGAAGTGTATGACTTATCTGTTTGACATGGCGCTTGTGATTTTCTATGCTTAGTGAATAATATGGAAGAAAATTCAGTAGAATAAAAAAAGCTGCTATTGCTAATGAAGACATAAAAGAGTATTTATATATAAAATTATATTAAGTATATGTAATGTGTATAAATAAAAAAGCTACTTTTTTTCCCCAATAATTTAATTCAATATTACTGAAGAATAAGGGAAATTTTGGCAATTAATTGTATCAGATACTGTATCAGATGTATTGGATGTGCTAACCAGCACAAGAGAATTCTACATGTACAACAGATCTGAATGGTTTGTTATATAAAACCCCATACATTAAATGCCGAAACTGAACTGAAGTATTAGTTCTACCCATCCCCTATCTAATCAGTCTGGTAGAAGACTTTTGGAACTGTGATCATTTAATTATAGTATACGTATGGTCCCAAGAGGGACAAAGTTATATTTAATGGGTAGCTTCAGTTGTGTTGTTTCACCATTTTTGCACTCTTAGCTTTGCAATAGTTTTTTATGTATTATAGAGAAAGGTAGAGGCACATATATGCACACATCTAGTTACAGTTGTGAGGTATTTGCCTCAAGGTGCAGTCTGTGTTGTTTACTAGCTGACTGTTGTTCTTGGTTATATTTACATGGAGAATCTAGTTTTCATTTTAAATTTCTAACTCTGGATGCTCTTTGGATTTGTATGACTTCTTGAAATGTATTTTAACAAGCTTTAGATTTCCGTCTTTGGCTTTAAGTAAGTTTAGGGTTATGATACATAGAAGTTAAGCAAACCCAATTTATTTGTTGAGTAGGGTCACTGAATTATTCATTTCAAATATGTAAATAACTATTTCTATTCACAAACATGTTGAAGAACAAGGACCCCTGAGAATGCATTTACTAAATATATGCATAAATACATGTATTTTAGTGTGTGTGTGGGTTGGAAACCGGCAGGTAGAACTCGCTTTGTGAATGACAACGTAAGTCACAGAATGCTTCTTGTGCTTCTTAATTGGCTAAGTGACATTTTCTGTGCACGAACATATTGTGTAGCTGGTTGGTAATATCTTTCCAATAAGAGTATTAAAGTAATGGAATTAAATGGAATTTGCAAACACCTACTATCTGAGGAAACTTTCAAATTGGGGTGCGTTGACCCTGGCTAGATACCAGATAACCATCAAAACTGCTCAGTCACTCTCCCTCTCAGCTGGACAAGGGAGAGGAATGTAACACAAGGCTCACGGGTTGAGATAAGAGTGGGGAAAGATTACTGACCAGTTACTGTCATGGGCAAAACCGACTTGACTTGGGGAAATTAGTTTAACATAAAGCCAATCAGATCTGAGTGGGGTAATGAGAAATAAAATCAAATCTTAAAACATCTTCCCCCTACCTTCTTCCCAGGCTCAACTTCACTCTCAAATTCTCTGCCTCTTTTCACAAGCAGCACAGGGAATAGGAGTTGTAGTCAGACCATCACACATTGTCTCTGCTGCTCCTTCCTCCTCATGGGAGGATTCCTCACACTCTTGCCCTGCTCCAGCTTGAGGTCACTCCCACAGGGGACAGTCCTTCATGAACTTCTCCAATGTGAGTCTTTCCCATGGGCTGCAGTTCTTCACAAACTGCTCCAGCGTGGGTCCCCTGTGCAGCCCTTCTACAACAGGCTGCTCCAGCGTGGGTCCCCTGTGAGGTCACAAGTTCTGCACCAAACCTGCTCCAGCCTGGACTCCTCTCTCCATGGGGCCACAGCTCCTGCCAGGAGCCTGCTGCAATGCAGGCTTCCCGTGGGGTCACAGCATCCTTCAGGCATCTCCCTGCTCTGGTGTGGGATCCTCCCTGGACTGCAGGTGGGCATCTGCTCCAGCATGGACCTCTGTGGGCTGCAGGATCACAGCTGCCTCACCATGGGCTGCACCACAGGCTGCAGGGGAATCTCTGCTCTGGTGCCTGGAGCACCTCCTCCCTCCTTCTGCACTGACCTGGGGGTCTGCAAAGCTGTTTCTCTGACATACTCTTCTCTTCCAGCTGCAGCTGCGCATCAGTTTTTTTCCCTTCTTAACTGTGTTGTCCCAGAGGCGCTACCACCATCACTAATGGGCTCAGCCTTGGCCAGTGGTGGGTTTGTCTTGGAGCTGTCTGGCATTGGCTCTTTAGGACATGTTGCTTTCAGTTTAATATCTTTGGTGTGGAAGCAGGTCTCACTTTGAGCATCTCTTCCTGTGAGCCTGCTCAGCTGATCCAAAAGAGAAAAAGCAGTTTCCTTCCTCTCTAGATGTTGCATCTCTCCACATCTTGTCAAAGGAGGTTAAGGCACCAAGGCAAGAATACCCAGAAGAGTGGAAGTGGTTAAATTGGAGTGCTTCTGGAGTTTGTTATGCTGAAGAATGTGGAAAGGAGATTTTGTAAGGTATTTAATTTGGGGATGGCAAGGCTTGCTCTGGGAACTGAAAAAGGTTAAGAGATTCAACCTTCCTCCAATTTTTTTTTTTTTTCACATTTCCTTTCCAATGCCTTCTTGAAAATGTTCACTTTTTGAGCAACTATATTTCTGCAAGGCAATGTAAATCTGATCGTGATTTTAGGTCCACCAGTGTAAATCAATGGGTCCAAAGAAGCTGATAGTTTCAGCAGTGCAGAACCCAAGTAGGCAAAGTCTGACTCTTAATTTTACGCATACAAGGCAAGACATGCAGATGATACCAAATGGTTCAGCTCTATTGACTTCAGTGAATGTCAAGAGTCCATAAACTCCTAAGTGAAATCAATGGAGCCATAGTAGGTTATACACAGGGGATTTCACTCAATGAGTTTAAATGTACTCAATAGCCTTTTACTGCTGAATGTTTAAACTTCCAGTGTGAGTTTGTTATCAGATTTCTGCCTCATGCATTTTTCTATAACACTTACAAATGAAGACACAGTGTGGTTATTGCAGAGAAGGGTTTTATTTTCTGGTGCATGCTAAATGGTATGTGAACATTGGATCTGCAGTAGTATATATCTGCAGATACTTGCTGTCATTTCATTGATTGGAATCATATCTAGAATAATTCTGTTTATTTACATTCTGTATTTCTGGTGATATTGATTGACAAATCATTGACTTTTGCCCCAGGTATAAAATTAGTAAATACTGAAAATGGTCAGTATTTGTTTGCAAACTTCTTCCTCCACTCCTTCATTTTGGTCACTCAGTTTTTTTAAACTGCTCCTGCTTTTTATTCTGCAGTGTTGAGTTCTATCTATCTATCTACCTATCTATCTATCTATCTATCTATCTATCTATCTATCTGTCTATCTATCTATCCCTACCTATCTATCTATCTATCTAATCTACCCTTTCAACCTTCCTGAGCTTTCTCTTTTTACCTCAGTACTTAAGTGTTTACTGCTGAAATTTTGTTCTTACTTTCTTTTGGCCTATTGAGCTCCCTTGCTGTCGTTCACTTTCGCTCTCTGTAACAGTAGTGCTTTAGTCAGTTTGAGGTCCAAGGAAGTATAAAATCCTCTCCTCAGCTGCTCATAGTTCTGATGACATTTTCTTGTCATAGCAGGAATAGCAGGGTAAAGGTCTATCATGATGCCTTGATCTCTTCGAATGTGACCACCTGCAGAACTTAGTGCAACAGCAAAAGAATACCATGCTGTGAAGGAATGTCAGGAAATTAGTTTCTTGCTGGAGCAAGAAAAGAGGACTTGAGCCTAAGAATGGGACTATTCACAGGATAATGAACTTAAGCAATTTAAGTAAATACAGTAGAATATATTCTTATCTGATCATTGATACTACTTTCAAAAAATGCTGTTAGCTTAGAGAGAGCAAAGAAGGAATGATTTACAAAGTACCTCCGATTGGAATATTACTTCACAGATTTGTGTTTGTCATTCTTAAACTCTGACAGCTCCTTTAAGACATTTTTTTACCAACGTTTTTTGAGAGTAACTTGGGAAATTTTGTGTGACAGTTTCAGATGGGACATTTGGGGCTAAATGAAACCAGAGCGTTTCTGTAAATCTGTCTGACACTTCTGATATTGATTTGGTTGTAACTGGTAATTATATGATTCTTTTCTGCTTTTGAAATACTAAAGGAGATCTTTATATTTTCTATAAAAATATAGGTAATGCATTTGTAAACATAAACTCACTTTATGTTTTACATTTTACTCTATGTTCCAATAGGGAATTGAATGAATTCCCTAGAAGATGAAAACATTACAATAACTACTCTAGCAATGTACCCAAAAGAGTTTTCTAAATTCAGAGTGGAGATGGTGCCTGTTGAAAGTTTTTACAATTTCCCATAAGAAATAAACATATGTTATGAGTCCGTAATACTATCAATTCAAAAACTTAAGAATCAATGATGACTAAATGTGGACTGTGGATTACTCTGGTACACAGAAGCCTTTTGTTTGAATCCACCAGATTGGTTTCACTAGCAATGCGGTAAGGTAAAGCATATCATCACCTACATTTTAATTGCAACCAAAAGTTGCATTCACATTTTTCATTCATATGAAGAAAAAACTTATAAAATATTATTTGAAATATTTAAAATACTTACTTCAAGATGAAGGGGATATGATCAGAAATAAAGCTGCTTTCATGGTACAAAGCTACACAGAAAAGCAGCTTCGTAGGCATCGGTTATCCTTTGTTGTTTCATTGAAGCTGTCTGTGACACAATGAATTCCACACAGAAATATCTTAAGAGCAAGAAAAGCTGAAGATATTTGAGGAAAAATTGGGAATCATGCTAACGAAGTCTGAGGGAAATCAGATTTTGATTGCTCAACATACCATAAGACATGACTGACAAGGTAAATGCTAAACCCGATGAAACTGCTGTTCATGATGATGAAATCTGTACATCTCCAATTTTTTTAATCTTGTACCTAGTACTCAGGGTACAGCCATAAGTTACGTCTTTTGGTCTAAAAGCCAAAAGCTGACTTATTCAGAAAAAAAATATGAATTAAACTAGTTAAATTAATAGCAAGAATAAGAGGAATAAATTAAATTAATCTGTACATTAAAGACGAAGCCCTATATCAAGAGATGCTATCAGGAAAATAGTGCTACCTATGTTGCCTCTCACATTATTTTTATATTTTGAGTGGAAGAGGTAAGTGAATGACCAAAATACTGAGCCTTTAAATTCACCTATGCATTAGGATGTTGTCAGTTACAAAGAAAAAGTGAAATCATGAATATTTCATGTCTCTTTGGCATTCAATCTGTTTTGCATAGATGGCAGCTGGAGGTTCAAAACAGAGCATTATTGCTCCACCACTGTCACCATAGTTTAGCAGGTAAATAATGCATGAACTAAGAAGAGTTGACAAGGCAGGCAGTAATGATATATTGGTTCCAGTCTGTCTCCTCAAAAAGCACCTAGGAATGATTTTATTTTGTATGACTGTTTACAGAATATTCATAGATATGGTCTGTAATTAACCTAAAGAATTAACAGCTGAAGGATGTGGAAGGAAAGTAGCTTAGCAAAGTTTCAAAAGAATCCTAATGATAGCATATATGCAGCAACACTTGAGAACTTTCCAGCTTAAAACTGTGACAAGTGTTAATATGCACTCTTTGGGTTGCCAGATCCTGGATTTATCTCTACGAAGAAGAATTCCCTTATATCTAACCCCAAATTACTCAGTTCATTCTAGTTGCAGTCCTAAAAATCACACTGTAGTGTTAATATTCCTCTACTTTGATTTTTTTTAAAGAAATTGATTTCTTTTTTTGTTTAAATCCTGGAGGCATTCTAGGAGCATTGCCTGACTAAGCAGGGAACATCTGGGTAGGTGTGTTACACAAAGGCAGGGCTGGTAGTCTGTGTTATCAGCATTTTTTGCATAATGTGGCATCTGATTAAAATGCTGACAGACACAAACTAATAACACCATGTTTGTACAGCACCTAGCACAATAAACTTCTTTGCAGTAAGAATGTACAGTCCTTATATACAGAAAAGAGGATAATGGCCAATATACAGTGGTCTTTGAGCAATTTGGGTTCAGAAACTCTAAGACATGCTCATGTTCATGCTGTTTGTCAAAAGTATTAAGATCTTTTTGTGACTTAACTAAAGAAAACCACAGACATCCTATCCCTTTGCATTGCTTACAGGCTGCTTAACCCATAAAGGTTAATTTGTTGTGCTAGTGCTTTGTTCCCTGTTTTGTTTCTGAGATCACTCTCTGTAGTGACATCTGCATACATTAACTAGCCCAACACATTCTGTGTTATCTGGCACTTCTTTAATTGCTGGTCAGGCATCACTTTTTAATATTGCAGCCAAGCAAAAATGTATTTGTTCCAGTAGCATTTTTAACATGAGCCTGTAATATCTGAGGTTCCCCAGAGAACCCTTCCAGCCAGGGCTCACCAATAAACTGCAGCCGCTTCATTGCAGCCTGAGGTATTGACAGATGCTCTGAACTGGATGCGTAATATGTGGTACCTGATGTGAATAGAAAATCACCAAGGACTGATGGGGCATTCTTTAAGCACAAATAAGCTGTGCTGATTTTCTTCACATCTCATAATGGCAGATTGTGATGAGATTTTCTCCCATCTATCTCAGTGGTTTTAAACACATTTTTTCCTTGAGAATGTGAAAGATACAGCAATAACTTACCAGGATTATGGTATTAAGCACGTGTAGTGCAAGTAATTTGTTACATTAACAGTAATTTCCAGCTAAAGAAGAAAATCATACGCTTAACCTAAAGAAACAAAAAGTGGCAATAGTGCCAGGAGAAATGTAGCAGGGTGTCGTGGTTTAAAGCAAACCACACAGGTCGTCCACTCACCCCCCTCCCCGACCCTCCCCACAAGATATGAGCAGCACAACAGAATGGATTAAACCATTCATGGGTGTAGCAAACACAGTATGCAGTAGTCAGAATAAAATAAAACAGTAGACTATATCACACAGTCAATGGGCATGTGGAATTGTTCTTTATGATTAGAAAGCTTCACTGTTGAATATGCAGGGGACTGGAGATTCAGCATGTGCTATGGGGTCTGTAAATACATATAGAGGTAAACATACCTCTCCTTCTCAAAAGAACTCATAATACAGAACTTAGTGTTGTGTCTCATCCTGATCTCAAGGCAATAATTGCTAAGAATAATTGCTAAGAAGCAATAGGATTATGCTTAAGTGTGTGCTCTAAACCCTATTGACTGGAGAGTAAGAAGCATATGTTTCTGCTGAATAAGGACAGATTAAAAAGAAAATAAAAAACCCAAACTATTTCGGTCATGGAGAACTTGGCAAGGGAGCCTGGACTGCAGAACAAAATGCAGAGGTTATCAGAGCGTGTCAGTGTGCCCACACTATCATTGCATGCAACCCTGGGGAGCTGGTACCACTCAGACCATTCTGCACTGGAATTCAGAGCATTGCTGAGGCTAGGGAAAATTACTTCTCCTCTCTCCTGTTCCAACCTATTTTACCTTTTTTTTTTTTTTTTTAATGTATTGTCCCAGTTAGAAAGTGTCTGATTTCTGTTACATTTCCCTGTTACTGAGAAAAACCTTCTTCCTGTAAAAGTTGAGGTACCCAGACTGGCCTGGCAGAACTTACTTCCCCTCAGTTATATGAGTTAATGTCACTGCCTGTGTCAAACATCTGGTGGCCACATTGGCAAAGTCTGAAAGTCATCTGTAACTGCTTTTTGCTGTTATGGATATATGATACCATTTTTGAGACACTAATTTATTATCCAGCCTAATGGCTATTTATTTCGAGTGGGATTTGCAGTTTACTGCCAGAAGTTATGGAATCAATATGTTCCAACAGAATAAATAGGTTAAAATTAGGCTCAGATATATATTCACTTAAAAACTGAGCATGAACTGACAGAGGGTAAATTCAGGTTAGACATTAGGAAGAAATTCTTCCTTGTGAGGGTGATGAGGAGCTGGCACAGGGTGCACAGAGAAGCTGTGGCTGCTCTACCCCTGGAAGTGTTCAAGGCCAGGTTGGACAGGGCTTTGAGCAATGCGCTCAAGTGGAAGGTGTCCCTGCCTGTGGCAGGGTGTTGGTACTAGATGATGTTTAAGGTCCCTTCCAACCAAACTATTCAGCAATTCTGTGATTCTATGATTCTGTTATTCTATGATTCTTCTGAATATTGGGAAGACAGAACTTGTTCATTTCTGTAGTATGAATTGATTCTGGGTTGTATGTAGAAGCCTTTAGAAACTGCTATGTCTGAGGCACTATGATGATGATGGTTTTCCTGAACTATTTGTTCTACGATGTATACATTATAAAGAAGATTGAGACAGGCTCCACATAGTACCTGCTAATTCAGTAGACTATAGCAATATAATGTTTTATTTTGTTTCTAATAAATCAACCATCAGCTTGTGATATACTCTTGAAAAAATATTTTCTGACATCTGGATCAGATCATATAAATAGCATTAGATGAATAAACAATGACAGAATAAGAATAGACCATGATAAAGATCCCAAATGTGTTTAAACAAAGATTGGTACATAAAGGGAACATAAAGGTGTTGTTGTTGTTACGTTTGAGTCCCATTTTATGTACACAGCACTGGTTTACCAGATGGATTTTAAAATGAAATCCTGTAGTGAAAAAAGAACTTGAGAAAGTGAAACAGTAAAAAATGCTATGTGAGATATTATATTATTGATAAATATATCAGTATATATAGTGATGATTGATAGTAATTTATTTGCCCTTCCAAAGAAAGATGAACTTAACTTCTCTCAACTGGAATTGTTGCAAGCACTCATAAGTTACAGGTAATTCAGTTTTGGGTTTTTTTCTTCTTTCTCAGGAGATTTTTCTGGATTTTTTTGTTTGGTTTTTTTGTTCTTTTCTTAGAAATATTTACAGGCCACTCAGAGATCCATGCATCTGTGTCTTTTCTGTCTACATTACCATTTAGAATGGAAATACTCTTTTCAGGGGCCAAATCTAGTTTTATTCAATCTCTTCTGCTTTGATTCGTAATTGAAAGATTTTTAACAAAATGAGTATTTGGCAGGAGTCATATTGGCTTGGTACCTTTGCTGAGGTTTAAAGGAACAACAGCTTCTGTTATCTGAAGAATTAGAAGTGCAATTAATCAACAGGATTACTAATTCAAATAGTAATTTTAGTGCAGAGCTGAAATATTTCTCATATGGAGTGTTTGTGAAATTTTAGAAAGGGGAAATTTATTTTCTAGATGCTTGTCAGCATCAGCTAGTTTGTGTCATTTGAGAGTGACATGAATGAAAAGGTTTGTGAATACAGCAGTATACACAGGTGTCAAGAGGCTTCTCCTGGTCTGCTTTGCATCAAGACCTTCCTGTCTTTAAAGACTGTCGCAGATGGCAGCTGACTGTGCTACCAAGGCTCATTTGGAGGATTTAGAAATGGAGAAGTTGAACAGGAGCAGCACATTCCACATCTGACAGGCTGGTGATTGGTTTACAGGAGCTCTGGCTGGTGCACTGATATTTACATTTTGCATGTTATTACCCTGAACCAAGTGAAGGAGAGAGAAACACAATTAATTGGTGCTCTGACTCTCAGGTTCAGCAGCAGTGCTGCCTGTTAGAAGTACATGAACATAAAAAAAAAATCAGCAAAAGGTAATATCAAGCTTTTTGGGGTAAGCAAACAATCTGGTAGAAATTAGATTATATTGACAATGTGTGCAACTCTTAAAAAACATACACACCATACGCAATGTTTTGTTTCCACCATACATATATTTTGCTGTTTATCAAAGGAAGGAATATTCTTTTCTGTGATGAATTGGACCGTTTGTCCTCATATAGGAGCTTTAGTGGAGATCTTTGAGTGCCAGGCTAAGGCATGTCTGAACCATAATATAGGAGTTGCCAATCTTGAGTGAGGCCAATAGCTGTTCTTTGTAGGATCCTGTCTCTGATATTGACTGGCACCAGCTTTTTCAGAGGAAGGCTCATAAGCAGTTATAGGATATCCAGATGGTAAGGGAATTTCTTTTAACCATCAATTTGTTACTGGTGCGTACCATGAGTGGGAGAACATTTAAAAAGCTAAATTCTTAGAGGGCTTGCATATGTCCCTGAAATCCACTGTAAAATGGACAGGTTTCCCAAAAAGCAGACATTTCTCCAATGTAGTATCCTTTTTTGGAAGTTATTTTGAAACATCATTGCTGATGTTTTGAAAGAAGGTCTTTAAATCCACACAGAGAGTAGGTTTGCAGGGATGGCTTTTCCTCATGCGTTCATGTGGCATGGGCTTGTATTGAGAGGTGACCGTACCAGTTCAGCCTCCAAGCCACATCCAGGAATGAGGATGTGGCCCCTCAGAGTGATGCATTTGGCTCTCTGTTTGCTAACTGAAGAATGAAGAGTGGATGTGCCCTGTGTGGTGGTGAGAGCTGCCACATTAAAAGCAGCATTTTCTTCAATCACTTTCCTTTTAAGTGTCAAATGCTTTAACATATCAATTAAGCACTAATTAGAGACAATAATTGAATGTGCTGGGCAGCTAGGAGTCCCAAGGCAAAGCCAAAAAAAATGTTTAACCATACCATTGCGATCAACCCTTACGTAAAACTTACTTATGATCAGTTTACTGTCATTAAATGTTTCAAATAACTCCACAGAGTGTGCTTGAAAGGCTATTGCTGCCAGTCAATAGTTGTACACTCAAAGCTGAGGACAGACTGGAAAGGTGAAATAGCCTAATGTGGTCAGATGAAGAGGGAAAACGCTGGATTGCCCAGATGAGACAAACTAGATGAATAAAGTGTTATGTAAAGAAAAACCTTTACTTTTCTCAGTATATAGAATATTACATAGTGTGATAGGGAGAATTCACTTTTTCCCAAAGATGAATACGATGAATATTTTCAGCAACACTTTGCATGAATATGGAAAACTGGCTGTACTTTTATTGCTGTTTTCATAAAATATGCATCTGTTGAGCTCCTGTTTTCACAGTATGAAATATGGATTGGAATTTGCAATTTCTTCATTTATTTTGTAGAGGGTTTTTTTTCTTTTAATAAGGAGTTTTAATGTAATGATTTAGAATGTGAATCCTGTCATGAGTAGTTACGGAATAAGCTGCCTTTAGGGGAAGTATTTGTTTCTGTTACTGCCCTGCTGACAGTTCTCTTATGACTTGAGAGTAAAAGGCTCGCAGTTCTCGGGGGGGGGGGGGGGGGGGGGGATATGTGTTGGAGGGTTAAGGGGAGAAGAAGGGGGGAATTGAGGTGTTGAATCTCTCTTTCTTGACATCATGATATTATCCCACCTCCCAGAAAACATTTTGCAGTCTACTTAATTTTCAAAACTGTAGATAAATTTAAGCCTTGGGACATGGAAAAGAGAATCCTTTAAGGAAAAAAATAGGGGAAAGTGGTTGCCTTTTGAAATACCAAGATGTTAGGATGCATCAAGAGAGCAGTTTCTCGCCCAGCTCTATTTCTCACCTGAATTTCTTATTGCATTACAAGAAACAAGTGCAAGGTCCTACACCTGGGTTGGAGCAATCCCAGGCACAGCTACAGGTTGGGCAGAGAAGGGATTCAGAGCAGCCCCATGGAGAACTTGGAGGTGTTGGTCGATGAGCAAATGAACATGAACCAGCTTCAGTGTGCGCTTGCAGTCCAGAAAGCCAACCGTATCCTGGGCTGCATCAAAAGGAATGTGACCAACAGGTCGAAGGAGGTGATCCTGCCCCTCTACTCTGCTCTCGTGAGACTTGACCTGGAGTATTGTGTGCAGTTCTGGTGTCCTCAACATAAAAAGGACATGGAACTGCTGGAACAAGTCCAGAGGAGGGCCACGAGAATGATCAGGGGACTGGAGCACCTCCCGTATGAAGACAGTCTGAGAAAGTTGGGGCTGTTCAGCCTGGAGAAAAGAAGATTGCGTGGAGACCTCATAGCAGCCTTCCAGTGTCTGAAGGGGGCTTATAGGGATGCTGGAGAGGGACTCTTCATTAGGGACTGTAGTGATAGGACAAGGGGTAATGGGTTAATACTTAAACAGGGGAAGTTTAGATTGGATATAAGGAAGAAGTTCTTTACTGTGAGGGTGATGAGGCACTGGAATGGGTTGCCCAAGGAAGCTGTGAATGCTCCATCCCTGGGGGTGTTGAAGGCCGGGTTGGACAGAGCTTTGGGTAACATGGTTTAGTGTGAGGTGTCCCTGCCCTTGGCAGGTGGGTTGGAACTAGATGATCTTAAGGTACTTTCCAACTCTAACTATTCTATGATTCCATGATTCTAAACCTACCTGTAACTCAAGAACAAGAATTACATTCATTTACCTACACAAAAAAAAAAAAAAAAAAAAAAAAAAAAAGAAGGGATCGGGCAAAAAGTTTAGGTAATTGTCATAGCCAGAAAGGTCCAACTAATCTTGTACAGAAAATCCAGTTGTATACCTTTAAAAGGTAATATAATTACTGCTATTGCTTAGTGGTTTATTATTCTATCAATATGTATCAATGTATCATCATTTACTGTATCACATAAACGAGCAATTATATTAACTTTGAAGAGTTGCAACCACAGAATAAAATTTGCCAGAAAGGTTTCTTCATTCCCTTTTAAAAGTCCTTTGAAAGAAATGAGCTTGTTAAAAGGTGTGTAATCTTTAAATGCTACAGTGCCTGTTTCTCTTTGGATATGTGAGTACTTCCATTAGTACTTTGCCTCCAGCTACGTACCAAAGTACATGAGGACTATTCATTATGATTTTGAAATCAAATGATTACATTATCCAAACTAAATTATGAAAATTAAATTCTACAAAATTTTCAAGGAAGTTTATTTTCCATAAAATTCATATTGGAATAAACTACAGATGCATGACTGTTCTTGCAATGTAGAGATGGTCACAGACATACTCTGAAAACCTCTGTCTTTGGAAACTTCCCATTTTCCTTCTGGTTATTCAATTTTTCATGTTTCAAACTTACTTTAATTTTGTTGAAATTTTAAGAACAGCATGTTGCCATAATTGAAACTTATTAGTAAATCTTCTGAAACCTGAATTTTTTCTTTCTACAGTAGTAGTTTTTTGATAGCTTATGTAATTAATTTGTCTGTTTACAGAGTCCACAATCAAAGAATCTTAATTCAATAAAATAGGGTATTTTGAGAATGAGGGTAAGAGGGAGATGATTTCTTAAAATACTGTTATGGAAGATGCCATAGAAGGTACATACACAATAAGTGGCAAGTTTGTTTTCCTTGAGGGTTTCTCCTTAATGTGAAGTTTAACAAATCGGGAATGCTTATTCAAATGCAAATTCTTTCATTTCCAGTCACTATTAAAATTTCACAGAGAAAGCTGTGCCATGAGAAGCTGAGATTAGATATTAGGAAATACAATTTTAAGAAGAAAGATGGTCAACAATGGAACATACTTTGGAATCAGATGATTACATTATTATTGGATGAATAAAAAAACCCAACTAGATATAACCGCGAGCCACCTGATCTAACTTTGAAGTTGACCCTGCTTTGAGTGGGCACTGGAAAGATGACCACCAGCAGTCCCTCCCAAATAAAATTGTTTTACAATTCCTAAAATCAGTTTGAAACTGGCTGAGTGTAACATGACTCTGCTATCAAAAAGATTGCTATATTCAGACAAACCAAATAGCATCTTCAGAAGAAATGCTTCTAAATTCTAAAAGGGAACCATTCTCCACTGTGAAGAAAAAGATGTCAGAACACAAACAGGACTAAGAAAATAAATGTCATTGCGAGAGCCCTTTTCCTTCCAGAATAGAGCACAAGATAGAATGTTTGCAACTTCCATAGATGGCAATTAAATAAAAGAATGAGGAAGGATAAAGTCTGTAGATCCCGTTAACTGAGAAGACATGATATGTTGACAATAAATTGTTATATTAGACCTTTAAAAACAACAAAGGAAATGTTCAGAGTATGACTCATTTTAGTGAAAGAAAGTGACAAATGGTCTCATCTTGATAACTAATATCAAATGTTGTTAGAGGAAGTAAAGTTTGAAGGCACAGATCAATATTATCTCTGAGACTCACAAAGCAGAAAATATAGAATCAAAGTTAAAATCTCAAAAGACCCGAATCTCTCAAAATATAGAAAATTCACAGAAGAATAAAAAACATTGTAATTCTGCCCTATAGTATAAACTTAAAAAATTCAAACCAACCCTGAAACTCACTGTCGTGGTTTAAACCGAACCACAAACCTCGTTCACTCACTCTGCCTCCTTCTTGCCCTCCCCCTGCTCCTGGAGGGATAGAGAAGAGAATCGAAAAGAATGCAACTCCCAAGGGCTGAGATAAAAACAGTTTAGTAACTAAGGTATAACACAAATCACTACTGCTACCACCAATCATAATAATGATAAAGGAAATAACAAGAGGAAAGAATACAACACCTCAACACCAGCCGACCAATAACTCGCCCCACTCCCCCCAGCCGAGCACCGACCGATACCTCCTCCAACCCTGCAGTCCCAACCCTTCCGGGTAACTCCTCGTTACATCCTGGGCATGACGTGCTGTGGTATGGAATACCTCTTTGGCTAGTTTGGGTCAGGTGTCCTGTCTCTGCTTCCTCCCGGCTTCCCCTCCTCCCTGGCAGGGCATGAGGCTCAGAAAGTCCTTGGCCAGACCAAACATTCAAGCAGCAACTGAAAACATCGGCGTTATCAGCACTGTTCCCAGGCCAAAAGATCAAAGCACAGCACTGTTCTAGCTCCTAAGAAGGAGAAAATTGACTGCTACTGCTGAACCCAGGACACTCACCACTGGAATTCATGTTCTTACTCATTCTAGCTCCGTAGCAGCAATCTTTATAAATCTGACATTCACCTCTTTCAAGAACAAAACTAGGGATCCACACGTGGAATTTAGATGGGATTTAAGTAAACTCTGAAGAGTGGTGTAGGCTTATGTTTCTAGGTTTATATCTGGAGTTATTATTGACACTGGGATAGATTCAGTTATGGATATCTAACTTCACTCTAGTGAGCCATTCTACTCAAAGGTGGACACATTTGTGAAGTTGAAATGCTATCTAGACACCAATGACTGCACCGATTATGTCTCTACTAACATTGGAAGAGCATAAATACCTGAAGTATCTTAACCTGAAGCTACATTATAGAATCACAAAACGGTTGAGGTTGTAGGTCATCTGGTCCAATCTCTCTGCTCAAGCAGGGCCACCTAGATCAGCCACCATTCCTGAAAGTTAAATACTGTCCTTCCAGTTGAATAATATCATATTCTGAAAATGCCACCATTTCAAAGCAGTGAAAGACTTAAAGGAGGAAATTCAAACATTTCAGCAGACTAAGAATGGCGACATTTTCCACTGATTTTCTGTGGCCATTTACAGCACGTGAAGAAGATGAATTGTACTGACTTGTAAACGCTTTTTGTAAACCAAGACAAAAAGTTTACTTAAGAGATGAGGTAGACTTGGACTCTTCAGCTTGCAAAAAGAACTGAGGTGGTTGTGGAGGCCATTGTGGACTGAAATAAATAATTTCACAAATAACATGATCAATATGATATTGAAATTATTCTTTTTTTTTTTAAGTATTAAGAACAAGGAAGTGACAAATGAAATTAGATTGGCTTTGTTCCAAAAAAAAACTTTGGTATTTCTTCAGAACACAGATTGCAGGTGTTGTGAATGTCAAAATATAAATGGTTTAAAAAAGCTGTTCCATCAAAAGCTATTAAATGCTGTGATGAAGATCCTAGATCAGGAGATTCGGTCTTCTCAGAGACGGCCTACTAGGTTACACCAACTTTTGCGCTAGCCAGTACAGACCTGCATAATTTCCATTAACTAATAGTTCTTCATTGTTTAGTTATGAATGCAACTAATCTGTGCTTAAAAAACAGGGTAAGAGTATTATTACAAAGATATTTACAAGAGAAATGTAAAGATGACCTGTGAACATAGTAAATCTACTTAGGATTTATGTGGGTAAATAAAGAAGAAAAGGAGCCCTGGTTTCCTGACTGGGGGCAGGAGGTGGCAGGATGACTATCATAAGAGAATAGCAGATGTAATTCTTTCTGAATATGAATTTTTCAACTATAAAGTAATTAAACATGCCATAATTGATCGAACTCAGGTGTTTGTGTCATAATGCCTCAAAAGTTAACTCGGACAATAAAAAGAGCTTTTAAGATTCTGAAGTTAAATTTGACAAAACCATAAGTGAGTAATTGTTCCATATTTCTCTTTTTCTATCTCAATTAACTGTATCTAAGTAGCAATTCCTAATAACTCTGCTGTTACTATTCTATGGTGAAGCATGCCTAAGTACTGACCATTATTTTCGTGATATAAATCTATTTTTGGTTACCTCCATCAGAAATGTTAACCATTTTTTCTGACCTTTTTCACCTACAGTAGAATTAGACTGCTTATTTTTTATAACATTGAGACAAAATTTGTTTAGTCATTTCCAGGAACAAAGGTGGAAAACAGGACAAGTCTGCAGTAGAATTTAATACTGTACTGAGAAAAAGTGAGTTATGGGTGATAGTACATTTTTCAGTCAATTTTTTTCTGCTCGACTACCTATATACATCTTGTATTTTTTCCTAAACATCTAATTTTTCTCAGTATAAGGGGAAAAATATAATTTTATAGTCTTTTCCTGATTATTTTAGTAGTTGATTTAACAACCTAAATATTAATGTTACTCTAGCACTGTTAATTGTGAGCAATGAATGTTTTGAGTGGAAACTCTGTAACTGTGGTATGTCTTTACATTGGCTAAATTAACAAAGAGTAGAGAAAGAGATGGGAAGGGAGAGAAAGTGATGCCTAGGAGTACCTCTAATGTTTTTCAGTGTCTGAGAGGCAGTAATTTCACACATTTATAGCTAGTCCAGAGTCAGCTCCCTGATATGCGTACTGGGGATGCAGGATCTTAGCAGCAACTGCTTCACTCTACGGTTTCTTTCCTTGCTGCAATGTAAAATGCTATTTACTAATACAGATGTAACAAGAAAGAGGTAGATATCTTGATAAATATAAACATTTTGGGGGAGATATGTTATCCACAAAATAACAGCCATATAAACCAAACTGGTCACCGCAGTGTAATTTTAATTATAAACAGTAAGAATTCAATAAGAAAACTGAAAAGACCCAATAACAATTTACTTTTCTCTTTTCAATAGGGCAAAGCCTTATTGGATTCCTCATGATCTCTGAAAACGAGGGTTTTGCTAGTGCAGTCAAAGAAGGAAACTTGGAGTCTTAAATTAAACCCAGGGAGAAAATTATGACAAGATATAATTTATATAAATGCCTTTCTGAGCCAGAATGTGGTGTTTAATTACTTCTGAATACTCAGGATGAGTTAAATTTTTTATGTCTTAGGCTGAGAATTATGAGTGGTTGAAAAGTTGAAAAATGTGTCTGGCTGCAAAAATAAGCTACTTCTTCAGTGCTGGGGCTATGCTACAGGCTGAACTAGGAGGGACTGAAACCTGTGGGGACTACTGAAAGGGATCTTCGGGCAAGAAGTGCCTTGAAGAGGCAGGCTTTGATATAAGATTGATACATAGGAATATTTGAAGGCAAAATAGCTGCAGAAGTCACAGCTGGGACCTATTTTAACAGCTTTGATAGTGAATTATGTTTAATTTTCCGTAGCTTGAGAAACAGGAGTAACACATGGACACACCGTGGTTCATCTACTGACTTACACAAGAGTAGGAAAAACAAGGCATTTTGAGACTGTACTTTAAGGTTAGACTAGGTCAGACTAGACTGGACTATACACTAGCATAGATCTATTTTTCATATGCACTTGCTGTATCTTAAATGTGTAATTAATAACAATGATTAGATCAGTGAAATATGTGAGTGTATGCAGCGGGATGACAGGGAAGGAACAACAGATGTATCCCTCTAACACTTGTACGTCGTATTTGCAATTTTTTCTTTATTCCTGTCTTGTTGGTCAAATAACAAAGAACAACTTTTTTATTGGACAAAAATACCTGAAAGGGAGAAGGAATGCACTGAAGGGAAACAGTTGTGCATATTACAGTTAGGAGTGGAATAACATGAACTGTTTTCCTCTTTTGTGAAATGTTCTTTTCACTGGATCACCAAGAATTCTGTAGCCTTGTTTGAACTCAGGCAAGATTTTCATTTAACTTTTGGATTGCAGTGACAGATGCTATCTCTATTTGCTTAGTCTTCTTATAAGTAATAGTTTAGGGTCAGTGGTATTCCTAGATTTATAGGTTTGTGGTAGTAAAATGAACAGTAAATCAAAGCATATGTAATGTAAATTCGCTTTGACTGGAGATGCTGTTTGTTACTGAGCCATAGTTCTCTATGTATGCTGGAAATAGAAAAAGCCTAAATAAAGCACATTATCACTAGCAAAATAAAACCCCATGCTTGCCTTATTAATCCATAACTGGAACATTTACAGGATATTTCTCTTTGACTTGGAGCTGTAACAGAACACACTGTGTAACTGGCACACAGTGTGGATGTGTTCATTAGCTCCAGCATCTATTTTCTTTGAGCTGTTAAGCACAAGGAAACAAAAGCCAATCTGTTTGTTTGCTCTTTCATATTCATGTACTTTCTTCTTTTTAATGGTTTGACTGACAGCCTGGGTATACATTGTCCAATGTCTTTGCATCAAGCCTGTGACCTCAATTTACCTATCATTCACTTCCATCATGTCAGCTGAGCCTTTTGTGGATCTCCATTATTCACACACTACATTGTGTTACGATGAACTACTCTCCTGGGAATTTTAGGACATCTTAATCCCAGTCTGACAGACCTCTCTGTGATAAATAATCAACAAGCTCCTATGCTAAATGCAAGTACATCAGAGGATGCAGATTTTTGACAGCTTTTATTGAATAAAAAGAAGCAAAAGAGCATGCCTTCAGCATTGTTGAGCAGCTTCCATCTCTCATTCCATTTTCATTGGATGGTTTTCTATCCAAGATATTGTATGCAGCAGGGGATGGAGATTCATTATGACTTTTATCCTTAGTTGCTTTCTGATAAACAAAATATTTAATTAAAAATCAATTATGGTGAATTTATTGTAATTTAATCTCACATTAAATCTGTCCTCTTTCTCCATTCATGCATGCTAAGAAAACAGAACTTTGTCTGAGAAAACCCAATAGCATTTGAATGCGTATTCCCGGGAACACCCACGTGTGCCTGCGTGCTGCCTGGCATTTAAAGCAAGGCTAATTCCTAGTGCTCATCAAGCTACACAGGGGTGGAGAGTAAGGAAGATGGACTCTTTGCTTGCTTCCACTGACAGCTTAGGCCTGCCCAGAATTGCAGAGCACAGTGAGCTGACAACTTGCTACCGACTATTTTCTTCTGGAAGGGACTGGAATAAGCCGAGTCAAGGCCTCATTCACTATGTCTGTGCTTTGCCAAGCAATATTAGTGGTGTGATAAAATGTAGTCCCGGTGATATTTCCACTTTTCACACTTTTCACAAAACAGAACAGCATGCTTTGTGCTCACTGGAGTTCCTGAGTTCCCCTCAGCAGACAGCAAGCTCTAAGTGACCACAAGCTTAGTCTAGAAAACCACAGCCTTTGGAAAGGCAAAAGTATCAAAACTACTTTGAGAACAGATAGAACAGAAAATTTTCTTTTCCCCTCATGATTTTCTTCCTTTTTTTTCTCCAGTGTTCCAATATGTCAGATAGCTGGAGGAGAAAAGGAATAAAATTAATTGTGTATTTTGTAGGCTAGCTCCTTCATATCATCCTTTTTAGTCTATTTATTAAATGACACTTTCAGCCAGGGTGTGACCATAAGGTGTTCTTAAGCCACACATGAAAGAACTGAGCTTTTAGACACACACACTGTTTGTATGGAAACTGGTGAAGAATGTCTCTTGTTTCTTATAAACTAGGGTGAATGGAAGTTCATCTTTATTTCCCTAGTACACGCCAGGGGGAAGAAAACGCTGCTTTTAACTGTATTACTCTGAAGGGTGTGATACAGGAATCCATGTAAAATGCATTATATCGCTTAACATGGCCGAGACAGCAGGTTTCAGATGTAGGTGAGACTCACTGTCAGATGCATACCTCCCTCTTTTTCTCTCTGATGGATCTGATTTATCTTTTACAATTGGCCCTTTTGTTGAGGTTTGAAGATCTATAGTCTGATTTCTTATTTTCTTTGAATTGGAAGATAAGTTTGACCATAGAGAAACTAGTCTTAAATGTGTACTTAATTTCCCTTTTTTTCTTTCTCCCTTTTTTAAAAGAAAACCACCCTTTCCCTTTTTTTTTCAGTTGCCCCCTCTCCCTCCTTATTCCTTTCCTTTGCTGTAATATGTATTTGGACCAACAATGCTACTATGGATATGAGGAACTGTTATTTGACAACATTTTCACCACTTCAGTCAAAGTTCTTCATTCAGATAAATGTCTGTTTTTAAAGTAAAAACCAAAACCAAACCAAACAAAAACCACCCAAAACAACCACCTCCAAGCCCCCCCCCCCAACCAGCCAACCAAATAAAAAACAACCAGAAAACCCACAAAAAATTTACAAAAAAATTCCTGAGCTATTTGGTTTATAGTTGAATTACTACTGTGCTGATATTTAATTGTAAATGTGTACAGACTCCCTAAAATAGGTCTAAAGTAGAGTAGGTTACTATGACAATAATTCTCTCAATGTTTGCCTAATAGCTATAAAGCTACATTACAGGCATTGTTTTAAAGTACGTTAAAATTTCGCTTAAAAATCCTTGATACTAAGTTGGCAGTTATGCATTTTTATTAAATAAATTAGCAGAAATATAACAAAAATAAGGCTATTGAAGTCTGAATTCTGTAATGCTGAGGGCTAGGGTTTGATGTTACATTGCATTATTTCTTGCATAAGTTGCATTATCACATTTTAGCTGAGGATGCTGTCAAACCTTGCAGAAGAAGCGAATTCTCATCTTCTAAGCTGTCAGACACTGCTTTAATTAAGCTACAAAGCAGCTCCTCTCTAAACAAAAAGTGATAGGTGCCTCTTCTTGCATTTGAGATCCAAGGCTTAAATTGACAATATAAAGTCAAGGTGTTGCCAGGTTCTCTGTGATTTGGCTTTGTAGGTTAGACAATTGCAGGCACCAATTTATGTGTGTATGTGTGAGAGTAAGAGTCAGAGAACAGCTCGGATAATAGATGATTTTTTCTATTTAAAGGTAAAGAGAGCTTTGTCAGCAGAACACTCTCGTTAATGAGGAAGCTAAATAAGAATAGTGTTATTTGGAATAATCTTACTTAAATGTTTCTTTAGTTCTTTGAAATAACATTCACAGTTTTATCAGAAATGGTGATTTATTTTTCATATTTCAAAGAGAGATTTTCATTAATAGATTTTATGATTGAAAAAATAAAGAGAACTGAAAAGTTTGGGAACCTTGTACTGACTAGTTGCAGAAGAATATAAATGGCACTGAGCAAGAGTGTGAACATAATGTCTTAATGTGCATTTGAAAACAGGATAAAACATATTTTGCAGGCTAAAAACACTACTTGAAATATTACAAGCAAGAGTAAGAATAAAAAAAAATCAAGGATGATATGATTTAAGTCAGAGGAACAGAGTATCATTAATATTTTTGGGCTAATTCTTACACTTTTGAAACTAGGTAATATAGATTAATTGAAAATGTTAATTAGATGTTACTTGCATTTATCGCATTCTCAGGCATATCTTTACCTGAAAACTGTTGAGGAACAAGAATAACTTCAGCCCTTAGTGTACAAATATCTGCTGTAAGATCTATTTGGCATGTAGGTGAAGTATTCAGTAGAGCAATTCGTGATTTACAGGAGGTGATGTTTTATTTGTAGTTGTTGCCTTCTACATGTCTGAGGCACATGGATCTGCTAATGGAAAGTGCTCCTGCATTAATGCACCCTCTTTCTGCTGCCCCTCCTCCATCCTTCTCAATGACATCTGCCAGCAAAGCCTGACCTTGGTAATATCTTGTAAGGTGGCATTTGAGTGCGCAAGTTGTAATTAGAGAAAGACATTAATAATCATGATGACATTTATTTTAATTTGTAATTACAGAAAATCACACTGCATGGTTAAGAATACCACATTGAGGTTTTACTCACTTAATTACAATTTCAACAGCATTAAAAAGACTGCACACCCTTATTGGTAGCAAAAAATCAAAGCAACTGAAACCTAGGGGCTTCGTTGTCAACACTTTTTAGTCTGGGAAGAGACCCTACAAAAACTCTTTGTCTCTCCAAAATAAAAAAAAAAAAAAAAAGCCCAGACATCTTCAAAACAGAAAAGAAAGTCTTAAAAAAAGAGGCATTTGGAATATGTTTGGGTTTCAAATTTTAGCTCTTCATTAGCTTGTATGTTTTTTCAACTAAATTGTTTAGAGTTTGTTTTCTATTCCATATCAATTTAAATGGAGAGGGAACTAAACGGGGAATATGTAATGAGATTTAAATAACTGAAGAAGACAAACTCAGTTCAGTCTGTTCTATTAGCTAAGTTACACTTAAAGATGTTCTCTAATATTGTGTTTGAACATTTAGTCTTTAGGGATTCCTGTTCTGTTCTGGTATCCAAAGAGTTCAGCTGCATAAAAAGTTTGCTGTGTATCACTACATTCCAATTCTGCAGTGATTACTGTGGTGTCTGCCCAGAAATGGGTCCCCTGACTGCTAACAAGACTGAGCACATGTGCTGTAGTAGGAAATAATAGGTTTCTTTACAGTACAGCACAGTTTGGTTAACATACACTAGTAAGGAGTTTTTTTTTAATATGCATAAAAGTATTCACTTGTTTTCAAGGCAACCGTATTACTAGATTTCATAAAGCTGTTTAAGTACCGAATCTGGATACTTCGGAGAGCTGTTAAGCTCTCAAAGCCAAATGTATTACCATAAATATATTGTCTGAGATAGAAACAGCATTGTGTACACGTGAACACATATGGTTTATTGAGTCATTGTGACAAACATTAAAACCTTACATGACGAGGGATGATAGAGTTCTAAATGCAGAATAAGAAATTACAGTTGACAAGGGAGTAAAAATGAATAATAATAACGCAGATGAGAAATCTCCATGAGAAATCCATGAGATATGAAATCTCCATATACCTTGTATTTTACAGTAAGTTTCTAGATGCTATGGACTTATCCCTAAAAAAAATAATAGAGTCTTTTGTGCTTAAGATCAGTAGAATTACTCTATTTGATTATCTGTTCCTCATTTTCTGGCCATAAGTCAGGCTGCTTTGTCTGAGGCAAGAGAGAAGACAGTGTTGGAGGCCTTATAATGCAAAGCAGTTAATTATGATCATAATTGTATCAATAGAATAGTTCTGTAGGGTGTATATTTGTACCGGAATTAAATTGTCCATAGATGCAGTATAGACCTCTAGGGGCAAGTGTGGCATGGCTATCTTATTCTGCAGCTTCCCAGATTTAGCTTCCATCCCTCTCCAGACTATCTACCTAGGTTTTGCATCGTAACATAATCTGTTTAGGAATCATGGTATCATCTAATCAGTGCTATTTCCATAAATTAAAATATAAAACAAAACAAAATAAGAACAAAACCACCACCAACAACAGAACAACAACAACAGCAAGAAAACCCAAGCAAACAAATCTGTTTAATAAGCTACTTCTGACTGAGCAGACTTTTTACAATGTTGTGGATTCCACTTAAAACAAACCTGACAACTTGATAGTTTAAAAATAAGAAAGAACTGCATTTCTGTGACACTGTCAAATGTGCTATGCCTAGAAACAGCATCTCTGAAAAATAAACATTTCAAGTATTATTAGCAAATATAACCTCCTATTCCAAATTGGAACATGTTTTCTTTCTCAGACCTTTGACTGGATTTATGCTAAGATGGGGAAGGTAATAATAAAATATGTATTGAAGATTCAAGTATATACTGATGATTCAGCTCTTAGACCAGTGCAAATGTTATTGCTCAAGAAAAGCATAAACAATTCTTATGTAAAACCAAGTGCATAAATATCTGTTCATTGTAAATCCCTTTCTGGTTGCACATGAAATACATAAGACAGAAGAGATGTCTTTCCACTGAAATGCGCATAATTATTGTGAGACTGTTATGTCAGCCTGGGAAAAAGCTCACTTTAACAAGACTTTCATTGTATTTAATTGCTGTGAAACAAAATCCTGGTTTGGAAATATTCACTGTTCTAGATTGTTTGGAATTGTTAGGAATCCTTCACTTGCTAATGTGGCAAAGTATTGCTCACAGTGGGAGGAAAGTGTTTCTTTCCTTCACTTTTATACTTAAACAAATGACTGAACTAACTTTGCTCACATTTGACAAAAATATATGTGAGAAGAATTGATACAAATCATAGAATAGGAAAGGAAGGCCTTAAGAAATCTATGTGCAACACTAGGACCCCATTTTCTCAGCTTTTTCATACAATGTCTTTTATTTGACATGGTTCAAAGTGTAAAGGAGTTTCTAAATCCAGATTTCAGAAGGCTTTGGGGATTTTTCTCAGCATGTAAGAAGTCAGAAAGTTTTTTGTAACTATAAGAAAGAATTATAAAATTTTGACAAACTTAGCTATAACGGCTGCAGTCAGCTCACTTTAGAATAATACGATCACCACTCTAGATATGTGTATATACATATATCTATAGATCTATATATGTATATATGGTAATAGCAGGCTACACACTGCACAAAATTACCAAGAAAATCACAAAAGAGGTTGGATAATTATTCCAGGAATAAAGAGATAAAAAAAAGTTTCTTATTTGTTATGCCACCATCACACATCTCTCTGAGCCTGATAATATTTCCAGTTCCAAAGGGAAATTGTAGTTTTATTTTTTTAAAGAAAAGCCAGGTGGAGAGGTATTGCCATGTTTTGCTTTAAGATCTACTTGTACTGTGACATTCTTGACATGTCCATTTACTTTCTCTATCTTATAATTATGTTTTAGCCTTTTTGTATTTCCTTTTTCTATTCACCATTTGATTCTGATGATGATTTTCTGTAAGTAGCTGTAGCTGGAATCAAGGAAAACACACTTTTAGGATGGTGCTAAATTAGCTGTTATGGTTCAATATATTTCCTTTAGAGAAAAGAAGCATACAAAACTGAAAAAAAAAAGAAAAAGAAGTAAGATCAGATGTGGAAGTGACATGAGGAAGAGGCAGTTTTGAGATGGGATAATGCTTCTTGATTGTGTTCTTTGAGCTAGAAGGTGGCAATTAGATCATACCCAGAAAAGTGTGAGACATCCTAATTAAGCACCTTTTGGAAGAAGTCATCATGGATAAACCCAAACCGCTTGTAGCAGTCCTCAAATGTGTTACCTGCCAGGGTTACAACAGAAAAAATATCTACTTTTTTATTATATATATATATATATATATATATATATATATATATATATAAATTGAAAGCAAGTTACCATTTGAATGTTGATTCAAATATGTGCATCACTAACTAAGCTAGTCAGATACATTTTAAACATACCTATAGGTCATATATGGAATTATTAAAAGGATGAAAATAAAGGAAAATACAGTGTATTCAGCCAGAGGCTAAATCTGATGGACTTAGGTGTTACTAGCACCTGACAATAATGTTTTTGTGACTTTGGTTAAATTGTTTCACCTTTCTGCTTCACTTTCCTTTATGTGTTTAAATACCGTTAGCATTATTTATTTCACAGCGGCTGTGAAAAGTTAATTACTTCTGTAACCCTGACAATATGAACCATTAGTTTTTAAGCTGTAAGTTTTAAGATGAAAAAGAATGTGGGTTTTTTTCACATGTAAGTGTGTTTTTAAGATCTTATGGTGCAGAAATGTGAACCGACTCCCTTAATGAAGATGTTAATGGTAGACCTGAACCAGGTCAGATTTTCTTTATAATCACAGTTATGCCAAGAAATGCACTGAAGTGCCTAGAAGATAAAGGTGATGCATTGTCCAATGTGTGACATAGACACGACAGCAGGTGGTGAAGAGAAAGAATGGCCAAAACAGTGCATGGCTGTTGCAGATCACTGAATCTAGAAGAACATCTCTGTTTATGAATTTTATGATGATGTCACACACACCCGGCTTGAGGCAGCAGGAGGCAAACATCAATAAAGAGAGTGGAAATCCTCACATCAACTTCAGCAAAGTGAGGATTTCAGAGAACAGTTCTTATGGAGCTCAGTAACCTTGAGAGATATTTAAGCATTTGTTGAAATGTTTAATATATGAACATGGATCTTTTAATAGCTATCCCTATGGCTATATAATTAACAATTATATCCCTTTGGTGGACATGTGTCTGCATGAGAAGTGATCACAATGACTAAAAGTGTTTTATGTCATAGGTTCAGCAACCATTGCTTTAGAACCGTGCATCTATATTAGGATAAAACTTTCATTTGAGAGAAGAGAAATTAAGGTGTGTGTGCATATACACAGACTGGAAAATACTACAGAAGCTAAATGGACTGGGGAAAGGTAAAAGACACTGGTTTTAGCATTCGTCTCTTACATTTTTCTCTACCTTTAATTGCAGAGTGTTTTTACATTACAATCTGAAAGGATTTTCTGTTGGAGGGTAAGAAAATAGTATATACTGTAGTATGTATAGGGAAGGTTTGGAGTGCAACACCTCTTCTAAAAGATATTTGAGAAAGTTTAGAAGCAGCATGTTACTATGCTCTCTTTAATAAAGGAGAAAATAAGGAGCTCTGGGTATCTTGTTATGGCAATGCAAAGCCAGGTGTAGGAGCAGTTGAGGCTTTGGTGTGTTTCCAGCATGGCTGTCTTGACTGACATGTTATCTCTGGGAAAATAAAAGACATTTTTAGGGTTTACCAGTAGAAGGTCATTTTCCTTTGCACTCATTTTTCTCCAGGACTCACAGTTAAACTCTTTTTATTTCTTTTGACTAGAATTACTTCCATTAGGGAGCAGTTGCCTGAAAATAGCATGCAGTATTAATGTTTCATTTGTTTCTGTTGTTGCCAACAGTAACATGTTTCCTTGGCTCTCGCCCACTGACTGCTGATGAGATCAAGTTGATTATTCAGCAGCTATAGCCTAACACCTGCTCCATTTTTTTTTCCTTGACATGCAAAGCTGTTAATACACTGCCTTGCTATGTTAAAGTCACAGTTGTTATTCAGCTGTGGGTTTGAGATATATATATATATAGAGAGAGAGAGAGAGAGGATTCATTTGTTAATACACTTTTAATCAGTCAAATTCAGATTGATTCTGTTTCATATATCTGAGGACCTAAGAGAAGATGCTGATTTTTATTGTTTTTTTTTTTTTTTATTTTAATGTCACATTATGGTTCTACCATTCAAGCTCTGAATTTAATTATGAATGAAGTTGTATGTTTCCTGGGTCCATGTCTGGAAACGTTATTTCTGTACAGATTTCAGTGTTATCTCAATTTTATTATAAATCATTAACTACTTTGGACTTTATCAGGCTGGTTAAGGTTATGGATGTGTATTAATGAAATCAAAAGATTTAGTCCCATTCCTACAGAGGAAGAGATCATAATGTTCTCTGTTCAGTCTGGATTTTGCTCTTTATATAAATACCTATGCATTCCTGAGCAAGCTTAAAGCTGTATCTGATGATGTGGCCAAAGGGACATTTGACTGTCATTTCAGCAGAGACTAAATTGACAGGTTTCTGTCTTCTTTTGGGATTATAACAGCACTGTCTTTTGTAACACACAAAGTGTGAATAAATCCAGAACTGACATATCTCTCAATGTAGCGTTTCATACCTAGTTATAGCAGTTATACCTAGTTATAGTGAATATATATAGTTATACCTATGTACAGTGAATTGCATTAACTAGCAGATGATATTTTAATATCATAATGATGATAAATATACAAATAACGATAATTTTAAACAAAAAACACTGCAAACAGTAATTTGAATATTTATATATTCCATATATATCAAATGTTATCAATTTATGTAAAATGTATATTGATATAACTTAATATATTGTTATTGAACTCATATAAAGCTTTAACATTCTGTAAAATTTATTGTTCAGTTTGACTATGCAATGAGGCAAAATAGAGCTGCTCTTGCATCCCCTGTTATTTTAAAGGTAGCTGACTCTTAATAAAGAGGTATTTAATTGATTTGTTCTTTTTCCTACTTTTCCTTTTGAAATAAGTCAGTTGTGTGCATATTTCAGTTGTTTGTTCATATTTAGATCCTAGTCAGATTTTTGTGTAATTGCTGACGTGTAATTTTTAGCAGTGAAGGTTTGTATTTTTTTTTTTCTTTTTTAACTGGATACTTAATGAGGGGATATTAAAGGAGCTGTGAAACAAGCTCAGCTACACCTAAGTTAAAGTTGGGGTTTTTCTTGTAAGTTAGAGGAAAATTACACTGTTGAAATTTCAGAACACATGTTTTTGAGCAGGTTAATTTTGATATTTCTAAATCAGTGTGTGTAGTCCTGATTTCACCCTAGGTTGCTAAAAACTACACATACACTACAGCTGAAAATCAGGGTAACAAGGCATTGCCTACTCAATATGCGTGTCATCTTCCAATCATGCCTGTGAAGTTCCTAGCTCATCTGTGAATCTTAAAAGAGTTTCCTAAGGCAGACAGTGAACTGGAGCTAGTGGTGTAATGGTGCAATTGGTAGTTTCAGTCTAATGGTTTCTGCGTGTGTCCTTCACTTTGAGCTTGTTTGAAAATATAACACTAATGTGACTTGCATTTAAGGCATATGAATTACTAGAGTGAAAATGTAATAAGCTGTAAGGGTTTGAAACCTCTGCAAAGGAGGAAGATAAATTACATGCTGAAAGAAGCAGTCTTTTGCTGTTTCTATACACCGCTCTAGCAAAATTTCACTGCTGGATGTCAAGATGCATTTGACAGACCATTTCTTACTCCTCTTTTATGATAGTTTTTCTTCATACCTTTATTATCTACAGTTCTCTCTATCTCTACACTTGTCTACTGAAACATTTCTTGGCAATGTCAAGCTGTCATAATATTGCCCAGCTTCTGAACTCCAACAATTGCAAAAATCCTAGACATATATTCAGATTTGAGAACTGAACTTTCTTCCTCCCTCCTTCTCCCCATAAATGGGGAAATTGTAGAATTTAATAAAATGCTGCTTTTTTAACTTCTGCTGAAAATTTCCTGCATTCCTTGTTGCTTTTTAATAATAGTTGAACACAATTATTTTGTACATTCATTCTGAAGGTTATTAAGTTTGTAAGGTATTCCACACAAACCATATTTCATACGTCATGGACTGGACTCAGTGCTCCAGTCATAGAAAATGATTTTGTCCTCCCTCTGGTTGTCATTGTAGGTCTACTTGATTTGTCCTATTCTCTGTTACTCAGAAAGGTGCCCTCCAGCACCTGCAGTTCATTTATATGATAATTTATCAGATAATTTTATATCACTAGCTAAATTCTTAAATCCACACAATAAGAGAAAGAAAAAAAACAAAAAACAGGAGATAAGAGCTCTTTCTAATTCATGTTTTAGAGAAGAGCTGCTTTTATTTAGTGGAGAAATGTTACTGTGCCAAATGGTCTTTTGGCTTTATCCTTTTTGACTACCTGAAAGTTTTCTCAGTGATAGATGATTTTATGACACAACATTTTAGATGTCAAAAGCCACATGTGTGATCTATTAATTTAGGGTCTCCCCATTCCAGTTTTCCATATTAAAATCAATATGATGACTCATGTTAGAAAGCATTAACTTCACATGGAATACTGTAATCTGAAGTTTAGTTCAGATTTTGTTTCCCATTGATCCTTTTTAACCAATGGCTTCCCTCATGACATCCTTGTCTCTAAATTGGAGAGACATCAATTTGATAGGTGGACCACTCGGTGGATAAAGAACTGGCTGGATGGCCGCACACAAAGAGTTGTGATCAATGGCCCAATGTCCAGCTGGAGACCAGTAACAACTGGTGTCCCTCAGGGATCAGTGTTGGGACTGGTCTTTTTCAACATATTTGTTGGTGACATGGACAGTGGGATTGAGTGCACCCTCAGCAAGATTGCCAGTGACACCAAGCTGTGTGGTTCATGATATGCTGGAGGGAAGGAATGCCATCCAGAGGGACCTTGACATGCTTGTGAGGTGGGCTGATGCCAACTGTATGAACTTTAACCATGCCAAGTGCAAGGTCCTCCACCTGGGTCAGAGCAATCCCAGGCACAGCTACAGGTTGGGCAGAGAAGAGATTCAGAGCAGCCCTGCGGAGAAGGACTTTGGGGTTGATGAGAAAATGAATATGACCCAACTTCAGTGTGCGCTCGCAGCCCAGAAAGCCAACCGTATCCTGGGCTGCATCAAAAGGAGCGTGACCAGCAGGTCAAAGGATGTGATCCTGTCCCTCTACTCTGCTCTCGTGAGATGGTTAGTGTGATGTGTCCTTGCCCATGGTTGTAACTAGATGATCTTAAGGTCCTTTCCAACCTTAATGACCCTGTTCTGTTCTGTTCTGTTCTATTCTATTCTATACTATACTACACTACACTACACTACACTACACTACACTACACTATACTATACCATACCATACCATTCTAATGTTTTGGAATTGAAAAACCACTAGAAGGGAAAAATCTCTCGGTGGAGAATTAGCTTGACTCTTCCCTCACTCATTTAATGAAACAATGGGAATAAAGGTTATCATGAATCGTAAAAAAGTATTAACACTATAGTTGTCAACAGAGAAAAACCTTTAAAGCTCTATCTTCTAAATATGTGGAAGGTGATAGGAATTCTTTTCCATTATGTTTCTTTTTAGCATACTGTCCTGGGTTCAGGAGTAGCAGTCATTTTTCTTAGTAGCTGGTGCAGTGCAGTGGTCTTGACTTTTGGCCTGGGAACAGTGCTGATAACACCAATGGTTTTAGTTGCTGCTCAGTAACGTTTACTCTGACCGAGGACTTTGTGAGTCTCATGCTCTGCCAGGGAGGAGGGGAAGCCAGGAGGAAGCAGAGACAGGACACCTGACCCAAACTAGCCAAAGAGGTATTCCATACCACAGCATGTCATGCTGACTATATAAACTGGGGGCAGTTACCCAGCAGGGCTAGATCACTGCTTGGGTCAGGCCGGGTATTGGTCGGTGGGTGAGGAGAGGTTGTATTCTCTTACCTTGTTATTTCCCTCATCATTATTATTATTGGTGGTAGCAGTAGTGACTTGTGTTAGACCTTAGTTACTGGACTGTTATCTCAACCCATGGGAGTTACATTCTTTTGATTCTCTTCCCATCCCTCCAGGAGCGTTGGGGAGGAAGAAGGGGGAGTGAGCGAGCGGCTGTGTGGTTCTGAGACACTGACTGGACTTAAACCACGACACGAACATGACAGCCTTGTGTTGGAAATGAGGTCATCTTCTTAAAAAAACCTGATAAAGTCTGAAATAAAATCACTGTTCATGTGAACAAAGCAGAAATAGCTTGAAATGCATTAAACAAGCACAGAAAATAGGATTTTCCCTGTTTATTTTTAACTTCAGTTGAATTTTGTAATTTATAGCTAGATTAGGAAAAAAACCCAAACCTATCCATTTATACTGTTGGTAATGGTTAAGAGTGGAAAACAACCTTTGAGGTGTTATTTTGAGTTGTGGTCCAGAGTATAATAACATCAGCTTTTTTTGTTTTTAAAAAGCTAATTTCTGATTGTGTTAGATTATGTGTAATTTTAGGCCAGTAATCTGTAGGAAGAGTGTTTTCATAAATTCCACAATTTCAGTAGGCCTGTAACATACTCTTTTTCATTATGACTCCTCTCCTGCCTCATATGAAGAGAGTGAAACTGGCTCCAAAGAGTAACTGGGTTATATGTCATATGAGGTCTATGTTGCACACAGGAGAGCAATTATAAACACACTTTTTGTTTGGTACTTTATATGCTTCAGATTTCCTCATTAACAGGCTTCAGATCAGATTGCCATCATGTGGCACAGAAGATGCTGGAGTAGGAGACAGGCTGTAACACTGCAGTGTAAATACATGAAATAAAATCACACTGCAGATCTTAGAATCATAGAATATCTGAAGTTGGAAGGGATCCATTAGGATCACTAAGTCCAGCTCCCTACTCCTTGCTGGACCACATGCATACCATATGCATATGGAAATTCTGTAATATTGAAATTGTGTGTGCTCATTAGGGTTAGCGATAAGCACAAACCAAAACCCTACTGTTGGTCACCATCTTTTAAAATCTGTGTAAGTATTAAAATTCTGGTTACATTTATACTGAGGATGATGGTATTTACATAATGGAATATAGCAATGCATAGAAAACAAGTTCTTATTTGAGGTAGGAAAATATGAATTCTCTTGGAAACTCATATGCTACAGTGTTAGTGATCAGAATACTTTTAAAAGCAAGTAAAAAATTGCTTACAGAAGTGCATTTGTTTCCTTTAAAATTTTGTTGGCCTATATTAAAGCTGCAGTGAAATCACAGTACCAGTCTTCTATTGTCACCTCTGACACTTTATCCCAGTCTTTCCAAATCTTTTCCTCATATTTCTCTCTCATATTTTTTATGCAATTCATAATAACCTACAGAAGAACAATATTTGTATTCCAGATACATATATGAAAACTGTTTTCAAAGCTACTTTTACTATATTCTTTGTGGCTTTTACACTGTTCAGGCAAGAACAGGACTGAATATTTGGTTTGTATTTTAAAATCAGGACTTGAAGTTTGTTGTATGTGTCTATATTATGGTATTTAAACTTGATATTGATATGTACTCCCTAGGTATTTGTCTTCTTAAAATAACTTTAAAAAATCCATGGATTTGGTATTTTAGAAAGCTTTGTAAGGGTATTGATGCCTAATAACTCTAAGCTTACACATTCTATAATAGCCTTATATATCAAGGGGTAGCGAAATATTATTTTCAAGATAAAATACTTAGAGTGAAAAGCACAAAAAGAATATTTATTTCATTGTACTGAATATAATTGTAATTGTGTCATCAGCTGACAGAATTCTGTGCTGGTTAGGAGGAGATAAAGATATGACATGTGCACAAAAATGAAGGTTGGAAGATGAATAGGCCTTCTAGGGAGCTGATCTTTACAGATCAGATAAAGATTCATCAGGTCTCTTTCTTGCAGTCTGTGCTACATCAAAGGCTGTCTTTCCAGATGACTTGGAACCTGGGGACAAGACCTTCAAAATGGACAGTTTTGAGGTTGACAGGCAGCTGGGCTTTGGGGTTTTTAGTTTTGCTTCTTTTTTTTTTTTTTTATGTGAGTGTGTAATCTCTTTTATAATCCCTTTAAAAATTAAAGAAACATTCATAGGCTGACTGACTAAATAACACTTGCATCTTATCTATCTTCCCCCATAACTGTTTTGATTTAAAGGTAACCTCATTGAAAGGTTTAAGGAAATCTAGTGGAAGGTAACTCTTGACATCTTTCAAAGTTTGGTTAAAAATACTTTCTTGTGGGCACCCTGCACACTATTTAGAAAGCAGCAAGGGAGAGAGCAGTACTTACCCATTTAAAAAAGTTGTGTTGTTTTGTTTTGTTTTATAAAAAGAGGTAGAAATAATTGTTGAATCTAGGAACATTTATTAAGCAGATGCTTGATTAATCACAGTGTATTCAAGCACCTTAAATTTGACATGCTACAGTAGCTGAATCTGGCATCAGCCCCTGTGATCTCTTATGGAGAAGAGCCATCTCACAGCTGTCAGGCATCCTCCAAAAGCATAAGAATAGATGCACCTTGTTAGCTTTTGCAGTCCTCTCTTCCTGGTCATGGTTTCTCAGTTCAGAGTAATCTGTATTTTATTGCCTGCATCTGAGAATCCTTGCTCTCCAGGAGACTGCAGGGCTTTTTAAAAATACCTTAGAATCATAGAATAGTTAGGGTTGGAAAGGACCTCAAGGTCATCTAGTTCCAGCCCCCCTGCCATGGGCAGGGACACCTCACACTAAACCATACCACACAAGGCTCTGTCCAACCTGGCCTTCAACACTGGGAGGGATGGAGCATTCACAGCTTCCTTGGGCAACCCATTCCAGTGCCTCACCACCCTCACAGTAAAGAACTTCTTCCTTATATCCAATCTAAACTTCCCCTGTTTAAGTTTGAACCTATTACCTCTTGTCCTATCACTACAGTCCCCGATGAAGAGTCCCTCCCCAGCATCCTTATAGGCCCCCTTCAGATACTGGAAGGCTGCTATGAGGTCTCCACGCAGCAGCCTTCCAGTATCTGAAGGGAGCCTATAAGGATGAAGTAAGTATCTTGAAGTGACGTAAGTGCTTACCTTGAAGTAAGCCAGAATGTTTATGTCACGTGTTAATTTTGTTCTTTCTCCACTTAAGGTGATGTTAAATGGATCTTTATACCAGGACTGAAAACATCTCATAGCTTTCAACTTCACGTCACAAATACAGAGACACGGAGTAAAAAGTTATTAAAACCTAATATGGAGAAATACTGGTTTGCATGTTTGTTTTAGAACCATTTCTGCTCATACTTTTATTTATACAAATATGAATCTCAGTATTTTAGTATTTGCTAGAGAAGCCTGTAGGGAATTGCAGTGGGTCACAGTGTTAGAGAGATGTTACCTGATTAAACCTTCATTGTAATGAGAGGGAACATGGGATGCGTCAGGTGTCAGTTTGCTGTTGTGATGCTCCTCTGTTGGTGTTCTCCAGAGACTCTTCCATCAAAACAGGGAAGGCAAGACCTGACATTTGCATCTCTCAGGTGTAAGCAGGTATGATCTCTTTGAGAGAGATGAAGAATTAGTGTCTCCTTGTGTCACCAAAGAGGGCACAGGCATCTTGAATTTGCTTCATAATCTAGCTATTTTTGACCACAGTCTGAGGTAGAGGTGGGAGGCTGAGGTGAGGTTCTGACAGCATCATCTCTGCCGTTCCAGCTTATGTGAACTTTCTGATCTACTCCTTTTAGTTGTTAGGAAGAGCTGACAGTTGACTCAACTGAAAATGTGACTTAGACCAATTCGTTTTGTGTAGCAGTTGATCTGAATGTTAAGAGCATCATAAGGCTCACTGTGCACATGTTGTTACACAGTAAAGCATTTTCATCTCTATCTATCTGGTGGACATCGTCAGGCTATTTCTGTTGGAAAGTGACCACGACCCCCCAGAAACATTTACTAAATTTTTTGTTGGGTTATAGAATAACAGTAATAAAATTAAGTAAGTCACTCAAAAGTTAGGAGATGCCTTGAGTCTACATGAGCTACATTCATACCAGGTAGCTACTACTGCATAGGGAGCTGGCTACTTTTCGGATGGGTTCTTGCCTCAGGGCTCTGGCATGGGGGATGCTGTGAGCAGCTCAGGACATGGCAACTTCTATATGCAGAAATTAAGTAAACTTCTCACAAATGTGGACAAACAGCCTTTTGCAAAGACATGTCACCAACCCAGTGGAAGTCTCTGTGCAAGAGATTGATTTGAATGGCCATCATTGGATCATTCTTGTGCACTGCTCCTTGCTTACCACGGGGCTGAGGACAAAATGGATTTCTTTTCAATTATTTAAATAGGAAAAATGCCTTCTAAGAGGATGCTTCTACTCTCCAACAAATAATAACATTTTTGAAATAAGATGGTGCATCTTTACTCAAAAATACATAATTTCAAAGTGAATAAAAATGCGTAGATTTATAGAAATTAAATATAGAAAAAAAACAAAAAGAAAGATTTTGCTAAGTGAAGAATCAATACATACTAAAATTTATGCCCTTTCTCTCTTTGGTCTCCAGCGCCTCGCTAAAGAAGCAGAAAAGTACCAAGCATCACATCAGTGGAGGGATGAGTTTGGGGTAAGTTTCAGTTTTTCACCTTTTAACATTCTTATATTTTTCCTTTTTGAAATGTTAAATATAGTCTTACAAACATGCTGTTTATATATACTCACCACAGAAGGAGACATTGACTATGAATAGAGATTTGGTTTTATTCAGTAAACAGAATCAAAGTCTGGGTGTCTAGAGACTGAAGTGGACTTTTAAATTCAGAAGGTCATAGGGGAGTGTTGCGGTTTAAACAGCTTCACAGAGAGGGGGATGTAGATCTGAGGTGTATAGACAACATCTGTTTTTGACATACAAGGACTGATTACAAAGACATATGAGTGATGGTTAATATCAGTTAAAAGCACTGAAACAATCGTAGGAACGATTGTTTCAAGTTGTCTTTTGCTTATATGGTAGAAAAAAATGGGGGAAAAGCTTAATACAGAAGGATTTGGTTATCTACAGGACTATATGACTATATTGGGAATCAGAGGCTATTTTTTAGAATCCATCTTTAATAACTGCATCTCTACAATATTCTAGTACTGCTAAAAGAGGCCCTAATCCAGTAAAACACTGAACTATCTTCTTCAGTCATTTCAGACTTTACTGAAAAACAAGTGACACAATTGTAAAATGTCCAACATTAATTCCTTATTACTGAGCATGCCAAATTAATATTGTGCGGCTTAATTATAAGCCTGTTAATTTTAGACTACGGTTCCCTGCTGTGTCAGTCATTTATTATGTCTTCATTACCTGTTTCTTCAGAAAATATAAACAGGTGGTGCTTTTACATGATGCTGCTACAAACCTAGATTGTGTTTGCACATCCACTAGAATCATAGTGGTGCACAGTTAAATGCACAATAGTTTTGTATGACATTGTTGTGGTTTAGCCCTAGCTGGCAGCCGAGCCCGACACAGCTCACTGTCCCCCCGGTGGGATGGGGAGAGAACTGGAAGAGTAAAAGCAAGAGCACTTACGGGTTGAAATAAAGACAGTTTAAGAGGTAAAGAGAAAGCTGAACACGGGCAAAGCAAAATAAAGAATTCATTCATCACTTCCCACGGGCAGACAGGTGTTCAGCCATCTACAGGAGAGCAGGGCTTCATCACATGTACTGGTTACTTGGGAAGACAAACACCACCACTCCAAATGTCTCCCCTTCCCTTCTTCTTCCCCAGCCTTATATGCTGAGCATGGCACTATATGGTCTGAATATCCCTGGGGTCAGTTGGGGTTAGCTGCCCTGGCTGTGTGCCCTCCCAATTCCTTGTGCACCCCCAACCTCCTCACTGGTGGGGTGGTGCAAGGAGCAGGAAAACCCTTGACTCTGTGTAAGCACTGCTCAGCATTAGCTAAAACAGCCCTGTGTTATTAGCACTGCTTTCAGCGCAGATACAAAACACAGCCCCATACCAGCTGCTATGAAGAAAATAAAATCTATCCCAGCAAAAGCCACCACGAATGTCCTTTCTGATCCAGTGTTTCTCAGACGCTTGGACATCTGAAAACAAAGAGACAAAAAAGCCCAAGCAAACCGAACACCTAAAGTGAGGCCAAATAATTCAGACAAGAGCAACTCACATTTAGGAGTGTAAAGAGTGTCTAGACATGGCCTGAATGCTTTTAAGTGTGCTCTCAGTACAGGAACAGCTTCTAATATGCGGTAAAAGAGCACATATTCCATAAGGGCGCAATAATGAGAATGCCACAGCAACCTTTACTGCTAATCTGTCTCTGTTTTGAATAGAAAACAAAACCTGCAAGTTTGATGGACACAATGCAGAACAGTGTGAATACACTCAGATGCTCTTTTTAATCATTTTGCTGTTTACTGAGCACGCTGGCATCACATCAACACTGTCTCAGCTTTTGGTTTTCTTTTTGCCTTTTACTTGCTGTAGAAGTTAGTCATACCAGAGAGTCTTCTGGTCTTAACAGAATTCATTGCCATGGAGTGATCTCAAAGTAATTTTGAGATGTGATTTTATATTAATGTTGTGGCTCGGGCAAAGACTATGGTCAGATAAAAAAAAAAAGAAAAAAGAAAAAGCTGTTGGATTTATAATAAAGTAACTGCAAACCTAGCTCATGCTTTATTGACTTGAATTTGGATAGGAACAGTGCACACTATATAATAGCCTTGACATTAGGTTATGCAATTAAATTTCAAATAAATGTATTAAGCCTCTTATAATTTAATTTGTTCCATTTTTGCCAGAAGTAATCTTTCTTCTGTTCTGGCCTACTTTTTAACAAATGCCTGTTCAAATTAGTTTGCACACAGATCTTTGTGATAAACTTAATTTTCACTGGAAGATTCATATTCCTAATAGTTGTGATGGAAAATAGAAGATATACCGTAAAACTTTCTGTGGATGAGGGTTTGTGAAGTACTTCTGATAGTACTTTACACATTATGATACACATTATGAATGGTGTACATCATGCTGGATGAGGTTTATTTCTTGTCCAGGATTTAGTTTTGGGTGATAAAAGCCCTTCTAGCAGCATTGCACAAGTCACTGCAGACAGACATTCTCTGGGACAATCTATTTCTGCTTCTAAAGAGCTCACGATCAGCAATGTCATTGACAGTCAGATTGCAGTTGAATACTAGGATAGAGTTTTAAGGAGAAAGTATCACCAGCATTACTTCCGGGGAAGCATATATGGGCTTCCTTCAGTGGAACAAATGCAAAAGAGCAAGGTCAAAGAAGGCAGGTCCTAATACCAAGGTCTCTACAGAACTACAATGGATGTGTCAATCAAAAGATTCCTAGAGTGCCTATTCTAACACCTTATTCAAAATATGAGTATAATTTTCAGCAAAGGAAGCATGTAAGCATTAAAGGTTTTATTTGCAGGTTAATGCCACGGTATAATAAAAATTCAGTATCCTTGGATATGGTCTTCTGAAATTATCTAGTACAGGGAAAGAATCTAAGATGCAGATTTGGTCCCACAGCCTCATTTTTCTTATTTCATAGAATCATAGAATCATAGAATAGTTAGGGTTGGAAAGGACCTCAAGATCATCTAGTTCCAGTCCCCCTGCCATGGGCAGGGACACCTCACACTAAACCGTCCCACACAAGGCTCTGTCCAACCTGGCCTTCAACACTGCCAGGGATGGAGCACTCACAACCTCCCTGGGCAACCCATTCCAGTGCCTCACCACCCTCACAGTAAAGAACTTCTTCCTTATATCCAATCTAAACTTCCCCTGTTTAAGTTTGAACCTATTACCTCTTGTCCTATCACTACAGTCCCCGATGAAGAGTCCCTCCCCAGCATCTTTATAGGCCCCTTTCAGATACTGGAAGGCTGCTATGAGGTCTCCACACAGTCTTCTCTTCTCCAGGCTGAACTGCCCCAACTTTCTCAGCCTATCTTCATATGGGAGGTGCTTCTGTGATCATCCCTGATCATCCTTGTGGCCCTTCTCTGGACTTGTTCCAACGGCTCCATGTCATTTTTTATGTTGAGGACATCAGAACTGCACACAATACTCCAAGTGAGGTCTCACGAGAGCAGAGTAGAGGGGCAGGATCACCTCCTTCAACCTGCTGGTCACACTCCTTTTGATGCAGCCCAGGATACGGTTGGCTTTCTGGGCTGTGAGCGCAGATTGAAGCTGGCTCATGTTCATTTTCTCATCGACCAGCACCCCCATGTCCTTCTCCGAATAATTTCATGTAAAGACTGTCAGAATTGTCTAAAAGAGAGAATTTACTTACTTTTATTAAAAAAAAAAAAAAAAAGTTGGGACTAAACCACTGATAGAAACACAAATCCACATCTGATAAAATCCACTCATCATTGGTCTCCACTTTACATCAAGCCATTGACAATTTGAGTGCAACCATCAAGCCAATTCCTTATCTAGCGAATGGTCCACTCAGCAAATTCATGTATCTCCATTTTAGAGGCAAGGAAGTTGTGCAGGATAGTACCAAGAGCTGTGCACAGGTTGAGGTAGCTGACATCAGTGACTCTTCCCTTTTCCACAAATGCTGTAACCTTGTAATAGAACACCAACAATTGTGCCAGATGCCATTTACCCTTAGTGAAGCCATGCTCACTGTCTCAAAATCACCTCCTTGTTCTTGATATGGCTTGGTATAGTTTCCAGGAGGATCTGCTCTATGATCTTACCAGGATCAATAATTAAAAAAAAAAAAAAAAAAAAAAAAATTAAACCAAAGTTTTGAAATTTTATTGAGGTTTTTTTTTTCTGAAACTATATTCATGTTTACCAAAACTTAAAATAGCCATGAACATAGAAATATCAGATTGATCTTAATTTGAAGTTAGGAAGCTGTGACCCAGCAATTCACTGAACAGAGAATATTTGGTGTTAGATAAAGTATTCGTATTCCTATCCTTTGGTCCCCTTGCATAGCTTTCTAAATGCACAGATTGACACTGGGGGCTACATGTGTTCTTTTAATTAATATATGAATGCTTGTCAGGTGCATATTGAATGTCTTGAGAGTAGAAATGAAAATGTAAAATGAGTTAATATCGTGTATCTTATATATTTACCATTAGCTTTTAGCTATGTGGCAGAAATAAAGATCATAATGGAGTTTGGTATTTTGCATTGATAATTAAATAACAAAATAATTTTGACACTTAATAAGTATTTTACTAAAATGTACAAAATTATCCAAAGGGATAGTTATTAAGAATAATGAAAAATACTGAATGTCTTCTGAGTAAAAAAGGAAAAAAAAACATTAATATTGAATTATAGCATGCTGTTTACAGATTAAGAACAAAGTAATTAAGATATCTGAACTGTAGTTTACATCTACAGCCTGAAATAAAACTTACCTGTTAGAAAACTACTGAGTTTTTGGAGAATATTTGTGAAGTTTCTGAAGGCAAATCCAAAGTGCATCAGGCAAATAAAGAAATGCCATTCTCTGCTAACCACTCCATCAGTATTGCCCAATTCCCTAGCTGCATGTTCAATTAGAGAAAGGAAAAGTACATAAATGTTTTCAGATTAATGCAGTTACAAATCAGAGGTACAAACCAGTATTTCTAAATGAAACAGCCATGTCAGATTGAATTTTCTTGTATGCTGCTGAGTGAATGGGGGGAGGTTTTGACATTTTGACACTTGTGATGATCCAGTTACTTTTCTGGCAAAGAGATGCATGAAAAAATGCGAATTGGAAGAAGGGGGAGAGGATTCTTTATGAAATAATTGCTGTTATTCCCCAAATGGATCTTCCAAAATTACATTTGATACCACATTTGATTGCCTTGCAATGGTTGGTTAACTAAAGCAATTTTGTTTCCACTTGGGTTGCAATATTAATTGTGCTTACACATGTATAAACATAAGGAATATCTCATTTGTATTTTAACAAGGAATGATTTATGGATGGCCTATTAGCATCCACTTATTTATATGAAGAGTGAAACCCAGACTATTAGGAATTGTTTATCAAATTAAAATGCCACATGCAAAAACTTTCAATATGCCTTATGTTTTAACCAGTAATGTCAGCTTATATTCTTCTGTGCAAATGATGGTTTTCTGAGTCCATGGTATTTCAGGGACAGCATTTGCTATGATGGATAATATGTAAGCTGGTGTTTATGTACCAACTGCACTTAAAAGTAAAGCAAAAGATCATGGAAATATTGCTTTGAAAATATGATTAATTTTTTTTTCCCTAGTAGATATAGTGGCTGCACAAAACTGCAGTGAAAAGTAGCTCAGCAAAGAACAGGAAGATAAAAAGGATAACTGAGATAAAAGAAATCTCTCATCACAAGAGTTGATCCAAGAGGTGACCTGCAAGATCAGAGCAGTAGTTGGCATCACTCTGTGCTTGCTGTGTCTTGTAGATTGAAGATTTTCAGAACTGTCTGTAATTTTCTGTGGATGTTAAAACACTAAAACATTGCATCTAAAAAACCCCAACTGGAAAACAAACAAAACACCAAGCTTTCAGCTTTAGTACTTTAATTAGTAAACATAGATTGTCTTTTGCAAGAGGGAAAAGCTCTGTGAAAAAAAACAAGCTAGAATAGTTTTTCTCTCAAATCATCAGAGAGAGGATACAGCTCTCTTATGGCTTGTTCCTCTGATAGTACTTTTGTGTGCAAAGAGCATCTGTGAGAATGTTGTTTAGATTTGGCTCTGGACCCGGGGTACAGGGAACCAGTCCCTACAGGTGCAAAGTACGTGTGGGATCCTTTCCTGTAAAGTCATATATACTCTATAGTTCTGTGGAAGTTTAACAACACTAAACGTGGGCAAAGTGTCAAAGCTGCCTGTATCTTCACACAATGCTCTGATCCAAAACCCAGTGAAATAAATCTTGCATTGACTTTGATTCATTTTGAATAAGGCCTCACACTTCTAGAGCCTTTATGATTTGATAAAAAAATATTCTGAATGATTGATTTAAATTGACGGGCAGATGGTGAATGATTTAGAGAGGATAATATTCTCTGAAAGGCTATGTGCCACTTCCTCTTCTGTGACATATAGCTTTCATTTGTATATAAATTAAATGTACCTAATCTCACTGACAGGGTTAAAATCACATTTTTTTTCTGTCAGTGACTGCACTTTGACACCTTTCTACTGAGGGGACAAAGCTCTGTGTGTGCACTCGGAGTGGTAGGAAGTGAGGTGCAGCAGAAATAAAAGTGAATGTCATTAAAATTGAGTGATTTTAGGGGTCGACAGTGTTTATTTGGTGCTTATCAAATCACATATACCTTTTTGATTCATAAAAATGCCCTATGAACATTGCAGGAACAGACAGTTCTGTAAGTTTTTCAATAGTGCTTTCTCAAAATAAGACAGGAGATGCAGTGGTTGCAGCATTCAAAACACTATCACCGTACTTTCCTAGGGTCTCTGTAATTAGGAAGAAGAGATTTTTCTTAAAGTAGAAATTCACTGTGAATATGCCACTCAGGTGAGTCTTTGAGCTTAGAAATCATTGACTTCCTCTAAATTCTGGGTTACCATAGGAGAGATCTTCCATGCTTTTATTCCATTATAAAAGATCTAAAGTAATCCTTCTTAAGGATAGCCCCAGTATCAGTGTGATTACTCATTTGAACACAGTTGTATTTGTAATACTTTATTTTTTTATTTATATATATATGTTCCCACTTTAGGAATTTTAAACCAATTAAGAAGCTGATAAGATTGCAGATGGTACCTTTACATTTGGAATCAAGATTATCTATAAGCAGGGATTTTAAGTGTTTAACTATAGAGGAGCTAGATTTTCTGCAACATTTTTCAGTCTTCAGATTTTGGTTATTTATTGTCTCTTAATATCCTTGCATTTAGTATAGGAGTGTAACATTATAATATAAATCACTGCAAGATTCTCATCTGGGAAGTGAAGTGCTTCCCTGGTAGTGAACTTGCCAAAAAAGCTCTTAGAGTAAAGCGAAGAAACACCTTCAATCATTGTTGAATCTTTCAAGCTTTCCATTTTATCTGGAAAATCAAGTATGTTAAAAGACATCTAATACCCTTTTTACTTATTGAGGAGGCAACTAATTTAAAAAATGTGCAGCTTCTGAAAAAGGGGTGGAGGGAAGGAGCTGAGAAAGAAAAAAAGAAGGAAGGTGTGATTTCTCATCATTAAGACACCATACATACGCATTATCACCTTCCTTTTAAATGAGTCTTTAATGTGCTTTCTGAACAAACATCTTATTAAGAGCAAGATGTACTATTCTACTCAATTTATTAACACCCTGCAGGTTCTTTAGTTTACAACAGAGAAAAATGATGTCTTCAGAAAAGCTTTCTGCAGGCTGTCTGTTTTCTAAGAGTTCATTGACCTTGCAACACAGATGAGGTTAACTAGTTTTCTGATTTTACCTCTTCCCTTCAAATTCAGTTGCTAATGTAAATTTGAGATAAGTAATTTTTAGCATTGCTTTACTACCTTAGGTGAATCAGTAAAATCAATTAGAAATGGACTTCAAGGTAGCTGTTTTATTTTGTCTGTAAGCTTTTTTAGGGAATGCTTTCAGTTCAAAAATAACAGCATCTTTCTCCTAGAAATACTCTTTTGCCAGTATTATGAGGATTTAAATTGTTTACTCTGTTGCCAGCATCTGCTACACAAACCCATTTCCTCCACTGTCCATCACATTCACGTTATCCTGGCCCTTTCTTATACTGACTTGAGGAAATGTGCCGATGTTTTTTAAAAAGGAGTATTAACCTACTTAACTCTGCTGGTCCTAATTACTAATAGAAGAGATAAGGTCTTGGTTTTTTAATTAAAAGGAAAAGAAACCCTGATACAACTGAAGATGCACAAAAAAATTAATGGAGTAAGACAGTGTCATGGTTTAAACAAAAGTCATCCATAAATCACACAGTTGCTCTCTCACTCCCCCCCTTCTTGCCCTCCCCCTATACCCAGAGGGACGGAGAGGAGAATCGAAAAGAATGCAACTCCCACGGGTTAAGAACAGTTTAGTAACTAAGGTATAACACAAATCACTACCGCTACCACCAACAATAATAATGATGAAGGAAATAACAAGGGAAGAGAATACAGCACCTCAGCACCAGCTGACCAATAACTCACCCCACTCCCCCCAGCCGAGCACCGACCGATACCTCCTCCAACCCTGCAGTCCCAACCCTTCCGGGTCACTCCCGTTACATCCTGGGCATGACATGCTGTGCTATGGAATACCTCTTTGGCCAGTTTGGGTCAGGTGTCCTGTCTCTGCTTCCTCACAGCTTTCCCTCCTCCCTGGCAGAGCATGAGGCTCAGAAAGTCCTTGGCCAGACCAAACATTTGAGCAGCAACTGAAAACTTCGGCATTATCAGCACTGTTCCCAGGCCAAAAAATCAAAACACAGCACTGCACTAGCTACTAAGAAGGAGAAAAATGACTGCTACTGCTGAACCCAGGACAGACAGTCACTTTCAAATATAGCTTGTCATAATGGAGGCAACCTTCTAAAAGATTGAGAAATTCAGAAGAAATCACAAGGTTCTGATTCTTACTTCAGAGAAGAATGCCATTTGTCGTAACAAACCTTAGAGATTTATTGTTTTTACTAAAGCAAATTAGACCCATTCCTGTCAGAAAGGCTAAATACTGGGAATATATAGATACAGGTTTAGGCCTGAAAATATTATTAAATATTAAAAATAGGGCTTTTCTGAAATTCTGAGATAAGTGGCTTGGATTTTTGAAGGTGGAGATATTTGTGTTTTTCTGCATTCTATTTCCTTCTATTTTTTTCAAATGACAAAACCACAGGAGTCAGGCAGGCCTTGGTTGCTTTCCTTGTTCTTTTGCTACAGGACTCCTGTAAGGTCCAAGATGAAAATCCAGGTTGTTTTTATCACAGTTCATCATCTTTAGAAAAAGAAAAAGGAGCTAACATGAGAGCTGGAAGATTTATGTATTTAAAAGTTTGTAGGCCTTAGAGGTGTCATGAAATGCCAAGCCAAAAAAAAAAATCCCAAACCAAAACAAAACAGGAAACAAAGGCTTAAGAAAATGAAAAATATGTCATTTTCAAAACATTATGTACTTACAGTACGCTACCAAGAGGTGATGTTTTAAGAACAGTGGCTTGTGCAGCAGTTGAAAACAGAAAATGTTTTATGTCTGTGCTATTTTGCGATTGAAATGCAATAGGAATTTTAATAAGAGTTTCACTCTGCAGGAACTTTAAAATGCTCTGGGAGTGCTAAACAATCCTATTAATTAGAGCTTGCATCTTGGATTTGGGAAGTCTTGTCCTTCCATCCCCGAAGTATAGTGCAATTCTCATTAGAATTTAAACAAAAGGTGAAACTGTCTCTTTGATGTCCTGAAAATGACGTGTGATTCAAGCAGAAGCAGATATTCCTGTAGGTTTGCCACAAAGCAAGAGATGTGCATAACACATAGCAGAGAAACTCTTCTGCATCGCTCAGAAAGGAACATTAAAAACTTCTACCTGGTTTGCCCAGAAATATGAGCTGTTAAGCATTTGCTTATTTGTCTCCAGTTAATTTTTGCTATCATCTGTGGGCAAATCAGAACTCTGTAAATGAATATATAAACAACAAACAATCTCACTGGAAGGACATTAGGATTTAGTGAGTCATGAGAGCTCTAGGCCAACCCTGTGACTGCCTTTAATTTATGTGCTTATGGAAAGTGCTATCATTACATTTCCATTTTCCCATTTGGTAGTCCCAAATTGTACTGTACTGAAGCACTGTGTATTGTAACTGTCTTGAAAATACAAAGAATAAATATAAATATGACTATGCTTATCCAGAACAGATCTTCGCTTTTAAAAATAGATTAATAATCACTGATGAATAATTAATTCAGGTAGGATTCTCTTGTTAGCCCTTTGGGCATACCCACTTCTCAGGAGAGGAACTTGTTTTGCATTTCCTAAGAGTTACACATGGGAACAGTAAAACCAGGGAGCTTGGCTCTCTTGATATTTTTCTCTGCTTGCAAAAAATTCTGCTGTTTTCTCCTGGGAAAACTTTTAATGCTTTGTGTGTGATTTTTTTTTTTTATTTATTTTTTTTCCATTTAAAAAGTGAAGGTAGTCTTCCAGCAAAAGTTTTCTAGACTGAATGATCCTTGCATAGGCAAGTTTAATTTTACCTAATTTGCTATGGGTATAGTAGCTTAAGTGACTTCTAGACTTAAAGCACCCTATGATAGTCCTTGAAGAAGTATCTAGTCTTACCATAGCACTTTTTCATCTTTCACATAGAACATTTGAGTTTTATTTTACTAGTATATGAAGGTATTTTGTGCTAAGGTTGTGTATTATTGTGGGAAAAGGTGGTTTTGTTTCTTTTGGTGAGGGATACCAGCGGAAGAAAACACAAACTGGATTAACAATTAAGCTTTTTAAAAATATTACCAATATATGTGTTAATCCCAAGTGATGGTTGTTACCTTTTCTTCTGCTGCCTGCTGATTTGGAAAGAGATTCTTTTTCTTATTATAAGTGAGCGGAGGACATAGGAGATGTAATTCCAAACAATTCTGGTCTCTCTTTTGGTCTCCCCCTTCCTTCCCCGCTCCCAGTGCAATTCTGCCTCAAAGCTGTCTTTCAGCTGGATATCATTCGTAAAGTTTGGTATTGGGGAAAACATTGTAAGCCCTGGCACAACATGAACAAAACAACACTCTTTAGTGCAGTCTTCTGGATAAAACATTTATAAAACAGATCTGTAAAGATTTGCTGATACTAACATTGATGCATAAGTTTTTCAGCTAATTTAAGTTACATTTTGAGATTCTGCATTCAAGGTAGAGAGCTGCTGTTTAAATATACAAATAGTAGAAAAGAAAATTGTGGCTAATGCAGGAGAGGAGATCACAGATAGTTTTTAAGTAGAGCCTGTTACTTGCCTAAAGCCATAGCTCACTTGGAACTTTCTAACTACCTGTAAAATATAGGGTAGGGAGCAAAAGGCAGAGAGCCAGCAGTGCCAGCCTGATGCCTATGAAAGGCTTTGGTAGGTGAAGTGACCCTACAAGAGCAGTAGCAATATCAAATCTGTGTGTTTTCCTGTACTTAACCCATTTTTGTTAGTGAATATTTCATGCACAAAAGAAGATGGAATCTTAGTTCTGACTCACACATTTCTCAAAGAAGTAAGTTCAAGATTGGAACTGGACTACATTTTTAAAGCTTACATCTATATGTCTATACTGTTGAATCAAAGAAATGTATGGACCTGACTGTTGGACCAAGTGGTATAGGTTGTTAGTGTTCAAAGTAGCCTTGGTCTGATGACTTCTCTTGGTGATACCTAGGAGACTTCAAGTGATATGTGTTGTTTGCATACTTTTCTGCTCATGTTTCTGACGTAATGTGAAGAAAGTGGTTCAGCTTAGAAAACTATATTTTCAAGGCGTAAAACTAGGGAGTTCACATGCTTCAGGTGCTACACCAGTTACATCAGGGCATGCAAGAGTATTTGAGAGTATAAAACCTGCTGAGATAACATTGGAGGTAGGTAGAAAGCGATACAGGGTACAACCTTCTATAGGCTTGCCTGCACAGTCAGTTGAGAATGCTTCCTGGATGTTGCTTAGGTACCTTGGGGGCAGCTGTAACAAACACAATATGGATGAGCAGCAGTCTTTGCTCACGATTGATCTGTGCTTTGTTTTGAAATTCTAAGTATTTTAAACATTTTTATTCTAGTTCATCTGCAAAATCCCCGTGTTGTCTAATATTAATCTTGTTATTTCAGAGAATATGGTATGAGTGATGGATGAAATGATAGTAAGCAGATATAAGTACTAATATTGTATTATGAATTATGTATATTTTATTGTTACATATATGGCTTTAAACTGGAAGAGGGTAGATTTATATTAGATATTAAGAAGAAATTCTTCCCTGTGAGGATGGTGAGGTACTGGCACAAGGTGCCCAGAGAAGCTGTGGCTGCCCCATCCCTGGCACTGTTCAAGGCTGGGTTGGACAGGGCTTGCAGCAACTTGCTCTAGTGGAAGGTGTCCCTGCCTGTGGCAGGGGGTTGGAACTGGATGGTCTTTAAGGTCCTTTCCAACCAAAACCATTCTATGATCTGTAATTGTTTACTTACAATTTGGGTTAGACTCAGAAGGCCTCCATTTTCAAAGAACAGTAATTAAGTATATTTTACCTGTGTTTTATAGTAAGTATTCAAGAAAAAAGCAAACCCAAGAAAAATGTCTAGAAAATGACAGGACTGGGTGGTGAAACAAATATTCATATACTTTCACTATTCAACGAAGAATATGGAGTCTTTTTAAACTGCACAGTTCACTGTCAAGAGATGTACAGGATTCTCTGAAATTAAGCAAATACTCATCCAAACACCTTACCCTGCTGTCATATCTGAACCAGCTTATTCAGAGATTTGGGTGTCTATATTTCTTTGCAGTTTGTAACATAAGAACAAAAAACACATGGGGAATGAAAACCCCTGTTGTCATTCATGGAACAAAAAATAACTTTCCATTTAGTGGAATTGTTAAAACAGAAAATGAGAAACATAATAGCAAGATGTTGATGCACCTCTTAAATGTTACTGTTCTGCATGAATTCCAGCACACCAAATGTAATATAGCCAATAATTAAGAAGAAAAGTAATTATGTTTTAATTATTTTTGATATGGCCCCTTTCTTGTAGTGATTAACAGGAAAAGTCTTCATCATGTTATGCTAAATGGTAAAATGAATGACATTTTCCAGCTGCTAGGTTGTCTCATGCTACTGAGCTGCTTCTGAAATAAGGTGTACTCACAGAGCTATGCTTTATTGCAGTGATTGATTGCAAGACATGCACAAAATGGATATCAAAGCTGAATAATTAGATTATGATACCTTCTATTCTTTATTAATTAGGTGAGCATGGGATATTTCTTAAAGCCTGGTAACAGCTGTCCACAGTTGCTTTCCAAGACATCACATATCTAGCAAAAGCATTTAAAATAAAATCCTAACAAACGGAGTAAGATTTATCTTTGTAAGTGGTCCATTAAAATAATTAACAGTCAAAATGCCAGACATATTTGTTATGTGCGTGAACCAAAGCTGTCTGAAAAGAAGACATGGCCTGACGTGTTTTGAACCTCATTACCTTTTGGAAAGGTACTTCTCACATTTAGGATGAAATACAGAGATTTAGTTGGATTTTTTTCTCATTTTCACACAGATTGTGTAAGATCAGTTATAGCAATTGCTTTTTTGTATGTTGTCACTGTGTTTTCTTATGGACAGACCTCAAGTGATTGCATAAATCAAATGAAGAACTGACAAAGACAGGGAAAGAAGTCAGATGCTTTAAAAAAAATGTATTGGAGATCAGGGGGTTGGACTAGATGACCTTTGAAGTTCTCTTCCACCCCAAACTATTCTATGACTAACTTCAGAGGTCAGTGTCAGCTGTATAAGATATGATCCAAAGTTTGGATCAGACTTTCATAATTTAGATATGAAAATTATTTTTTCCTATGCAACAAAGTATTCTTAATACTAAGGAAGAAACAGTGTGCGTTTAATTTCCCTTCGGAAATGTAAGTTATAATCTCTTTGTATTTTAGTTTTTGCATATGGAAACAAGAGGAAAGGAGGATGCATAAAACCCTCTGCTGCTGTAGTTTAAGGAAAGCTATGCAAAATGCAGGCATTTTTTTTTCTATTTCTTAAAGAAATTAATGTTGTCTGGGTATTTTTGCTCAGTGTTTAGTTACAGTGATGTGTGTAATATATTCCTTGCCGTATAATATTTCTTTGTGAAGAGAACAATAAATAGAGAAGAAAATCAAATAGAGGAAGAAATTTCTGCTTCTGTGGAACTGTTTCAACAACTGGATATATTCTCAAGGCTCAATATGAATGTATGTAAATATAAAAATTAGTCTACATGTTTTTGTCTTTCATTTCAAAGCATTTTTTAAATCTTAATACATTACTACATTTTGTAGTTAATGCTATTCTATGGAAAGTAATGTTTATCAGAATTAAATTTCTGAGTTTTCTATGAAGTTTAAAGAGGAGGGTGAAAGAAATATATTTTTGATAGTGTTGATTGGTTTTGTTTGGTATAATTTCACTACAGAAAATATGTTTACATTCTGTTAACATATATTATAGACATATATATACACATTATATATATTATTCTGTAACCGTATCATATTCTGAATAGATCAAACCAAAGATTCAAATTAATTCATTTGTTTGGAACCAAACATAAACTAAAATGATATGGTTCCTTTTTTTATTTCTTATTTCTTGCTGAAATAGACATATTAATAAGACAATTTTGTATTTGTATTTAAATAGTTTGCCTTCATATTCTTTTAAGATCACCTGATGGTTCCTGGACTTCAGAAAATTAATCCAATTATCACTGCACATATTATATTGTCAAATTCAAGAGTAATTACCAGCACTGATAATTCAAAATTCCTGCAACATTTTGCAAATTCCTACAACTAATTTTTTTCCCCACTTTTATTTGTTGTTTTAATGTCAGTAACTGTTGTGCGTCTCCCAGTGAAGCAGGAGCTTAAGTGGTGGGTTTAAAACAGTGCTCAGCCTTTGAATAACAAAGTGAAAAGAAGGTATTCTAGTCTAAAAAAATAAATGGTTTTTGTATCTATCTGGCCTGTTGTGTCAATGGATTTCCACTAGCTGCAGTGTAAGCTCCATGGCATTGCTTGTGCATAAGTTTGTTGAACTGGATATATTTCATGGTAGAAGTGTGGAACTGGATGGCAGAATAACCTTGATTATAGAATAACAATGCCCATTTTAATTGCAATAAGCACACAAAAAAAAATCTCTCTTTAGGAATATACTTTGCATTTTATATAGTTCATCATAATTTCTTAAACAGAAAAGCTGGAATTCTTGTTGTATAAAATTTACAACTTAAAAGTTGTAAAAACTTATCGCCATCAATTGTTTTACACATTAGGAAGACAGAGGGATTAGGATAGGATAAATTTACTCATGTGATACTGACAGCCATGACTTGTGGAGCTCACTTTTGTTTAGTCTATTCTTCATGCATTTTATCTTACTGATTATCATCTGAAAACACAAGCGATAAGCAAATCAAGGTTTCTACATTCAGAGTCCTCATCTCCTGTTGTGATCTATCAGCATTTTCAGTATTTGTGGCTCTGCTCAGCACTAATCGAGTTCTATCAGATTCTGATTGACTCCAGGTGTGGACAAATGAAAATGAATCAACATGCATAAAGCGATAGAAATATAACTTAAAATTGTACAGGTTTACCCATTACTTGGTGCGAAGTAATTTCCTCAAAGTTTTTTGCACACTTGTGGGAGTTGGACAATTGGCATATTTGCTATATTCAGTTATAATAGTGCAAGAGAAATAGCTTAGTTCATTATATACTTGCACCTACATAAGGATGGGTTCAGAATGCCAGTTTCTCATGGATCTGGTTTAAACTCATGTCCAAATTGTTTAACTAGGCTCCTGCACTATACTGGTCCCAGTATTTACAATCTAGGTAATATGCACTCAGTTCTGACTTGTTTTTATTTTATTATTATTTCTTTTTATGTTCTTTCATCAACCACAGAAAGTAATGCTGAATAAATTAAACATTCTTTGGTGCTTTAATTAAACAGATCAGATAGTATGATAGGGAGGTTAATTAGCTGCTAAGAAATTAATTTCATTTTCCTATGTGGAAATCTGCTTTGCAATCAATTGTATTTTGCCTTACAAAAGAAGCTGATGGCAGCTGCTTCTACTTTGAGGAAGTTACTGTGATGAGAAGATCAGCAGTTTCCTGAACCTTTTGGAAGACTGTATTTGCCAAAATGAAAAGGATTTAAGGCAGTTTTGTCTCTCAGGGTTGTCTGTGGCTGCTTTCCATTTTACTTAAGGTGACTGGAGGAGGAACACTGAAGTTGATTCTCTAATCTCTATATATGTAGCTATTTCTGTTAAACTTAGTCACTGCAGAGGAGTCTTCATTTAATTTTCTTTCCTGTTCATGTGTGACACATGCAAGTACATAAAATTCTGAGGGTTTTTCTTTGTCATTCTTTGAGGAGATGGTAAGGATATTGAGGGAGGTTTGGCTGGTAAAAGAAGGAGAGAACAACTTTTTGAACCATTACCTTCTGTTATCTACCTACCAGGGTAGGCCAAAGGCATATTAGAAATCTTTCTTCAACTTCAGTGGGAGTGGATATTGATTTTTTTGTGTTTATATCCACTGGGACTATAGTAATATGACTTGTGACTTTCTATTCATAGCAAGAAATGTATGTCCATACTGGGCTTGTTCCAGAGCCTGAAATAAAATGGCTTGAAAAAGTTGTTGGAACGTAGTGTGGACTGAACTGAGTTCTGTACAAAACTGATGGTATTTTTCTCTGTATTATATTCTTCTTCAAAGAAAAAGTTTTAAATTGCAATACAGCAATTAAAAAATATTGGTAAATGATATTAAATCCATTTCAATGCTGTTTTCAAGTGGCTGCAGGACTAGACAATCAAATAATCAAATCTTAAAATAATGGGGATGATATAAAAGCAGGAGTTTCTCCTGGCTGGCACTTTAGCTACTGGGTACGCATAAGATGGAAGTAAGCAAATGATGCATGGTGTTTCTAAAATTAGTCGGTGCTTTTTACTGGAGAGAAATAGATTTCAGACTGCCAGAAAACCAGCAGTCTTTCCCAGTACAAAGTGTGTTTCTCTGTTTCTCCTTTCTCATTAAAGTCTACGGGGGAAATTCAATTTTCAGCAATGTCACATTTCTCCATCTGCTCAATACAGGCAGCTTTACTCACTTTGATCTGCTGAAAAGTATAAATAAGTATAAAATCTAATTGCTTTGAAGCTTAAGTTCTGCTGCCCAGTTATTGTGGAATTGTGGTAGTAACCTTGCTAAAGTAACCTCTTCTCTAAAAAATAAATAAAACAATTCTTTATGGAAAGGTTTCATTTATTGTCTAAGACATTCAGGTTTAATTAAGTACTGTTCTGTACCCCGTTTTTGGTATCTGTTGTGTCAGGATTTCAGTTCAACAAGAAACTCGGCAGTAAGAGAAGGTAAAAGGTTGCATAGCTAACTGGGGACTGATAGCTTGATAGTCTTAGCTACAGAGAACTTTGTATTAATGTGTTCACTGTTCATTAGAAAGAGAAATATACTTTCTAACAATTCTGTTCTCAAGAACAAATTCTTCCATTTTAATTAGTCTTGGTAAGCTTGAAGGCACTGCTAACTTGAGAGCTGATCATTCCATTTTGTAGGTATATACAAATTCCCATTCAATGAATGTTGTGCCGATATGAAGGTGACTGATGAATATAAAAAGGAAAAAGTCTTCCATTGAAGGAGTGTTGCAGCAGAATTCTGAAAGGCTAAAAGTGTAAAATGGTGTGGGTTTGTCATCTGCCCCCATATACAGTCAATATGATGTGCTGAATTGTGGCTTGTCGAGGTTTAAACTGATCCACACAGCTCGTCCACTCACTCCCCCCTCTTCTTGCCCTCCCCCTGCTCCTGGAGGGACGGAGAGGAGAATCGAAAAGAATGCAACTCCCACGGGTTGAGATAAGAACAGTTTAGTAACCAAGGTATAACACAAATCACTGCTGCTACCACCAATCATAATAATAAAGGAAATAACAAGAGGAAAGAATACAACACCTCAACAACAGCCGACCGATAACTCGCCCCACTCCCCCCAGCCAAGCACCGACCGAAACCTCGTCCAACCCTGCAGTCCCAGCCCTTCCAGGTCACTCCCATTACATCCTGGGCATGACGGGCTGTAGTATGGAATACCTCTTTGGTCACTTTGGGTCAGGTGTCCTGTCTCTGCTTCTTCCCGGCTTCCCCTCCTCCCTGCAGAGCATGAGGCTCAGAAAGTCCTTGGCCAGACCAAACATTTGAGCAGCAACTAAAAACTTCAGCGTTATCAGCACCGTTCCCAGTCCAACAAAATCAAAACACAGTACTGTACTAGCTACTAAGAAGGAGAAAAATAACTGCTACTACTGAACCCAAGACAGGCTGTAGTGTAATGGGTAATGCTTGAATATACTTTTGCACAATGATCCTTGTGCTTTTACTGTAGATCAAAATAGTATCCTTGAAGAGAATTTTTCAGTTTGAGTAACTAAGCCTATAGTAATTCTGTGATATGATCAACTACACCATAGAGTAATATCAATGTGGTTTTGCATCATTAAATCCTCAGCCACTAATTCTTCATTCCTGCATGAAATATTGGGCCTTTGATGTTTTGCAATTAAAAAAAAAAAAACAAATTTCATTGCTTGTACATTCGATTTGTTTAATCCAAAAGCTGCACTAAAATATTATAGAAAAGAAAAGAAAATCAAACCAACAACAATTAATAAAGATTATCCTTACCAGGCAAATTAAAAAAATTCCATTGTTATATTACCAGTTATCTGCATGTCCAAAGAGATTGCCTTCTGTTCGCAGGCCATTGAGCTGTAGGATGTATTTATGCAAAAATTATTCATTAAGGATGTTGCATTATTTCAGAAGAACAGAAAACTGCAGATTCTTTTTCAGGTATTTGTCTGACATGCATTTCTCATTGCCTTGTGGGCTGTGTTACATTTAACCCAACACATTCAACCATTTTGGTCTTTTTATTCTAGAGCCAAATTTCAGTTGGTACATAAAGTGGCTTCTTAATTTTTTCAGGAACTTAAGTAGTCCCATGGCAGTTTCTTACAACAATTCTTATGGCAAAAAATACTTGAAAAATTAGGGAGGTTTTTTTGACATGGAAACATTTTTCCTATTCTTTACAGTTTCTACCATCAGTTGTAGAGCTCTGAAGACAGAAATACACCTTCTAAAGTATTTTATGCTTCTTTTTGAGGCTGTGCATGCAACCTTAATACTCTTCACTACTTGTCTTTTTCCTAAGTAAATGTATAATGTATCATAATATGAACACTGTAGCATGTGTGTGGGGAGGAATCTTAAACCTCCCTACTTACTGTACCCTGTAAAAAATAGCAGGGTTTTCTCCTGAGCTTTGGACATTATATAAAAGGCTTTTTATTCAGCTTAACTAATTATAATTTGCACAAGACAAATTAAATCAAATGCGGCCAAAATCAGCATGCAATTGGATATTGTAACAATAGGGAAAGGAACATGAGAAAATGTACTGCTGTGAAGGTCATATCATTAAATGGACCAAGTGATGGATGGGCTGTGACAGTGCAATCTTTGCACACATGCTCCCTGTGCACAAATGTAGCTGAGGCCTGCCCTGGTCACAGTGCTGGTAAGTTGGCAGAGCCCAGCCTGCGGTACATGGGGTGTTTGCTCTGGCCAGGCTCAGTTATGGACTCTGAGCAGTGGCTTGGCACTGATTTGTGCTGGTTCCACACGGATGCTTGTTTTTTTTCTGGCATGTCAAATACCTACATAGCAAAGTTTCCCGACAGTCTCTGTTACTGGGGGTTTTACAGACAGGTGTCGCAGGATGCCAGTCAAATCAGCCCTTGACATTATCATGCTTTTCCAGCATCTCAGGCGTTCTCCTGTCATTCCCTTCTGCACAGCTGGTACTAAGGCTCGTCATACTTACTCCTTGTTTGCACTGCCATGTGTGCCATAGCTTCCCACACTCAGCCTTGTGCCCTTGGCCATGGCTCGTTGTACTTGGCTTTTGATCAAGGCAAGGTCATGATACTCCTGTGAGCTGTAAGTATTCCAAAGGTGTGACAATGATTGTCTATTTGTAACACATACTTACTCTTACAAGTATTTTCATATTGTGCCTGCCTTAAGCCATCAAAAATACCATGATTTGGTAAAATAACTTACTTCTCAACTGGAGTCCAGTATATACAAGATAAACATTTACATAGGTTTGCATTTTTTAAAATACGTGCTATCTTAATATATTTCCTCACAAAAAATTCAGTTTTGATTTTTTCAGTTTTTTTCCACTGTATGAGTTACAGCTGGACCACTAACATTAAATTTATTTCACAAAATATGTCATCAAAGTGAGGAAGCAAACGGTTGTTTGCTGTATGGTATGTTGTAATGCAGAATTGAGAGTTCAGAATAATGTCATAATTTCTCTAAATAGGACAGCTGTATAGCTATACTATTCACATGGTCAGGAGAATGGAAGCGAGGGGAAGAGGAAGTACGAGCAGAGCGAGTATCCACTCTATTTACTAAGTGTGAACTTAACTGATCTGATATGTTTTGCTGACATTTATTATTGCGTATTGAAATGAATGAGGTATTCAGTGATAGGAAGTACATCAAGTTACAGGGGAAGAGGCTTCAGTGTATGGGTCCTGACTCTGTGAAGGTGCAAAATAAGGTCCAAACTTCTAACAGATGTGAAGCCTGAAGAATCCTCATAGAAATACGATAGTAAGGTACGCAGAGACTATTAATGCTGGGAATTCAAGTACTTCCAGAGTTTTAGATTCTTCCAAGTTTAGACTTCAGTGAACTTTTTCATTATCATAGTTTTTAAGTCAGATGCCTAAATTCTGTCCATTGTCAGCACTGCAATCTTTTCATCAAGCCTAAGAGCAAAATCCTTCAGAACTGATGTCAAGGGCTTGAAAATACATTGTTCATGTAGCATATTTTGTCTGGAATCTGTATCTGTACTTTACACTTTTCTGATAAATTATGTTTATGTGAGGGCTGTATGTTTTAGTCCTCTTGCCTAGCATGCAGAACAGTAAATAGATTACTCATTTTATCACTCTGACACATCTGTGAATGGACAAGAGACCATCTAATGAAAACTGTCTATAAATTTGAAGGTTTCCAGATTATTCCAGTGAAGGAATAACCTGTAACTGAATGCTGGATAAGCTGATCTTTCTCATCTTTTAAAAGAAAGTGTATTCTATGACAAAAAGTATGCAGCAACTTTAATCCTCCTTTATGTTATTTCCTGTAATCTTCACCTTCATCTTTTCATTCCAATTAATAACCTCAGTAGAATCTTGAGAAAAGTCCCTTACACAAGTCTGTTGAAAAAGGCTTACTATAAACTATAGTGCAAACCTGGAAGTTTTTAATTAGTGTATGAAATTTAATACGAGAAAATAGTTCTTTAACTAGTCATGTTTTAGGGAAAAATGTCTAACCCAAGTGACTCACTTGCCCATATTGTGGGTAATATGAGAAATATTTCTAGACTGGGATGTTATTGAACTGTTTGATATTTGTAATTTTTTATTAAAGATACTTTGATTTTTAAAAGATCTTGTTTGTAAGTCTTGTTTCAAGATCACATTTTAAATGTACTTACTACCCCATTTCTTACAGCCCATGTTCAGACACAGTAATTGCAACTAATTTACTATATTGCCTGATCTTGTGTACACTTTAAAGATAGGAGATAAATCAGTAGTTCTCCTCATGGATACTGAAGAGAAAAAAATTAACTTATTAGCTGGTAATCACCTTATTTTACCTGTGCCATTTCACTTATGTAAAATTACAAAGCTGGTTGTAGTAGCTGGCATTCTTTCTTTTCCTTATTTATCGTCTTTTATTCCATAAAGTTATTTTCTTTAGAAATAGATGTCATTTTTTATTTGTGGTAGGCCATATTTAGCTTTCATTTCTGAAGAGTCTAATTGTGCCTTGAACTACATGTCAGGCTATATAAGGGATTAAACCAAATCTACCTGGGTTATTTGTCATAGAATTTATTATGTTGGGTTTAAATCTTAATTACCCTAGAAGTATTACAGCGAACAATTTTTAATGCACAACTTTATCCAAAGGGTTATGAGAAAATGTTTTTAAAATTGAAGCAGGTGGATTTCATCAACACTTAATGAAGTATTTTTTTAACATTTATAGGCTTTTACACTATTTTTATCCAGTATGTCTATGAAATATGAAATAAATTAGTATGCTATTTCTGTTGCTGCATGCTGAGCAGCAGTACTCTAGTTCTTTTGCTAGTGTTCTATGACATTTGAAAGTTTGTGGGATTGATATGATTTTAAAATGTTCTCCAGATATGTATCTGTAATTCTGATAACTTAGTTTTAAACTAAACAGTCAAAATCAGACATATATTTGTGATCAAGTTTGTTTCTTCTTGGTTGTTTTTTATTTCTTACTCTACCTCAATACCTGCAGAACAAAAGAATCCTCATAAGTATCACTACTGCAAGGTTAACTGAAATGTAAAAGAACTATTATACGTTGCCTCTTTATGATTCATTTAGCACATGTTGTATGAAACAGAAGTCAGGGGAAGTATGCTACTTTAAAACAAAATTCAAGTAATCATATTTGGCCTCAATTTCAGAGTTTAAAACTGGCACTACTTATTATGTACTAATACATATTTTCAATATAATCTACTACACTAGTTTTATTTTTGCCTCTGGTGGTTCATTGAAGAAAATGTTTGAAGCAAGGAGACCTTTCGCAAAAACTCTTCTGTTTTCTAGTGTGAGGGAGTTCATTATCTTCTAGCATCTCTGTAGCCAATACAGTAATGGAAGAGTGTTACTTTTTGTTTTCACATTTTGTCTACAATTATTTTGGAATGGCTACTTTTAGGGAAAAAGGGTAATTGTGATGTCTTCTAAATGAATACATTACATTGATTTCTTTATGAAAACCTGCAATAAACTAGTTTCTTCCCCTATTTTTAAATATGATTTATTCATTTTTCATTATAGTGTCTCACAAAGTTATAGTTCATTTCAGGCCTTCAGTCTTCCCTGTGTGCCTAACACCATTTTGGGCTGCATCACAGAATGCAGCCAGTAGAGACCTCACATACAATCCTGAGGGCATAAGTAATATCACAGCTTCAGTGAAAGTAACACTCCTGAATGTGCAGCATCGGATGTTCGTTGAAAATACTAGTACTTCCAGTATTAATTTTTTATTCTTTCCTGCATGAACTGTAAACATTTCTTGTGGAAAAAAAAAAGGTACTTCAAAAATCACACATCCAATATTTCCACTGAAAGGGAAGTTTGACCAGTTGGTAAGCAATATTCACATTTCATGTATCTATATTTCAATATTATTTCATAATTTCATATATACATTTCAATATCCGTATTTCATGGGCAATTCTTGGAATTGTAGCATAAGATTCATAGAGGAGGTTTTCTTACAGAAACCATTATGTGGCATTGATGACAAGAAGTTTTCATCTTAGGCACTTGGTTAAAGGAGAATGTATAGCTTTTACTAAAAAAAAAAAATGACTTAGATATATTATTGTGATTTATAGTCCCTTTGTGCTGTTCTTGGAAGAATTTGATTGGAAAAGATTGTTATTTCCTGAAACAACAAGCTAAGTTCAGCTCCATTCACATAATCTTGAGTTGAGATTAGGTATTTATCTAGTCAAGATGATAGACTGTTGTGTGTGTAAACTTGCTCCATAGAGAATCAAAATGATAGTGTTAGTGTTGGTGTGAATCCAAATTTTATCTGCAGATGTTCTGAAAGATTTTATTTTCCCATGCTTTTCTTCTATTTAATAAATCCATCTGTTTCTTCAAATCTCTAGACAGAGAGCTCTTTAAGACCAAAAATTTGGATTCTGTCTGGTGAAATTTAGGAAGTCATTCATACTGCTCAATATGTGGTGTTTCCCATTGGAATTGTTCTACAGCCAAAGCTAGGAAACAAAGTACTATTGAAGTGAAAAGCAATATAAAGACAATGGAACAATCTAACTAGCATAAAATAATATAAATGAAAGCATGGAAGAAAAAAGATTATTAGGATAGACTAGAAAGAATAGTAAGAGTCACAAATAAAAAATTTATTACCTAGTCCTGGTTTCCTAAAGTCACGCTTCTATCAATTCAGCTTCGTAAGTGTCTTACTAAATCCCTTAATTTATGAACAACAATAGCAGTCAGTATTCACCTCTCTCTGTCATAGCATTACTGGATAAAGAACAAAAGTAAACATCTAACATATTTACTTTTCATCTTGGGCTCGTCGAATAAGTGTGCAGTATTACCTGGTACCAGAAGTATATAACGGTGGTATGACTCAAATTCTTTTTGTCAAGAAGCTAATAAATAACTAAACCACTCGTTTGGGAGCCAGCACCAAAGCAATTTGTTCTTGTCAGCTAGAAGTGGTTAAATTATGAAAAATTGTCCTTTAAACATCTAACTGATCCATGAATCTAATTTGTGAACTGTATAGCATTCAGTGTGTTGTAGCACTGCGTATCTCATATTTTTCCATATTGAAAGTAGTGAGATATGACCAGTGTCAGTTTATGCATTATATAGGTAATATCTCCAGGGCGAATAATGAGCTATAGGATATAAATAGCCTAACAAAATACATAATTCCTGTGGATGTGGTAGTAGTGGTTATTTTAATTAACTTGTAAATTCATTGTGTTTCTGCAACATAAGTCTTTAATAGGTGATTTAAAAGGTACTGCTTAGTCCAGTAGAAATATAATGGTGACAGTAAAGAATCATTTTGCTGAAGCAGATGAACAGAATTGTATGCGTAGAGGACAGCTTTAAAAATCCTATGCATTAAATGATTGACGGCAAGGTATACTGTGAGGTTGAAATTGACCAGTGGGAACAGGGTGCAGAAATAAACTGATACCTAAATGAAAATCCATACAAGAGAAGGCCTACTAGAATTGTGTCTTATGAAAATGTGTGATTTTAAGAGGAAGCCAACAGCCAAAAAGAATATATACATGATGTCCAGCTAAGTATGTATGCAGTGCTTTTCCTTGTCTCATTTTCCCCAAACAAAAGCTTCCAGGGAAGAAAATACAAATTAAGGCTATTTTGTGAGGTTAACAGGAATTGCCTATTTTAAACAAGCTGCTGGAGATGAAGAAATGAACTTCTTTATTTATTCAAAACCTGTAATGGGACTTAAGAAAATGCGATGTACATATATGTGTCTAAAAATGCTATATATGTATATCTATTTCATGAAAATATATGTACCTATTTCGTGTAAAAATACATTTTACAATTCCTTACTTTCATTCAAATAGGTATATGGCACATTACAGCAATTTAGTTCAAGGCTAATGCAATGAACCTAAATCTTTAAGGATTTTAAATGGTTCAGAAATATTTCAAGAGAAAACAAAATTGTATCCCACAGGAAATACCCCAGTTTTCAAACTGCTGTAGATTTTACACTGAATGATGCTTCTGACTGATTTTGCAATGGAAACTAGTAATCTTCTCCTTCGTTGCTTTGCTTGAATTACATGGTACAATGTTTCCATAGTGCTGCCAGCATCCACTCTATGCTACAGCAGCCAGACTCTCCTGTGATGCATCTTCCCAGATTTTATTTTCACCATGGGAGGTGAATAAAATAAACGTATGTGCAGCAAACACTTTACCCACTTAGCAATACCCATGCATCGTTGTATCTCTTGCCTGCTAGGTGTCATGGTGCATAAATTACCTAACCGCATAGGCAAGGAGTCATATGTCTGTAACAGAAATTCTTTTAAGGCTCTGGATTTTGTCCAACTTTGTTCTTTTCTAGCTGTTTTTTTGAGAGACTTTTGTAGTTTATGAGGTAAAAATCATTAATTGAATGAAGTTAAACATGAGGATGGAAAATGTTGCACTCAACAGAGCAAAGAAAGATCTGATTCTGTCATATTTCAGAGAATACTTTATGAAATATGGACTTCTTTTAAAATGTATTTTAATACAAATTACTGCTGGCAAACTTCATTCTTTATTTTCAAACTAACAGAATGACTTTTCTTTCTCTTACAGAATAATGATATTATCTATTACAACGCAAAAGACGATCAGAATGATGTAAGTAATATGTTGGGGTTTTTGTTTCATTGCCTGTAATTTCAGAAAAGTAAGAGATTCAAACCACTAATGAAACCCGAAGACCATCATTTAAATATTTTGCAGAAGCAAGAAACCAAGAAACTTAGAAATGTCTTTGGAAGTTTCTTCAAGAGCCAGATATTACTTTGTGTTCTAGTTATTAAAGTCTCTCTTCACTTATTTTTTACATGAAGGGAAGCAAATATAAAATATTACTGACAAACTATTTTCATGCAGTTTGTCATTCATATGACTATAATAAGCTTTGGGGAAACTGAAAATCCACTCTCAAGATTTAGACTAAATGTATGATATTTCAGTTCCAAATTCTACTAAAACTCTTACTTTAAGTGGTTTGAAGTTTCCAGTTTCGTTTTAACTATTAAAATCTTATTGTCTTCTGGGAAGAGTCCAAGTTGCCCTCACCTTTGCTTGAGATGATACAACTGCCTGTCTTCATTATACATTTAATTTAGAAAACCATAGAAAAATGTGTTAAATGTATTAATCAGAATTGCCAGCATGTTTCATTTGCACTTTTTAATCAAGTATTCTTTAGAGATTGATGGCATCACTATTATAATTGATGCTTCTGCTGTAAGGCAATTAAAGAAGGTACATAGATCATGTCAAAAAGAACTATTTTATATGCTTATATAAAGTCACAAGTACTGGAATTCAGATGCAACAAAGACTATAGTCCTGAGTTTTAAAGTTTGCATGATTTAAATAAAAGTCATTAAAAGAAACCTGAATTTGAAAGATACTGGTCTCTTCTCATCAAATTCACTGAGACTGCAGGTGCTAATCATTTCTGGAAACAGAATTACGAAGCTTAAGTGTTGGAATTTTATTCTAAATGTACCATAAAGTGATGGTATATTGAAGTAAAAGACCCTGCTCTATCTGTTATGATTAAATAGTATTGGGAAAGTTCTTGAGGTGACTGCTTCTACAACCTAAATCCAAATTTGTTTGGGAAGGTGTGAAAGGAAATACTGTTCCAGAGTTAATCTCATTTTCTTTGGCTTTCTTTGGGTAGTCCCCTCTCCCACACCCCCAGAAAAGCCCCAAACACCACGAAATCTCCCCACTAAAGCAAACAAACAAAAAGAAAGAAACAAAATGTTTTACTCCACCATGTGTCCTATTTGAATCTCTGTTTCAGTTTTATTTCTTTTATGTCTTTTTGAACTCTTGGAATGAAGTTTGTAATAATCTGTATTGTTGAGCTAAGAATAGCTCCCGTGAATCAGGGCTAGTCTTTGTAGATGTAGACCATAGTTTAGTAGTGGATGTGGCAGTGCTGGATTACAGGCTGGTCTCGATCTTAAAGGTCTTTTCCTACCTATATGATTCTGGCTGTTTAAAAAAAGGTGAATATTTCATAATGATGTGAAATGTTATGGTCCTTCAGCTGCAATATCAGTATTAATTCTTCATAAGCAAAATAAACCTTATTTATGTTATAGAAACCAATTATTTTAGGGATGTAATTTACATATGTAGATTTAGATCCCTTTAAAAAGCCCAGTATTTCAGGAACCATATGCCTCCTAAAAAAGTCTCTCCCATGTGTCTTGAAGTTTCCACTGTTAAAACCTCTATGGAAGTTTTTCTTTAAAAGAATAAAAATGTAGGATTTTTTTCCCTTCATCAGCAAAGTTGAGGCTGATCAGATAAATGCAGATTAGAAATCCCAGAAAAGTTTGTATTCTAATTGTAGGACTTTGTTGGGAATAGAAAATTGTGACTATGATTTGCATCTCATTAAGGTGGTAAGAATCAGTTAATATGTGATGATAAAACTCTGAGAGTGTGAATGTAGCAGTATTTATGCTTGTGTTGCCACTGTGATCAGTAATTTAACTAACTTGAAAGAAGATATAAGGATAAGCTGGTCAATGATTCGATACTGATTTTTTGGGGAAAATCTGAATCCAGGTTTTCAGCTATGTATGCAAACACAACAGACTCTTCTCCCTTGTTCCTGCTTGAAAAATGATTGAGAAGACATAGATGGTATCTTTTTTCTTAATAAAGAAAGACTTTAATAGAATCATCTCTGAAGCACTGGATAGTAAAACTGCTTTTGCCACCCATTCTTTGCTGTCTCTTACAAGTTCATATTGCTTTCTCTTCTTCTGTGCTGTAAGCCTTCATTTAATCAAAGGACATGATATTATAATTCTCTTTCAGTATAAAAAGGAATAATCAGCCACTGAAATTTATTTAAGAAAATCAGTTATCTAAGCTAGTGTCGTGGTTTAAACCGATCCACACAGGTCGTCCACTCACACCCCCCCCCCCCCCCCCCCCCCGACCCTCCCCGCTCCCGGAAGGATGGGGAGGAGAATCAGGAGAATGTAACTCCCACGGGTTGAGATAAGCACAGCCCAGTAACTAAGGTATAACACAAACCACTGCTGCTGCCACCAGTGATAATATTGATAAGGGAAAATAACAAGAAAATACGATACCACCGCCGAACGAGTTCAACCCCCCCGAAGAGAGAGCGTGCCCTTCCGGGTAACTCCCAGTTACCTCCCTGGGCATGACGTGCTGTGGTATGGAATACCTCTTTGGTCAGTTTGGGTCAGGTGTCCTGTCTCTGCTTCCTCCCGGCCTCCCCTCGTCCCCAGCAGAGCACGAGGCTCACAAAGTCCTTGGCCAGAATAAACATTACTTAGCAACAATTAAAAACAATCGGTGTTATCAGCTCTCTGCCCAGGCTGGAAGTCAAAACACAGAGCTTGCACCAGTTACTAAGAAGGAGCAAAACGGCTCCTGGTAAACTCAGGACAGCTAGTCACTGCAGATGCCTCTAGAGAGTTGTTGAGTTTTTCATGAGGTAGTTGCCTATGATCAGCTGAATCACTTCTAGTTATGCGTTTCTCTCTGTTGACCAGGTTCCTATGACAGACCCTTTTAGATCTTAGATTTTACATGTTCAAGAATTAGAAGAAACGAATCTTACAGGTCCTGCCTGCCAGCTTTTGTCTCCACTCACCCTTTTAAAATTATAGCTTTATCAGAAGAACAGTCCTCTAACTTAAATTCTGTGTATTTTTTTCTGTGTATGTTAATACGCTGCAGCGGAGTTTGTTTTCCTTCTCCCTGTTTATGTATGACATTCAGGAGATCTTCTCCCTCATTTTTCATCTGCTGTCTTGATGGGCCTTTTTGAATCTAATGACTGTGTTTGCTTGGACTGAGAAAACAAAATAAGGAATGTTAAGATGAATCATTCTTTGGCCTTTGGATTTCTCAGTCTCCCAGATAAAACAATAAATTTGTAAGCCCTTAGTCCATCTATCAGTAATATACCTTTTGTACTTTTTATCCTACAGCAGCAATTACAGAATCACAGAATCACAGAATCCCAAGGGTTGGAAGGGACCTAAAAAGATCATCTAGTCCAACCCCCCTGCAAGAGCAGGGTAACCTACAGTACATCACACAGGAACTTGTCCAGGCGGGCCTTGAATATCTCCAGTGTAGGAGACTCCACAACCCCCCTGGGCAACCTGTTCCAGTGCTCTGTCACTCTTACAGTAAAGAAGTTCTTCCTGATGTTAACGTGGAACTTCCTATGCTCCAGTTTACACCCATTGCCCCTTGTCCTATCACTGGATATCACTGAAAAAAGCCTAGCTCCATCATCCTGACACCTACCCTTTACATATTTGTAAACATTGATGAGGTCACCCCTCAGTCTCCTCTTCTCCAAGCTAAAGAGACCCAGCTCCCTCAGCCTCTCCTCATAAGGGAGATGTTCCACTCCCTTAATCATCTTTGTGGCTCTGCGCTGGACTCCTTCAAGCAATTCCCTGTCCTTCTTGAATTGAGGGGCCCAGAACTGGACACAATATTCCAGATGCGGCCTCACCAAGGCTGAGTAGAGGGGGAGGAGAACCTCTCTTGACCTACTAACCACTCCCTTTCTAATGCACCCTAAGATGCCATTTGCCTTCTTGGCCACAAGAGCACATTGCTGGCTCATGGTCATCCTCCTATCCACCAGGACCCCCAGGTCCCTTTCCCCTTCACTACTTTCCAGCAGGTCAACCCCCAACCTGTACTGGTACATGGGGTTGTTCTTCCCCAGATGCAAGACTCTACACTTGCCCTTGTTAAATTTCATCAAGTTTCTCCCCGCCCAACTCTCCAGCCTGTCCAGGTCTCGCTGAATGGCAGCACAGTCCTCTGGTGTGTCAGCCACTCCTCCCAGTTTTGTGTCATCAGCAAACTTGCTGAGGGTGCACTCAGTTCCCTCATCCAGGTCATTGATGAAAATATTAAACAGCACCGGTCCCAGCACCGACCCCTGAGGAACTCCACTAGTCACAGACCTCCAGCTAGATTCTGCGCCATTGACCACAACTCTCTGCCTTCTTCCTTTCAACCAGTTCTCGATCCACCTCACTACTTGATCGTCAAGCCCACACTTCCTTAGCTTATCTATGAGGATGCTGTGGGAGACAGTATCAAATGCCTTACTGAAATCAAGAAAAACTACATCTACCGCTCTACCATCATCCCTCCACCTAGTCACTTCCTCATAGAAGGCTATAAGGTTGGTCATACATGACTTCCCCCTCATAAAACCATGTTGGCTGTTCTTAATGACCCCCTCATCCTTGATATGCCTAGTGATGGAGTCAAGAATAAGTTGTTCCATCACCTTTCCAGGGATGGAGGTAAGGCTGACCGGTCTATAATTACCCGGGTCCTCCTTCTTGCCCTTCTTATAGATTGGTGTGACCTTTGCCATCCGCCAATCCTCAGGCACCTCGCCCGTTTCCCACGACTTTCCAAAGATGATGGAAAGTGGCCTAGCAATGACCTCCGCCAGCTCCCTCAGCACCCGTGGGTGCATTCCATCCGGACCCATCGATTTACAGATGTCCAGATTGCATAGCTGATCCCTAACCCAATCCTCATCTACCAAAGCAAACTCCTCCTTTGTCCTGACTCCTTCTGGGGCTATAGAAATCCGGGGCCCTCGGGGAGAGTCTGCAGGAGTAAAGACAGAGGCAAAGAAGGCATTCAGCACCTCTGCCTTCTTTATATCCTCTGTCTCCAGGGTACCCACTTCGTTCAGCAGTGGGCCTATATTGCCTCTTGTGTTAGTTTAATTAGATTCTACTTGCTTATTTCCCCACAGCGCTGAATGTAATGTGGGAACACTTCATGGTAATTAATGAGTTTTATCCTCACACCAAAGTAGGAGCCATTATAGTCCCATTTTTCATATCTCATAGGAAGATAATGGTCAAACTTGTAATTTAATACATGTCTCCTAGGTTTCCATTCACTGTCCTTTTCCCCCTGAACCCTTTCAGTTTGATATATTGCAGCCTGGGTTGTGCACTTTAATTTGCAGCTGTCAGCTGCTTGTGCTGTATTTGGACAAATGCTGTGGTGGTTTTATTGGACAACTGAGTGGCACCACGTGAAGATGCCCTTTCCTATTAGTTTCAATATTGCTTTGCCTGTTTTCTCTTCTTGCCCTTTGTACCCCACTCCGTGGTCATCTTTACTTCACTGTTCAGTTTTCCTCTTTTTTTATAGTGGCCTCCATTTTATTTCTAGTGATCCCACATCTTCTTTATAGATTCTCTGTAAATCTAATTTTATTGTTTCCTTTTGTTCAGGTAATTTCACCGAATTGTTCAGTGGCTTAATTTTCATTCTTCCTTATTCATTCCTTAATGTTTCTCATCTCTTCTTTGCATCTTGCTCCTTTTCTACCTTTTTTAGGGTCATGGTTTTATAAACTCTTTCCTGCACAAGTTACTACAGCCTAAGGAAAAGGAGACTGAAATTCTTCAGTGATTAACTGAAAAGAGTAACGATTACAAATAAAGAAACTAATGTTCCTTTAACATGAAGCCAGCCACACCTCGCTGGAGGATTGCAGCTCCTCTGTAGGTCTTACTCATTAGGCTTTAATTGGAACCAACCAGTTGCATCTCCTGGCATGAGCTGTGTCCCTAGTTAGCACAAGTGATTTATTAGAGGATGCCTCCATCCAGCTTCATATTGAATTGTGGTCATGACTAACAAAGCAGTACTTCTTGTGCAGTTATTGATCAGGTATTAAATGATAGCAGCATTATTTAATGTTATTTTACTGAATTAACATGGAGGCTCTAGAATTATGGGTCACTTCAAGATCTGGTACCTGCACAAAATGTAAATTCATTCTGTGATGAGAGTGTGTGGGTTCCACTACTGGGAAGCAATCTGGAGCATGCGTACATCTGTTTTAAATATGAAAACCAATTTTTTTTTATTACTTTATAAAACTTGCAAGGTGAAATCTTTTATAACTGATAAGCTGTCTTTGCCACAGGGATTTGATAATATTCTTAATTCAGTATGCCTCATTATTTTGGAATAATATGTAAACCATTATCTCCCTGAGTTTAAAACTGCAGCGTAAATGCAGCTGTCAAGGGGTGGGTTGGTTTTTTTTTTGGTCATTGTGGTTTTGTTTCCCCAAATAATAATGATAAAAAGGTATATCTTCATCAAGTTGAAATCTGTTGTAAAAATAAGAAAGGTTCATTCATTAGGTGTGAATCTAAACATCATTTAAAAAAATTCCTGGTGGGTTTCAACATACCACAGTTCTGAGCTTATAAATTGAATTTTTCCCTGTAATGGCTATTAGCCATACAGGCAAATGACAAATTCTAGCATTTTTTTGGTATAGACACGGGTGACATTTTGCCAGGGTAGTTTGTTCTTAGAATGACCTGAGATATAAGAGGGAAAGAACATTTGTGCTAGTATAAATTATATCTACCATTATGAAAGACTGTCAGAGTAGGACTGTTGATACACCCATATTGGGAACATTTATAAAGCGTTAGAAAAGTTTCATTAGAATATGAATTGCTACTCTGTAATAAATGTCATATTTTTCCAATATATTTAAATTTTTCTAAAATATATCTTGAACATTAACCTATATAATTTGCTACTGGCATTAGTACTTGGAATTAATAATTAAGTCTATAATGCATTTAAAATTTTATGAAATTGAGTGGGAAAATTTATAAATTCCCATAGATGTCCTGACATAATAAAAACATCTCCTGGATGTTGCACTTTTTGATTCCTGAGAGTATTCCGAGGCTCTGTATTGTGCTTCTCAAATATACAACATGTTCAGAGATGTTACTCTTTAAAGTTTTTGTATCCTAGATATCATAGAGCATACTTGCTATGCTACATATGTTGAAAAATTTCATTTGAATTAATATGTTTGAAAATAAACTTCTCTGAAAAGGTAGATCCATATTTTATCTCTTTTATGTAACAAATTAATTACACTTTGGGGAGTTGTATCTTTTACACTGTAGTGTATAACAAAAATAATGCTTATGATTAAAATGCACACTTCTTGCTGTAGTGAAGAGGTACAAAAATTTTGTTATAAGATAGCACACAGGGTCTTACCTGTGGTGTATGTGGAGGGGGACTAAGTAGGAAAACCATATTTTTATGTTCTTTGGTCTGACATCTGTTGTTCATCTCTTTTATACAAAAGGATTTATTTCTAGTAATTTCATAGTACCTTGACTTCCACATCTTTTAGGGAAGTGCATACTTCAGGGTTTTTGCTGAGCACTTTCCTCTGTCGTACCTGGAATCCAGTGTTATCATTTCTACTAGACAATTTGGAAAATGAGCATTGGAACTGATAGTGAGGGCACAACTGACATTGTCTACTTTAGTACCCAGGCGTTTTGCATTGTTCACTGAGGACTGTGTGCCTTTTATCACATATCACTGGGAGATGTGTTAGGTTTTTCCATTTCAATGCATTTTAGGTAAGTTTCAGTACAACCCATAGGGAGAAAAGACAGTCCTTTGAGCTTTCTATTGAAATTATGATGATCTATTGCCATAGGAAGCAGGGGTTCTTGGGTGTTTGTGGGTTTTTAAATTATTATTCTTATTTGTTAATGTTCAGATTTAGAAACTCGATATCAGGTTTATATCCCTTTGTTCAAATTTGTGTAAGTCTTCTCTTCTCCCAAATGAATATACATTTGAGCCTGCAATGAAAAATACATGATAATGAAATATATGACTGCCCCAAAGCTATCTCCTACCTGTGAATAAGAGTTATGAAATAATAATAGCAAGAGTGACAACTGTAGTTGTCAGTGTCCTAAAAAGGATGAGGATGTTCTTAATGCAGAAAATCCTACCTTGAAGGCAAATTTACACAAAAGAGCAATTCTTGAAGTCTCTCCATGAAGGCTAAGTTTGCCACATCAAATATCAGAATTCAGCCTTGAAGGCAGTGATTCATCATTTTAATGGAAAAATTCTTCTTTCTGAGTATTTCCTACTAATATTAAATGCATAAGTGATAGTAATTGCAGTGAATGCAATGAATAATTATTTATTGGTAAATAAAAGCAACTCCAAAAGCTGAACCTGTTATAGAAAGTTTATAGCACTTGAAGTAGTGATTTTAAGGCTTTGTTGCCTAATTTTGGATAGCAGTCTTGTACAGGTGTTTTGACATGTCACTTGGAAATGTGTGGGTCACATTGAGGATTTTTAAGTGGTATACACCAAAATGAATGACAGAATCTGATGGTTTTTCATATGATTGTTTGAAGGTGGAAGCAGGCTTTAAGAATTGCAAGTCATATCAAGATTGCTGGAATGGAACACTTACAATATTTTTAAGAAGATTTAACATGTAGACTCAAAATAGCTAAAATCACCAAAATCTTTAAGTCATATTTTCAAGTTTAAGAAGTTAAAAAAGAGAAAGACAAAGTGCTGGTAGATGTACCTTCTGAGGTTCTACTGATCTACTGCTTACTCATATGTCAGATGAAATAAATGATCAGATGAACACTTCATCATAAGTATGAGTGAGATAAGAGGTAATTATTATAATTACATAACTGCCTTTAATATTCAGATTGTATATAGGGCAAAGCTGATGCTCTGGAATCCTCATTCTGGGAAGTCTGTATAATTACTATTAATTGATTGGGAGATTAACATGTAGTTTTGCTTTCCTCAGGTGACATGAAATGCTGCTTTACTCAAAGACATAATACCATATTTGCTTTCTTAGAGATGCCTTCAAAGTGGTTTGCGATTCCAAATATATCTCCAAACAATGAATAATCTATTCATTGCAGTGTTAGGGGATTTTCAGGAAGTTCCCTGTAGTTCAGGTAGATTGAAATGCAGTTCTCTGCCTGTTCCTGCCCCTAACTCTGCAAATAAGAGCATTTCTGAATTGGCCAGTGCAATCTGCAAAAGGCCAGATCACTTTTCCTGGCCTTTCCACATGCTCATTGTCAACATGCTTTACCCCTTTTGTTTTTTGGAGAGTAGGCGAAAAAAAAAATAAAAAAAAAATACTGAATAAGACAACCACATCCAATACAAAGCATTTAATTTGTGTTTGTAAGTGGATGATCAGGCTATTCTGTGAAATATCCATCTTTCTTACTGTATCCAGTGTTCTTTTCCTGCAGTTCTCTTCAATAACATCTCTAGTTTACAGTACTTGACATAAATATGGCAAAGCAGCAGAGCTTCAGAATTGAGCCTCATTTTATGCAAGGTTGTTCACGCTGTAGTTCTGCACCTGGGTCATGTCTTGAGTAGGGCTGAGGAGGAAGCAATCTGGGAGTTAGCTTCAGGAACATTTCTTGCCCACAGGGCTGTTGAAAGGTTTTCTGTGCTTTTGTCTTCTGACTCAAAGTTTTTCAGAGGTTTTAGTGTTGGTATGTGAGAGGTGGATTAAAGCTACTCTTGCAGCTCTCTTTATGGTATGCGTTGAAAATAACTTTTAAACCAGCAGGGAATCACATTTTCCAGACCCTAAAAACTTTTGAGCTTGGCTTCAGTTTGACCTGTTTCTTCATTCGTTTTCCTTCTGATGTGTTTCTTGGGCAGATTATCCTTATAAAATTTCCTAACTCTCTGTGCATGCCATTCTTCTAATTTATTGCATTGTTAGGATTTCCACATACAGGTATTTTTAAAATATATAAAAATAGTTTTTCACAGTGGCAATTTGCTTAAATTATTAGACTGTATTCAGTCTGCAGGGAAAGTCTGTGTTCCATATGTAACCCAGAGGTCAGTGAATGGCTTAACATTACCTATTGGTTTTATCTACCTAGATACAGCTGGCATTTAATTAGTGAAAAGCTGCATTATATTTATGTGAGCATAAAGTAATGAGTGATGTTTGGATAGTGTTTTGAGCCCCATTAGTGTTAACTCGGAGAATCACAGGAAAAAAAAGATTAGAAGGGCTTCTGGAGGTCATGAAGTCTAGCCTCCTTCTCAAAGCAGGGCTTTACTGTTATTAATGTTGCTGTTGACACAGAAGATGGAACAAATTAAGAACAAAGAGCAATAACCAATCAGTATGCTGCAGGATGTACAAAATCTAGACCTAAGCAATATGACAGAAGTTAAGAATGCACGGTGAAACAGGATCAGTTGATGGCTTAGCAAAGCGTGGCAAAGGCAACTGCACAGATGAAAAAAATCAAACTAATTAAATGTTCACATTCGTTTGGTATTATAAGTAATTCTCAATGAAGCATTAAGATGATTTAATAGTTCTTGCTCCCCAGGGGTATGATCTTTAATCAGATGTCGGAGTGGGAAGAGGTAGGCAGTGTGAGTCATTCCAACAAGGGTAGAACTGTTCCTAGTTTGAAAATTAATTGGGTGATGTATAACAAATCTAAATTATGTAGAGTGCATTTTGGTCTGAAATTACAGATGACCAAGTATTTCATGGGACTTTTGTCAACAATGGATATTTTTTGTTTTATTACATAACTTTGAGTACTTTAATGGGATCTGAATGATCAATTATTTAAGGGAGGCTATGAATTTTAAAGGATTTTTTTTTTTTTTTATAATCAACTGGGCTTTCTTGAACTTCTCATAACATCTGAATCAGTCAGAGTAAAATGTGCCATTATTCTGCTATGACCCTGTATTCCTAGTGCTGGCTAATGATACTATCTTATCCAGTGAAGCTGCTGCTGAAGTCAGTGTTGAAGAAAGCAGCTCTGTGCCAAACATTATAACTTAGGAACAGGTAGGAAAGTCACTTTTAGTGAAACCTCTGGACCTGAACCCCTGAGTTTCCTAAGGCCATAACCCTATACAGAAGAGCACCAGGATGGGAGGTTCAGGTGGATTTATACATTGTAACTCCCTTGTAACATGAATAGGATGCACAGCCCAGGAAGAATATGGAGATGTTAGAATCATGGAATCATTGAAAGGGTTGGAAAGGACATCAAGATCATCTAGTTCCAGCCCCCCTGCCATGGGCAGGGACACCTCACACTAAACCATGTCACCCAAGGCTTCGTCCAATCTGGCCTTAAACACTGCCAGGGATGGAGCACTCACAATCTCCCTGGGCAACCCATTCCAGTGCCTCACCACCCTTACAGTAAAGAACTTCTTCCTTATATCCAATCTAAACCTCCCCTGTTTAAGTTTGAACACATTACCCCTTGTCCTGTCACTACAGTCCCTCCCCAGGAATGTTGCCTGAATCTTCAGTGATGGAGGGGAAGATTTAGGAATAACTCAAGCTAATCAGACATAAGAAGGTTAATGGACCAGATGGGATGGATCCAAGGGTGCTGATGCTATTGTAAGGCAGCTCTCCATCATCCTTGAAACACTTGGGAGGTTAGGAGAAGTTGCTGATGATGTGGGAATGGGAAAATGTCACAATACCTGTAGGAAGATAAATATGCTTTATGTGCTTAAATATTTAAAATTTATATTACATTTTAACTGACATTGTAATTAAAGAGAAAGCAGCAGAGGACAGAAATGGATTTTTGCATACTGGTGTTACAGCAGCAGACTTTACACAGCTTTGCTTTGAAGGTCAGGTGTAATTTGTACGAATGAGAAAAGAATAAAACTTCCAGTTCTTTCTTTATTAAAGAAGAAGTCAAGGTTTCAACAAATATAATTCTATCTCATTAAAATATCATGTCAGTTTTCTGAAAGACAAGCTGATTGTGCAGGTTTCTCTGCATATTAAGCATATTAATTGCTAAGATGCTTAGGTAACCATATTTTCAGCCGCTCATCCTGCCACCTGATCTAACCTCCTTAGCCCTACCTTGTTGGGACACTTAGAGAACAGAGTCTTTTCCTCTTCAAATCAGACACATGTATATTGTGGCTTGATTGCTTCAGACCTGTGCTTGCAAATAGGTGGTCTCCCTGTACTCAGTGGGTGTTAGCTGCAGGAACAGTGTCTCAGGCAATTTGTAATTCTAGTTTTCAAGCAAATATCAAGGAGATGGAGGAATGTCTTGGTTTAGAAAGTGGAACAAGTTCCATTTTGTCTAGTAGGAATTTAAGTTTTTACATTCAGTTAAAAAGGGTAAATCTGAGCAGGTGTGTAGTCCAGGTCCTCTGAAAAAGTACATTTGAATTTTTTGTATGGTATGTTGCCATCTTCTGACCCATTTGGACTGCTAGTCACAGAATTCCTTCTTTAATACTTGACCAGCCATATGCTGACTCCCTTCTCTAGTCCTCAGACTTCCAAGTCCTTCCGTAATAAATTAATTGCATCAAGGATTCATTTATTCATGAAACCAAACTCTTGATGCAGTGAATTTTGTGAATAGGTTGGGATACAAAGCAATAGTAGACACTATGATGTTTAGGATATATATAATAATTCTGTGGGTATCCAAAAGTTCTGGTCAGCAGCCTTGAACCATGAAGGTCAGATAAATGAATGCATACAGAGGGTTTTGAGCCATGGATAAAAATAATATAGTTGTGTATACAGTAGGAAGGGGCAAGCCTTTAAGTAGATGTGTAAAGTGATTATCAACAAAAGATTACCCAGACCCTATATATATATAATATATATATTCTTATGTTTGTATATGCAAATATGTGCATATATTCTTAACACCTCTCTGTTGTCTCACAGCAAAAGTAAGAATATTTAAGTTCTGAGCCAGCTGTTTTCTTACTTTTTCTAGAACACTTTTGGTCAAGTTTTGTCCCTAAGAGTAGATAGAAGAATGTCATTTTACTTAAAATCTTAGTGTAGTTGAATGAAGACCACAGTCCCCCGCTGACACACAAACAAAAAGGAAGTAAACTGTTTGCAGTTCTGTCACAACCATCTAAACGCACTTGGCAGTTTTCCCATAGCTGGAAAATCACATCTATTGAAAAGGAAATAAAAGAATGTGTCAGAAGGCAGTGCACTCATGACATTATCTAAACTGCTGTGAAAGTGCTATGGCTATTAGGAATGCATTTTAGCTGCCTCTTCAAAATTAACTTCCCTCTATCTTGTCCTTAGAAGAGCTGTTTTGTCCTTTACTTGCTGGAGGCATATTGCTGAGCTGTCTGCTGCAAGCGACATCTCATTTTACTCTTGGTGTCGGGTCCAGCTGTAACTTTTAATGGGGCCACAAGCAGTGTTGGAGGGGCTGTGTATGTAGTTCTACTGTATTACTTTCCTCAGGGAGGGAAAAACACCAACCAAAAAGCAACACTGATTTTGAGTAAGGAACTGAGTGTAGGAAAAGTTCTATGCTTATTTTGTGCATGATAGTGTTCGTTTGTACAGAGTAGATCTGTACTATGCTAAAAGAACCATAGGAAGTGGGACTCCACCGTCATTCTCTAAAACAGCATCAATAGGGACAACATGGTTTCATGCAAAACACAGTCCATAGGTATTAGGGCAATGGAGAGTACTAGCAACCAATTCCTTTCTATTTTGCATAGGCATGAAATTAGGAGGGTGCCATTGTTTCTTGCTGGGTATCAGTTCAGGAATTAAAAGAAATCTACTTTTTGTTCATTTGTCCTGATGCTAAACCTATTCTGATGTTTTGAGCGACTTCTACATTGTTCCTGCAGAGAGTCTAGCTTCAGTAAACCACTGAACATTGTTTCAGTTTGGTTATGGGGTTTGTGTGTTTCATTGATGGCATTTTTTCAATTAATATTATGTTTCTGATGTCCAGTTTTCAACATTTGCAATAAGCAAAACCCAGTAAGTTCCGTATTTGTGGAAAAAATATTTCCCATTTCTACAGTAAGCAGTGCTTTTCAGCTAAGTGAATATTTACTGGTAGAGATACAAAATCCACTCATCTTCCCATGGCTGTGATGGTGAAAAATAAGTGAATGCTGTGGAAAGGAAGTGGGATATGTTTGGCTGCAGTGAAGTGGGCAGCTAAACTATGGCAGAGATTCTTGAAATGACCTTGGTTTATTTCACTTTAATGGTTGTTTCCTTCTCTTTACACATCTTTCAGTGATAGTTATTGGTAGAAAGCTTCCACTTACCTCATGTAGATAAATTAATTTGTTTACAAAGCTCTTGAGAGACAAGTTGCATTATTTCTGCCATGTATTTGGGTTACAAAAACCAGAAAGCAACCTCCAGTTTATTTTAGATCATGCCAAAAGTGATTTAGCCAAGATGACAACAGCTACAGAAGAACCCACTTTACCCGAAGTTTAGCTGCTATATAGTAGACACCTGAAAGAAGTATTTTATTTATTTTAAAACAAAAAGTTTTAAAATGGCACAAATGTGAACTGAAGAGAGAAATTGATTCTATCTGCCTCGCTTGGGAGGGAGAAATTGGTCTGGCGATTCATTGCAGAGAAGTGAGTGAGTTATTTTGCTGACTGTCAGTGGTAGGTAACAATGTAATTCAATAAGTGAAGGCCAGGTTTGAATAGATAGAAAATTAATCTTCAGCCAGTATCTCCAGTGGGATTTTCCCATGCCAGTATTGATTGCATTTCACCTCCTGACTTGAGAGAGATATCAGTTGGAGTTGGATTTTAATTGTATTTACATGCTGGATTACTTTGATGGAAAATATGTGTTTTGCTACTTTCCAGAAAAGAAAGTTTAACTTGGTATTAAAACTGCACCAGCCGATGCCACAATCTGTCAGGCTGTTGATGGAATTCCAGACCAAAATAAATAATAACATTGAGGTGTTCCTTTTTAATATATACGTTAATTTTTTAATTTAGATGTAATTTTCTTTAAATTAATGGATTTGGCAAATGAAAGTAAATGGTTTTGACTTTATATAGAAGGATCCACCATGAACACTGGATGTATGAGGCCTGCCACAGACTTAGTCTTGCTAGTCAGTAGGTAGTGGACCAAGTGAGTGCAACACTACTCTGCCTCTAATCCTGATACTTTCCTATTGTGTGCAGAACTAGCTCAGGTATCTTATGAGAAGGAAACTATAGAACTATGAAAAAATTTTGTCATTTGACATACCTCTTGGATTCTGGGGGCGGATAGCTACATTGTTTCAATATCTGCTTTGAATGTCACAGAATACTCCCACGAAAAGTCAACAATAGGGATGCAAAAGCTCCTACATCAGTCTATGCAGTTTGTGCAGATCACTGCCCTGCATCAATGAGACTGAGAAGAGATATTCATGGATTTGTTTTGATATCATGGAATATTGGTAGGAAGTGTCGTGGTTTAAACCCAACCACAAACCTGTTTTGCTCACTCCCCCCCCTTCTTGCCCTCCCCCTGCTTCTGGAGGGACGGAGAGGAGAATCAAAAAGAATGCAACTCCCACGGGTTGAGATAAGAACAGCCCAGTAACTAAGGTATAACACAAATCACTACTGCTACCACCAATAATAATAGTGCTAAAGGAAATAACAAGAGGAAAGAATACAACACCTCAAAACCAGCTGACCAATAACTCACCCCCACTCCCCCCAGCCGAGCACCGACTGATACCTCCTCCAACCCTGCAGTCCCAGCCCTTCCGGGTCACTCTCTGTTACATCCTGGGCATGCCATGCTGTGGTATGGAATACCTCTTTGGCTAGTTTGGGTCAGGTGTCCTGTCTCTGCTTCCTCCCGGCCTCCCCTCCTCCCTGGCAGAGCATGAGGCTCAGAAAGTCCTTGGCCAGACCAAACATTCGAGCTGCAACTGAAAACGTCGGCATTATCAGCACTGTTCCCAGGCCAAAAGATCAAAACACAGCACTGCACTAGCTCCTAAGAAGGAGAAAAATAACTGCTGCTGCTCAACCCAGGACAGAAGAATAACAGACAGATGTCATATGGTATGGAATATCCCTTTAGGTCAGTTTGGGTCAGCTGTCCTGGCTGTGTCCCTGTCGTGGTTTAAACCCAACCACAAACCTCATCCACTCACTCCCCCCCTTCTTGCCCTCCCCCTGCTCCTGGAGGGACGGAGGGGAGAATCGAAAAGAATGCAACTCCCACGGGTTGAGATAAGAACAGTTTAGTAACTAAGGTATAACACAGATCACTACTGCTACCACCAATAATAATAATGATAAAGGAAATAACAAGAGGAAAGAATACAACACCTCAGCACCGGCTAACTGATAACTCGCCCCACTCCCCCCAGCCGAGCACCGACCGATACCTCCTCCAACCCTGCAGTCCCTTCCCTTCCCGGGTCACTCCCCGTTACATCCTGGGCATGACGTGCTGTGGTATGGAATACCTCTTCGGCTAGTTTGGGTCAGGTGTCCTGTCTCTGCTTCCTCCCGGCCTCCCCTCCTCCCTGGCAGGGCATGAGGCTCAGAAAGTCCTTGGCCGGACCAAACATTCGAGCAGCAACTGAAAACATCGGTGTTATCAGCACTGTTCCCAGGCCAAAAGATCAAAACACAGCACTGCACTAGCTCCTAAGAAGGAGAAAAATGACTGCTGCTGCTCAACCCAGGACAGTCCCCTCCCAACCTCTAGCCCACCCTCAGCCTATTGGTGAGAATGTTGGAGAGACACTGATATTGTGAAGTGCACTGCTCAGCAGTAGCCAAGACACTGGTGTGCTATAAACACCTTTATAGCTACCAGTACAATATGAGGGCTGCTAAGAGCAAAATTAACTCCATCCGAGCCAGACCCTGGGATGTTTTTCCTTTCTGGTAGACTTAAGAGAGTGGAATACTGGATCAAAATATTTCAGGCTGTGTTGTACAATTATTTGTTGCTTTTCTAATCCACTTTTCAAAACCAAAAAATTATTCTCTTAGAAACATCTAAATGCAAAAGTATGATATTCAAAAGTCCTCTTCTGTAACAGAGGTCATCGTGTCCATTAGAACTAGTAATGAATATAGTACCGCACACAGAAAAGTAAAAAGCAACATGTAGTCTTAGGTGTTCCAAGAAAAATAATGGGGTTTAGGTAATTTACATATTTTAGCAATTTAGATTATTTCATACCATGATATACCTGGATTTTACCTGGTGATAGATTTGCTTTTGTAAAAATCATCCTTTCAGTATTAAGGGTTATGCTTCCCCTTCTGTCTCCTCCACCAGAGTGGACTTAAGTACTAAGTAACAAATTTAACTTCTTAGCATAAGATATAGTAGTTTTGGTGCATAAAGATAGTCAGAATTATTCTCCATCTTCTATTCTTCCAGAGGTTCATCTCACCTAATCCTACGGTTGTGTTGCAGTCTCCTACAGCCAGGCAACTCGCCCTAGGGCTAGCTTTATAGTCAATGGAAAGTAGGAGGTACTTCTAAGGTATGACTCATGTCTAATTAAGACAAGATGAACTGCACTCTAAAAATGCCCCTTTCTCTTCACTGACTATGAAGGCAGCCTGGGGTGATGAGCTCAACACTGCTATGTTGTTGAAATTAGTGGATGTCACTGGTTAGATGAGTTCTGCCCTTTGTGGATCCAAAGGAAACCACCTCCTTGAAACCTGTCTTAGACTGCTGCTTACTTTAGGCAATATATGATCCTATACCTAATAAAGTATTTGACTGTAGCTCTGTGTTGAGACAGATGGTAATGTGTAAAGAATAGCCTCAGCACACACACACTTGACTGACCAGAGAGGTGCTTCTTTGTCAGCGCTATTTCTTTAGCAGAGCACATTTTCAATAACCAATGACTCTGTAGTATTAAAAATATCCTAATAGTTGCATACAGTTGCTGGTCTGAGTAATCATTTGGTATCATAGTAGATTCACTGTTGCTTTAAGTGTCTGTCCCTACTCATGCCATGGGAACTCTTGCATGTTCCAGCTGCTTCTGAAGCAGGTAAAGACATTACCATTTCCCCTTTGTCTGGTCTTCATGACCTCCTTGGTTTTCATGTAATTTTTGTAACTGAGTTAGAAAAGCCTCTACTTTTAAAAGTAGAGGGTTTTTTACTAGTTAAAAACTAATCCAAATGACTAAGTGAATTGGAAGGAATCAAGAAGCTGGGGTGCAGACAGGTGAGCAAGGATGGCAACCCAAGGCAGGCAGGTGGAGGTGAGCGCCTGAGTGTCTGGGAACCTTTCTACCTAGGCAGCTGGGCAGGAGAGTAGGTGAGATTTCGTTGAGACTTAGTATTAAAACTAGTGAACAAAACCTGTTTCAGTCAGAAGTTCTAAGAATCCTTAATTTCCTTTCTTTGTCTGGATTTGGACCACTGTTTCTCAAAAATCCATTTATGAAATATATATATTAATGGTATCATTTTAAGATTTGCAATGCATTATCTGAAGGGAAAAGATACACATGATTTATATTTAAGATTTGGTACAAATTATTACACATAACAGAAAATAATGTATTTACCTTGCATTATTGGTGTAAAAATTCCATGCACTCACAGTGTTAGTCTGATATTTTTCTTTCGCAGCTCTTAATTTCACTGAGTTGCATTGGGTAATTCATACTTTAAAATATACACAAATATTTCTGGACGTGGAGCAAATAAGTATGTTTATGCACAAATGCAAAATGTTATCTACAAAAGAAAGGCCTTGAGCCTTTTATGTAAAAAGAAACAAATGTGAATGGAATTGTTTTTAGCATACTTTGTAATATTTTGCCCTTTACATGTCTTTCTTTAAAAAGCCTGAAAAGAATGACACTGAATCTGGCAGCCAGAGAATCAGACCAGTATTTGAAGAAGATCCTGTTTTCCGACGGCAAACATCTTACCAACATGCAGCAGTCCACATACCAACAGATATTTATGAAGGCTGTAAGTAGCATGTGAACAAAGTGATTTTATTTTAATACTAAGCTTATTATTCAGTAGTACTTCGGAGATGTGGTCTTCTAGGCATATGACTGATCTTATGAATAAGTAGGGAGCCATAGTTGAAGTTATCCGTTAGGATTGGATCTGAGATTCAAAAATTGAGCTAAAGGTTAAAACTCTTACATGTTCTGATTTTTTAATCCATTCTTTCTCTATGCTGTGTTCTCATTTAGTACAAACAGTTCTTGACAGCTCTTCTTTACATGGTTTTAGCTTTAGGCACAGATGGGTACTGAAAACATTTTTGAGTGTCCCAAAAGCATATGCAGTTCAGGCAAGTAACATGCCCTGCGAGATGGTAGTACTTATATTGCATGCAGTGCATTTCTAGAATTTCAGTGATGTGTTTTAGCAGAGAATTAGAACAAACTCTTTTTAAACTATGTCAAAAATTAATATATATATGCATTTACTGCTGAGGATTCTTTAATTGTGTTTCAAAATTAAGTATTTACGTTATCTCTGAGGGTGAAAATAACTTCCTTTTTCTGTACCCATCATCAAGAAAAAATCATTACCCAATGATAAGACTTTTCATCATTCCATATGGCTGTGTGCTTTTTAAATGGGGAAAGTAAACATAAATAGGATCTGTATTTTGAAGTTGGCGGGGGGTGGTGTGTGTATTATTTATTTATTTAGGGTCCTAATTTCAAGTATGCAGCCTTCCTCCTCTTTCAAAATCTCATCAAGTGGAAAGAGACCCTAATATGACCTGAGCTCTTTAAAATTCATGACCACAGTTGTCTGCAGCTTATATAAATGACACAGGGATGAAAATGGAAATGTCAATATGATGGGGGTAAGAATCATAGTAGCTCGTATTCTTATGTGGTGTGTTTGACTGACAGACCTGGAGGATTATTCTGGGATTTTGGCTTTAATAAGTGGTAAAGTGCACCTTAATTGCAGGATTACAGGGAATAGACAGGCCATTTCTTTTGCTTTTGTTTGAAGAGAATTGATACTTCACTCTTAAAATGTTATAAAAACTTGCCTTAAATTATTAGCATATTTTTAAACACCGTGTGAAGTTTGATATGTTTGTCATTATAACAGTAAGTAAAATGTTTGAAGTTATGTTGAATTTATACCATTTTAGATGGTATTCCTGTGTCTCTTAAAAGTACATGCTAGGTAATGTTGCTTTGCAAACCATTAACCTAAAAATTAAGACAGGCTATGACATCCGTAAGGAATATACAGCTTTAGTATCTGATAAAAATAGCAGAAATGTAAATCTTCCTGGGAGAGGTAACTGTAAGTGCAACATACATGGTTCGTAAGAAACTCATGATTCTTTGTGTGTGACTATCATATTATTTACTAGACACATGAAGCCTGCAAAATTACCAGGAAGACTAATTCTGCATCAGCAAAATCATCTTGCTGGGGGGCTGGGTAACATTTACAGATGGTGTTTTCAGAGATAACAGCTTGAGAATGTTTAAAAATTACAGATTTCATGGCAATAAACATAAAATTGTCACCAGGCTTTATTTTACATTAACAAAGTTCATGTGTCATCTGAAATACAACAAGCAATTAGAGTTTAGTTACATTTTCACAAGTAATATTATCTGCAAGCAATTTTTATAACTCTAGAAAAACAGATAAGGTAGCTTGAACCCTTTGCCATTTTACTTCCTGTTCACATGAGTTGACCTGTCACATCTTGACAGTGGCCACTATAGTAGGGAACAGTTGTACACTTCGAAAATAGTTTGCAATAAATCTGCAATTCCTTGTGTACATTGCAGTCTGCTAGGGAACATTTACAAAACAGATATTACAACAAATCCTTCTGAGAAACAGTGGATGAGACAGTTTACAACTTCTAGTGCTCGGAAGCCAATTTTTTATTTTTTTTTTTTTTTACTGAATTACATCTCGGAAGGATTTTCCCTTCTTATTGTATATTTTTGTAGAATGCCAAAAGAAACAAAGAATTGTTTTTTGGATCTCACAGAACAGGTTTCATTGAAAATATTTGACTTGTCAATGCTTCCTTGTGATTGGTTTTCACTTGCCTCTTGCAGCAGCAGGTTGCTGTCTCTAGGGGAGAGGGACAATTACAGTCAGCACCACACGCATTCCTAAATCTGATTATTTCACTTGGATCTGTTGATCACACTCTGTCGTGTTTGGGTTTTGTTTTGTTTTGTTATATGTTTTTTTTCTGTATGAAGCTGAGAATTTGAAAATCGGTGACTCTTAACCAATTTGTTATCCATGACAGTCATTCTTCCCTATTCAGGTTTCATTTTTATTGCAGTTATTATTTCATTTTTTTTAAATCTGAATCAAATTTCTGTCTCATGAAATGATAAATGTGTGGATCTGCCCTCTATTTAGCCCTTTGAAAGTGGTTTAGCCAGTAATTCTCTAATGATGCCTTACCTATTTCAACCTAATAAACTGTATGTGCTATGAAACAATGTTCTTTGACTTCCCACATACAAAGTGATTTGCTTATTTTAAAATACAGTGATGAGCTTCTTGTGGAGTAGACCCTTTTATTTCACTGTAGAAATACATGGTTCGTTATTACAAAATATCCATTCACTATATCCAGGTTATTGCTTTGTGGCTTACTAGACTGCAGAAAGAAATATTATGAAAGTTATTTTTGCTTTTCCCTGTATCTGGTACCAAAACCAAGTAGAGACAGGGAAAAGTCTAGGGAGTTAATTCATTTGCCTGTTTCTGAGAATTACAGGCCCACCACAGGAGAGCGCATTCCCAATAAAGTAGACCCAAATCAGGCTTTTAATTTAGTGTTTTCCGAGTCCCACTTAGAGTTTGAAATAAAATCAATCTGCTGATGAAAACAGAACAAACCCTCAGGTCATCCTTCTACTATATGCACTGGGAATTAGTAATGACTCTCCTATTAGTAATAACAGAAGTCTTATTTCTAAATTCCTGTTAAAACTGTACCGCTCTTGTCCTTAAGCAGAAGATGGGAACTGCACAAGGCAAGTGAGGTTAAATGCGTAGTCGATACCACCACACATTGCCCTTCCTGTCTGAGATGCATAAAGCACCATCTGCTGCAATGCTTGTTCTAGGTCTAAGTCTGTGCTGGTGCTACAGTTTTAGGAAAGGTGTTAGGCAAAGTGCACAGACAGGGATTGCTTTTTGTGCATGTGGTTAATCCTGATTTACTTCCTCTAAATCAGAAATTGAAATATTGCTTCCATTTGTTCCTACTTGGTCAGCGTTGAAGAGCTGATTAAAGTGTCGTGTTGACAATAATGTGTTGTGAATATGACAACATAACTTTGAATATACTTGGGCAATTACCAGCAAGAAAAAAAAAAGGCTTCTCCTGCTCAGAACCCAATAAACCAATGATAAATCGAGTTACAATTAGTTGGTGGTTCATATAGCTTAATAAAGTATGCATATTGTTTGTTCATGCTTTCCTTTTAGTGGGATTGCAGTCAAAATGTTGATGCTCCTTAAAAATAGTCTAAGATTTATTTCTTGATAGCAAGTTTGGTAGTAGACATCAATTTCACCTTTGTAGCAGAGCATTATATATGTAAATGTTCAGTTATCGATAAAGTATTTTGGCATAATAGTGCTAGTAATGGCAACCAAAACTTTTAGGAATAACTTGAAAAAATCTGTTTTGATACTGCAGTGATCTTGATCTTGACTTGGATATTATCTCCTTGGAATTTTTGTATTATTGAACTATTTCTTCATACCTTGGGTATTTGGCGCTATAAGCTTGAAAAGGAGAAATATTCTTTAAAAAGAAAGTTAGAAATGCTGGGAAATGAAACCATGGGGAAAAGAATATTCCAGCTCCAACCGCCTCCCCAATAAAAACCAGCTGCAAAAAATGCATCGCCATTTATTCAATTTATGCCGTTTATTATGTGTGGATAATAAATAAGATTTATTTAGGAATCAACATATTGATAAAGTGTTGTACAATCCAAGTAAATATTTTGGTGTGCTATATCAGCAGTCCTTAAAAGACTAAAGGAGCGCTAAATTTTTGTTGTGCTTTTTTGTACACAGTTTAAATACGAACAACAGACAAACAAGGCAGTTTTATTAATTAAATTGCTTGCTTCAAAATAAGTTTAATGTTATTGCTATATTTTGCAATATATATTTATATACATTTATATATATTTATATAATATATATATTATATATAATATACATAATATATATATTTCAGTTGAGAAACTGAAACTGTTCAGAACTGTTTTTCTCATGGTTTCTTCTAAGGAATAAATAGTGCAGTTTTACTACAGATGAGATTGAAAAATTGTTGTTTCAATTCTGGTGTTGTGTGTGTGTTCACAAATCTCAATTTGGAACCAGAAATTTGATTATATCATTATTACCTATTATGCAGATAGAATATAAGATACCTTTTTCTTCTAATTTCATTTTAAACTATTTACCACGATTTTAATCAGAGAGTTATTTGTGAAAACACGTAATGAGTGAAGTGAACCTTTAAGTGAATTTTCAGTGCCAGCCTATTTTAAATGCCAAGCTATGACTTGGGGTAAGAATAAAGCAAATGTTAGTTGCAGCTAGGTCCCTAAGAACTGCCTGCTTCGTTCAGTGTTGAACCTGGAAGGAAAATACTGATGCAGAAATTTAAGCAAATAACTGTAGGGTCAGTATCAGTTTTTATGTTCAGACAGTTATGATTCCTCTCCCCTTCCTCCCTTTTCCCCCACCAAGTAGCTTACTAAAGCTCTCTGAATGAAAATCTTTTCAATCAAGCAACAAAAAAGAAACACCTTTTCTAACCTGGTGAAAAAGCTTATTTCTGTCAGAGTTCAGAAGGCCAAACTTGAACAGTGTCCTCCATCATGAGGAGTTGTATTTTGGTATTGGGGTTATGTTAGTTTTATTGGATGAATGGTCTAGCATGTTTGCCCAAAATCAAGTTTACCATGACTTTTATCTTAAATTATCAAAATTTAACATAATAAGTTAGGGTAAGGAAAGGTACCAGGGTTAATTTATTCTGCCTTGGAAGACTGAATTGTTTAGGTACATGCTATTTTAAAGGTACCAGCTGTAGTAAGCTGGCAGTGTTCAGCTGGACACAGCCTTGGGTGACATGGTCTGGGGTGCCCATGGCAGGGGGTTAGAACTAGATGATTTTAAGGTCCTTTCCAACACTAACTATTTTATGATTCTATAGTTCTATGATTAATGTAGATTTAAAGTAATCTGCCTGAAAATGATGCAGCACAAAAATATTATAATGCGATATTCTCAAGCTGAATATTTGCAAATATATTTTGACCTAGAAAGTTTATCCAAGTTTAACTGATTATTAAATACAACAGAATTTGGATGGAAAAAGAAATTCTGGCAAATCTGAAATGGAACATACTTCTGATATAATTGTAGATACTCTTCCAGACTTGGATTGTCTTATCTTAAGCATTTTAAATAGAATTTTCAAATGTTTCTATAAAAAAAAAATTAAAAAAAGCAGAATTCCTGTTTTCAGAAGTAAATTTAGACCATAAATACTACAGGATTTCATAGAGATGTAACTTTCTCAGCACTAATTTCTACTGAAAGTGGGTCTTTGGAAATATTCTACCTCTGAACTTAGAGAAGTTTATTTGAAATTAATCAAGCATTAGCCATTCAAAAGCAATGTGGCTGATTTTATGTATTTGTATTTATCGGTATGGGCTCTAACTGAAAGATGGCTTTATGAGATTGCTGACACCTCTTAAGATTCCATGTTTTTTCTGGAATGCTGATTCTTTTTTTCTTTTTTTTTTTTTTTTTTTTTAATACCCTGTTGAAACATAAATTATTACCTAGATTTTTTTTTTTTTTTTAGGGGGGCAAAAGTTATACAGCATGGTAATTTGTGCCTAAAATACTTGGACTAGTGTTTGAATTCTACTAGGTTATTTGCCGTCCGTTATTTTGTATTTTGTGTATATACAGTTTTCTCAGCTAACACTTTGAGTACTTCTGCAGTATAGAACCACAAGTTCATCTGCATGGATCTCTGACATAATTCAGTCTTCCTAAATCCTAAAAGGATATCATCTACTGCTTGTTTAATATCTTTAATACCCTGTTGGTGTATATGAAACCAAAATATCATATCTGGTTAAACTGGTAATCACCAGTGGTTTAAACACAGCTGGTAACTCAGTACCACACAGCTGCTTATTCATACCTCCTTTTCCTCTTCCCCAGGTGGGATGAGGAGGAAAGTCAAAAGAATGTAAAACTTGTGGGCTGAGATAAGGACAGTTTAATAACCGAAGCACAATATAATACTAATAATGGAAATAACAAGGAGAGAGTTATAAAACTAAAAGGGGAAATGGGAAGAAAAAACAAAGAATAAACACAAGTTATGTACAATAAAATTGCTCATCGCCTGCTGACAGATACCCAGCCCACCCCAAGTAGTGATCAGTCTGTTCTGGGTAACTCCCCCAGTTTTTATACTGGGCATGATGTGCTGTGATATGGAATATCCCTTTGGCTAGATTGGGTCAGGTGTCCTGTCTCTGCTTCCTCTGGCTTCTCGTGACTCTCCTCACTGTCAGAGCGTGAGAGACTGAAAAGTCCTTTATCAGAGTAAGCACTGCTCAGCAACAACTAAAACTTCAGTGTGTTATCAGTGTTGTTCTGAGACTGAAGCCGAACCACAGTACTGCACCAGCTACTAGGAAGAAAAGTAACTCTATCCCAGCCAAAGCTAGGGCATTTTGGTTCTGGCTTCAACAAAATAGAAAAGCATTCAATTAAGAGATTTTCAAGACTTTTCTCTCCAGCGTACTTTGATTTTGAAAACTCAGGGTTTTAGGCAGAAGGTGCCAAAACACCCTTGTGTTCCTACATTTCTTTAACCATGTAACATCAATTTTCATAGTTTGTAATAAAATGTGTGAAAAATCATGGCTTGACTTCGTGAACGAAGATTTGGGAAGGGCTTTACCCGTGCTTACTACAAGCGCGCTGATGACTAAAAGGCCGATGTGGGATAGGTAAATCCGGTTTCAAAAAGCACAGCGAAAGGTCTCCTTGGGTGGTCTCCTTGGGTGGTATAGGTCGGACGAGATTCTTTCTACATTGTCTTTTCTCCTGGAGACTAGTTCTACGTGTGTTCTCAAAGGAGACAACGGCATTATGAGTGGTGTGTCTCCAAGTCACCCGATTGGAGGCCAAGGTGGACCTCTGATGGTAGGCAATATGGCCAAGGCTAAGGTATTGTTTTAGGAAGTCTTTATATCTCTTCTTTGGGACACTTCCCTTGTGGCAACCAGTGGCAAGTTCACCGTAAAATACAATCTTAGGGAAGTGATGATCCTTCATCCTAGAGACGTGCTCTGCCCAGCACAGCTGCAGTTTCAGCAATATGGCCTCGATACTGGTGACCCCTGCCTGTTCAAGGACAGTAACATTTGACACATAGTCCAATGAATGTTTAGAATTGTACGGAAGCAGCGCTAATGAAAACGTTGAGGAGTTGCAGGTGGTGACGGTAGATAACCCATAATTCTGACCCATATAAAAGAGTAGACAGTACAATGGCTCTGTAGACACTAATCTTTGTATTTTTCTTCAGGTGTTTATTGCACCAGACTCTTTTATAGAGTTTTCCGAAGGCTTTATATGTCTTTGCTATTCTGTTGTCTATCTCTTTGTTGATCGTGGCATCTGAGGAAATAATGCTTCCCAGATAGCTGAACTGCTGAACTGACTTCAGCTCTGACTCGCCAAAGGTAATGCAGGGATGATGATAATCTTCTTGTGGTGCAGGTTGGTAGAAAAGTACTGTTTTCTTCAAGCCGGCTTCCAGCCCAAAAAGCTCAGCCACCTCCACAAAGCAAGATGTTAAACACTGCAGAGCTGCTTCTGTCTGGGCAACCCAGGGTGGCATCGTCAGCAAAAAGCAGTTCACGGACAAGATGATTTAAGGTCTTAGTGTGGGCCTTCAGTCGCCTTAGGTTGAATAGGCTCCCATCAGCACAATATCAAATATAAATGCCATTTTGTTCATTGAGGTCTACCGTAGCCTTTTGGAGCATCATGCTGAAGAAGATTGTGAATAACATTGGTGTAAGAACACAACCTTGTTTCACACCATTGATTATTGGAAAGGGTTCAGAGAGTGCATCGCCATATCTGACTTGGCCTTGCTGATCCTCATGTAACAGAAAATCATTTTAAGGAACTTGGGGGGACAACCTAATTGTTCCAAGATCATCCACAGGCCTTTTCTGCTCACGGTGTCATAAGCTTTGGTGAGGTCAATGAAAGTTACATAGAACCCCTTATTCTGTTTTCTACGCTTTTCTTGCAGTTGTCTCAGAACAAATACCAAGTCTGTGGAACTTCTATTAGCTCTGAAACCACACTTTCAGGTAGAAATTCTTCTACGATAGCGGGTACTAATCTGTTCAATAGTATTCTTGAGAGAATTTTCCCAGCAATGGAGAGCAGAGTTATACTTTGGTCGCTTGAGCAGTCTGACTTTACACCTTTTTTTCTTATACAGAGTGATGGTGATGTGTGTGAAAAATAATTTTCTGGTAAGTTGTATGCTGTTTATCGTTATCATTCACTATAGTTGCCTTTCACTGCAGAATTCTTGACCATTAAATGTGCTTTGTATCCAGAATTATCTTGGACATTGCAGCAGGTCCTGAGACTCCGGCATCTGTTAGGCTGCTTGACTGAGTAATAAATGTTTAAGCTGTGCATACTGCCAAAATCTGTTTTGTAGGCCAGATGATTAGTTCTCCTCAGATCCCTTTCCACTCCTACGATATTTTCTCTCTTATGCACAGCTTGGAATAACAATTAGTATTGAATCCTCTTGTACCAAGAGGGGAAAGTTGGCTCTGCAGTAAGATTGGCCATGTTCTTCCAGTAAAATTATCCAACAGTGACATTTGCATTTTGCAATGCAGACTGCCAAGCATAGCACTGAATATAAGTAGATCTTTGTTATTTGACATATTATAAAAGGAGTCAATTTTAACAGAGATCTTCAGAGAGTGAGTGATTCTGGTGTGTGGAATTCTCCCTGGGTGGAAACAGGTGCAAAAATTCTTTATGTTATTAATCCAGCTTAGCTTTGCAAAATAGGCTGATATGGGGTGTCCAAGCTTTTTGTTGGTCCTCAAAGAAGGAAAAATGTCACCTCAATCCTTTGTTCAGCTACATCAGCTAAAAACCTGTCACTGTGAGGGATGGCAGCTGTGTTATCAGACCTGCTCTACAGAAAAGGATGAGCATCAGGAAGTTACATGGGCTTTTCTGTAAGCCTAAATTCCCAGCACATACAAGTCTTACAGGATTCACATGAACTCATGTATAATTACTTCTTCAAAACTGTTTCCAGACAACTAAAAGGGAGTGTGGGAAGAAATAGTTGTTATATTTGCAAACTCAGAGTAAAAATAAGTGTTTAGATGTGTTTCAGTATGTCAGACAAATGGATAGGATACGTTAAGATGACTACTGGGAAAA